>NC_058084.1:189224807-189824807 GCF_014858855.1 Bufo gargarizans
GGATATGTCACAATAAAATAATTTTATTTGCATGATAACCCCGAGTGTGGGGTGGTATCTCTCTTACTATTGTTTATCTGGATTACAACCACTTCACTGAAGCACCTCATAGATTGGACGAGTGCAACCCAATCAATTTACCTTTGCTTAATATCATGGACAGTCATCCACCACCTGCATAATGCCAGACAATATGCAGTTCAATCTTAACCCAGACTCCAAAATTTAAATTGGCCTTAGACTGTCCGAGATGCAAAAACCCTAAAGCTAACTTAGTCCCTATGACATGTAGATGTGTCAAGCTCCATTAGGGATCGAAAGCCCTCAGTCAAACAGAAACAGTGTCAATAACTGAATAGGCTAGCCCACATGACTGCTGAGCAAAGAAAGAGCAGGAATTTCAGTGAATAAGGGTCCATTCAGATGTCCGCAAGTGTTTTGCAGTCCGCAAATTGCGGATCCGCAAAACACGGACACCGGCAATGTGCGTTCCGTATTTTGCAGACGGCATGTGGCCTTCAATATAATAGAAATGCCTTTTTTTGTCCGTGGCTGCGGAAAAGAATAGGACATGTTCTATTTTTTTGTGGGGCCGCAGAACAGAAGTGCGAATGCGGACAGCACACAGTGTGCTGTCCGCATCTTTTGCAGCCCCATTGAAAATGAATAGGTCCACAAAATTGCGCAACGGATGCAGACCCATAATGCGGACATGTGAATAGACTATAATACTAAGGGGGTCCTTTATGATCAGAAATATGTAAGGCTTATTGCGCCGCAATCTGCACACACCAGGCCGTGGGGTCGGCGGGGAGGGGACTGGCCGGCAGGTCCATCTCATTCACAATTTTCTACACCTGTTTTAAGTGTAGAAAGTGGTCTAAATGTACAGGTAAGATAGCAAGGAAGCTGGCATACAGTTAAACTGGTGCTGGAAACGCTGAAGTTATGTAGAGGCCGGCTCCTCTACATAACTTCAGCGGATCCACCGCCAGCGCAGGAGCTTACCGACGTCTAAAAAGCCAGTCTTAATAAATGACCCCCTAAATCCTTTCCTATATATCAGTCTGCTCAGCTACTCCTGATTTAAAATATGCTGCTTGCAGATCAGACACCATGTTCATTGTGACAAGCTCCATATAATAGGCGCCACAATTGGAGCCCAAGGGTTATGAGCACAAAGGACTGTTAATATACAACCTCTGGCCACTGATAATTATATAGATGCACCAGTGGGGTTCTCATTTTTCTCCTGAAAAGACGGAATGCCTACAAGGGGCTCTTTTTCAATTTTTGCTGTGGATAATATTTTATCATTTCTGTTTCCAGCTCCAGCTAAGAATCAATACTGACATCCAGCTTCAAGGACCTGACTATTAACTGCAGAGACATTTTAAGCTGTTATTTATACCAACTGTGCACTATATGTATCTCTAACAATCAATTGCTGCATACCTCAGGTACCAATTCCAACTAGGTATGAATGCTCTGGAAAACTGTTCACATGAAAGTGCTTGTAAGCTACATGTTCACACTAACAGGCAAGTCTTGCCACAGTGTCAAAACTAGACTGCAGTATTCCCATAACATCCCAAGATATGTTGGACGATTTATCAAAGATAACCACTTACGATAATGAGTTAAAGGGTTTTCTGAGAATTAGATATTGATGACCTGTCCTCAGGATAGGTCATCAATATCAGGTCAGCAGTGGTCCTACTTCAGGCACACTTGCCGATCAGCTGTTGGACAGGCCATGACGCTCCATGATCGCTGCAGCCTCTTCCTAGGCAAGACTTCATGTTTATCAGTGGCCATCATGTTCATTCATGGCGTATGTGCAACTCTATCCCATTCAAGTGAATGGGGCTGAGCTGCAATAACAAGTACAACCACTATACAATGTACAGCGCTGTGCTTGGTAAGTTGTAATGAGGCCGCGGAGCTCACCAGAATGCAGAGGCCTCCTCATATAGCTGATCAGTAGGGGTGCCAGGTGTTGGACCCACACTAATGTGGTATTGATTGATATCCTGAAGACAGGTCATCATTATCTAAGTCTTGGAAAACCCCTATGAAATGCATATACTCCAACTCCTTTAAGAAGCCAAAAATACAAAAATATGCATACACTACGTGCAGAATTATTAGGCAAATGAGTATTTTGACCACATCATCCTCTTTATGCATGTTGTCTTACTCCAAGCTGTATAGGCTCGAAAGCCTACTACCAATTAAGCATATTAGGTGATGTGCATCTCTGTAATGAGAAGGGGTGTGGTCTAATGACATCAACACCCTATATCAGGTGTGCATAATTATTAGGCAACTTCCTTTCCTTTGGCAAAATGGGTCAAAAGAAGGACTTGACAGGCTCAGAAAAGTCAAAAATAGTGAGATATCTTGCAGAGGGATGCGGCACTCTTAAAATTGCAAAGCTTCTGAAGCGTGATCATCGAACAATCAAGCGTTTCATTCAAAATAGTCAACAGGGTCGCAAGAAGCGTGTGGAAAAACCAAGGCGCTAAATAACTGCCCATGAACTGAGAAAAGTCAAGCGTGCAGCTGCCAAGATGCCACTTGCCACCAGTTTGGCCATATTTCAGAGCTGCAACATCACTGGAGTGCCCAAAAGCACAAGGTGTGCAATACTCAGAGACATGGCCAAGGTAAGAAAGGCTGAAAGACGACCACCACTGAACAAGACACACAAGCTGAAACGTCAAGACTGGGCCAAGAAATATCTCAAGACTGATTTTTCTAAGGTTTTATGGACTGATGAAATGAGAGTGAGTCTTGATGGGCCAGATGGCTGGATTGGTAAAGGGCAGAGAGCTCCAGTCCGACTCAGACGCCAGCAAGGTGGAGGTGGAGTACTGGTTTGGGCTGGTATCATCAAAGATGAACTTGTGGGGCCTTTTTGGGTTGAGGATGGAGTCAAGCTCAACTCCCAGTCCTACTGCCAGTTTCTGGAAGACACCTTCTTCAAGCAGTGGTACAGGAAGAAGTCTGCAAGGTAAGAAAAACATGATTTTCATGCAGGACAATGCTCAAGGGTATAAAAGAAGAAAATCTAATGACATGGCCTCCTTGTTCACCTGATCTGAACCCCATTGAGAACCTGTGGTCCATCATCAAATGTGAGATTTACAAGGAGGGAAAACAGTACACCTCTCTGAACAGTGTCTGGGAGGCTGTGGTTGCTGCTGCACCCAATGTTGATGGTGAACAGATCAAAACACTGACAGAATCCATGGATGGCAGGCTTTTGAGTGTCCTTGCAAAGAAAGGTGGCTATATTGGTCACTGATTTGTTTTTGTTTTGTTTTTGAATGTCAGAAATGTATATTTGTGAATGTTGAGATGTTATATTGGTTTCACTGGTAAAAATAAATAATTGAAATGGGTATATATTTGTTTTTTGTTAAGTTGCCTAATAATTATGTACAGTAATAGTCACCTGCACACACAGATATCCCCCTAAAATAGCTAAAACTAAAAACAAACTAAAAACTACTTCCAAAAATATTCAGCTTTGATATTAATGAGTTTTTTGGGTTCATTGAGAACATGGTTGTTGTTCAATAATAAAATTAATCCTCAAAAATACAACTTGCCTAATAATTCTGCACTCCCTGTATATAACACAACAAGAATTATGGGGAAGAACCTTCAAAAGGATAGATTGATTTGGACCCCAATACATAATTCAAGCAGTACATCATGTCATAAAAGGGTCATATGTTTTGGTCACCATGGATGGCATAGAAAAAATATTTTACTTTAACAGACTGCACAGTATCCATATACTGACCGAGTCTGCATTATACCTATAGTGTCAGCTAACTGCAGCAGCAAAATGAAACCTAAACCTAAAAGACTAAACCTTATTACCCCTATAGCTTTCAAAAATTCTTTAAAATTAATAAACTTGTGAACGATAAAAGTAATACAAAACCTATCTACTATTGCTATTAATGTGAGATTTCATAGAATAAGTAACACCCATGTAATTAGACATTAACCCATAGAGGACCTGCGCTGTACATGTACGGCGCAGAGGTCCAACACTAAAGGACCGTGATCGGGCGGGTGCAGGAGATGCGCCCGTCCGATCCACGGCAGGGGTCCGGCAGTCACCGATAGCCGGACCCCTGCTGCATGCGTCGGCATCGGTTAAATCACCGATGCCGGCGTATTTACCCTTGATGTGCCGCAGTCAGCGCTGACCGCGGCACCTGCAATATCCTTGCAGGTATCAGAGCTTCCATCAGGTCCCTGTGCTGCTGTCACGGGGACCCGAAGGCAGCCCGATGCCTTCCTTCGGAATCGTGGCTTGCTTCCAGGAGAGCCTGTGAGATCCAGCCCCCTGGATCTCATAGACAAACAGGCTGTAAGTGTATTACAGTCTGTAACACACTTACAGTCAATGCATCACAATACAGAAGTACTGTGATGCATTGTAAAGAGGATCAGACCCCCAAAAGTTGAAATTCCAGAGTGGGACAAAAAATAAAGTGTAAAGAAAAGTTAAAAAAATAAAGTTTTACAAAAAAATTAAAAGTTTCAAGTAAAAAAAGCGTCCTTTTCCCAAAATAAAGTAAAAAAAATTGAGAAAAAAAGAAAAGTAGATAAATTAGGTATCACCGCGTCCGTATCGACTGGCTCTATAAAAATATCACATGAACTAACCCATCAAATGAACACTAAGTAAAAAAAAAAAAAACTGGGCTAAAAAAAACACCAAGCAATCAAAAAGGCGTATGACCCCGAAATAGTAGCAATCTAACCGTCACCTCATCCCGTGAAAAATTATTCCCTTAGACAATTGGCCAAAAAATAAAAAAAACTATGGCTCTCAGACTACGGATTTTTGGAGTTAAAAAAATGCTGTTATTGTGCAAAACTTAAGTTTATAAATAAAAAAAGTATACATATTAAGTATCGCCGCATCCGTAACAACCTACATAAAAATACCACATGACCTAACCCTTCAAGTGAACACCATTAAAAAAAAGGTGTTAAAAAAGCAATTTGTTTCACCTTACATCACAAAAAGTGTAATAGCAAGCGATCAAAAAGTCATATGCACCCCAAAATAGTGCCAATCAAATGGTCTTCTCATCCCGGAAAAATGATACCCTACCAAAGACAATCACCCAAAAACTGATTAGAACTTTATTATGTAAAACTGAAACAAACAACCAAAAAAGTAGTCATATTTGGTATTGTCGCGTCCGTAACAACCTGCTCTATAAAAATACCACATGATCTAAGCTGTCAGATGAACATTGCAAATAACAAAAAAATTAAAAATAAAGTGCAAAAACAGCTATTTTTTGTTACCTTATTTTAAAAAAAAGTGTAATATAGTGCAACCGAAAATCAAATGTACCCTAAAATAGTACCAACAAAACTGCCACCTTATCCCGTAGTTTCCAAAATGGGGACACTTTTTTGGAGTTTCTACTCTAGGGGTGCATCAGGGGGGCTTCAAATGGGACATGGGGTAAAAAAAAACAGTCCAGCAAAATCTGCTTTTCAAAAACCATATAGCGATCCTTTCCTTCTGCACAACACCGTGTGCACATACAGCAGTTTACGACCACATATGAGGTGTTTCTGTAAAGTACAGAATCAGGGCAAAAAATATTGAGTTTTGTTTGGCTGTTAACCCTTGCTTTGTTAGTGGAATTTTTTTTATTAAAATGGAAAATCTGCCAAAAGAGTGAAATTCTGAAATTTCATCTCTATTTTCCATCAATTCTTGTGGAACACCTAAAGGGTTAACAAAGTTTGTGAAATCAGTTTGTTATTTAAAACATACTTTATTGGGTTTTCCAAATATATCAATAAGGCAAAAAACAATCATCACATGTCCAATATGCGATATAGATATGAAGTTACACAAATTCTTCACGGTTATAATAACACATAGTAAGATTTAAAGGGGTTCTGCAGTTTGTTTAAACTGATGATCTATCCTCTGGATAGATCATCAGCATCTGATCAGAAGGGGTCCAACACCCAGGACCCCCGCTGATTAGCTGTTTGAGAAGGCAGTTACTTTCCCAAATACAGTGAAAGAGGTCTGCACTTTGGAGCATACATTTAGGGCATTTCATTTGTCTTTCCTCAATGGATAAATTCTTGCTGGATTTAATGGCAAATCCATATATAGCTTTGTGAATAAATTTGAAATGCATCTCTCGCCAAATTTCACTTGATACCACTTTTTGAACCCTTTGCCATCCTCTCAGGATGTCTTCTGAGTGTAAATTCCCATTAAAGTTTTTATGCCATCCCTTAAAGAGGGTGTTACCGTCATGGTGAGAAATAACTTTCCTATCATATTATCATATATAGAAGCTATGGATATCTTTGAGTGTTTGGGCAGTATCATGTCCTCAAAGCTGGTTGATGAGAATTCCAGAGTGAAGTTTCTCAGTCTGGACTTCAAAAAAAACTAGTATTTGGTTGTATGCTAAATAGTGAGAAGTGTCTAGGTTATATTTAACACATAAGTCAGGGAATGAGTGGAACTGAGCCTTTTGAGGATCCCCTAGTTCCTTCACTGTGTTTATGCCCTGTGTCTGCCCCTTTAGCAATTGTTTGAGTGACCCGCTGTAAATTCAGGGTGTGTCCAAGGAGAGAGATGTTTGGATACCAGAAAAGGTAATCGGAACAGTTTTCTAGCAATTTTCCATGACGCAGCTGTATCTTTAAGTAATACACTCTTCTTTAAGTGGGTAGGGATTGCTGAATAACTGGTGTGTAACAATGCATTTAAGCTCCATGGGCGAGACAGCTGTGTCTCCAAAATGAAGTTAGAGAAACGTGATGTCCCCTGAATCCAAGCCACACCATGTCTCAAAAGGCTGGCTATATTATAGTGTCAGATGTCAGGAACACCCAACCCCCCCCCCCCCCCATCTCCCCTATTTAACATTAGTGTTTTTAGTGCTACTCTGGATCTTTTTCCTGCCCATATACATTTTCTAAAGGCTGACTGGAGCAAGTCTACATCTTTGTGTTTTAGAAGCAATGGGATTGTCTGCATCTGGTATAATAAGCGTGGGAAACATATCATTTTTATTAAATGACATCTACCCATCATGGATAGCGGAAGCTGTTTCCACCTCTCCAAATCTGACAATAGACGTTTTATCAAATCAGGGTAATTGAGTTGGTATATAGACTATGGAGTCTTGCCTATATTAATTCCCAGATATTTAATAGAGTGGCGAGCTATATTTACCGGGAGTGATTTCCAACTTGTGGTCTCACTCGACTTTGATAGGCATAATATTTCACACTTTGAAACGTTCACCTTGAAGCCCGAGAAGGAGTCAAACAGATTGAGCAGTTCAAACAGGACTGATAGATCTCTCTGAGGACGGGAAAGGAACACTAGCAAGTCATCTGCGAATAAAGCATGTTTGACCTCTATATCACCCACTGCGATGCCCCTCATATCCTTATTCATAGTTATAGCTCTAGATAGAGGTTCGATTGCCAGGTTGAACAGCAAGGGGGAACAAAGGGCATCCATGTCACGTTCCCTTGTAAAGTGGAAACATGGGGGAGAGAAAACCTAGTGTATATACCTGAGCACTAGGGGACTCATATAAGGCCGACAAATATCGGCAAAATGGACCCATCAATCCCACTGTGTCCAGTACACTGTTTAGCCAGTCCCAGACCATGTTATTAAACTCTTTTTCTGCATCAATTGCAATGATGGCAGGGGACTGGCCAAAGACAGGGCTCTTTTTGATGCCATCTAATACCGCCAGAACCTTTCTGATGTTAGTCACTGCAGATCTATTTTGCGTGAATCACGCTTGCGCAGGTAAAAGGAGATCAAGCATCAATCTAACCAATCTATTCACTAGAATTTTGGACATTATCTTAGTGTCTATATTTATTAGAGAGATTGGTCTATAGGAGGATGCCAACAAAGTATCTTTCCCTGCTTTGGGTAATACTTTTATATGTGCAGTGCGTCCCCAATATGACATCTGACGAACAGACATGAAGTCATTGTACAGGGAGGTCAAAATGGGGGTGATATCGTCCCTGCAAACTTGATGTCTGTCATATAGTTCTCAGCATAAAATAGAGAATTCCCTTCTCCTCCTTTGTACATCTCTTGAGTAGTCTCCAAAGATCCGAATTCTCTGGCCTTTGATCTCGAGCGCTGAGGGATTCTGGTTGAAAGCACGTAGCATGATTTATCAGTAAAGTCCAGATGTTTTACAATTACTGGTCTAGGGCGTCTAGCCAGCACATTTGGAGTCTTAAGATGGTGCTCTTTATTAGACCTCAGATCTGGTCCCAGTCTGTGGGCTCTCTCCACTTTAGACCGGTTTGAAAGTCCCAGGGCCACTAGTATCTCGCCTTCGCATATGCGCAATAAGTCATACGCAGCAATTGATTCCGGCAGGCCAATGATCCGCAGGTTGTTCCTACAAAATCTATTTTCAAGATCTTCAACCTTGTCTTTTAATAGCTTATTTCCCCGTAATAATTATTCTAGGTGTGCTTTAATCTTATGGCATGAGCCCTCCAGTACCTAGATTTTGTGGTTGGCTCCGTCAAGTCTGGCACCATGTTCTCCTACTGTGGCCTGGATGGATTGTAGTGATGCTCCTACTGTAGTCGCCAGAGAATCCTGGAGATAAGGTAGGATACGGTTTGCAATTTCAATCGCCAGCTGTTTGTAGTTTATTTGCGGGTCTTCTTCTAACGTGTTTGCCTCTGTGCCTGGTATCTCTGCTTGAGTATCTGAGATTAGCTCTGTTGAAGGTAATAAGTCCTCCTCCGCCATGTCAATTTCCCGCACTGCGGGCGTTGCCTGTTTGTTCTGGGCTTTAGGCTTGTTTTTGCTCCCCATATTAGAAAGATATCGGTCCATAGATGGCCGCTAACTTAGAGGTCATAGTATACCCAGTAATTAGTCTGGTTTGCAGGAGAGAGCGAGTGTAAGGAGCTTCGCCTCACGGAGCTAAAACTAGACGCGTCTCACCATGCTGGCGCCGGAACCGGAAGTCAAAATCAGTTTTGTATACCTTGAGGGGTGTAGTTTCTAAAATGGGGTCACTTTTTTGGAGTTTCTAGGGGTGCATCAGGGGAGATCTTCAAATGTGACATGGCAGCTTAAAATTATCCCAGTGAAATCTGCTTTCCAAAAACCATATGGCGTTCCTTTCCGTCTGCGCAATACCGTGTTCCTGTACAGCGGTTTACCACCACATATGGGGTGTTTCTGTAAACTACAGAATCAGGGCAATAAATATTGAGATTTGTTTGGCTGTTAAGCCTTGCTTTATTAGTGGAAGAAAATTTATTAAAATGGAAAATCTGCCAAAAAAGTGAAATTTGGAAATTTCATCTCCATTTTCCATTAATTCTTGTGGAACACCTAAAGCATTAACAAAAATTGTAAAATCAGTTTTGAATACCTCGAGGGGTGTAGTTTCTAAAATGGGTCATTTTGGGATGGTTTCTATTATGTAAGCCTCACAAAGTGACTTCAGACCCAAACTGGTCCTTAAAAAGAGGGTTTTGGAAATGTTCTGAAAAATTTCAAGATTTGCTTCTAAACTTCTAAGCCTTCCCCTTCTAAACGTCCCCAAAAAATAAAATGGCATTCACAAAATGATCCAAACATGAAGTAGACATATGGGGAATGTAAAGTAATAACTATTTTTGGAGTTATTACTATCTATTAAAAAAAAGTTGAGAAATAGAAATTTGCTAAATTTTCCAAATTTTTGCTAAATGTCGCATTTTTTATAAAAAAAAAAATAAAAAAAAATATTTTACTCAATTTAACCAGTGTCATGAAGCACAATATGTGACGTGAAAACAAGTTCAGAATGGCCTGGATAAGTAAAAGCGT
Source organism: Bufo gargarizans (assembly GCF_014858855.1). Taxonomy (NCBI): domain Eukaryota; kingdom Metazoa; phylum Chordata; class Amphibia; order Anura; family Bufonidae; genus Bufo; species Bufo gargarizans. Next base: position 189,234,712 of record NC_058084.1, read on the forward strand.
TTTAAAATTATCACCACATAAATTAGCACGTCAGATTTGCAAAAAAATAACCTGGTGCTTAAGATGGCAGGGTCCTGAAGGGGTTAAAGAGTCCTGGTCTTGTCTATGTGTGTACATAGGGAACATCTGTTAATACTTCATTTCACAGAGCTGTGGTATGGAAACCATGTTGTTTTATTATGATGATAAAAGGATGGTGACTATGGAAGTGGCTTTCCGTGACAAAATTACACCAGTCACCCAGGATCTGGTTCAATAACAGATCCCGATAGAATAATAGAAGATATTGTTTTATATTTTATCATACTGACAACAATAATTAGTTGAGAAAATAACTGCATAAAAAGAGTCTATTTTATGTTGTGTTTTGGATGTTTGTGTTCATTCCTTTATTGATTTGTATGTATGCTTGGGGTCGTTGTCATGCTGAAAGATGAAGTTCCTCTTCCTGTTCAGCTTTCTAGCAGAAGTCTAAAGGTTTTGTGCCAATATTGACTGGTATTTGGAACTGTTCATAATTCCCTCTCGCTTAACTAAGGCCCCAGTTCCAGTGGAAGAAAAACAGCCCCAAAGCATGATGCTGCCACCACAATGCTTCACTGCGGGTATGGTGTTCTTTTGGTGATGTGCAGTGTTGTTTTTGGGCCAAACATATCTTTTGGAATTATGGCCAAAAAGTTCAACCTTGGTTCAATCAGACCATAACACCTTTTCCCACATGCTTTTGGGAGACTTCAGATGTGTTTTTGCAAAATGTAGCCTGGCTTGGATGTTTTTCTTCACAAGAAAAGGCTTTTGTCTTGCCACTCTACCCCATAGCCCAGACATATGAAGAATATGTGAGCCAGTATTTGCCAGATATTCCTGCAGTTCCTTTAATGTTGCTGTAGGCCTCATGATAGCCTCCTAGACCAGTTTTCTTCTCGTCTTTTCATCAATTATGGAGGGACGTCCAGTTCTTGGTAATGTCACTGTTGTGCCATATTTTCTCCACTTGATGATGTCTTCACTGTGTTCTATGGTATATCTAATGCTTTGGAAAAAGTTTTGTACCCTTCTCCTGACTGATACCTTTTAACAATGAGATCCCTCTGGTGCTTTGGAAGCTATCTGTGGACCATGGCTTTTGCTGTGGGATGTGACTAAGAAAATTTCAGGAACGACCAACTAGAGCAGCTGAACTTTATTTAGGGTTAATCAGAGGCACTTTAAATGATGGCAGGTGTATGCTGACTATTATTTAACATGATTTTGAATGTGATTGCCTAATTCTGAACACAGCTACATCCCCAGTTACGTGAGGGTGTGCACACTTATGCCACCACATTATTTTAGTTTTTTTTTTGCTTTTTTGCTTTCTTCCCTCCACCTAAAAGATTTTAGTTTGTTTTCTAACTGAGTTGTACAGTTTATAGGTCACATTAAAGGTGGAAAAAGTTATGAAATGATTTATCTTTGTCTCATTTTGTTACAGCACAGAAGGCTGACATTTTAACAGGGGTGTGTAGACTTTTTATATCCACTGTATGTCTAAAACAACAGTTCTGTGAACCCTACTGCATATTTAGCTCTGAAGCACAAGGAGGGTGACTGCACCTCTACTAACGAAGTTGCATAGGCAGAAAAGGCTTAAATTTTGTGTAAGTATCAAAACTGGACCTCCACTGACTGGCAAGGGGTTGCCTTCTCAGATGAGTCATGTTTTCTGGTTCAATGAACGGATAGGCACTGGTATGACAGTCGAAAAACATCAGAGATGCTGCAACCATTGCTTGAAAAACAGAAGATGGTAGTGGCAGCATTGTGATCTGGTAATGTTTTCCTGGCACTCTCTGGGCCCACTCATCCAAGTGGAAAGTACTCTCCACCAATATGGGTATGAATTTTTCTTTGCAGATCACGTACACCCATACATGCTGATTATCTTCCCTGGGGTGGATGGGATCTTCCAGCAAGAAAATGCAACAGCTAGAAATGTTCTATAATAGTTCTGAGAGCATGACCAAGACTTTCAAGTACTATCCTGGCCCCTTAATTCCCAAGACTTTAACTCAACTGAACATCTCTGGAACCACCTTGATTGTAGTGTTTGCTCTTTGGATTCTCCCCCATGCACCCTCCAGCAGCTGTTGGATACACTGCAGTCTGCATGGCTCCAGATACCTCTGACAACATGACTCATTTCGAGCCCAACTAGATGCTGTCCGTTCTACACACAGAGGTTACTCTGGATTTTAGATGTTGGTCATAACAATGTGACTCAACTGTGTATTAAAGACATTTTGTCACCAGCCACTCCCTATCCAACTGCTTGCAAATACACATAACCAAAGTTCACCTGATTAACCCTTTCAGGACCAAGCCATTTTTCACCTTTCTGCCCAGGCCATTTTTAGCATATCCAACAGGTGTCATTTTATGTGGTAATAACTTTAAAACGCTTCTGAGATTGTTTTCTCGTCACATATTGTACTTCATGACAGTGGTAAAATAAAGTCAAAATTTATTTATTTTGATAAAAAAATACCAAATTCACCAAAAATTTGGAAAAATTTGCAAATTATCTAATTTAAATTTTTATACTTTTATAATAGATAGTGATAACTCAAAAATAGTTACTACTTTACATTCCCCATATGTCTACTTCATGTTTGGATAATTTTGTGAATGCCATTTTATTTTTTGGGGACCTTAGAAGGCTTAGAAGTTTAGAAGCAAATCTTGAAATTTTTCAGAACATTTCCAAAACCCACTTTTTAAGGACCAGTTCAGGTCTGAAGTCACTTTGTGAGGCTTACATAATAGAAACCAACCAAAAATGACCCCATTTTAGAAACTATACCTCTCAAGGTATTCAAAACTGATTTTATAAACTTTGTTAACCCTTTAGGTGTTCCACAAGAATTAATGGAAAATGAAGATGACATTTCCGAATTTCACTTTTTGGGCAGATTTTAATCAATTTTTTCCACTAACAAAGTAAGGGTTAACAGCCAAAACAAAACTCAATATTTTTAGCCCGGATTCTACCGGATAAGGTGGCAGTTTTGTTGGTACTATTTTAGGATACATATGATTTTTGGTTGCTCTATATTACACTTTTTGTGAGGCAAAATAACAAAAAATAACTGTTTTGGCACCGTTTTTATTTTTTGTTATTCACAATGTTCATCTGACAGGTTAGATCATGTGGTATTTTTATAGAGAAGGTTGTCACAGACGCGACCAAACTGAATATGACAACTTTTTCAGTTTCAGTTTTACATAAAAAAGCATTTTTGAAAAAAAATCATTTTTAGTGTCTGCCTATTCTGAAAGCCATATATTTTAAAATTTTTGGGGCGACTGTCTTATGTAGGAGCTAATTTTTTTTAGGTGTTCACCTGAGGGGTTAGGTCATGTGGTATTTATATAGAGCAAGTCATTACGGAGGCGGCAATAGCTAATATGTACACTTTTTATTTATTTAAGTTTTACACAATGATATCATTTTTGTAACAAAAAAATCATGTTTTAGTATCTCCATAGTCTGAGAGCCATAGTTTTTCAGTTTTTGGGCGATTGTCTTAAGTAGAGTATAATTTTTGTGGGATGAGATGACGGTTTGATTGGCACTATTTTGGTGTGCATATGACTTTTTAATAGCTTGCTATTGCACTTTTTGTGATGTAAGGTGACAAGAAATGGCTTTTTTTGAGTTTTTATTTTTTTATTTTTACGGTGTTCACCCGAGGGGTTAGGTTATGTGGTATTTTTATAGAGCAGGTTGTTACGTGGCGATACCTAATATGTCTACTTTTTAAATTTTTTTACATTTAACACAATAAAAGTATTTTTAAAACAAAAAAAAAAATCATGTTTTAGTGTCTCCATAGTCTGAGAGCCATAGTTTTTTTTTGGGCGATTGTCTTAGCTAGGGGCTCATTTTTTGCGGGATGAAGTGACGGTTAGATTAGTACTATTTTGGGGGGCATACGCCATTTTGATCGCTTGGTGCTGCACTTTAAGTGATGTAAAGTGACAAACAAAATTGTGTTTTGTCTGCACAGTTTTTATTAGATTTTTTGGACGTTGTTCACCTGAGGGGTTAGGTCATGTGGTATTTTTATAGAGCCAGTCAATGCGGACGCGGCAATACCCAATATGTCTACTTTTCTTTCTTTCCCTATTTCTAAAAATATTTAATTTTTTTTACTTTATTTTGGGAAAAAGATAAAAAAAGATGCTTTTTTTTTTACATGAAACTTTACTTTTTTTACTTTTTAAAAAAAAACTTTATTTTTATTTTATCTTTTGTTCCACTCTGTGAACTTTTGGGGGTCTGATCCCCTTTACAATACATTACAATACTTCTGTATTGTAATGCATTGGCTGTAAGTGTATTACACACTGTAATACATTAATACAGCTCCCTGCCTGTGAGCTCTAGGGGTCTGGATCTCACAGGCTCTCCCGAAAGGCAGCGCAGGGACCCGATGGACACCCTGCACACGTCTGAAGTCCGCACGTGTCGCGGACAGCGCTGACCGCAGCCGTGCAGGGGTTAATGCACAGACATCTGTGATTTCACTGATGCCGGCACATACAGCAGGGGTCCGGCTATCAGTGACTTTGGGACCCCTGCCGCGGATGGGGCGGGTGCAGCTCCTGCACCCGCCCGATCAGCAACCGTACATGTACGGCTCTGGGTGTTAAGTCACGTCCAGTTGTGCCATACATGTACACCGCTGGGCATTAAGGGGTTACAATCCTGTTTTTATTTTGTTGATCTGAGGCTCTGTTCCTAAGTCATGATACTTCTTCTAATTATGTAAATTAGGCATTTTGGAGCAATGAGGGCATCACCATTGCTCTTGCTGCACCCAAGCTACCCTCCTTTTTGTGGCCAGAAACCCTCCTTTACTGCTTCCCATTGCCTGGTCCTGTCAAACAAAGCAGCGAGGAAGGGGCTAGCCACAAAAAGGAGTGGAGCTTGGTGTAACAAGTGCAATGGTGACTCCCTTGTTGCACCAAAGGCCTAATTTCTATATTTAAAAAAAGCATAACTCAGGAACGGAGCCTCAGATCAACAAAAACAATGTTTTAATCAGGTAAACCACATCCATGGGTCTGTGTAATCAGTTCGATAGGGAGGTTGCCGGTGACAGACTACAGTTAAGCAATTAAAGCAAAAATTCAATTGACCACTTGCAGCACAGACTGGCACTGCTCTGCATGGGGAATTTTGTAATGACTGCATAGAGATCAACCACTTTAGACCATACAATTACTCTAAAGTGTGTCTGAATACTGAGAAACAGCTGGTTAAACAAAAGGAAATGAAATACTGTAGCAAACAGAAAAGTGTGTTTGCATAAAACAAAGGTAGACTTTCTAAGTTTATTGGAAGGATTTCTTTTCAAATATCTCATTGATTTTAAATGCATTTAATGCTCCAGAGACCTTGTAGCTACATGCACTTCAAGAGAAGCGGTAAAAATATTGAGAATGAATAAGCGATACAGGAACAGACAAAAACATGATTATGTGCTGTGCCAAATGGATGCTTCTCATCTACATTCAAAGTGTAGCAATATTTGAACTGAAAATTTGATGGAGATGAGCAGCTCATAAGTGAAAAAGTCAATACATACAAATGAATTGTCCAACAGGATAATTTTTTTTTATATAAACTGCAAAATAGGTTAAAAGATGCATTACTCACCTCAACGATCACCCACTGCCGTTTCACTGCTTAACGAGTCCCTGCTGGATTCTGTTTCCTGGTCCCAGTGTGAAACAAGGGAAATGGCAGGAGATGCCTGTGCATCAAGCTGGAACCAGAAAGTGGAGACCAGTGGTGACCCTGTAAGCATCAAAAAGGCAGCGGTGGGGGATGGTGAAGCGGTAAATGTTTTTTTTGTTGTTTTTTACCCCTTAAATAAAAATTTACAAAATGTGGAGGTGGAGCAGAGGTCAACTTTTCTGGACCTTCTGCTGTTGTGAAACTACAACTCCCATCATGCACACTTGCTCAGCTGCTACAGGAATTTCCACAGAAACTGATATCCTTATTCCGTTCCGAGGTGAAAAGACTGTATTTTTATGCAGCTAACCCTAGGAGGAGCTTAGTGCGAAGACATTATAGCTTACGAATGAATAGCCTGGAAGTACATACTGGGAGAGTGGAGTAGTGAGGATAGTCTGGTCAGGATCTACCCGTCCTTACAGCACCTTGTGGCAAGTACCTATTGTGCTTTTGTATTACATTTACATACTCCCACCAGGAAATAGCTCATCTTTGTGGAAGTGTGTCGGTTATATTGTGACATATTATTTGCAGTCAGCGCGGGTTCAGAGCTTTTTTAACAGTGACTTCACACAACTACATGGGTATAGGCAATAACCCGTGAGAACCCAGCAGCGGCAATAGAATAAAATACAAACTCAGCTTTATTCCTTGGCGGCAGCGCGGGTATTTCTTTTGATTCATTCAGTTCATTAACCTTTACATTAACCTTTATATTGCCATCAATACCAAGCAGTAGGGATCGACCGATATTGATTTTTTTAGGGCCGGTACCAATAATTTGTGAACTTTCAGGCCGATAGCCGATAATTTATACAGATATTCTGGGATTTTTCATTTTTTGAAAAAAAATAAAAAATTCCTACACAAATCTGCTGAAAATTAATGTTTATTGTTAATGTGTAGTTTTTTTTTCTTTCTAACTTTTAGCCCCCTTAGGGACTAGAACCCTTGTCCTATTCACCCTGATAGATCTCTATCAGGGTGAATAGGAGCTCTCACTGTCCCTGCTGCTCTGTGCTTTGTGCACACAGCAGCATGGAGCTTATCATGGCAGCCAGGGCTTCAATAGCGTCCTGGCTACCATGGTAACCGATCGGAGCCCCAGGCTTAATCTACATTGGAGGAGGAGGGGATCGCTACACCACCAATGATTAATACAGGGGGGGGGGGGGGGGGGCTTGGGTGGGGGGGTGCAATGTTTTTAATGTGGGGGTGGGGGGCGCACTGGGCCACCAATGATTAATAAAATGACATAGCCGGCTCCCGACCTCTATTAGCGGTCGCTGCGATCCACGGCACCTGAGGGGTTAACCGAGGATCGCAGCTACAGCTCATAGAGGCCGGGAGCCAGCTATGTCATTCTGCAGCTCCCGCCTCCTGTTCAATTTGAATGAATGAGAGATTTCTCTTCATTGGTGGCGCAGTGGCCACAGCCCCTCCCCTTCTCTTGTCCCCTGTCCTCCCATTGGCTGAAGCGGCAGCAGCAGCACAGGGGGAGGGAGACACTGCTCCTTCTCCCCTGTGCTGCTGCTGAGGGAACACGTAGAGCGCTGACAGCAGCGCGATCTGTGTTCCCAGTACATTATCGGTATATTGGCAAAATAAATGCCGATACCGATAACAGTCAAAATCCTCAATATCGGCCGATAATATCGCTAAAACCGATAATCGGTCGATCCCTACCAAGCAGCATACCGCCCTCATCCAATATAGAGGAATACCCTTGAAAATGAGTGACTTATAGTCAGACAGAAAAGACTGCATTAAATTTGTTCAGACTTTTTTTAATTTGAGAGAGGAGGGATCATTGGAAAATGTGGATTACGCTAGTAAGAAGCGTGAGGAAGCAATTAGTAAAATGAAGAAATTGGAAAGATTATTGATCAATGAGATGAGAGACCTGTGGGAAGTAGCTTGACAAGAAAAATACCTTGAGTGGGACATTGTACCCAAGGATTTGAAAGTTTATAAAACCTTGGCGAGTGATGTAGGGTATTTATACACTTTAAAATAATGGGATGAATTATTCCACAATTTCTCTAGACAGACAATAGAGTTTATTATTGAAAAAAGAAAAAATTTATGTGAAAATTAATAGACAAATTGTGGAACTATTTGAAGCCTTCAGACCATTTAGGGACCATCCAGATATCATCCAATTGCTGAGATCCATCAAGAATAAGATAAAAAAAAAAAAGTAGATGAAATAATAATAAAAAAGAAACAAAAATGTGAAAGAGAGGAGAGTGGTACAGCGGGATAAAAGAGAGATCATTATTTAATACTTTAGATGAAACCACATGTGGAGACACAGTTTCCAATAATAACTTCTCCAATAATGATCACAATACAAAAAAATCATAGGGATATAGTAGAGCATATCCCCCTCACACCAATAGTACATATAAATAAGAATCATAAGAAAGAAAAAGAAGAAGATAGCCCCTTGGTAATATCTAGTAAATTTAGCCCACTGGGGAACCTATCTATTATTGAACAGGCCAACCTAGAGAGGATTGACTCTAAAATGGAGGGTGGAAAAAATATGATCTATAGTGCGGTAGTAAAGAAAAAATAAAGAATGATACCCCAATGCCAAAAAGAAACATGAACACACCTGAATCAGATATCATAAATAAAAACAAAGTAAAAAAGAAAATTAAATGTCCAAAACATTTCCAGCTCACCTTTTTACAAATGCTCCGTGTGCACGGAATAAACAGGTAGTCCATATAGCATGTGAGAAGAAAGGTTTCCGGTACTGTGATACTTTTGAGTAGAAACTTCCTCTTTATTAATGTAACATAAATCTATGTACAGACAAATCCTTAGAACATGCGGTAGTTGACGCGTTTCGGACCTTAGTTGTAACAAGAGTTGGATTTATGTTACATTAATAAAGAGGAAGTTTCTACTGAAAAGTATCACAGTGCCAGAAACGTTTCTTCTCACAAAAAAAAACTATTAAAAAGGATTTTTTTCAGGCCAGACCATCAAGAAAAAAACAAGAAAGTCTCCAAAGATCAAGATAACGGGGGGAAAAAATATATAACTTAAGTAAATATATAACAACACATAGTGCAATAGCACTCTACAAACCAAATAAAGTACAAAGGTATATTATATTGCAAATGCTATGCTAATAAATTAGAGATGCTTAGCAAATACATTTTGTACAAAATCATCTGAGCCCGTCTGCCGCACACAAAGGCGATCTCTATAAGATGGGTCCTAACACTAAACTCACCTGTTATGTGCCATGACAGTGACCATGAAATTCAGGAAGTGTAGGTCCCACATGCATGCTGGGCCCCTTTTGGTTTATATCTATATGGTGCCAAAATGGCCTCCATTGAATCCAGGGACTATAAATACCAGCATGCATGCTGAGCAAACCATGTACTCATGCTAATTAAAATCAGCCTGTGAGGCAGAAGAGGGGTTACAGGAGTCCACGACCAAATAGGAGTCAGCCACAACTCCCATATAGGTATAAACATTTTTTAACGGAACTTGGCTATTAAAAAATACTTTTATAAAAAAAAAAGAGAAACCAATGACACAAGAAAGGGTTCTAGAAAGGTAACCATAAAAGGGAATAATGATGATAATTTTATGCATACTAATCTCAAGGTTAGATCGTGTTTTAACCCGATAAATTAATATTCGGAAGCATTTAGAACATTTGAGACCCTAGTCTTAAGGGATAAAAGAAAGTTAAATCCGAAAAGGAACACATGTGACCAAATTTGACCAAAGAAGAACAGATGAGCATAAGGAGTCTACAAAATAACAACTATATAATTATCCGCCCGGCCATCAAAGGTTGGGGGGGGGGGGGGGGGGTAATTGTGATTTTGGATTATGTGCAGTACCAGAATGAATCTATGAGACTGTTGGGTGATGTAAAAACATATAAAATGTAAGTTAAATCCGCCGTGTAGTTTTGATAAAAATCGCTTTTATCTAACCTGTCAATCTTCTGGATAAGGTGCCCAGGGCGTTTCTGAAGGTCTGAATCTGCCGCTCTCTGCCGCCGCCGTTGGTGCCCAGCTCCTCCCATGATCCTTTCAGCGCCACCTCGATGTAATGAAATCCGCCTCCGGCTCTCCTCAGTGCCCCCTCCTCCTTTTCAAAGATCCCGCGCGTGCGCACAGGCCTGTGCCTGATGCGCCCGTGCGGACTTTTAGATTCTGCCTTGTTGAGCGAAGCACTTTTAGATTCTGCCTTGTTGAGCGAAGCACTTCGCTCAACGAGGCAGAATCTAAAAGTCCGCACGGGCGCATCAGGCACAGGCCTGTGCGCACGCGCGGGATCTTTGAAAAGGAGGAGGGGGCACTGAGGAGAGCCGGAGGCGGATTTCATTACATCGAGGTGGCGCTGAAAGGATCATGGGAGGAGCTGGGCACCAACGGCGGCGGCGGAGAGCGGCAGATTCAGACCTTCAGAAACGCCCTGGGCACCTTATCCAGAAGATTGACAGGTTAGATAAAAGCGATTTTTATCAAAACTACACGGCGGATTTATCTTATAACAACAGCTTTGTAATGACAAGGGCACCATGGAGAGAACAATAGTTTTAAAAGGGGGGGTTAGAAACTGGTGACAGAGTCCCTTTAACCCTGTGTACAAACAGGCTGATCGCCATGGAGATGAACTGGTATTAAAACCGAGGCAGCGAGATCCACACTTATCCCTGAGGAAGAAATCCGTAGATTTCGAAATGCGTCGGAAGTAAGAGTGGACCTAGGAGGCATCCGTAACCTGCAGAGTGTGATGTCACACCGAAGATTCGTCTCCTTGGGGTTCAACAACGCGTCTTCCTCCCACACGCGCATGTGAGTAGTAGGAAGCCTGAAGATACATCGTGAGTGTCTCATCGCGATAGCCTGGAAGTACATACTGGGAGAGCGGAGTAGTGAGGATAGTCTGGTCAGGATCTACCCATCCTTACAGCACCTTTTGGAATGTACCTATTGTGCTTTTGTATTACATTTACATAATCCCACAAGGAAATAGCTCATCATTGTGGAAGTGTGTCGGTTATATTGTGACATATTATTTGCAGTCAGCGCGGGATTAGGGCTTTTATAACATTATAGCTTCCATTGCACTGCATAAACTCTTATGTACTGAGCTCCCCCTAGTGGTAGCTGCAGGCAGAAAGCTTTGTAATATATGACATGAAGCTGGAGAATTTATCATTGTATTTATGCCAATTGTCTGCTGTTAAAATATTTAGAAATTTGCTGTTTAGAATGAGTGCAATATTTTTGACGCACCTTTTCTGAGGATGTTGATATGTGAATTCCTCATATATCTTTCTTAATCATTATTGACATGCTATGATGTGTATACCATGTGATATTTGTGAGGACGTTTTGATTGGTTGGCATATGGCTTTCATGTGTTTATCAGATATTATCAATATTATCAATTCATCCATGGGTAAGGGTACCTATAGTGAAAGGATGGATGCAATGTATCATTCCCGCCACTCTAGTTTTCAAGTTTGGAACTTTTTAAACGCATCCATTGCTAAATCGAGGTGCAAGTGGTATTTCTCAAAAAGGTAGTGTGGCAAAGGCAGGGCCAGTGGGACTGGCAAATTTATCTTCTTGGACGTCAGTTTTCAGGCGTAAACAAAGACTAAAATCTACGGCAACTCTAAGGCCCCTTTCACACGGGCGAGTTTTCCGTGCGGGTGCGATGCGTGCGGTGAACATATTGCACCCGCACTGAATCCTGACCCCTTCATTTCTATGGGGCTGTGCACATGAGCGGTGATTTGCACGAATCACTTATGCGTTGAGTGAAAATCGCAGCATGCTCTATATTGTCCGATTTTCACGCGACGCAGGCCCCATAGAAGTGAATGGGAGGCGTGAAAATCGCATAGCATCCGCAAGCAAGAACGGATGCGGTGCGATTTTCACGCACGGTTGCTAGGAGACGATCGGGATGGAGACCCGATCATTATTATTTTCCCTTATAACATGGTTATAAGGGAAAATAATAGCATTCTGAATACAGAATGCATAGTAAAACAGCGCTAGAGGGGTTAAAAAATAAATAAATAATAATTTAACTCACCTTAGTCCACTTGATCGCGAAGCCGGCATCTCCTTGTGTCTCCTCTGCTCTGAACAGGACCTGGGGTGAGCTGCTGCATTAAATAGAGGTTAAGGACCTTTGATGACGTCACTCCGGTCATCACATGGTCTTTTAGCATGGTGAATCACCATGGTAAAAGATCATGTGACGTACCATGTGATGACCGGAGTGACGTCATCAAAGGTCCTTAGCCTCTATTTAATGCAGCAGCTCACCCCAGGTCCTGTTCATCAGCAGAGGAGACACAAGGAGATGCCGGCTTCGCGATCAAGTGGACTAAGGTGAGTTAAATTTTATTTTTTATTTTTTAACCCCTCTAGCGCTGTTTTACTATGCATTCTGTATTCAGAATGCTATTATTTTCCCTTATAACCATGTTATAAGGGAAAATAATACAATCTTCAGAACATCAATCCTAAGCCCGAACTTCTGTGAAGAAGTTCGGGTTTGGGTACCAAACATGCGCGATTTTTCTCACGCGAGTGCAACGTATGACAATGTTTTGCACTTGCGCGGAAAAATCGCGCATTTTCCCGCAACGCACCCGCCTCTTATCCGGGCAAAAAAACTGACGCCCGTGTGAAAGAGGCCTAAGGCCTGTTTCACATCTGCGTTTAAGCAGATCTGGCAGGTTGTTCTGGCCAGGAACTGCCTTCCAGATCCATCACTGTCATGCGCTGCTAGAATTCCATCCAGTCCCATTCACCATAATAGGGATAGGCAGAGATTTGGTCGCAACACGTCAAATATGCAGAGAAACAGCAGTGACAGATTCGGCTGGCTGCTCCTGGCCGGAAAAGCCTGTCGAATCTGCTTAACGCAGGTGTGAAACAGGCCTAAGATGCCGTAGAATTCAGTCTAATTGCTCGGACTGCTGTCTAAGTGCTTATGGGTTAGGCGCATCCTCCAGCAGCTCAGGATAAATTTCCCACAAAATGTTTATACTGCAAAATTTAATTTTTGGATTTTAAAGGTTCTGTGCAAGAATTCTTGCACGCTTTATCTTGGATGTGCCCAAACTCATAGTCCTTGGAGCAGTCAATGCAGCCAAATGGGAATGATAAGATAAGCCTAAGACTGAGTGATGTCTCTTCAGTTGGTGAGCTTTACTGGTTTTCTTTTTCACCAATGTATTATGTGCCGCGGTTTTCCTGTTTGTGTGCTACTAGGCTTAAGATCACCAACAGTCTCTATTCTTTTTTATTGTTTGTACTGATTTTAATCCAGAAGGCCTGTAATTAAATGTGCCACTACAGAAGGGGAAATTTGTTTTTTTGTGTTCAATTGCTCAGAAAACATTGGTCAGATGTCTCTGAAGGATAAGAGCCAGAGATTCGAGAAACATAATTTTAATTCTAATCCATTAACTTGCCATGGAGAAAGAGAGATTAAATCAGCAATTGTTCTTTACCATGCTACACAAAAACCCTATCAACATGAAAACAATAGAATAATAATCTTGCATTACCTACTTTTAATGAAGAGCTGGAACATGAATTTTAATCTAACGAAACATCAAAGCAGAACAGATATTTTTAAAATGCACTGAAACTAAATTGTAGGAAGACAACTAGATTGCAGCCATTTGCCCATCGCTTGCAATGCAAAATATAATGGTACCAAACGCAGAAACTAAATGTGTTTTTCACTGCTGCTCGGGGGGATCTTTGATGATTCAGTATGAGAAAACTAATTAACGCCTTTCAGAGGAAATTTAGTTACAACGCAGTTCTTTGCAATTTGGAAAGAACACACTCTCAACCTAGTTACTGGAATATAAAGACGGATGAGTAAAACGTGGCATTAACAATTATCTTAAAACAATGACAATATCTGTCCTGAATACAGAGAACATTTTAGATGTTACATGCCTACATTACACAGCTTTGACATAATGAACATTGCTGCTATTGAAACTCACTGTACAAGAGCTGGCTATAGTGATAAATAATTCACATTCATTTATAAGCCACGCAAATTATATTTTGTAGCTAGTGACATGCTGGAAATTACTTCCATCATGGCATACAAGAATTCATATAAAATTGCCTTCATTCCGAAAGGTCGGAAATCAATAAAATCACTTACGTAAAGGACATTTTTGGACAATAACACATGGGTTATATGTACCAGACCAAAAATCACCAGATATTACCATATCAGATATTAATTCCTTATATACTATAAATGCCTGGTGTTGGTTCAGTTGGTGACTATTTTGAGGTTGCAACCTGGGATCTCCAGCAGCGAAGTCGAGATCTCTGTACCTTAGAACTCCTTTAACTCTGTTCCCTAGTCTAGATGACGCCAATCACCATGAACCAATCATATGCCGGTCATGTGTTGTAAAGATTAGTAAAACCAAATAAGAGTAAAACAGATGTGACACAGTGAGAGGTTTGGTCTGGGAAAACAGGTATTTTCCTCCCAGCATGTGCTGCTGGGCTGCTTTACAGCCAGGAAAGTTCAAATACAGGAGTGGATTTTAAGTGCCGGTCAGGGTATTGGCAGCACCTGGCTGTCCTTAAATAGGCAGCTGGGCTCAGAAGCCTGGTCTCTGTGTTGGGATCTGGGAGCCTTGTGTCTGGATGAAGGCTTGCTACATGTTTGGCGTGAAAACAGGTTGGTGCTGCTATAGTCAAGGACTCTTTGAGGCAGAATTGCCGCATGGTGTGAATTACCACCAACACCGCAAGGTGACTTTTTGCTTGTATATGACTGCTTGTTTTGTCACTTGCCTAATGTGCAAATAAAACACTCAACTGTTTGATCCCAAAAACTTGTTGCCTCTATACTGCGTCTGCTAATCCCGTCTACCAGAGCAAAACCCACACAGACTAAAAAATTCAGAAAGGCAAAAAAAAAGCAACGTTCAATGTAAAGAGTGAATTGCACTCACTGGTTTAGCTAGGAACGGGAAGTTGGGAGCAGCCCAACATATTGCAAATTTGACCTTATATATTTTGCAAGGTTTTTCACAGAAAAAAAAAGTCTACAAGCTCCATGTTATGGGTTAGTGATTCCCAAACTCTGTTCAAATGAACCCAGTAAGAGCTTCCACATAAGACAGCACTGAAAGTTGTAATTCATATAGTACAGGCAGCAAACTGAGTTCTGCTGATAGATGTGTGGCAAAGGGACACAAAAGGCAACTCAATGTCTTACCTACTAAGGTGCATTTACACTGCCCAATTGTCTAAAAGATTAACGTTCCTATGAACGCTCATTTCTGATACTATGCCAGGGTAAAGGTACCGAAGACCACCTGATGAACATCGTTCATAGAGTGAAATGATCTTTGGTGTGGAAATCATCAGTAATGGGCAGCAGAGAGTGGTGTGTAAACTGTCCAGAAACAATGAGCCACTTTGAGGACGAGAGATGACAGTAGCCATCACTAATCCTCACACAGAGAAGGTGATCACTGCATGTAGATGCAGCTCTTCACCTCCACTGATGAGCAGGCAATTGTTGGGAAGGGATACTGCTAGTCGTCACAGTGTAAATGGAAGCTTCTTTGAGGCAGGAATAGGAGTCGGGGCTCCCAAGCTGGCAATCATAGTATGTACTAGCAAACCACTAATTTTCTAAAAATAACACAAAAAGATATAAAAAGAAATTTCCATTCTGATCTTTTACAAAATGTTTAGCCATTAACCCCTTCCCGACATATGACGCAGTAGTGCGCCATAGCGGCAGGTGCGTTCCCGCATTTTGACGCACCATTACGTCATGGTGATGGGGCGGGCACCGGAGCAGTGCGCACCTGATCACTGCAGGGGCGCGGCAGCCCCTGGTAGCCAGGCCCCTGCTGTATCAGCCGGCATCATTGTACAAGCCGATGCCGGCGGATTAACCCCATCTATGCCGCGATCAGCGCTGACCGCGACATAGAAGGGATTTGCGGCAGTTGAGGGAGCCTATAGGGTCCCCGCTCTGCTGTGGCGGGGACCGGATGGATGAGAAGGCAAACCAATGCCGTGCAGAGACTGCCCAATGCCTTGCACGGCATCGGGACCTGCCTTCTACGGGTGGCCAGGAGATCCAGCCTTAGGATGGGTCTCCTAGGCCAGCGCTCCCCAACCGCCGGGCCGCGTCCCAGATCCGGGCCCTGGAAGATTGTTTGCCGGGCCGCAGAAGAGAGAGGAATCCCTCCCGCCCATGACGCGGCCGCCGCAGAGCCCAATAAAATGAGCGGGCTCTGAAGCTGCCTGAACCACTGCCACCAATGAATGTGTGGCTAATATTAAAGTAGGAGGAGGGGGAGGGTTTACCGCTGAGCCGTCTCAGCTAGTGTGCTCGGCGAAAGTCAGCAGCAGCAGCCTCCTCCTCCTCCTGAGTCTTGTGTTCTCCAGTCCCCAGCCATTAGTGCTCTGAGCAGGTACCCGACCCACACCCCGTCCCACACACTGCAAGATTATTAGCCTGCCTCAAAATAATGGCAGGCAAAAAACATGTATCAGGCAGCCAGCAAGATTTGGGTTTAATGTGACTCATTAACTGCAATGTTGCCAGTAGCCATAATTTGAGAAGATGGGGTCACCTATTATTAATCTGAGGTACATGGTGCTATTACAATGGAACCCCCATGTGCCTCACATTAAAAGTAAGTGGCCCCAAGCACCTCATTAAATAATGGGCAACATTGGGTTAATCATTAATGTGAGGTACACATGATGAGGTTACTTACTATTAATGCGAGGCATATGCAGGTCCAAATTGATAAAACAATGTTCCTCATATTAACAGTAAGTTACTCCAGCATGCACCCGATGGCCTTAATCCCATCGTTATATAGTGTTATATATTTTAATATACACCTTGTGTTTTGTTATGCTCTTGAATCAGTCAGCGCCGACTAGTATCCCCCTAAGCCCCGCCCAGAACCCCCTACCCCACCCAGTCCCTGGGAAAATTGTCTTGCATGAAACTGGTCCTTGGTGCAAAAAAGGTTGGCGACCACTGTCCTAGGCAACCTGTTAGTGTATTACTCAGTTTAATACACTAACAGGCAATGCATTACAATACAGATGTATTGTAATGCATTGCAGAAGTGATCAGACCCCCAAAAGTAAAGTCCCAGAGTGGGACAGAAATAAAGTTTCAAAAAAGTAAAAAAAAATGAGTTTTTAATTAAAAAAAATAACGTTTCAAGTAAAAAAAGAAAAAAAAACGCCCCTTTCCCGATTTAATATTTAAAAAAATTGAAAGAAAAAAAAGAAAACACACACATATTAGGTATCGTCGTGTCCGTAACGACTGGCTCTATAAATATATCACATGATCCACCCCGTCTGATAAATGCTGTAAAAAATTTTAATAAAAAATGTTAAAAAAGCAATTTTTGTCACCTTACATCACAAAAAGTGCAACATCAAGCGATCAAAAAGGTGTATGCCCCCCAAAATGATACCAATAAAACCGTCACCTCATCCAGCAAAAAAAGAGCCTCTACATAAGACAATCGCCCAAAAAAAAAAATAAACTATAGCTCTCAGAACATGGAGACACTAAAACATAATTTTTTTTGTTTCAAAAATGCAATTATTGTGTTAAAGTGAAAAAAATAAAAATAGGATACATATTAGGTATCGCCACGTTCGTAACAAACAGCTCTGTAAAAATATCACATGACTTAACTAGAGATGTCCCGAACTATTCGCCGGCGAACAGTTACCGGCGAACATATGCGATGTTCGGTCCGCCCCCTATTCATCATCATTGAATAAACTTTGACCCTGTACCTCACAGTCAGCAGACACATTCCAGCCAATCAGCAGCAGACCCTCCCTCCCAGACCCTCCCACCTCATGGACAGCATCCATTTTAGATTAATTCGGAAGCTGCATTCTTAGTGAGAGGAGGGACAGTGTAGCTGCTGCTGATTTAATAGGGAAATCGATAGCTAGGCAAGTGTATTCAGTGTCCACTACATTCCTGAAAGACTCATCTGATCTCTGCTGCAAATACAGCACCCCAAAAAAACATTTTTAGGGCTAGAACATCAGTCTTTTTTTTTTTTTTTCTGTGTAATCTAATTGCAGTTGCCTGTCAGCGTGTGTGTCAGGCTCACAGCGTATACTGTGCCCACTTGCCCAGTGCCACCACTCATATCTGGTGTCACAGTAGCTTGCATAAAAAAAAAAAAAAAAAAAAACTTGGACTGTGAAATAATAGCAGTCAGTTGCCTGCACGCGTGTGTGTTTCAGGCCCTGCAAGTGCATAGTGTCACCAGCGCAACTCATATCTGTCACATTAGATTATGTATAAAAAAAATAAAAAAAAACTATTTTGACTGTAATAGATTGAATAGCAATTATTTGTCTGCAAGCATGTGTGTCAGGCCTACAGTGTCTACTCTGCCAACTTCTGCCAGTGCACAGTGCCACTCATATCTGGTGTCACAGTAGCTTGCACGCATAGTACAACTAAACTAATCTAAAAAAAATTACAGGCAGAGGCAGGCCACCCCGCAGGGGCCGTTGTGGTGCTGTGCTTCCCTTTGGCCCTAGAATAATGCCCAGTGTTCAGAGTCCACGTACCCTGACCTCTAAAAGTTCTGAGGACATAGTTGACTGTTGATGGTAACATAGTTGATGTTATTTACACATCAGTTGGAAGAAATGAGTGATGCGCAACCATTATTGCAAGCATGGAAACAACATTAGAGAATGTCGCGCTCATCCACAGGAAGCCAGGAGCCCGGAACTCGCCCTGAACCTTGGCACACAACAAGTCCCAGAATGAAGAGAAAAATGGTACAGCTTCACTGAAAATACTTGAGGCTTTATTGAATCCCGTGCAGATAAAAACCAACATACAGCAATGCAAGAAATCAACCGGTTTCGGATCACTATAGGTGCGGATCCTTAGTCATGATGTGCCCAAGATTATTGCATCTTGCAAGAGTATGTAGATAACAGGGATATGTCTCAGTCAGGCAGCATTACACACATGGACGTACGGTGTGATGATGATGATGTTGTACCCGCTGCTGCTTCCTTTGCTGAGTTGTCAGATACAAGTGAAGCGGTTGATGATGACGATGTGTCCGTGGATGTCACGTGGGTGCCCGCTCGAAGAGAAGAAGAACAGGGGGAAAGTTCAGATGGGGAGACAGAGAGGAGGAGGAGACGAGTTGGAAGCAGGGGGAGGTCGTCGCAAGGAGATAGTGGCACAGTCAGACAGCATGTATGGGCACCCGGGGTCAGCCAGACAGCACGCCAATCAACGCATGCTGTTGCCACCACCAGAATGCCGTCATTGCAAAGCTCAGCAGTGTGGCATTTTTTTTTGGGTGTCTGCCTCTGATAACAGCGATGCCATTTGCAACCTGTGCCAAAATAAACTGAGTCGTAAGAAGTCCAACACCCACCTAGGTACAACTGCTTTGTGAAGGCATATG
The DNA here is from genome assembly GCF_014858855.1 of Bufo gargarizans. Taxonomy (NCBI): domain Eukaryota; kingdom Metazoa; phylum Chordata; class Amphibia; order Anura; family Bufonidae; genus Bufo; species Bufo gargarizans. The sequence goes on from NC_058084.1 coordinate 189,254,022, forward strand.
ATCTCACATCACAAACGCCTATGGGATCAACACATGAGTACAAGCAGCACACTAACTTAAAGCCACCATCCTACTCCTGGTCCAGCATCTTCAGCCACGTCAACCACTGCTGTGCTCCTTGCACCCTCTCAACCACCCGCCACTCCGCCGCTCGCCTTGAGCAGTTCCTGCTCATCTGCCCACAGTCAGGTGTCTGTCAAGTACATGTTTGAGCGTAAGAAGCCAATGTCACAGAGTCACCCCTTTATCTGGCATCTGACAGCTGGCTTATCGGAACTCTTAGCCCGCCAGCTTTTACCATACAAGCTGGTGGAGTCTGAGGCCTTCAAAAAATTTGTAGCTATTGGGACACCGCAGTGAAAGGTACCCGGTCGAAATTTCTTTTCACAAAAGGCAATCCCCAACCTGTACTCTATTGTGCAAAAGGAAGTCATGGCATGTCTGGCACACAGTGTTGGGGCAAGGGTCCATCTGACCACTGATACCTGGTGTGCAAAGCATGGTCAGGACAGGTATATCACCTACACTGCGCATTGGGTAAACCTGCTGACGGCTGCCAAACATAGAATGCGTGGCTCTGCAGAGGAGTTGGTGACACCGCCAGGACTTGCAGGCAGGACTGCTGCCACCTCCTCTACTCCTCCTATTCCATCCTCTTCGCTAACCTCCTCGGCTGAGTCCTCTTCTGCTGCTGTGTCTTGCTCCACATAAACTGCACCCCCCCCCCCCCCCAGCTCCCCAGGGGCTACTTCACATCTCGGATACGACAGTGTCACGCCGTCTTGGGGTTGACTTGCCTGAAAGCAGAGAGTCACACAGACCAGCACTCCTGTCCGCCGTGAACGAACAGGTGGATCAGTGGCTGACTCCGCACCAACTGGAGATCGGCAAAGTGGTGTGTGACAACGGAAGCAATTTGTTGGCGGCATTGAATTTGGGCAAGTTGACACATGTGCCGTGCATGGCACATGTGTGTAATCTGATCGTACAATGCTTTGTGCATAAGTACCTGGGCTTACAGGACGTCCTCAAGCAGGCCAGGAAGGTGTGTGGCCATTTCAGGCGTTCCTACACGGCCATGGCGCACTTTTCAGACAATCAGCGCCGAAACAACATGCCAGTGAGGCGCTTGATTTGCGACAGCCCGACACGTTGGAATTCAACACTCCTAATGTTCAACCACCTGCTCCAAAAAGAAAAAGCCATCAACGAGTATTTGTATGACCGGGGTGCTAGGACAGCCTCTGCGGAGCTGGGAATTTTTTTGCCACGTTACTGGACGCTCATGCGCAATGCCTGTAGGCTCATGCGTCCTTTTGAGGAGGTGACAAACCTAGTCAGTCGCACTGAAGGCACCATCAGTGACATCATCCCATTTGTTTTCTTCCTGGAGCATGCCCTGCGAAGAGTGCTGGATCAGGCCATAGAGGAGCGGGAAGAGGAAGAGTTGTGGTCAACATCATTACCAACAGAAACAGCCTTATCAGCATCGCTTGCTGGACCTGCAGCAACGCTGGAAGAGGAGTCTGAGGAAGAGGAGTCAGAGGAGGAATGTGGCTTTGAGGAGGAGGAAGACCAACCACAGCAGGCATCCCAGGGTGCTCGTTCTCACCTATCTGGTACCCATGGTGTTGTACATGGTTGGGGGAAGAACAGACCTTAAGTGAGATAAGTGAGGACGAGGAACGGGACATGAGGAGCTCGGCATCCAACCTTGTGCAAATGGGGTCTTTCATTCTGTCGTGCCTGTTGAGGGACCCTCGTATAAAAAGGCTGAAGGAGACCTGTACTGGGTGGCCACGCTACTAGACCCCCAGTATAAGCAGAAAGTGCCTGAAATTTTACCAAATTACCGGAAGTCGGAAAGGATGCAGCAGTTCCGAAATAAATTAAAAAGTATGCTTTACACAGCGTATAAGGGTAATGTCACAGCACAACGGGAATCTAACAGGGGAAGAGGTGAAAGTAATCCTCCTCCTACCACGACCACGCCGGCAAGGACAGGACGCTTTACAGACGTGTTGTTGATGGAGGACATGCAGAGCTTTTTAAGTCCTACGCATCGCCACAGCCCTTCGGGGTCCACCCTCAGAGAACGACTCGACCAACAGGTAGCAGACTACCTCGCCTTAACTGCAGATAGCGACACTCTGAAGAGCGATGAACCCCTTGACTACTGGGTGTGCAGGCTTGACCTGTGGCCTGAGCTATCCCAATTTGCGATAGAACTTCTGGCCTACCCCGCTTCAAGAGTCCTATCAGAAAGGACCTTCAGTGCAGCAGGAGGTATTGTCACTGAGAAGAGAAGTCGCCTAGGTCAAAAAAGTCTAGATTACCTCACCTTTATTAAGATGAATGAGGGATGGATCCCGAAGGGATTGACAGTGGGCGATACATTAGACTAAAAAAGGCCTGATTAGATGAGCTGCCTTGGGCTAAAAATGGTCCACACGCTGCTGTATTTTATCTCTGAATGCCGGATGACTTGCGTGACTTATCCGCCACCAACTAGGGTTCAAGCCGCAATGTTTTAGGGCAATCTCTGTCTGGGAAACATCAATTTTTCGGGACGCTGTTACAGCAGCGGCTGCAACAATACCACATTTTTCAGGCAAGTGTACTTGCCTAATTTTGCAAAAACCAAACAAAAAAAAGGCACATACATGTGTCAATTCCTCTTCGTGATCATTACCTTGTTGTGGTGAAGGGGCCTGCGTATCACAATGAAGCGACCACCTCTATGAGTGTGTTGGCAATGGCAATGTTGGCACACCCCAGATGATAAGGTCGTTGCTTCATTGTGAACAGACCAAAAGCGATCGGCTGGATAATTTTGCATAGAAAAAACATTAATTTTCTTTGTGATCATCTAAGGTGATCATTAAAGCCTACTAGGCAAACAATGGGCCCACACTGCAGAATCATTGTTTTCTGGGTCATTTAACTGTCACTGAACTACCTCAGCACGACCATAGGCTTTGAAAAAAAAACATTGCCTGCAATCTCCCAAACGTGCACACGAGCACAGTCATCACTACACCAAGATTGACGCATAGAGGAATAAAATTTATGTCATGAGTGTGTCAACTATTGACAACTCTTTGCGGTTGTCTAAAATCTATTCCATACACGTCCCCTGATAGGGGACGTAACAGGGATTAAACTGAAAGGAATAGTACTACTTAACACACTTTATATTTTAATAATAATATTAATACTAGTCGACGTAACAGGGATTAAAATGATAGGAATAGTACTACTTAACACACCACTCATATCTGCTGGAACACACAGTACATTGCACGTGCAGTGCTCAAATTGGAAGTAGAAGGACCAACCAAGCATCTTTTTCCATCTCCCGGTTCCTAAAATCTATTCCATACACGTCCCCAATCCGTAACAGGGATTAAACTGATAGGAATAGTACTACTTAACACACCTTATAATAATAATAATAATACTAGTGAACGTAACAGGGATTAAACTGATAGGACTAGTACTACTTAACACACCACTCATATTGGGATTGCACAGTACATTACACGGCGCACGTGCAGTGCCCCAAATTGGAATTAAGAGGACCGACCAAGCATCTTTTTCCATCTCCTGGTTCCTAAAATCTATTCCACACACGTCCCCTGATAGGGGACGTAACAGGGATTAAACTGATAGGAATAGTACTACTTAAACACACCACTCATATCTGGTGGCACAGTACATTGCAAGCCGTACGTGCAGTGCCCCAAATTGGAAGTAAGCATCTTTTTCCATCTCCCGATTCCTAAAATCTATTCCATACACCGGCTCCTGATAGAGGACAAAACAGAGATGAAACTGGTAAGAACAGATTTTTTTAAATTTAAAAACAAGAGGATAGCCTCTGCGGAGCTGGGTATTTTTTGGCCACGTTACTGAACGCTCATGCACAATGGCTGTAGGCTCATGCGTCCTTTTGCGGAGGTGACAAACCTGGTCAGTCAAACCCAAGTGTCCCAGGGGGCTTGTTTTCACCTTTTGGGGACCCTTGGTGTTGTACGTGGCTGGGTGGAGGAAGAGACCTTCAATGACGTCAGTGAGGACAAGGAACGGGACATGGCTAGCTTGGTATCCAACCTTGTGCAAATGGGGAGTTTGCGGTTGTGCAAATGGACTGTTTGCAGTTGTTTGCGGTGCGTTAAACGGGGAGTTTGGTCTGTCACTGTGAATCGGGTGTAACCCTTACACTACCTGATCGATACAACATCATACCTGATCGCATACACACACTGGATGTTTTAAAGCACATTATTCCAAACAATTTAGGAATGTTAGGTGATTTATGCCCATTATGGATTAAAACCTGACTGTGCGTCAACTGCGTAATTTTCCATGGGAGTTTTGCCATGGATCCCCCTCCGGCATGCCACAGTCCAGGTGTTAGTCCCCTTGAAACAACCTTTCCATCACTATTGTGGCCAGAAAGAGTCCCTGTGGGTTTAAAAATTCGCCTGCCTATTGAAGTCTATGGCGGTTTGCACGTTCGCGAACGAAAATTTTTATGTTCGCGACATCTCTAGACTTAACCTCTCAGGTAAACACAGCAACAAAAAAAAACAACAAAGTGCCCAAAAAGCCATTTTTGTCACCTTACATCACAAAAAAAAATGTTGTCACCTTACATCACAAAAATTACACCAAGCGATCAAAAAGGTGTATGCCCCCCAAAAAAGTACCAATCAAACCCTCACGTCATCCCGCAAAACATGAGACCTGATATAAGACATCCGCCCCCCAAAAAATAAAAAAAATATGACTCTCAGACAATGGAGACACTAAAATATTTTTTTTGCTTCAAAAATGCTATTATTGTGTTAAAGTGAAATGAATAAGTAGATATGTTTGATATTGCTGTGTCCGTAACAACCTGCTCTATAAAAAATATCACATGACCTAACTCCTTAGGTGAACACCGTAAAAAAATAAAAATAAAAACAGTGCCAAAAAAGCAATTTTTGGTCACCTAACATAATTTAAAGTGCCACATGAAGCGATCAAAAAGGCGTGTGCCCCCCAAAATAGAACCAAACAAACCGTCATCTCATTTTGCAAAAAATGAGCCCATTCCAATCGGTCAAAAAATAAAATAAAAAGAGCTCTCAGACTAGGGAGACACTAAAACATATTTTTTTGTTTCAAAAATGCTATTAATGTGTAAAACTTTAATAAATAAGAAAAAGTATACATATTAGGTATTGCCATGCCTGTAACGACCTGCTCTATAAAAATGTCACATGACCTAACCCCTCAGATGAACACTGTAAAAATAAATAAATAAAAAAAAGTGCCAAAACAACCAATTTTTTGGGTCACTTTGCCTTATAAAGTGTAATAATGAATGATCAAAAAATCATATGTACCCAAAAATGGTACCAATAAAAACGTCAACTCTTCCTGCAAAAAATTTGCCCCTGCACAAGAGGATTGGCAGAAAAATTAAAAAAATATGGCGTTCAGAAAATGGAGACACAAAAACATTTTTTTTTTCAAAAATGCTTTATTATGTAAAACTGAAACAAACAAAGAAAGTAGACATATTTGATATCACCGTGTCTGTAACAACCTGCTCTATAAAAATAGAGCATGATCTAAACTGTCAGTTGAACATTGTAAAAAATAAAAACAGTGCCAAAACAGACATTTTTGGGTTACCTTGCCTCACAAAAAACGTAATATAGAGTGAAAAAATCATATGTACCCCAAAATAGTACCAATAAAACTGTCACCTTATCCCCTAGTTTCCAAAATGGGGTCACTTTTGGGAGTTTCTACTGTAGGGGTGCATCAGGGGGCTTCAAATGGGACATGGTGTCTAAAAACCAGTCCAACAAAATCTGCCTTCCAAAAACTATGCGGCAGTCCTTTCCTTCTGCGCCCTTACATCAGTTTACAACCACATGTGGGGTGTTTCTGTAAACCTCAGAATCCGGGTAATAAATGTTGTTTTGTTTAGCTGTTAACTCCCGATGTGTTAAAGAAAAAAATGGATTAAAATGGAAAATCTGCCAAAAAAGTAAAATTTTGACATTTCCTCTCCATTTTCCTTTAATTCTTGTGGAACACCTAAAGGGTTAACAAAGTTTGTAAAATCAGTTTTGAGTAACTTGAGGGGTGTAGTTTCTACAATGGGGTCATTTATGGGGGGTTTCTATTATGTAAGCCCCACAACGTTTTGGAAAACATTTTTAAGATTTTTTAGAATTGCTTCTAAAATTCTAAGCCTTCTAACGTCCCCAAAATATAAAATGACCTTTACAAAATGATGCAAACAAAGTAGACCTATGGGGAATGTTAAGTAATAAATATTTTATGAGGTATCACTTTCTGTTTTAAAAGCAGAGAAATTGAAAATTTGGGATTTTTTCAAAAATACAGGTGAAATATATTGACCCAAATTTATGACTGTCATAAAGTACAATGTGTCACGAGAAAACAACCTCAGAATGGCTTGAATAAGTAAGAGTGTTCCAAAGTTATTACCACATAAAGTGACATATGTCAGATTTGCAAAAAGTGGCCTGGTCAGGAAGGTGAAAACTGGCCTGGGGTTAAAGAACAAGCAATGGTGAAAGTGATATCAACACTCTGTGACTGTAGCTAGGTAAATAAAATGACATTGTGAAGTGCTTGACTGAAGACCAAATGAAATTACAAATAAATCACAGATCTAATCTATTAAACTACAAATTAAACTTTGATTTGTCTTAAATATGATCCGTTAGTTTAAAATGCTACATTTATTCTATATGTTTACATATGATCCTTTGAGTACTACTTCCAAATAAAATGGGAACTGAAAGAATATTGATAAAAAATCCAAGATCTTAGCAAAAAAAAACATCTGAAACAGCTGATAGGTATTTTAGAAAGATCAAAAAGGAAGAATAAAATAATTTCTGAAAGATATCTTTAAAGGACTTAGATATCAAAGCAAAATTGTAGATATTGTATGAGCTTTGAAGTATCAGATTTCAAAAATGCTTGATGATAAATGCAATTTAGAAGTGTTAAACAGAAAACACACTATCTGTCAGAGATTAATATGTGTACATTCATATTTAAACAAGTGTTTTAAATGAAACAAACAGAAACATCTGGGGAAATTAGATCAATAAATTGTCACCAATAGAGGAAATATCTCTGGACTTGCCTATGCCTTGTGTTTTTTATGAATACATTTGTTTTTCAATGACTGTTTTACAAAAAAATAAAAATTAAATACATTTTTTCTAAAATCCCAAATCAAGGATGACAGTAAAAGGGGTGATAACCGTTCACTCGTATGAGAATCATTTTTTTTTCTTTACAGTGCTTTAATTTTTGACACTGGCAAACAAGCTGCTTTGAGTGACCTAACATGTGGCATATGTCCCTGTTTAGTCTCCGTAAGGTCGCAAGTAATTTGTACATGCTAGAAGTAGTTTTGGAAGATGACAACCAGCCAGGGATGTAGCTGTATGGAGGTGAAGATTGCAGCCGCACCAAAGCCTTGGAGTCTTAGGGGTCCCAAATGTCCCATGTGCAGAGACCAGTACTACAAATGAAGATGGACAGTTGTTACAGATTTTGGTTAAGGGTTTCAAGTTATTCCTCCGCACTCAATCCTGCCGTAATTCAGAAGAACATATCCTTGAAGGAGGGATGGAATGAAGAAGTAGAAAAGGTGGAAATATGTATATAGATAGCAGTTTTTGGGGTGGATTTTTGGTGGAGTTAAGCTTAAACTTGCAATGTTGTCCCATAGCGTGACAAAGACCTTGTGTTAGAAACACACAAGTAGTGATTTTTATGTGCAACTGATAATTACTGTACATTTGGATTTTAAACATCTTGTATAAAACACTAAATCACTTTAATAGATTGCGCAGGACAAAATTCACTTTTCTTTTGTCTCTTTGCATTCTTCCTACTATTCTCTGGTCTGCTTGCTGGACACTGTTAGTCTAATCCATTACAGGATTCCCTGATGCACTGACATGCAGACTACAACTACAGACAATGAACTGAGGATAAGCATGCGTCCAACATGGCTGTCGAAATTAGGTTTTTAAAATAAATAAATTGAATTAAAAAAAACTAAAATAATGTTAATGATTTAAAGGTCTTTGCTAATAAGTTAGCAGCTAATGAGGTGAAATTTCTACATATTCTCTTAAAGAAGACAAACTGAGTGCTTCACTTTCTTTTAATGCAGGCACACTACTTTGTACAGAGTGAATTGATGGCTGCTAGAAGAGTCAGAAACTAGAAAGTAGTTTAATAATAAGTGGTCTAACTGGGTTTCAAACAGTTAACCCCAAAAATATTCTAGTTGCAGTCATGCAAGGGAAATGGAACGTGCAAGCTTGGGATCCCCATTCAAGGGACTATGGTTATCCCATATGTGGGACCATGAGCAATCTATCCTGTGGATAAGGGATAAATGTATTTCATGGGAAAATCCTTTTAACCACTTCAACCCCGCTAGCTAAAACCCCCTTCATGACCAGGCCACTTTTTACACTTCGGCACTACACTACTTTCACCGTTTATCGCTCGGTCATACAACTTACCACCCAAATGAATTTTACCTCCTTTTCTTCTCACTAATAGAGCTTTCATTTGGTGGTATTTTATTGCTGCTGACATTTTAACTTTTTTTGTTATTAATCGAAATTTAACGATTTTTCGCAAAAAAAATGACATTTTTCACTTTCAGCTGTAAAATTTTGCAAAAAAAACGACATCCATATATAAATTTTTTGCCAAATTTATTGTTCTACATGTCTTTGATAAAAAAAAAATGTTTGGGCAAATGAATTCTACCTCCTTTTCTTCTCACTAATAGAGCTTTCATTTGGTGGTATTTTATTGCTGCTGACATTTTTACTTTTTTTGTTATTAATCGAAACTTTTCCAATTTTTTTATACAAAGTTGGCATTTGACCAAGATATTTTCTCACCCAGCATGGGTATATGTAAAATGACACCCCAAAACACATTCCCCAACTTCTCCTGAGTACGGCGATACCAGATGTGTGAAACTTTTTTGCTGCCAAGGTGGGCAAAGGGGCACATATTCCAAAGTGCACCTTTCGGATTTCGCAGGCCATTTTTTTACACATTTTGATTGCAAAATTCTTCTCACAGATTTGGGCCCCTAAATTGCCAGGGCAGTATAACTACCCCACAAATGACCCCATTTTGGAAAGAAGACACCCCAAGGTATTCCGTGAGGGGCATGGCGAGTTCCTAGAATTTTTCATTTTTTGTCACAAGTTAGTGGAATATGAGACTTTGTAAGGAAAAAAGAAAAAAAAAGAAAAATCATCATTTTCCGCTAACTTGTGACAAAAAATAAAAAATTCTAGGAACTCGCCGTGCCCCTCACGGAATACCTTGGGGTGTCTTCTTTCCAAAATGGGGTCACTTGTGGCGTAGTTATACTGCCCTGGCAATTTAGGGGCCCAAATGTGTGAGAAGTACCTTGCAATCAAAATGTGTAAAAAATGGCCTGCGAAATCCGAAAGGTGCACTTTGGAATGTGTGCCCCTTTGCCCACCTTGGCAGCAAAAAAGTGTGACACATCTGGTATCGCCGTACTCAGGATTAGTTGGGGAATGTGTTTTGGGGTGTCATTTTACATATACCCATGCTGGGTGAGAGAAATATCTTGGCAAAAGACAACTTTTCCCATTTTTTTATACAAAGTTGGCATTTGACCAAGATATTTTTCTCACCCAGCATGGGTATATGTAAAATGACACCCCAAAATACATTCCCCAACTTCTCCTGAGTACGGCGATACCAGATGTGTGACACTTTTTTGCAGCCTAGATGCGCAAAGGTGCCCAAATTCCTTTTAGGAGGGCATTTTTAGACATTTGGATCCCAGACTTCTTCTCAGACTTTCGGGCCCCTAAAAAGCCAGGGCAGTATAAATACCCCACATGTGACCCCACTTTGGAAAGAAGACACCCCAAGGTATTCAATGAGGGGCCTAGCGAGTTCATAGAATTTTTTTTTTTTTTGCATAAGTTAGCGGAAATTGATTTTTTTTTGTTTTTTTCTCACAAAGTCTCACTTTCCGCTAACTTAGGACAAAAATTTCAATGTTTCATGGACTCAATATGCCCCTCACGGAATACCTTGGGGTGTCTTCTTTCCGAAATGGGGTCACATGTGGGGTATTTATACTGCCCTGGATTTTTAGGGGCCCTAAAGCGTGAGAAGAAGTATGGAATATAAATGTCTAAAAATGTTACGCATTTGGATTCCGTGAGGGGTATGGTGAGTTCATGTGAGATTTTATTTTTTGACACATGTTAGTGGAATATGAGACTTGGTAAGAAAAAACAAACAAAAAAATATATATATTTCCGCTAACTTGGGCCAAAAAAATGTCTGAATGGAGCCTTACAGGGGGGTGATCAATGACAGGGGGGTGATCACCCATATACACTCCCTGATCACCCCCCGTCATTGATCACCCCCCTGGTAAGGCTCCATTCAGACGTCCGTATGATTTTTACGGATCCATGGATCGGATCCATGGATACATGGATTGGATCCGCAAAACACATGCGGACGTCTGAATGGAGCCTTACAGGAGGGTGATCAATGACAGGGGGTGATCAGGGAGTGTATATGGGTGATCACCCCCCTGTCATTGATCACCCCCCTGTAAGGCTCCATTCAGACGTCCGTATGATTTTTACGGATCCATGGATCGGATCCGCAAAACACATGCGGACGTCTGAATGGAGCCTTACAGGGGGGTGATCAATGACAGGGGGTGATCACGGAGTATATATGGGTGATCACCCCTCTGTCATTGATCACCCCCCTGTAAGGCTCCATTCAGACGTCCGCATGTGTTTTGCGGATCCGATCCATGTATCTGTAAAAATCATACGGACGTCTGAATGGAGCCTTACAGGGGGGTGATCAATGACAGGGGGTGATCAGGGAGTGTATATGGGTGATCACCCCCCTGTCATTGATCACCCCCCTGTAAGGCTCCATTCAGACGTCCGAATGATTTTTACAGATCCATGGATACATGGATCGGATCCGCAAAACACATGCGGACGTCTGAATGGAGCCTTACAGGGGGGTGATCAATGACAGGGGGGTGATCAATGACAGGGGGTGATCAGGGAGTGTATATGGGTGATCACCCCCCTGTAAGGCTCCATTCAGACGTCCGAATGATTTTTACGGATCCATGGATACATGGATCGGATCCGCAAAACACATGCGGACGTCTGAATGGAGCCTTACAGGGGGGTGATCACCCATATACACTCCCTGATCACCCACTGTCAATAATCACCCCCCTGTCATTGATCAATGACAGGGGGTGATCAGGGAGTGTATATGGGTGATCACCCCCCTGTAAGGCTCCATTCAGACGTCCGCATGTGTTTTGCGGATCCGATCCATGTATCCATGGATCCGTAAAAATCATGCGGACGTCTGAATGGAGCCTTACAGGGGGGTGATCAATGACAGGGGGGTGATCAATGACAGGGGGTGATCAGGGAATCTATATGGGTGATCACCGGCCTGTCATTGATCACCCTCCTGTAAGGCTCCATTCAGACGTCCGTATGTGTTTTGCGGATCCGATCCATGTATCCGTGGATCCGTAAAAATCATACGGACGTCTGAACGAAGCCTGACAGGGGGGTGATCAATGACAGGGGGGTGATCAGGGAGTTTATATGGGGTGATCATGGGTGATCAGGGGTTCATAAGGGGTTAATAAGTGACGGGGGGGGGTGTAGTGTAGTGTGGTGTTTGGTGCGACTTTACTGAGCTACCTGCGTCCTCTGGTGGTCGATACTAACAAAAGGGACCACCAGAGGACCAGGTAGCAGGTATATTAGACGCTGTTATCAAAACAGCGTCTAATATACCTGTTAGGGGTTAAAAAAAATCTGATCTCCAGCCTGCCAGCGAACGATCGCCGCTGGCAGGCTGGAGATCCACTCTCTTACCTTCCGTTCCTGTGAGCGCGCGCGCGCCTGTGCGCGCGCGTTCACAGGAAATCTCGGGTATCGCGGGAGGACGCGTATATGCGTCCACCCAGAAGAGCAGGACCGCCGGCAGGACGCAATCCTGCGTACGGCGGTCCTGTAGCGGTTAATGCCATGTTGAAGCACAATCCTAAGAAGTGAAATTAGTAGAGAAAACATATATCAGGGTACAGTACAAATAAAAAAACATGGGCAAGATGCTGCAAATTCTATTACTAAAAAAAAAAATCCTAAAAGTTTTGAGACAAGTACAAGCAACATGAAAAAAATATTTGCTGGTTTACAATACACCATACACTCAAGACGACGAACCTTCACACAGGCGGTAAAAAGCTTGTCTGTTAATCAATACTCTGTGAAGATGCGTTGGACAATATTGCTAACATGCCTATCCTGAGACTGAATCTTCACAGAATATTAAATATGACCCGGGAACAAAAAGTACAGGCAAGAGAAAAATTTTGTGTCTGTGCTTTTGTTTGAACTCCTTGCAAAACCCTCATAAGAAACTCAGGAAACATTCCCGATTCTCAACCTGAAATGTTTTAGGGTCCAATAACCTACCATTGCTTTTTGTCTCATAATGTTTCCATACCTTAGGGTAAAGAAATCTTAGTACAAAATACTGGAAGAAACTTGTGTCTTATGCTAGTTTCACATCAGTGTTGAAGGCTCTCTACAACAGTCGCAGATTCTGCTAAAGAGCACAATGTACTATTTATCTGGTAAAATTAGTGCTTGACTGAACAAACCGTCATGTGTGGATAATTGTACATATTCACTTCTCTGTCGATCGCTTAACTAACATTTTGTCTGTCAACCTTGCTGCAACAATGTCAGTTGTTCATAAGACCACACAACTGGACTTCAGTTGTTCATAAGATCAAATAACTGGACTTCACCTAAAGCAGTTGCCTTTCCCAAGTAACAAAAGTTACAAACAGAAATACGCCAGAAGGCCCTTCTCATTCATCATTCGATTTACCGCCAGCGCAGGGGCTTATTAAGACCAGTGTCTAAAAAGCGGGTCTTAATAAATGTGCTCCAGTGTCTCTTGGTACTCAGACAACCCAGGACATAGTAGAGCTGAACTGTACAACCAGAACGTCGGGAGAAATACTGCTAGACAACAATGTATGGAAACAAACTCACAAAAAGATGACAGGAACCGAATAAGGATAGTGACGGATTGAAGAGACAGATCCTAGGATACACTAATAAAACACTACAGACAATAACTAGGTACTAAATCTAGAAAACAATATTCACAGGGCATATACTCTATGCCCAGCAACAGAGACAATAAAAGCCTAGACACAGAAAGGCAAGTCAATCACCAGCTTCACCCAAAATGTACTTATTCACTCCCTAGACTCAGATGATAGTCACTTGTGGAGGACCATTAAACAGCAGGTGCAGAAGGAATAGTAAGTCATAATCTTTATTTGTTATTCCTAAAAAAAAAAAAAAAAGTAAACAAAAATATACAAATGGGTTTGGTATAGTAGGTACTTTTGCTGGGGTTGGCTAAAAGTTCTCTAATCTCAGCACAAGTGCTTTACATTGGATACTGCCCTAATACTGGTAAAGCAGAGCACTCACCATTAGAAAGATGACCCCAGCTAATCATTGTACCTAAACCCTAACCTGATGACACCGTAAAAAGTCCACAAGTTGTTGGAAAGACTCAGCTAGTGAGGTACCTTTGACAAAAGTACTCATGAGCAGATTGCTCCTGAAGAACAGTATATTTTCTAGCTGTACTCATATCTGGTTCAGCAACTGACTAATTGTATGTTCATATTAATGTTACACTGGGCTGAGGAAAGTAAAATTAACAATAATTTACATTTTGGCATACATTTTGACTAATGGCGAGGTCCAGGCATCAACATGGTCTGACTAGTTGGACCCCAGTGGAAAAAGTTTGATAAGTCCTCAGAGTATAAATTACTACAGATAAGGTTTGAACTAGTAGTTTGATAGCACAGTACCACTCATTATTGCAGTGGGCAGGACATTAAAATAGTACAGGTTATAAACTTATATACCTATTTATGTATAAAGTTACACACTTTCACATGATTTTTCATCTTGCAATGATTCATTTTTGCCTGTTTTATACCTTTTCACATATTGTGGCAAAGTACTGTCCAAAGTAGACAATTAGTATAGTCTTTTTAACAAATAGAGGACAATCACAACTGGCTAAGACCCTGTAACACAACAGCTCGAGGCACCTAGTTACTGTGTTTGACTATTCCAACAGTTGGGCAGACTCCTTCTCTCCCCAGGATTATCTTTCATCTAGCGCTGGAGCGTCAAGTGGTTGGAATGCAGTACTGTACACCAAAGCTCTCTCTAGTAGCCGCCCCACTGTACTACACCCCAAAGCTCTCTCTAGCGGTCAGTGTATGGTATTGCCTTCAATTTACAGGACCTCTTACTGACATCACATCATTCAGTTGAATTGCGCATAAAAACCTCTTCACAAGCACCCAACAGGTTTGTAAGTATTAGGTCCCATCCTGACTCCAGCACTCTAGTTGTTGTACTTGTGACTGTCTATTCAGGTCCCTGGCCTAAACCACTGTGACCTAGGCCCATGACTGGCTATCTGAGCTTGTGACTCTAACTTCAGTTACTTCTGAATTCTCTCTAAGATCTTGATTTGGCACTGCCTCTCCATACCACCATCTGTCCATATTCAATTAGCTAAATAAAGCGATCTGAGGGAAGTGGCCTGCAGGTTCCTGACAGATAAGTCCAAAGATGAAGACTGGAGGGGAGGGCCTTGTTAGACTCCATCTTACAATGTGCATGTAGGTGCTATTGTGGACATACAAGTATTAACATTGTAAACTAAGCAAATGATATCATACTGTCACCGCCAGCTCTCTGAGAAGGTCTGGCAGACGTTCTTCTGTACCTCTTGCATGATGTTCTTTGTTTTGGTTTCACTTTGTCATCTCCTTTCCTTCTCACAGCTGTCACCTATTTACACTAATTGCCCCCCTTTATATTCCCTCCCATACTGCCTCACTTTGCGGTTTATACTACTTCCTGGATTGAAGTGATCACTGCTGGAGACTTCTATTACTGCTTGTTCAGATAAGTCCTTTCATGTATTGTGTTTCCTTGCTGGCTTGATTCTAGGTGACCCTGACTCCCTCCGTATTTAGTGCAGGGAGCCGGTGGTCGTGTCCCCTCACTATTATAGGGTTTTCAGGTGCCATACAGTCTAGGTACGAGCGCATGCAATCGTCTACCTCTGAGACCCTTGTATGTGCTTAGCAGTCAGGGTGAGCTCTTAGGGTTTTACAGGGGTCACCTTTATGCTCCTTAGTTTGGGATCAAGCCAGTCGGATGTTTATCCTTAACTTCCAGCTATCTGCAACATCATCCGTGATACATACTGTGACTAGCTTTGTAAACTGTACTTTGACATATAATCATTCACAAACCATCCATATACCACTTCAATGTTTCTTGACCAGATTAAGTTACTGTAAACTTGTGTACACAAAGTCATACATAATAACGCACTGATTTACAGTCAATAGTATGCAGGGGTTGCAAATGATAACCACATAGAAGAATACATATGCACATCTTGATTTAATGGAACTATCGAAAGATTTAATTCCGTCAAACGTAGCAGCATGACCGCTTGACCTTCCATATATTACCCACGAATACATAAAAGTACTTTTATAATGAGGACAATCTGAAGTTCCTTCCTCTAGTCACACATTTTAACATAAAAATAATCTTAAAAATAAATGGATGGTGCTGAAGATTTTGCTCTTTGAAAAAAATGCCTAGTAGGTGCAATAAAAGTTTGGAGAAAAACACAATAAATCATTGTCCCGTTCTAGAAAACACATACATTAAAAACTAATAGCACAAAATTCAATATTATATATGCATTGAAATACAGTTTACAAATGATGCCTTAAAGAGCAGAAAAGTTCAGAGATGCTAATCATTAACTTGAGATTTAAGTAGTAAAATCCATCATC
Organism: Bufo gargarizans; assembly: GCF_014858855.1. NCBI lineage: Eukaryota > Metazoa > Chordata > Amphibia > Anura > Bufonidae > Bufo > Bufo gargarizans. Next base: position 189,270,100 of record NC_058084.1, read on the forward strand.
TTTTATAGGACATTTTATATATGCAATAACCTGGATTCAGCTACCTTGAAGGGCTTTCTTTGACAAACAAAACTTTTACAGCATACATAAATTGGATTTTTTGTGCCCGTCTCTTTTCCAGATTTAAATTATTCTAAAAGAATATCACATTAGAGCTGCATTTCTGTCTTGTGCTACAGAATACCAGTAAAGTCAATTGCATCCAGTGCTAAAGAAGGCCTGCTTAAGCAAAGGTAAAGAGAAATGTATACATAAGAAAGGGCACTTACATATAGGGTTGTTTTGGGTATCAATTTTTTTTTTAAACCCAATACATTTGCCTGGTATCGACCTCGATACCAGGATTTGCCTTTTTACGATACTAGGCTTCGCTATTGCGCAGTCTAGTATCAGAGAACAAGGAGCGCGCTGATCTCAGCGCGCTCTGTGTTCCCTCAGCAGCACAAGGGAGACGGAAGCAGTCTCTCCCTCCCCCTGTGCCGCTGCCACCAATGAGGAGAGAGGGGCGGGTGCACTGCACCACCAATGAAAGTAAACGTTAAATACAAATCCAGGAGACGGGGAGCTGCGATCAGCGGCAGTTAACCCCTCAGGTGCCACACCCGCCTCCTGTATTAAATGTTAATTATAATATCATTGGTGGTGCAGTGCGCCCTCCCCTCTCCTCCCCAGTATTAAAATCATTTGTGGCGCAGCGCGCCCACTCACCTCAACCCCCCAGTATTAAAATCATTGATGGCACAGTGCGCCCCCTCCCCTCAACCCTCCCAGAATTAAAATCATTGGTGGCACAGTGCGCCCCACCAAGCTCTGATCGGTTACCATGGCAGCCAGGACGCTACTGAAGCCCTGGCTGCCGTAGTCCGCTCCCTGCTGCTGTGTGTACAATGCACAGGGCAGCAGGGAAAGTGTTAAGTCCTATTCACCCTGATAGAGTTCTATTAGGGAAAATAGGACAAAAGATTAAAAGATCCCAGGTTCTGGCCCCTAAGGGGGAAAATAGTTATAAAAAAAAAGTAAAAAAATACAAACATCAAAATATTAAGTATAAAATCACCCCCTTTCCCAATTTTACATATAAAATATATAAACAATAAATAAACATATTACATATTGCCACGTCTGAAAAGTCCAAACTATAAATATATTTTAAAAAGTCCTATGCGGTGAGCGCTGTAACAGAAAAAAAAAAAAACTGCGCGATTCGCCATTTTTTGTATTCACCTTGTCCCCCCAAAAAATAGGATCGGACTGTTCTATTATGGGTCGGACGTTCCATAAAATGCGTAATGCATTCGGCTTTTTTTGGTGTTTTATTTTTTTCGTGTGGTATCAAATGGTATCGAGTATCGAAACCGAATCAAAATTTTGTTATCGAAACAACCCTACTTACATAACCTATAAATATTTGGTAGATGGATAAAGTTTGCTGTACCAGGGCTATAGGGTGGCTGCTTCAGGAAGGGTAAGGCCAGTTTTAGACAAGCGTGTGGGAGAGCGAATTCCCGTAGTGAACTCCGCTCCTCCTGACCGGACTGCATGGTATTATAATGATTTAGAAAGGCTGTGTGTCTCAGCCCGACCTCAACTGTAATGATTTGTATTGACATAATGCCATTGGTACAAATCATTACAGCTTACATCGGACAGAGACCATGTGGTCTGGTCAAAGGAGCAGAGTTTGCTAAAGGAATTCATGCTCTCACATGCTAGTCTGAAAGGAAAAATGTATACATGAGAAAGGGAGCTTACATACCCTATAAATGTTTTGTTGATGGACCTCAAATGTACAAAAATGCAATGACAGTCTTGATAGAGATTCATACATGTATTTGCATTTTTGATACTTTTGGGGTAAAAATACACACATAGACAGAGGTACCTGTATTAACCAACTGCAATATAAAAAAATACATCAAGTGGCCACAAAAATTTGCATAGTTGGCACACAAATAAGTGAATTGAACAGTTCTGATATTTTACATAGTTGTTAAGGTTGGAAAAAGACAAAAGTCAGTCAAGTCCAACCTGTAAGGCTACTTTCACACTTGTGTCTGGTGCGTATCCGTCATGGATCTGCAAAAACGCATCCGTTCAGATAATACAACCGCATGCATCTGTTCATAAAAGATCCGTTTGTATTATGTTTAACATAGCCAAAACGGTTCCGTCTTGATTACCATTGAAAGTCAATGGAGGACGGATCTGTTTTCTATTGTGCCATATTGTGTCAGTGAAGACGGATCCGTCCCCATTGACTTACATTGTGTGTCAGGACGGATCCATTTGGCTCAGTTTCGTCAGACGGACACCAAAAGGCTGCAAGCCTATAAAGCGGAATGGAGGCTTATGCATTCAGAATGCATTAAGGGCAAAACTGATCCGTTTTGGATCTCACAAACGGAAACCAAAACGCCAGTGTGAAAGTAGCCTAATCCTGCTATATTAAAGTTGTGTTGGAACCGCGCTGCTCTCCCTTCTAAACCGGCCTCTTTCTTTGGTGCAAGCAACCAAGTAATAAGACACAGGATAACGATACTCCCGTCGTTTGTTCCAAGAACCTGCAAAGGATTCTCTATAGGGTATCTAGGATCACAAAATAGTGTAATATCTCCGATGCATTTAAATAACAAGGTTTTATTATACTCACAAACATATTAAAATTGCCAGCATATCATAAAATAGGTTTGCATCCATGCCAACCTACTTTATTGTTGCCCTGTGCCCTGGATCAATGTCCATCTTCCTTTTAAAAAGGGGTTGGGTCAAAGGGACAGGGTGTGTAGAACAAGATTTCTATACATTGTCATAAGCCTCAATATTATTTTGAAATAAAAAGTAATCTAAACATTTCTTGAAGCCATCTCCTGTATTTGCTGTGACCAGCTCCTGTGGCAGGCTATTCCAGAGATTCACAGACCTTACTGTAAAGAATGCTTGTCACTTCTTATGACTGAATCTTTTTTTTTCTCCAGGCATAGGGAGTGGCCACTTGTTTTTTGAGGGGGTTTAACACAGAATAGCTTCCCTTGATATTTTTTGTATGGTCTGTTTATATATTTGTATAGGTTAATCATAACCCCCTTTTTTCAAGGCTAAACAAATTCAAAAACAAGTTCATTGCTCATAACTAAGATCGTCCAGGCCCTTTAAGAGTTTAGTTGCTCTCTTCTGTACTTTTTATAACTCCAGGGTATCCTTTTTATGGACTGGTGCCCAGAACTGAACTAATCGCAATATTACATCCCTGTCCCCGCAAGTCCATACCACTTTTAATACAAGACAAAATTCTGCTGACCTTCGAGGCAGCTGACTGGCATTGCATGTTGTTATTAGGGTTATGTTATGTAAGTCTATGTTCTACTGATACACCCAGATCCTTCTCAATAAGTGACTCCCCCAGTTTTACTCCCCCTAGGACATATGCTGCATGCAGATTATCTGCCCCTGGGTTCATAACTGCAAAGTTTAATTGAAAAGTGACAATATCCCTTTAGGTAAAAGATGTATAATTACTAAATTGCACATATGGTTTTATCTTTGGATTTAATAATATGGGATAATTTTTCAAATATTTCAAGAAACATTTCTTTACCCCTTTGCCATTCTGGCAGTCATACATACTTGCAATAAGGTCAGCAGACTGTCATACTGCTGTAGCAGCACTGCACATGATCACTATATACTGTATAATGCACCAGAGAAGCTGTTAACACGGCTGCAGTAGGTGCATCACCATCAAATATTAATGGTTAGCACTGGTGCCTTGCAGCGCTGGTGTCCTACGTTCGAACCCATCTGAATGGAGTGTGGTAAAGTGTATGGAAAAGTCCTGGAAGGGGGTGTATATCTCACCCAGGTTCCTCAACTGGATGAGGCATGTAAAACCCAGAAAAACTAAAGTGGTTTCAGCAAGGTGTAGGTTGCTGAGTTTTGTTAAAAGTTCAAGGTCTGGATTTTATTTGGACTGGGAAGATAGGTTTAGTAGTGGAACCTCCCCAGTCAACCCCCATTCCAGGGCAAGTTTTTACCTAGCCTGAGGGATCCCCAGGTGTAGCCAGTTTGGATAGTTAGGGGAAAAATAAATGCACATCCCAGGCTGGCAGTCAGAGAGAGTTATGCCTGGAAAAGTCTAGGAAGCTGGCTGCCTTGCTGGCTAGAGACACCAGATTCTCTGTGTGTGACCTGCGCTCAATAGGCGAGCTAGAAACTAATCTGTATTAGTTAGAGGCCAGACTGGCAGGAGTTTATTTTGTTTGATTTAGGTTTTGTGGTGCTGGACCTTCACCATACCTAGTGAATTATAACTGGGTCTGCCTGTAAATTGCCAGAGTGTCATAAAATAAAGCATCAATTTGGACTTTAATCCTGTTGTCTGCAAAGGAATCTGTCACTGCCATCCTGCTAGAGAGAGCAATCCCTTACAGGAGTTTGTATGTTTTCTCTGTGTTTGCATGGGTTTCTACTAGTTACACTGCTTTCCTTCCACATTCCAAAGACATACTGATAGAGAATTGAGATTGTGAACTCTAATGTGGACAGCAAGTTAAGATAATGTCTGTACAGCTCTGTGGATAATGCTGGTGCTATATAAGCAAGTGAAATACAGAAATAACTGGTGTCTTTCACTGAGTATTGAACATGCTGCAACCTGGGCAATTTTCATACTTTCTGCAAACACAAATATAAACCTAAATTATAAAACAAAATACTACTAGACATATAAACATCATACTAGACAATTTAAAAGCGTCACCATGAACTTTGCAATCACGGGCACTTTGATACAATTTTGCATGAATCTGTAGATTTTGTAAAAAACACATAATTAATGCTTATGGCTAAAAACCTGATCCAAATAGAGCCATAGATGCACCACGGCTCCTAAAAATGAAAGTTTGGGACATGCAGACATTATGCATATTTCTACAAGAGAGATCTTCAAATATTCATGGCTTAGGCTACTTTCACACTAGCGCTTGATCGGATCCGTTCTGAACAGATCCGATCATATTAATGCAGACGGAGGCTCCGTTCAGTACGGATCCGTCTGCATTAATAACTTAGAAAAATTTCTAAGTGCGCAAGATGCCTGAGCGGATCCGTTCAGACCTTCAATGTAAAGTCAATGGGGGACGGATACGCTTGAAGATTGAGCCATATGGTGTCATCTTCAAGCGGATCCGTTCCCATTGACTTACATTGTAAGTCTGAACGGATCCGCTCGCCTCCGCACGGCCAGGCGGACAGCTGAACGCTGCAAGCAGCGTTCAGCTGTCCGCCTGGCCGTGCGGAGGCGAGCGGAGCGGAGGCTGAACACCGCCAGACTGATGCAGTCTGAGCGGATCCTCTCCATTCAGACTGCATCAGGGCTGGACGGAGGCGTTCGGGTCCGCTCGTGAGCTCCTTCAAACGGAGCTCACGAGCGGACCGACGAACGCTAGTGTGAAAGTAGCCTTAACAAAATTGACAAATAACTACTGAGAGCCAGATGCTGGTAAACATTTGAGTCACAGAGATGACAACTGATCATCTTCTCACCCCATAGTAGAAAAAAAAAAAAGCCCCCCCAATGTGATAATCAGATTGCACATGTCCTCCCTGATAGGTAGAAGGGGCGATAACATGAAAAAAGGTTTTTGTTTCCCCCTCCCTCAGGGTCACTGGAAGCTGTACAGGTGGGGAGAGGACAGTAACAGGCTGTGACTTTTGTACTCATATCATTTGCATCCCCCTCCTCTTGCCCCTTATATTTTCTCTCTGAATATCATTTAAAGTCATAATGTATTACATACATCTTTGGCAAGGAAATGTGTGATAAAGGAAATAACATTAAATACCAACAGTATGCTTGGGATAAGTCATATTAACAAAAAGTATCCACAATAGGATACCATGATCATCAGAAAGGAGGGGTCATAGCTTTAGATGGCACATTGTGGCACTTTCAACTGAGGTTCTACCTTCACAGTTGTTGTTATACCTGATACAGAAGATCAGTTATATTCACTAGGAAAGTCACCTACAAATCACTTGGTCTTTTATACAGATAAGTGATCAAGAAATATCACATTGTGCAAAATGTCCCTAATGTCTAGGATGGGAAAGAAATGCTTCAAGGACCACATCAGCCCTATGGACTTCAGGTTGTGCCCATCTGGTCTACAGTATCCTATAAGTGTTTGGGTATAAAATATAAAGCATACAAATCTCAGTGTGTTGGAAGTTCTTTTTCACACCCCTGCATCATCTCCACCGAGGGCAGGATATGATGGAATAAAGCAATAAAAGGACAAGTAGAACAGAGATTTTCTTCATGGCTGAGAAGGTGAAATGATTAATAAACATTACAGTAGATGACAGCCCAGAAAAAAAATTACATGTTTTCCAGTCACACATTATGTGGAAATTTAAAGCTTAACAGCCTTAATGTCTTAGACAAGCGACATCATTCTAGCTAACTATTCTTTACAGCTTCAGTTTAAAGCATTTATTTTGAAAAAGTGCCACTATTAATTCTGGGGCAATACAGCTTCCTTAAAATGAAGAAAATGCATGCCCTACCATATAAATCTGGGCTTTAGAGGATTCTAAAGCAATGCTCCATTTCCAAACTTTTCTTATTTTATGTACAGGTAAAGCAAATGTCACTTTTCCAGTTTTTACTTCTGAATCTCTGCTCCTACTCTGGACAGGTCATCACCATGACTGTAATTCATCTTTGCCGATAAGTGTACAAAATACACAGGTGTTTTATTGTTCAGGTTATTTTACATTCAGCTAGAGTAGGCAGCATTATCTCCATGCTATGCATGAATACCTACAGTAATTACAGTATTAAAGCTGCTACAGGTATAATCCTGGTTTACAAAAAAGCTCTTTCCTAAAACTAGGTCTGAATCTCTGGTGTCACATCCCAAGGGCAGAGAACTGTTCAATTCCTCAGCAAAGTTACTTTGATGTGCAATGATTTAGAGCTTTATGTAACAAGACCGGTAAAGTTTATTTTATCAGTACTTCTAAAAAAAACACAGGAGTATATTTATGGTAGAGGGTTTTTAATCCTCAATACATTTACGCAGTCTTATGGGTTTCAGAAATCACAAATTAAAGGTTTACCTTTGATGAACCTACAAATAAAAGGCCATCTAATTCAGCACATAAAGAGGATTCATTGTTTAAAGTGTAAGTGATGTTTCAGATTACTTTTCTGAATAAATGGTTTTGTGTATATGAAAAATAATACTATATCTATGACTTGTATCTAGCATTTATCAACAGTTTTCTCCTTAACAGGCTCCATCTCGAATTATATATTTTCCCTAAACTCAGCTGTATAATAGGTGGAGAATAGCTGCTATGATGCCTCCCATACACAGCACTCACAGAGAAGAAAAGATCCTGCTCTTCTGTCTTTATATACAGTTGCAAGAAAAAGTATGTGAACCCTTTGGAATGATATGGATTTCTGCACAAATTGGTCATAAAATGTGATCTGATCTTCATCTAAGTCACAACAATAGACAATCACAGTCTGCTTAAACTAATAACACACAAAGAATTAAATGTTACCATGTTTTTATTAAACACACCATGTAAACATTCACAAAGCAGGTGGAAAAAGTATGTGAACCCCTTGACTAATGACATCTCCAAGATCTAATTGGAGTGAGGTGTCAGCCAACTGGAGCACAATCAATAAGATGAGATTGGAGGTGTTGGTTACAGCTGCCCTGCCCTATAAAAAAAAACACACACCAGTTCTGGGTTTGCTTTTCACAAGAAGCATTGCCTGATGTGAATGATGCCTCGCACAAAAGAGCAGTCAGAAGACCTAAGATTAAGAATTGTTGACTTGCATAAAGCTGGAAAGGGTTATAAAAGCATCTCCAAAAGCCTTGCTGTCCACGGTAAGACAAATTGTCTATAAATGGAGAAAGTTCAGCACTGCTGCTACTCTCTCTAGGAGTGGCCGTCCTGTAAAGATGACTGCAAAAGCACAGCGCACACTGCTGAATGAGGTGAAGAAGAATCCTAGGTGTCAGCTAAAGACTTACAAAAGTCTCTGGCATATGCCAACATCCCTTTTAGCGAATCTATGATACGTACAACACTAAACCAGAATGGATTTTATGGGAGGATACCATAGAGGAAGCCACTGCTGTAAAAAAAACAACATTGCTGCACGTTTACAGTTTGCACAAGAACACCTGGATGTTCCACAGCAGTACTGGCAAAATATTCTATGGACAGATGAAACCAAAGTTGAGTTGTTTGGAAGAAACACACAACACTATGGGCCAGATTTATCATGACTCTGACAGCTCACTCCACTTTCACATATGGCTAAAGTCAGTTTTAGCCAAGTCAGATTTATGATCGGCCCTTTAAGACTGTAATAAATGTGGTTTGACGCTAGCAGTTTATTCATCAGTAAGCAGCTTTACAAAAGTCGCACATCTTTATGAAAAAGTCGCACATTTTTATGAAAAAGTCGCATGTTCTATTAAAAAGTCTCATAAGATAAGCATGGTTCTCACTGGAGTGAAATTGCGACTTTTTAAATAGTCTCAATAGTAAATCTGTCTAGAGATTCATTTACATAAGAAAACACGCCCACTTTCAGAAAACTTAGGCACAGCACACCAACATCAAAACCTCATCCCAACTGTGAAGTATGGTGGTGGGGGCATCATGGTTTTGGGCTGCTTTGCTGCATCAGGGCCTGGCCGGGTAGCTATCATCGAAGGTAAAATGAATTCCCAAGTTTATCAAGACATTTTGCAGGAGAACTTAAGGCCATCTGTCCACCAACTGAAGCTCAACAGAAGATGCAACAAGACAACGACCCAAAGCATAGAAGTAAATCAACAACAGAATGGCTTAAACAGAAGAACATACGCCTTCTGAAGTGGCCCAGTCCTGACCTCAACCCGATTGAGATGTTGTGGCATGACCTCAAGAAAGCGATTCACACCAGACATCCCAAGAATATTGCTGGACTGAAACAGTTCGTTAAAGAGAAATGGTCAAGAATTACTCCCGACCGTTGTGCACATCTGATCTACAACTACAGGAAACATTTGTTTGAAGTTATTGCTGCCAAAGGAGGTTCAACAAGTTATTAAATCCAAGGGTTCATGTACTTTTTCCACCTGCACTGTGAATGTTTACATGATGTGTTCAATAAAAACATGGTAACATGTAATTCTGTGTGTGTTATTAGTTTAAGCAGACTGTGATTGTCTATTGTTGTGACTTAGATGAAGATCAGATCACATTTTATGACCAATTTGTGCAGAAATCCATATCATTCCAAAGGGTTCACATACTTTTTCTTGCAACTGTAGCACCATCAGAAGCAGCAGCATGGAGGAAATTATACATTAGTAATGAATAGTGCCAGCTGTGAATCCAGCACTAGTGTAAGAAATCAGAACAACTGCTATAAGACACAGTAGCATTTAGGGGGGCTGTGTTCCCCTCTCTCTCTCACTTATGCTGCTCCCTATTCCTCACCCTCCCCTCTCCATAGTCTTCTAATGGGCAACAGCTGTAATCTGATCCTTCAGAGAGCTGTCAGTCTTTACTGCTGCCTCTCTGAAGACAGATTTTACCAATAAACTGAGCGTGAATGATCAGGATTATGTTTGGAGAAAGAGGGATTTTCTGTAATAAGATATATTACAAAGTTTCATATCTCTGCTTGTTGATTTATGGCACAACATGCAAATGATGCTTACATTTTAATGCAAACCAAAGCAACACTGTAAATCCATATTGTAACAATTGCTGATTATGTGATAATCACACAGATCCAGAGCCCATTACAAGACAAAACGCTCATAAGTGTGCTGTCTTTTCACACTAGACAATGAAGGTTTCCTTTCAGAGTTCCCAAGCAGAGATATTAGAAACCACCAGCAGTCTCCCCGCTTTGTTAGTGTTGTTGGAAAACTAGAGGATCGATTTTGCATGTCTTTGGGGAGTGTCCCGTGCTAGCCGGCTTTTGGTATGAGGTATGGCGCATCATGTCCAATTTACTTCTCACGCTCTTAAGACACCTGCAATCTTCCTGCTCCATCATAGCGAGATTCCCTCATCTACGTATAGAAAGTCGGTGGTGCGACATATGGTTAACGCCGCAAGAGCTTGTATCCCTTGTATGTGGAAACAAACATCTGCTCCCACAATAGCAATGTGGATTAACAAAATTCAGGAGGTCATGAGAATGGAGGACCTAACAACATCTATGAGAGGTACATATACCAAATTCTATAAAATATGGCGACACTGGATCGTGTTTCAAAGCTCTCAGGAATATAAACTGCTGTTGACCACATAGTTAGGATACAGAATTTCAAATAGGAACAACTCCCCCTACTTTTTTCCCCCCTCATTTTCTCTTTGCCCTCCTCCCCCCTCAGCTTCCATATTTCCTACTCTCCATGTTTTCGTTTGAGAACGTCTTTTTGTATTTCGAACATTAGATACTGTCACTGATTGTCTGTGCCTTTTGCCTGATTATTGGGCTCAGATGTTTACCTGTAAAACATACTTAACATGGTCGTTGGGCTGAGGCCCATTCATGACATTTTTGTCTTCTATATTGTGATACTGAAAATCTAAAGAATTTACAAAAAAAATAAACTGCCAAAAATTGATACACAAAGTATATTAGACAATTAGATAAATTATGTAATACACTAAATAAGTGTACCCGCTAAAACCAGAATGCACTTATGTATTAGAGGTTGCAGCTCCCAAATATATCCTTAAAGGGAATCTGCCACCAGCGACCTCCCTATGGAACGGTTTGCATAGACACACAGATGTGGTTCACCAGATTAAAACACTATTTTGCTTTTGTTTTTCTGAGGCTCCATTCCCGACTTATAATACTCTTTCTTAATATGCAAATCAGGCCTTTGGTGCAATCAGGCTGTCACCATTGCTCTTTTTGTGCCCAAGCACCACTATTTTCGGTGGCCAGTGCCTCGCTCCCTGTTTTACCACTGCTTGGCCCTATTAATCAAAGCAGCGAGGGAGCGGAGCTTAAGTGCAACAAGAGCAATGGTGACACCCTCCCTACACCAAAGGTCTAATGTGCATATTGCATATCTCAGGAACAGAGCCTCAGATTAACAAAAGAAAAACAGAGTTTTAATCAGGTGAACCACAGCTATGTGTCTACGCAAACAGTTTATGGGCTCATGCACACAAATTTTTTGGGCGGACCATATATGGAACCATTCATTTCAATGGGTCCGCAGTTACTCTGTGTGCATTCTGTTTCCGTACGTCCATTCTGCAAAAAAATAGAACATGTCCTATTATTGTCTGCATTACAGACAAGGATTGTTCTATTAGGGGCCAGATGTTCCGGTTGTTTTGCGGACCGCAAAATACATACGTTCATGTGCATGAGTTCTAATCGTGAGGTCACTGGTGATTCGGGGCCACTATCATTAATACAGAGGTCCCAAGCCGCCAAATTCTTCTCACCCCTGCAAGTTATTGCTTCTTAAAAAAGCTACATGGAAATTCTGGAAAAAGCTGAAATCAAACTGCAGTTACACACAATGGAAGCTTCTTGAGGTCAAGAATACATGTAATAGGGCCTCCTGTCACTCTCAACTAGAATAATGCCCTCATTATACTAAATCCAAGTCAAAATTATTCTTACCAAAATCACTTGGAAAAGTACAGGAACAAGGTTGCTCTCTTCAATGTCCCTTTCAGAAATGAAAGAACAACAGGAAATGACTACATTATACTGAGTTAAGTACAATCACAGTTTCTTAGTTCAGGTAAGGCCAAGTAGTTTCTATTCACACTCCATAAGGGAAGATCTACTAACACAATTAATCACAGAGAAGAACATTTATACTTTGCATCTAAGACTTGTGCAGGTCAACGGGTTTTCATTACAGGAGAAGCTAAGTTTAATTTCCTATACAGTTCATTATGGATTTTTTTCACCGTGCAGCATAGTAACCTAAGGAACCTGCATGTGGCTGAAAGAATGGCTGCTACATTACAAAAAGGTTTTTAAAGAAAATCCTAACAGGGAGACATTACTGAGGAAGATTGAGTATAGGACTGGTTGTTGTGTGAATCATCTGTTCCACGATTTGTAGGCTCATTTTACTGTAGCAACTCCTTACTTACTTTAATAAAACTTTGACATGTGGGGGTTTAACCTCTGGAACCCGCACAATAATAGGAAGAATTGGCCAAACGTGAGGAACCACTTTCCATAGGACTGAATGGTGCTCCCATTTTCTGTGATTTGTATTTTGGAAGAACCAGGTCTTGTCGGTGAATGTTAGATACCATAATAGCAAAAATGCGCTTAGTTTATGTAAATGAATACTTACCTGATGAAAATTGGACTGTACTCAGTCAAAGCCACCAACAACTTTAATCCATACACAGGTACAGGATCAGGTTCCAGAATAATTCTGTCATACCTGCAACAACAGAAATAATCAGCCCTTTCCATTTAATATTACTTGATAACAATACATAACCAATAAAATGAATGTCACCTCCAACTACAACCAACTGCTTCTTTGAACCAATGCACATAAAGCTGCACATGAGCTTTGCAGGTATTGAATTAGTACAAGTCTGCCACGAAGAGGAGACAAGCAGCGCCTACTCCTACAAAAGGAGGCTAGATGGATAGTCCGGACTGCAGCTACGGGCCCTTTAGGTTTAAATGAAAGGAATGATGTGAGTGAGAGTATAATGCCGACAACATGTATGAGCTCTAACGGTATGTGTCATTTTGAGTTATTTTGTTTTAATAAGTAAAATAGCGTATGGGGTTGCTGTAGAAACTGTATGAAATGACGCTTAAAAGGTGCGAGTGTCTGCGCGGTGAGGTCAGTGGCTCAAAGAGGCGCGTAAGCGTGAAACGGCCGTCGCCACTTTGCATTCTGTGTAGAGGCAAGAGTCCGCCCCAGCCCTATTTTTATTGTATCCGGTTGGAAGAATAAAAGGCGTTTTTTACTACAGTGGTGAGTGCCGTCTTTCTGTTTATCTACTTGTGTTATTCCAATGCACATAAAGAAAATGTCCTGACAATGCCTATCATAGCATTTCTTTTGTCTACAGATCCAATGCAGGTCTATATGTCTCTAAGGCTGCAGACAAAGCCTGTAAAGTCTTCTATAGCAGCTATACTTCCTTCCATCTGTTATAAATGTTATGGGTATTCCAGCCTGGAAGTATTGATGACCTATCCTCTGGATAGGTCATGAATATCAGATCAATGGGGTCCAACACACAGCATCCCCATAGATCAGCTGTTCTGGCAGTGCCAGAAACGAAACAGAAGATGGACCTGGAAGCAGATGGGTCCGATCCCCGAGAAGTGCCCATGCCAGCAACTACAGTTCATGTCCCACTTACTTAACCTCCTCCCGTCACACTAACGCCGAAAGGCGTCAATGCTGCGGCGCTCCCAGGTCACACTAACGCCGATTGGCGTCATCTCGCGTGAGCCGAGATTTCCTGTGAACGCGCGCTCACAGGAGCGCACGTTCACAGGATTGCGCAGTTCACAAGTTCATCTGCAGCCTGCCGGCCGCGATCATTGGCTGGCAGGCTGTAGATTTTTTAATCGTCCAATGAAATGGTTATGTCAGACGCTATTTTGAAAATAGCGTCTGATATAACTCCTGCCTGGTCCTCTGGTGGTCCCTTTTGCTTGGATCGACCACCAGAGGATACAGGCAGCTCAGTAAGTAGCACCAAACACCACACTACACATTAGATATTACCCTGTCATTTATTTAACCCCTTATTTAGCTCCTGATCACCCATATTAGACACCCTGATCACCCCCTTATCCACCCCCCTGTCATTGATCACCCCCCCTGTTAGGGTCCCTTATCACCGCCAGGTAGTTAGCTACTTGTTAGGTAGTTAGCGCCCTCCGCACCGCACCGCAGTCACCGATTAGTCGCTGATTAGCGTCATCGCTGTCGCTAATCAGCACTAGTACTATATAGTATCTGTAAGTGATCAATACTGATCGCAATCAGATCTATATAAGTACATTAGGGTCACCTTAGGTTCTACAAAAAACGCAGTGTTCGCCCGATCAGGCCTGATCTTGTGCGCACACTTGCGTTCAGTCCGCCCCACCGCAGTGACAGAATATTTTTTTTTCTGATCACTGCAAAAACCGTAAAATCGCTGCGCCGCTATAAAAGATCACTTTTGAGCTTTTTGGATCTTTATTAGCGATCGCAGCTTTACTTCGCAAGCACTCCTTTTTACTAAGCAGGTTTGCTCTTTTTCCTGGGTAGTCTCAGAGGAATACCCCCTAAATTTAGTGAACCCAAAATGTCAAACAAGGGGTATTCCGCTGAAGAGGCCTACAGGATTCTGACCGTGATGGATGAAAGCGATGGGGACGCCTTATCCGCTGAATCCAGTGGTTCAGAATATGAACCTGTAGACAGCAGTGGCACTCTAACGGCTAGTGAGGATGACGAGGTAGAGGTCCCTGCTACGGCCAGACGTACCCGATCCCATGTAAGAGTTCTGCCTACCCTGCATGATGATCCTCATTTGCAGCAGAGTGGTGCTAGCGCTGATCTTGTTTATGGTGCGGCATACACCAGCAGCGCAGCACAGCCTGGACCTTCTACCAGCACTGCCGTAGTCCCTGGTGAAGTGGCGAGCACCAGAAGGGCAGTTCCAGCTGGTACGGTGGCACGTGCAATAACTCCCCCGTCACAGCCACCGCGTTCACAGGTCCGTAGAACCCTTAGTCTCCCAGAGGTGCTGGCAAATCCTAATTGGCAATCCCCTGATTCCGCCGCACCCGTATTGCCCCCTTTCACCGCCCAGTCTGGAGTTCGCGTGGAGACGGCTCATTTAGGATCGGCCCTTCAGTTTTTTGAGCTGTTCTTCACCGCGGATCTCTATGACCTAGTTGTGGCTGAAACCAACCGCTACGCCACACAGTTTATTACCGCCAATCCGGAAAGCTACTATGCCCAGCCTTTCCGGTGGAAACCAGTCACTGTTTCCGAGTTTAAATTTTTTTGGGCCTTATCCTCAGCATGGGTCTAACAAAAAAAAATGTATTGCGGTCATATTGGTCTAAAGACCCAATACATTTCATGCCCATGTTCTCTGCTGCAATGTCTAGGGCACGTTTTGAGGTCATCATGTGCTTTATGCATTTCGCGGACAATAGCACCTGTCATCCAAGAGGCCACCCTGCTTATGACCGGCTCCACAAAATTCGGCCCCTCATAGACCATTTGTCATCCAGATTTGCAGATGCGTATACCCCTAATCAAAACATCTGCATAGACGAGTCCCTAGTACATTTTACCGGGCGCCTTGGCATAAAACAGTACATCCCCAGCAAGCGCGCCCGGTATGGGGTCAAACTGTATAAGCTCTGTGAAAGGGCCACAGGCTATACATATCGTTTTAGGGTCTATGAGGGAAAAGACTCAAAACTGGAGCCGGTCGGATGTCCTGACTACCTGGGGAGCAGTGGCAAGATTGTCTGGGACTTGGTGTCACCCTTATTCCACAAGGGGTACCACTTATACGTGGACAATTTTTACTCAAGCGTGGCCCTCTTTCGGCACTTACATATAGTCGGAATTCAATGCTGTGGTACCGCGCGACCTAGTCGCCGGGGCTTCCCCCAACGGCTCGTTAGTACCCGACTTGCACGGGGGGAGAGGGCTGCCTTGTGTGACCAAGAACTGCTCGCGGTGAAGTGGAGGGACAAGAGGGACGTTTACCTTCTGTCCACCATTCACGCAGACACGACTGTCCAAATTGAACGGGCAACTGGAGTCATTGTGAAACCCCTCTCTGTCCACGACTATAACCTTCACATGGGAGGGGTGGACTTCAATGACCAGATGTTGGCTCCCTATTTAGTTTCCCGCAGAACCAGACGCTGGTATAAGAAGGTGTCTGTTTATTTGATCCAATTGGCGATGTACAATAGTTTTGTTCTCTACAGTAAGGCTGGGAGAACAGGATCCTTCCTAAAATTCCAGGAAGAGATCATTTCGGAAATCCTGTATCCAGGAGGGTCCGTGCCCCAAGGCCCTGATGTAGTGAGCCGGCTACATGGCAGACACTTCCCGTCTGTCTATCCTGGTACCCCAACTCAACGTTCCACAAGAAAAAGATGTCGTGTCTGTAGCAGGGGTGGAATAAGGCGTGACACCACCTTTTTTTGTCCTGACTGTCCTGACCAGCCTGCCCTATGCATAGGGGAGTGTTTCCGCAAGTTCCACACTCAGGTACACTATTAGCATAGGGATTGCGTACACAGGACAGGCACACAGGGGTCTTAGGGCCCTTTCACACAGAGCTGCCACAAACCTCTCCTTTCACCTGGGACAAAGTGCATAATGCACTTCGCCACATGTTTGGGCGATTTGCGCTTTGCACATTGTCCCATGGGGAAGGAGAGGTTTGTCCAATAAAGGTAAAAAAAAAAAAAAAAAAAAAGAAAAAATCACCGGTAAGCAAAAAAGTTATTGTTCTGTTTCAAAAGTTTAGAAAAGTTAATGTTCTCTAAAGTTAATGTTAATAAAATTATTGCGTTGCGGCCTGGTTTTTTCTTTTTGTTTTTTTTACCTTCCAGGTGGACCAAGCGATCAAGCAGCTGCAGCACTGATGTGCATTCTGACAGAAGCATTGCGCTGCTGTCAGATTACACGCAAGTCGGTGTATGCGGCGCTGCAAGACGAGATTTCTACTCTGCAGTAACAGATACGTTTGCCGAAGCATACGAGCTGAGGAGGAGGCGGCGTTCCTATGCTTTGGCAAACACTTTGTATGTAAAAAAAAAATAATCCCGGCAATGATTTATTCATCCACATCGATTGATGCGAATGGAGAAATCTGGTTTGCCAGGGCATACGAGCTAAGTGGGTATGGATGTAGGGCGGAGCTCCTATGTCCTGGCAGACGCCTTTCCCCTCCTTTTTTTTTTTGGGCAGAGATTTTTTCATCCACATTGATCGATGCGAATGAAGAAATCTGTGCCGTTCATTTTTTTCTTTCAGCCCAGAGGCTGAACGGAGAAAAAAAATCTCATTACCTGTATGCTCAATATAAGGAGAGTAGCAGAAACTCCTAATGCTGGCCATACATGTAATGATTGCGGAGACCCTCAAATGCCAGGGCAGTACAAACACCCCACAAATGACCCCATTTTGGAAAGAAGACACCCCAAGGTATTTGCTGAGGGGCATATTGAGTCCATGAAAGATTTACATTTTTGTCCTAAGTTAGCGGAAAGTGACACTTTGTGAGAAAAAAAAAAAAAAAAAAAAATGTTTGCTAAATTATGCCCAAAAAAAATTTTCTATGAACTCGCCAGGCCCCTCATTGAATACCTTGGGGTGTCTTCTTTCCAAAGTGGGGTCACATGTGGGGTATTTATACTGCCCTGGCTTTTTAGGGGCCCTAAAGAGCCAGAAGAAGTCTGGGATCCAAATGTCTAAAAATGCCCTCCTAAAAGGAATTTGGGCCGCTTTGCGCATCTAGGCTGCAAAAAAGTGTCACACATGTGGTATCGCCGTACTCAGGAGAAGTTGGGGAATGTGTTTTGGGGTGTCATTTTACATATACCCATGCTGGGTGAGATAAATATCTTGGTCAAATGCCAACTTTGTATAAAACAAATGGGAAAAGTTGTCTTTTGCCAAGATATTTCTCTCACCCAGCATGGGTATATGTAAAATGACACCCCAAAACACATTCCCCAACTTCTCCTGAGTACGGCGATACCAGATGTGTGACACTTTTTTGCAGCCTAGGTGGGCAAAGGGGCACACATTCCAAAGATGCACCTTTCGGATTTCACCGGTCATTTTTTACAGATTTTGATTGCAAAGTACTTCTCACACATTTGGGCCCCTAAATTGCCAGGGCAGTATAACTACGCCACAAGTGACCCCATTTTGGAAAGAAGACACCCCAAGGTATTCTGTGAGGGGCATGGCGAGTTCCTAGAATTTTTTATTTTTTGTCGCAAGTTAGTGGAATATGAGACTTTGAAAGAAAAAAAAAAAAAAGAAAAAAAATCATCATTTTCCGCTAACTTGTGACAAAAAATAAAAAATTCTAGGAACTCGCCGTGCCCCTCACGGAATACCTTGGGGTGTCTTCTTTCCAAAATGGGGTCACTTGTGGCGTAGTTATGCTGCCCTGGCAATTTAGGGGCCCAAATGTGTGAGAAGTACTTTGCAATCAAAATGTGTAAAAAATGGCCTGCGAAATCCGAAAGGTGCACTTTGGAATATGTGCCCCTTTGCCCACCTTGGCTGCAAAAAAGTGTCACACATCTGGTATTGCCGTACTCAGGGGAAGTTGGGGAATGTGTTTTGGGGTGTCATTTTACATATACCCATGCTGGGTGAGAGAAATATCTTGGTCAAATGCCAACTTTGTATAAAAAAAATTGAAAAGTTGTCTTTTGCCAAGATATTTCTCTCACCCAGCATGGTTATATGTAAAATGACACCCCAAAACACATTCCCCAACTTCTCCTGAGTACGGTGATACCAGATGTGTGACACTTTTTTGCAGCCAAGGTGGGCAAAGGGGCACATATTCCAAAGTGCACCTTTCGGATTTCGCAGGCCATTTTTTACACATTTTGATTGCAAAGTACTTCTCACACATTTGGGCCCCTAAATTGCCAGGGCAGTATAACTACGCCACAAGTGACCCCATTTTGGAAAGAAGACACCCCAAGGTATTCCGTGAGGGGCATGGTGAGTTCCTAGAATGTTTTATTTTTTGTCGCAAGTTAGTGGAATATGAGACTTTGAAAGAAAAAAAAAAAAAGAAAAAAAATCATCATTTTCCGCTAACTTGTGACAAAAAATAAAAAATTCTAGGAACTCGCCGTGCCCCTCACGGAATACCTTGGGGTGTCTTCTTTCCAAAATGGGGTCACTTGTGGCGTAGTTATACTGCCCTGGCAATTTAGGGGCCCAAATGTGTGAGAAGAACTTTGCAATCAAAATGTGTAAAAAATGGCCTGTGAAATCCGAAAGATGCACTTTGGAATATGTGCCCCTTTGGCCACCTTGGCTGCAAAAAAGTGTCACACATCTGGTATCGCCGTACTCAGGAGAAGTTGGGGAATGTGTTTTGGGGTGTCATTTTACATATACCCATGCTGGGTGAGAGAAATATCTTGGTCAAATGCCAACTTTGTATAGAAAAATGGGAAAAGTTGTCTTTTGCCAAGATATTTCTCTCACCCAGCATGGGTATATGTAAAATGACACCCCAAAACACATTCCCCAACTTCTCCTGAGTACGGCGATACCAGATGTGTGACACTTTTTTGCAGCCTAGGTGGGCAAAGGGACCCACATTCCAAAGTGCACCTTTCGGATTTCACCGGTCATTTTTTACAGCTTTTGATTGCAAAGTACTTCTCACACATTTGGGCCCCTAAATTGCCAGGGCAGTATAACTACCCCACAAGTGACCCCATTTTGGAAATAAGACACCCCAAGGTATTCCGTGAGGGGCATGGCGAGTTCCTAGAATTTTTTATTTTTTGTCGCAAGTTAGTGGAATATGAGACATAGTAAGAAAAAAAAAATTAAAAAAAAATTCATCATTTTCTGCTAACTTGTGACAAAAAATAAAAAGTTCTATGAACTCACTATGCCCATCAGCGAGTACCTTAGGGTGTCTACTTTCCGAAATGGGGTCATTTGTGGGGTTTTTCTACTGTTTGGGCATTGTAGAACCTCAGGAAACATGACAGGTGCTCAGAAAGTCAGAGCTGCTTCAAAAAGCGGAAATTCACATTTTTGTACCATAGTTTGTAAACGCTATAACTTTGACCCAAACCATTTTTTTTTTTACCCAAACATTTTTTTTTTATCAAAGACATGTAGAACAATAAATTTAGTGAAAAATGGATATATGGATGTTGTTTTTTTTGCAAAATTTTACAACTGAAAGTGAAAAATGTCATTTTTTTGCAAAAAAATCGTTAAATTTCGATTAATAACAAAAAAAGTAAAAATGTCAGCAGCAATGAAATACCACCAAATGAAAGCTCTATTAGTGAGAAGAAAAGGAGGTAAAATTCATTTGGGTGGTAAGTTGCATGACCGAGCAATAAACCGCTAAAGTTGTGGAGTGCCGATTTGTAAAAAAGGGCCTGGTCACTAGGGGGGTATAAACCTGTGGTCCTTAAGTGGTTAAAGGGAACCTGTCACCAGTTTTATGGTGTCCTAACTAAGGGCAACCTAAATAAGTGGCTGATTGTCTTAGCAAAATGCTGGGTCACTTTCTTTAATTGACCCAGTCAATCTGCCAACATCTTGTATTGAAAAGCTCCAGCTGATAATCATGAGTCATAAATATTCATGAGCTCCTGACTCTCCCCGCCCACCTGCTGCTGAATGACAGTTTGTTTCCATAGGAATCAGCAGCAGGTGGGCAGGGGAGTGGCTATAGTTCTGAATTAAATATACGCCGGACTCAATGACATCACGCTGGACTCAAATCAGCTCATTAGCATGCGGCATCTTTGTGTGTACATTATGAGGTAACCATCTGTCACACCAGTAAGCGAATACATCTAAGGTACTTTTTAGTAGTTAATGATTGTATATAATTAGTTAGATTATAATCAAATATCCACATGACAGGTTCCCTTTAAACAGGAGCTGAGAAGGAGAAAATGTGGTTACTAGTGACGCCAGTTTTACACATTTTCTATAACTCTACTAAAAAGACAGTTCAACTACAGTGATAGCATGCATCAATTGCCCACCCCCGATGGGTAATGATGTAGCTTTCCAGTTAGCTGCATACAAATCCAAACAGACAAGTCCAAGGAACCAGACATTCTAATAAAAGGTTGATGCTTATTTAATTAATAAAATTAAAAAATAAAAAAAATGTCATGGTTTGGCCAGGCTGGGCCCTTTTATAGCCAAAACGAAAGCAAAAATAAACTCTACCAAAAAAGGCATAGTAAGTATACTGTATAGTATAGACTTGTAGGAAATCAGCTGTCAGACATATATAGGGAGATTTCATCAAGGCTGGTGTTCCTAAGCCAGTACTGATCTTCTCTGCACCTAATTAATCAAGAGGCAAATGCGTCTTAATAAATTAGGAGCATCAGAATAAATCTTCAAATCTTCACCAGCTAGGTTTTATACATTTAAGGAATTGTGATTTCTGTTATTATAGAAAATTATAACACAATACCCAATCCGATACAGCAAAATGACTTACAGTGGGGGTCGTCGGCTTCTTTGGTTTCATTTTAAAAGGGTAAACAGCAATGCACTCATGGTGACAGTGTGAATACCGCCTAAATAGGCTTTCTGGTTCATGTGCATGAAGCTTGATTACTGTATAGTGAAAAGTTGTCTACTTTTATAATTTTCAAAATGTCTGCCTGTTTGATGTCAGTGCAGTGAACAGTAAAGATCCGAATGTGAGTTTAATACATCAGCACAAATATGAACAATTTTCCTTGGGTTTTTGTCAATGAATTAAAATGTAGGGGTAATAGGTTCAAGGGACTTCCAAAAAGCAAAATACATATTTTAGCTGTGTGTAACACATATTGCAGCAGGGAGTACATGTAATTATAGTGAATAAGAATTAATACTGTACTTATTAGTAAGTATGATTGCAGTACTAGCACTACTAATACTACATCAGGTAGCATTACTTGTAGTAATATTTATACACTTCCATCAATTGAGCTACTTGATTTCGATCCCATACCCAACAATGTTTGAGATGGTTGAAGAAAAAGTAAGTTTTATAAGTTGATGGGTTTATAAGTTCTAGGTTCAGCACAGGTAATCCAAATGGCAGTAACATTTTAGCCAGAAAGGAACTTTTGCCTTCATTATTAAATGATAATGCGATTAAATATCCATGACTGACTACTCATTATAACGGTGTATAGAGAACTTCTCCCCAGCACTGGCATTTACAAAGCTCTTTCTGCAGGACTCTCTGTTTTTTACTTTAATACAGGAAGAGAACAATAAAGTCTACTAAAAGCAATATAAAATGTTATAATTCAATTTTTCATTTTCAAACTGATCTGCCAAGGCATTTTCCATTGCTACTCATCTCCTTTGTTAATTATCTTATTGTAATTTTGTTGGAATTTCAACAAGGTCAGAGAACTAAAAATGTGGTGCTCTGACATAAAAAATAAACCATTGTACTTAAGCACAAAGATCTGTGCATACTGCAGATATTTATGAAAAGAACAAATATATGAGTTCTGTTATGCATGAGTAAACAAGCAGCGGGTTACAGTAATTCAAAGCAAAAGCAATTTCTATAGCCTTCAGAAGAAAGTACAATTTATTAAAACCGTGCACCCATAATATGGAGATTAGTAAATATTATACATGAAGTTAAAGATTCTGAAATAAGGCACAAAAAGGAACAAAAGGCTACGCTCTTGGCTCTCAAAGAACTATTTTTTATATAACTTTTAAAGGGAAATGTTAGACGTAGCTGTGGATAGCTCGACGATGAAACATATGTTAAAGAACTGTTAGTTATAAGAAACTATAAAAAGTATTATTTTCATAGGATACAAACTCATTTCTATAATGCCACATCACAGAAAAGGGGGCATTCTCCTTTACACCAGGGATAGCTTAGCTCTCAAATCTTAATCAATGAGTAACTTTTAGACTGTAAGCCAGAAATTACCAAAATGGGAAGACAGAGGGGAAATGGCAAGCCATACAGATGTAATGATCACGCCTAATAGGAACAATAATACTATAACAGTTCAAAGTAGAGAGGGGGCACTATAGCCAAAGTAGAGAGTAAGCCAAATTTTATGCTTCCAGTCAACATTTCCCTTTCCACTTAGGACAGTAGGCATTGCAGCTAGTTAACGTCTGCTCACTCAACTCCATTATCCAGTTTCCAGCTATCTTGCAGAGACCATGTAGAAGGAAACCTATGTTAGAAAAGTGGATGAGTTTACCTACGAGGGGTACCCTTTCTCCAGGCTCCCCAAAGTAATCGCATTGAATGTCTCTACATACTCAAGAAAACCACAGAAATACTATCAAGCTCTACTCCTTCAGTACCAGTAAGCATGAATGTATCCAGCAAAATTATTCTGGTGCTTATATGCTGATGAAGTTGCATTAAAGGAGTTGCCTGAGGTAATCAAATATCTCAGACAAGCCCTACAATTGCTTGAAATTAAAAGTCTTGTGATACTCATTCCTTTCTCCAGTGCTGTTTTCTGCAGTGCTGGTCCAGTCCTGATGTTTGTTAGCAAGGAGTAGTAGTGACACGCTGCAATATGGCACATCACCACTTCAGCCAACCACTGCCCTCAGCAGTAGACCGCTGAGGACGGTAACTGGCTGCAGAGGTCACATCTCTACTAGACCATTTCTAACAGATGCCCTGAAATACAAGTTCTTGTAATAATATAAACTTTTTAAAGACCATGAACACCTTTGGGGGCCATTTTTTATCATTGTATTTTACTCATTTTGGGCTAAAAATCTTATATTCAGTTCAATTCTTAGCAGTATGATACAAATTGAGCTATAATGGGTGTTTATGAGCTGTCAGGAGATCAGAGATAAGCTTCACATGTGCTGTCGGCTGAATTCACTAATGGGTCACAGTGTAAACATGGAGCCTGCTAAAGGTGCATTCACATGAACATATTTTTGGCTCTGCATCCGTTTTGGGGAACAGGTATGGACGCATTCATTTCAATGGGGCAATGTGTTGTCCGCATCCGTAGATCCAATCCGCGTCCCCGCAAAAAAGATAGAGCATGTCCTATTCTTGTCCACGGACAAGAATAGGCATTTCTATCATAGGGCTGGCTACATTCACGCGGATCGCAACACATATATGGTAGTGTGAATGTAGCCTAATTGAGAATCTCAAAGCTGGACAGAGAAAGGGGCTGAAATGTTTATTAATAATAATTTAAAAAATTTAAAATCCAAAATGTAAATAGATAAGCCAAAGGAGCTCCAGAATATTATATCACTTTCTAATTAACCATATTTTTCAGCTAATGTTTAACGATATACACAAAGTATCATTTAGCTCCCCTTTCAGATTGCTAGAAGTGATTCAGGTCACTGAAAGTGAAGTCACCATAGGCTATAGATGATCGGTGTAAGCACATGGAGAGGTTGTGACAGCTGTCAAGAGCTGTACCTGCCCAGGCAAGCTGAATGAATTACTATTTAATGTGAAGCTGCAATGTGCAGCAGGCATATATTAATATGTGCATTGTTATTCTAAATAATCCACCTAACTGGGAGGCAGCACATCAGTAACTTTCAAATGAGATAATTAGAAGTCTATAACATCTGCAGACTGGAAATGAACTCATATTTCAGAGCTCCTACACAGCCTAGCTACTATTAATACATGGTAATTAACCAGTCGAACCCGCAGTTCAGATACACATACTATTTGGGTGAACTACTTTACAGTCATATAGAATAATAATATTAGTCTGTATATACCATACATAGTATGTGATCATCATAGAATATAACTGCATGACAAGCAAGTGCTACTCTTCAGAGACTTTCACCGTCGCCCTGACATTTCTAAACTGCATTGATTTTAGTTGATAAATGTCAAAAACCAAGGCCTTGAAGCAGCTCTAACATCTACAAACCTCTACACATTATATAAACATATTTACTATAGAAGATGGCCGTATACTTTCTTCTGTATGTGTTGGAATGCTAAAAAATAACTGTTATATGGGTCAAATACTTCTTAATATGTTAATTATTATTTTTGTTTTCCACTGTGACCAATGGTGGGGTCTGGTGGGGATGGGATTAATATAAAATTAAGTATTGTTATTGATTTTTCTATTTTTTAGATGACTGAACATTAACAAATACTTAAAAAACATTAATACAAAGTCATCACAGGATACAATCGATTCTAGGACTGCATTGCGTCATTATTCTTCCTTCTGTTTGGAGTCGTCTGTCTCACAAATGCACTCCTTTGCTTCCATCATCTGTATATATACGTCCTATATATTGATGCACCGTGCAGCTAGGACGTACACTTTAACGCCAAAGCTTGACAAAATGCACTTTGAATTCGCCATCTGTATATATATATACATATATATATATTTTATATCGTGGCCAAAAGTTTTGAGAATGACACAAATATTAGTTTTCACAAAGTTTGCTGCTAAACTGCTTTTAGATCTTTGTTTCAGTTGTTTCTGTGATGTAGTGAAATATAATTACACGCACTTCATACATTTCAAAGGCTTTTATCAACAATTACATGACATTTATGCAGAGTCAGTATTTGCAGTGTTGGCCCTTCTTTTTCAGGACCTCTGCAATTCGACTGGGCATGCTCTCAATCAACTTCTGGGCCAATTCCTGACTGATAGCAACCCATTCTTTCATAATCACTTCTTGGAGTTTGTCAGAATTAGTGGGTTTTTGTTTGTCCACCCGCCTCTTGAGGATTGACCACAAGTTCTCAATGGGATTAAGATCTGGGGAGTTTCCAGGCCATGGACCCAAAATGTCAACGTTTTGGTCCCCGAGCCACTTAGTTATCACTTTTGCCTTATGGCTCGGTGCTCAATCGTGCTGGAAAATGCATTGTTCTGCACCAAACTGTTGTTGGATTGTTGGAAGAAGTTGCTGTTGAAGGGTGTTTTGGTCCCATTCTTTATTCATGGCTGTGTTTTTGGGCAAAATTGTGAGTGAGGCCACTCCCTTGGATGAGAAGCAACCCCACACATGAATGGTCTCAGGATGCTTTACTGTTGGCATAACACAGGACTGATGGTAGAGCTCACCTTTTCTTCTCCGGACAAGCCTTTTTCCTGATGCCCCAAACAATCGGAAAGAGGCTTCATCGGAGAATATAACTTTGCCCCAGTGCTCAGCAGTCCATTCACCATATTTTCTGCATAAGATCAATCTGTCCCTGATGTTTTTTTTGGAGAGAAGTTCTTTGCTGCTTCTTTGCTGCCCTTCTTGACACCAGGCCATCTTCCAACAGTCTTCTCCTCACTGTGCGTGCAGATGCACTCACACCTGCCTGATGCCATTCCTGAGCAAGCTCTGCACTGGTGGCACTCCGATCCCACAGCTTAATCCTCTTTAGGAGACGATCCTGGTGCTTGCTGGAATTTCTTGGATGCCCTGAAGCCTTCTTAACAAGAATTGAACCTCTTTCCTTAAAGTTCTTGATGATCCTATAAATTGTTGATTGAGGTGCAATCTTAGTAGCCACAACATCCTTGCAGCCATTTTTATGCAATGCAATGATGGCTGCACGCGTTTCTTTGCAGGTCACCATAGTTAACAATGGAAGAACAATGATTTCAAGCATCACCCTCCTTTTAACAGGTCAAGTCTGCCATTTTAACCCAATCAGCCTGACATAATGATCTCCAGCCTTGTGCTCGTCAACATTCTCACCTGAGTTAACAAGACGATTACTGAAATGATCTCAGCAGGTCCTTTAGTGACAGCAATGTAATGCAGTGGAAAGGTTTTTTGGGGATTACGTTAATTTTCATGGCAAAGAAGGACTATGCAATTCATCTGATCACTCTTCATAACATTCTGGAGTATATGCAAATTCTTATTATAAAAACTTAAGCAACAACTTTTCCAATTTCCAATATTTATGTAATTCTCAAAACTTTTGGCCATGACTGTATGTATATATATATATATATATATATATATATATATATACACACACACACACACAAACACAGTATATATGTCCTAAATACTTATGGACCATGCACCTGTGTGCACTTACTTTGCCAGTCCAATCCTACTAAAGTGCCAGGGTGGTATAATTATAGATTTTTTAATATAAAAACTGCAGTCAAAGCAAGCCCGAATACCAAGAGAAACACAAGAATGAAAATAGGAACCTTTGTCGTTGTGTACAACATCGATGATTTGGGTTAAACATGGTACAGATGTTGGATATTGTTACATATAGGAGAGAAGAATTTGTTTTATCAAACATAACAGTGAATTACAAAAAGACCAAAAAATAATCATATACTCTTTTTGCCTATTTATTTCTATATAAAACTAAAGGATTTGGTACCATACGACAGCACAATCTATGCCCAAAAACTATTTAGTTTAAATATATGAGAATTTGATGTGGACATTTAGCCACCAAAGACCTTGGCCACGAAGGGGGTTACACTCTACAAATTGGCCTTCAGTTGAATTAACCCATGTGGAAAATTTTGGCAGATATACAGTATGCAGCCCTATTCATAAGTGGCATCATCCTCAAATCTCACAGCGAGCCCTGCCTTGAAGACAGGTTTCCAATTACTTGTGAATGTTCATAGGAAGAGATGCAGAATCACAGATCTGTCATACTTTTGGTATTATCCATTTAGGATTAAAGGGGTTATCCCATCTTAGACAATGGGGGCATATCGCAAGGATATGCCCCCATTGTCTGATAGGTGTGGGTCCCGCTGGGACCCGCACCTATAAGGAGAACGGAGCAGAGAAAGTGGAGGAGGGCGCACTGCGCATGCGCAGCCGCCCTCCGTTCATTTCTATGGAGCCGCCGAAAATAGCCGAGTGCTGGCTCGGCTATTTCCGTCGGCCCCATAGAAATGAATGGGAGCGTTGGCCGCGAATGTGTGGGCAAAAGCGTTGGCCGCGCATGTGGGAAACCCGGGGTCCTCCAGCCACAACTCTCCCCGGCTCTGTTCTCGTTGTAGGTGCGGGTCACAGAGGTGGGACCCGCACCTATCAGACAATGGGGGGATATCCTTGCGATATGCCCCCATTGTCTAAGATGGGATAACCCCTTTAACAAACGCAGGGTCAGATTACAGAACAAGGGTGAATGGGGCAATTTCCTAGGATTTCCTCCATCTCCATCCAATTCCAACAACGGGACATTCTCAATCTATCAATCAACACAACTTTCTTAACTTGCAATACACTGCTCCCCACACCAGTATCACCTTGGCCCACATTTGTTCTCTTCTGTTGCTTAGTGTCCCAGTTTCTTGAAAACGGGTCAAGAGGTGTCACAAGTACCTTGCTACATAGATCTGTTCTGCAGCTGCTATTATAATCCAGTTTACTGTTATAAATTATGTGTGGGTGGCAGAATTGTTTCTTTTTTATGAATATGAGTGGATTGAAAATGATGTTTTCAGCAAAAATGACAGTCTGCTATTACTAAGCAGTACATTTTCTCTACCAAGTCTTAGACTTGTTGGGGCAGATAACCAACCCAATCCTTATGCTTGGCAGGATAACAGATGTCAATCATTTCTTTTGTGCCCAACTGTGTTGGGTCAGGTAGGCGTGCTGCACTAACCACATAGAAATGCATACTAATAACATACACTTACACAGGCCATGAGGAACATAAATGATATGCCAGATAAAGAATTAAACCATGCCCACTGGCCCATCTAGAGAACTTACTGTGGGAGTAATGACTTTCGGACCAAAGACAGAAATGTGGTGTTTGACTGAAGGCCCGCATTCCTCCCTTCAGCCACAGCTTCATGGTTTACAAGCAGTGATGTGGTTTCTGCAAGCAGCCGCAAGCTGAACAGCCTCCACTCCACTAGAAAACATGAAGTGCCAAGAATGTTACCATGTAGCATAATAATTGAAACAAAATGTTAAATCTGCACAGAGGCATACTTGATGTGGCCTAACTTACCATTCTGGCTGCAGACTAGGGAGACTAATGGTGGGAGGATAGCGTCCACAACCTAAAACAGAGAAAGAGAGCGTCTGGTCTGAATTACTGTCACAGTAAAAATAGAAATCAGTTTCTCCACAAACTAAGGGGTTTCACAGACAAAGCCTGTCATTAAAATGCTCATCTGGATTTGTGGTGATGCAGTGATTTACTGCATGAGACTGAAGTCCTTCTATAACCTCAGTTTCCAAGTCCACTGTTTTGTAACAAGAAGTCGCGTTGTGAAAAGTACAAAAAAAAATGCAAATATGATACAAACGCAATAAAGACAGCAGCTGTAAATTACATAACCTAATTTACACAATTATATGATTGGAAATTTCATCCTATCAGTTCCCAACAAACCAAACCCATAGCCGACATGTTTTTGCTTCTGATAGGCCTTCTACGTTTCAGGGCTATTTGGGTACAGTCACTTGCACAGTTTCCATTGTATTTTGCTACCTGATGGTTTTATAGCAACACGCCAACGATGGACTTTATACACCAGCATCATGTCAATAGGTTCCATTTATATGGCTCGAAGCATGGGGCAAAGATCGGGGACAAACTGTTTGTCCCCGAACATTGCCCAGTTATTCAACTGCAGTAGAGCTCCATTTACATGAAGCAATTACCCCATGTCCCAATCCTCAACCCATATAAAAGGGCCCTTACAGTGCCATTCTTAGGAACCTGTTCATGCCATATTGAAAAATATGGAATATAAACCGATATGTTTACCATGTGGAAGCATTTGTTTAAACAATTTCTTTAAAGCGGTGTTCGGTAATTTGAAGTTATCTCCTATCCATAGGATAGGGAATAACTAGTAGATTGGTAGGGATTCTACCACTGGGACAAATGGTGGCTCTATACACCACACGGTCCCCAGAAATGAACAAAGCAGCAGGTCGAGCATGCACACTGCCGCTCCATTCATCTCAATGGAACCTGTTGAAAATAGCTGCGAGCTGTCCTCGAGTATCTCCAGCAGTCTCATAAAGATGAATGAAATGGCATGGCACATACTAGTTTTACAGGGTCCTGCACAGTACAGGATCCTCATTTTCATGATTGTGCAGGTGCCAGCAGTCAGGCCCTCACTGATCTAATAGTTATCCCCTATCCTGTAGATTCAAATCACTGAAAACATTTACACCAGGATAGTACTAACATCTAGTATCCCTAGATTACAAACTTAGGGTCATTGACATTATATATCACTTGCTCTAGTTTTTGGGGCATTTTGGAGCTGACAGATTTCCTTTAAAGGGGTTGCCCGGCTGGAAAAATTATCTCAAAAGGGATCAGAATAGCATGTAAAAAAAAAAATGATATTTGCTTCTTAATCCCATTTTGTTGCTTCCTGGATCTCACTCGTCTGTTTCCTGGCATCTTTTGATACACAGCAAATGACCAGTTAGCCAATCACAGGCCACACCAGTGACCCACCTCAGCCACTGATTGGCTAAGAGGTCATTCTTTGTTGAGAAGTACCAGAAACCAGATGGAACTCATGAGGAACAGTGAGGTATAGGAGAGTTTCGCTTCTTTTGTATTTTATGCCAATATGTCCCTTAAAAAAAATATACAGTATATACCGCCGAATACTATTTTTTTTGCCCAATAACAATACAGCCTAAGGGTCCATTCACATGTCCATGTGTGTTTTGCGGATCCACATATCCGTGGATCTGCAAAACACGGACATCGGCAATGTGCGTTCCGCATTTTGTGGACCGCACATCGCCGGCATTTAATAGAAAAAGTCTATTCTTGTCCGCAATTCCGGATCCGGGCAGAACATTATGCTGCCCCATAGAATTGAATGGGTCCGCAATTACGTTCCGCAAAATGCGGAACGAAATTGCGGACGTGTGAATGGACCCTTACATTCACTGTACACAATAGAGGGTATTTACCTATACTACTATAATGCAATAGATTAACCAGGTTATCCCATGAAAATTATTAATATGCAATAAACAGAGCATTTCAAATTACGGTAAATATTATTTCAACATACATGCCATAAAATTCGTTTTTCATGTGCATTACATTTTGCTCACTGATAGTGCCCCCTGCTGTTTCTCCTGTGCCCAAAATGTTGTTCCACATTCACCTGCATTCAGTGGTGGACAAACATACTAAGTAGCTTCCCTGCTATCTTCCTCCTCTCAGTTCCAATGTAATGATCTCCTAGTTGCACGGGTGTTTTCGACCTTACTTCTAAATTCAAAGAAGTATATCGCTATTTCTCTATATCTCTCTAGAATGTGGAGGAGGAAATTGGGGTGAGGGCATGACTTACCATAGTGTTTATTAGTGAAATTGCTACAGGGAATATTTTATATGCAGGGAAGGAAGACAGGAGAAGGGATAACAAAAGCTGACTACAATGCACTCCAGGGAGATGCAGGTGCTTGACTGCCACATGGGATAAGCTGCTGCTCGCTCACAGAAAGTAAGTGATCAGAGCCTGCAGAGGGGTGACTAAATTATATCAAATATTATTTTATACTATATATAATAAATTATGTAATATATAATTATTGAACCAATAAGATTAAAATAATAGTGTGCATCAATCCAGTTACTTTGCTTTTAATTTGAGAGATAACTCCTTGAAACCCGTGATGTATCTGTTCTTCACAGTGGCTGAGTGAATGTATGGAGCAGGTGGCTGCGCTGAGCCTGTTCCATATGCAAAGGTAGCCGGCTGTATAATACAGCAAACACTCGGCCACAATGATGCCGAAAAGGGTCAGTTAACCCGTTAGATGCTGAGTTCAATGGCATTTGCGATATCTGTGAGGTTAGGCAGAGGGATGTGGCTCCCTCTGCCTTCCAATCGCAGTGAAATTGCAGGGCGGTTATTATGACAGCCTGGGGCCTGCTGAAGCTTCCCAGGCCTGTCATGGTAATCTGACCTGTGCATGAGGCAAAGTTTAGAAGGTACAGTGGCAGAATCCCATTCACCATAATGGATTTCTGTGACAGGGGATCAAAGGATGTCAGGTTCTATTCACCTAAGTGAGCTAAATGTTATTTCTTAAAAAGTAAAAAAAAAAAAAAAACCCCGTAAAAATATTAAAAGTTTTACCCCTTAAGGTCACAGCCCTATTTCACCTTAAGGACCAGGCCATTTTTGGCAAATCTGACCAGTGTCACTTTAAGTGCTGATAACTTTAAAACTCTTTGACACTGGTAAAATGAAGTAAAAAAAATTAATTTTTATTTATAAAAAAATACAAAATTCACCCAAAATTTGTAAAATATAGCAAATTTCCAAGTTTCAATTTCTCTACTTCTATAATACATAGTAATACCTCCAAAAATAGTTATTACTTTACATTCCCCATATGTCTACTTCATGTTTGGATCATTTTGGGAATTATATTTTATTTTTTGGGGATGTTACAAGGCTTAGAAGTTTAGAAGCAAATCTTGAA
Organism: Bufo gargarizans; assembly: GCF_014858855.1. NCBI lineage: Eukaryota > Metazoa > Chordata > Amphibia > Anura > Bufonidae > Bufo > Bufo gargarizans. The sequence continues at coordinate 189,302,337 of NC_058084.1, forward strand.
ATGTTTCAGAAATTTTCAAAAACACAATTTTTAGGGACCGGTTCAGGTCTGAAGTTACTTTGCGAGGCTTACATAATAGAAACCACCCCAAACTTACCCCATTCTAGAAACTACACCCCTCAAGGTATTCAAAACAGATTTTACAAACGTTGTTTATCCTTTAGGTGATCCACAAGAATTAATGGAAAATAGAGATACAATTTAAAAATTTCACTTTTTTGGCAGATTTTCTATTTTAATAAATTTTTTCCAGTTACAAAGCAAGGGTTAACAGCCAAACCAAACTCAATATTTATGGCCCTGATTCTGTAGTTTACAGTAACACTCCATATGTGGTCGTAAACCGCTGTACGGGCACACAGCAGGGCGCAGAAGGAAAGGAATGCCATACGGTTTTTGGAAGGCAGGTTTTGCTGGACTTTTTTTTTTTTGACACCATGTCCCATTTGAAGCCCCCCTGATGCACCCCTAGAGTAGAAACTCCAAAAAAGTGGCCCCATTTTAGAAACGGGATAGGGTGGCAGTATTGTTCGTACTAGTTTAGGGTACATATGATTTTTGGTTGCTCTATATTACACTTTTTGTGAGGCAAGATAACAAGAAATAGCTGTTTTGGCACCGTTTTTATTTTTTGTTATTTACAACATTCATCTGACAGGTTAGATCATGTGATATTTTTATAGACCAGGTTGTCATGGATTCGGCGATACCCAATATGTATACTTTTTTTTATTTATGTAAGTTTTACACAATGATTTCATTTTTGAAGCAAAAAAAAATCATGTTTTAGTGTTTCCATAGTCTGAAAGCCATAATGTTTGGGCGATAACCTTGGATAGGGTATGATTTTTGCTGGATGAGATGACTGTTTTATTGGCACTATTTTGGGGTGCGTGTGACTTTTTGATCGCTTGCTATTACACTTTTTGTGATGTAAGGTGACAAAAAATTGTTTATTTAGCACAGTTTTTATTTTACATTTTTTACAGTGTTCATCTGAGGGGTTAGGTCATGTGATATTTTTATACAGCCGGTTGATACGGACGTGGCGATACCTAATATGTATACTTTTTTTTATTTATGTAAGTTTTACACAATGATTTTATTTTTGAAGCAAAAAAAAAAAGACGTACTCCAGGTACTTAGTCCCCTCTAACACAGCCTTCCTAAAGGAGTCCAATATAGCCTGCTCTTTGGGTAGATTAGTTTCCCAGTCGGTACTTTGGATTACTATATCTTCCAGGTAAGCCGACGCGTACTGACGATGTGGACGAAGTACAATGTCCATGAGTCATTGGAACGTGGCGGGGGCACCATGCAGACCAAAGGATAACACTTTATACTGATACAGCCCCTCAGGGGTGACAAAGGCAGTTTTCTCTTTGGCAAACTCCGTTAAGGGCACTTTCCAGTAGCCCTTAGTGAGGTCCAAAACTGAAAAATATCGGGCTTGTCCTAACCTCTCAATAAGCTCATCTACCCGGGGCATGGAATATGCAGCGAACCGGGAGATTTCGTTTAGTTTGGCAAAATCGTAACAGGACCGTAAAGTCCCATCGGGCTTTGGTATTAAGACTATCGGACTGGCCCATTCACGTTTGGCCTTCTCAATGACGTCTAGTTGCAGCATTAGCTGCACTTCCTCCGAGATGGCTTGTCACCGAGCCTCGGGTACCTGGTATGGTTTTAACCGGACTTTTGCCTGAGGCTCAGTGACAATGTCATGCCGGTTTATGGAAGTGCATCTAGGGAGGTCCGAGAATACATCCGTGTTCCGACTAATAAACTCCCTGGCTTCCTGAGCCTGTTTAGAGGAGAGGCTGTCAGCAATTTTTACTGTGGCAACTGCTTCTCTTACATCAGACCGAGGAGCCTGAACCTTTTCTCCTACAAAACCTGACCACAGGCTGTATTTAGTAGAGGACTCCCTATCTTTGCATGGTTTTAGTAAATTCAAATGTTACACCTGCTCTGGCTTTCACCGGCCCGGCTGGTGTACCTTGTAATTTACCTCTCCCACTTTCTCGAGTACCTTGTAGGGCCCCTGCCACCTAGTTAGGAACTTACTGTCTATGGTTGGTACCAGAACCAAAACCTGATCACCCGGGTTAAAGTTCAGGATCCGAGCCTGCCGATTATAGACCCTATTCAGGGCACGCTGCGCTGCCTATATATGCTCCCTGACCAGAGGAAACACTGTCTCCATCCGTCCTTGCATCTGGATCAATAACACTTTTGTGCGGTGTGGGTTGTTGTTCCCACGATTCTTTGAATATGTCCAACAGATCGCGAGGGTGTCTGCCATATAGCAGATCGAAGGGCGAGAATCCAGTAGAGGCCTGGGGCACCTCTCGGACTGCAAACATGAGATCCTATCCTTAGACACCACTCTTTTTAACATTTTTTTTATGTTTGATTAAATCTCTCTACCATGCCATTCGTTTGCGGAGATAAAAGGGGTCCCTTGGTCAGTCAGAACTTCTTTAAGTAGTCCCACTCAGGAAAACATCTCCATTAACTCAGTGGCTATGAGTTTGGCTGATGTAAGTTGCAGTGGCACTGCCTCCGGGTACCGAGAGGTGTTGGTGCCCTCTAGGGGACTTCGGTACTGGAGCTATGAGATCCATAGTAATTCGCTCGACGAGGACCTCAATAATCGGGAGAGGCACCAGGGGGCTCTGGAAATGTGGCTGGGGGAAATTTATCTGTCAAGTTGGGTAAGACTTACAAAACTCTACCTCTCTGTACACACTGGGCCAGTAAAACCGCTGTAGAATCCGTTACTGCGTTTTCTGCCACCCCAAGTGACCCCCAAGAACATGTTGGTGGGCAAGCTCCAATACGAGCTTGCAATACGCCTTGGGCACCACCAACTGTTCAATATGCTCACCCAATAATTGGTTTACCCGATATAGAATTTCCTGGTGAACGACAAAACAGGGAAACAATGGCCAGGAACCTCGGTGACACATACCTTCCGTCAACGACGGACCCTTGCGCCTTCATATACACACACACGCATATTATATATATATATATATATATATATATATATATATGTATATATATAGCCACATCTGTTTTTAAGGTATATTAAGAAACTAGTGTAGAATTTTTAAACTATTTCCTTAAAAAAAAATGTAAGGAACAATGCAATTGAGTTTTCAACCTCTTCCAGTTAGCCTTGATAAATAAAAACTCTAATTATTTTGTCTGTGTTAAACTTGGGCAGCCCCTTATATGCGGTAACATGATAGAATCAATACTCAGCCCTTTTGTCCCCACCACTTGCAGCTCTGATCCTCCCGGTTGCTAAGATCCGCTACCAGGCTGCAGCACAGTGCACACAGGTCATCACTGCAGCCAATCACCTGCCATTGATTGGCTGCAGTGGTGACAATTATGCTAGTCACCGCTGCAGTCAGGAAAACAAACTGCACCGAAGAGGACCAGATGTCCGTGATGGAAAAAGTAGTGGAGAATAAAGGCGAGTATTAATTTTTTTTTTATTATTAAAATCAATAAAATGTTTTTCCAACTGGACAAGTCTTGTCAAAATGTTTTATTCAGGTCCCCTATATATTAGCTACAGTAGGGATTTATTGAAATCACAGGCTCCTTTTCTGGAAGACTCAGTGTGATCATAAATAATATGGTTTCTCATCAATTTAAAAAGGTTATATGTGTTACTACTAACATCATCCGGCAGTAAACCCCCTTTTCAACTAGCTCATGCAAGATAGTGGTCTGATCAGCAAGTCAGCAAGGGCTCTGACCCCTGGAGTCCCTGCTGATCAGAAGAACAGGGGCCCCAGGAGCCTGTAGTCTATATCTGGCAGTTATATACAGTTGAATGCTCCATTCAAATGGGCGACTCAGGGTCCCCTGCTTTAAAAAGCAGGGGCCCTAGTGGCTGGACGCCCACTGATAAGACACTTTTCCCCTATCCAATGGATAGGGAATAAGTATTTGTAATGGATAAACACCTTTAAAGATTTCAAATTATGAACTTAAACAACCAGAATTTTTTTGCAGAACAAGTGTAAAGTTACTAATGACATAACTCATTGAAAGTAACTAAGGTACATGCCACAAGTGACCAGGTTAGACCCTGTTGGTCTATATACTGTAGACTTGAATTAACCTACCTATTGGATATGTTACATTTAACAGGGTTTTAAAAGACACTTAAAAGTTTAAAATGTTTAGTTAATGGCAGTAAAGAAGCAGAGAAGAACATATACCAGGGATAAAAGGTAATAGATTTTGTAGTTCTAATTATATTAGGGGTTACCTGATGTACAAAGGAACTCTTGCTGAACAAATGTGAATATATTGTTAATATATCGGTTAGAATATTAAAACAATGTAGTAGTAAAACTGATCACATAGCCTTCCCGCTGCTTTCTTAAATCATAATGGCCCATAACATGAGCAGAAGCATTACTCACTAAGCATATAAATATTCATATTAATACTTGAAGCATGATTTTTACTTGCAAAATGTCCTCTGGATAATATCCTTCCATCAATGGAGTTTCTACAGTTCAACGTAATAAAGGAAAAGATAAATAATAATAAAAATAATGGTACTGTGGTTCCCTGAAAAGATTTCTTTTACTTTCCTTGTAATTATTACCCTGGCAGTGTTTATGGTTTACATAGAAAAATCCACTTTCCCTAACAGCAACATGAGTCATCTGCAATATCTAGCAACTGCAGTGTTTCATTGCTGACTAGTGCATAAGATAATGGTAATGTTGATTACACAGAAGTAAAATCTGTCCACCAATAACATTCGCTGTAAGCTTGTTACATCCACACACCTGTTACAATTAAAAGTGAAGTAAAGCTAACCAGCTTCCCCAATTAATGATGTACTGTCCTGTCAAAAGCTTAAAAATAATATTTAAAGGCTATGGACAATGAAAGTTCAGTTAAAACAAGTTCATGTACATTTCAATCTGCAATATTCATTCATTCTTTTATTTATTAATTTACAGACTCCATTATGTAGTATCAGATTTTCTCATTTGGATGTGTCCTTCCTAGTAGTACATGCTGGGTTTGTGTGTCTAGGAAGTTGCTGCCTTCACTAGATCTCATGCACAAGCACCACTTAATTCCTGGACTGCTTTACTAGGGCTCTATTCACATCTTGTTTTTTTTAAACACAATCAGCGTATGCCCCAGGATGGCAAATATAGCCATCGGAGTGATATGCACCAGTATACCTTTTATTATGTACAATGAAGTACAGGAGATTGTGCTCCTGTTACTTTTGGAGTCATAGTTTGAAATCTAGCATATTTTATTTTAAAGCGGTTGTCCAGGTTCAGAGCTGAATCTAGACATAACCCTTCTTCTACTGGAGCATTTAATTAATTTTTTTCTTAAGATCGGGTGACGTACCAGGCTATGTTAGGTGAACACTTCTGCCTATCAGTGAGCCCGGTGACGTCACCAGCACTAATGGGCGGTCTTTAGCGCTGCCCTAGCCTGCATTGCTAAAGACCGCTCATTAGTGAACTTGACATCCACAGGATAAACTGTCAGATGAAATGCAGAATGTAAAAGTTAATTCCCCAGTAAAAGTGCCCTGTCTGACCCAGGAAGAAGTACAGAGGCGTCTTAAAAAGATTACAACCGCCCCCCTTCCCCCCCGTATCCTAAGAGAATTAAGTAATGTCATAGCAAGACACTTATTTATGATATTTAAAGACTCTATACTGACAGGGAGTGTCCCACAGAATTGGCGCATAGCAAATGTGGTGCCAATATTCAAAAAGGGTCCAAAAACAGAGCCCGGAAACTATAGGCCAGTAAGTTTAATATCTGCCGTGAGTAAACTGTTTGAAGGTCTTGGAGCACCTCAATGAAAATAAGCAAATAACGCCATATCAGCATGGCTTCATGAGGGATCGGTCATGTCAAACGAATTGAATCAGTTTCTATAAGGAGGTAAGTTGTAGACTTGACAGCGCGAATCAATGGATGTCGTATATCTGGACTTCTCCAAAGCATTTGACACTGTACCACATAAAAGGTTAGTATATAAAATGAGAATGCTTGGACTGCGAGAAAATGTCTGTATGTGGGTAAGTAACTGGCTGAGTGATAGAAAAGAGAGGGTGGTTATTAATGGTACACACTCAGATTGGGTCACTGTCACTAGTGAAGTACCTCAGGGGTCAGTATTGGGCCCTATTCTCTTCAATAAATTTCTTAATGACCTTGTAGAAGGAGTGCACAGTAAAATATAATTTTTGCAGATGACACTAAACTGTGTAAAGTAATTAACATGGAAGAGAACAGTATACTACTACAGATGGATCTGGATAGATTAGAGGGTTGGGCAAACAAGTGGAAGATGAGGTTTAACACTGACAAATGTAAGGTTATGCACATGGGTAGGAATAATGCAAGTCACCCGTACATACTAAATGGTAAAACAGTGGGTAACACTGACATGGAAAAGGATCTAGAAATTTTAGTGAACAGCAAACTAAGCTGTAGAAACCAGTGTCAGGCAGCTGCTGCCAAGGCCGATAAGATAATGGGATGCATCAAAAGGGGCATAGATGCCCGTGATGAGAACATAATCCTATCACTTGAAAAATCACTGGACAGACCACACATGGGGTACTCTGTACAGTTCTGGGCTCCTGCGAACAAGGCAGACAGATTAGAGCTGGAGAGGGTTCAGAGGAGGGCAACTAAAGTAATTACGGGAATTAGGAAATTACAGTACCCTGAAAGATTATCAAAATTAGGGTTATTCACTTTAGAAAAAAAGAGGGGAGATTTAATTACTATGTATAAATATATCAGGGGTCAGTACAGAGATCTCTCCCATCATCTATTTACAGTATCCCCAGCACTGTGACTGTGACAAGGGGACTTCCTCTGTGCCTCGAAGGAAAGAAGGTTTGTACACAAACATAGAAGATGATTCTTTACGGTAAGAGCAGTGAGACTATGGAACTCTTTGCCTGAGGAGGTGGTGATGGTAAGTTCACTAAAAGAGTTCAAGCTGGGTCTGAATGTATTTCTGGAGTTTAATAATATTATAGGCTATAGCTACTAGGGAGGGGTCGTTGATCCGGGGAGTTATCTGATTGCCTGAATTTTTTTCCCTTTAAGTGGGGAAAATTGGCTTCTACCTCACAGTTTGTTTGTTTTTTTGCCTTTCTCTAGATCAACTTACAGGCCGAACTGGATGGACAAATGTCTTTTTTTGGCCTTATATACTATGTCACATTAAAGAACTTCTACTTCTACACAGGACTGGGCCGTTAGAAAGGTACATGATGCAGATTGTATTGAAGGTAATCTTTTTACTAGTGACTGTAAGCTGTAGCAAGTTGCAAGTTGTCCTCTCCCTACAAGTCCCTAACTGTGCCATGTGATCAGCACTCTGACTCTCCAACTGACAATCTAAAGTGTAAACAGGAAGTCAGTAACTGTATTCATTTCTATGGGAGCCTCAATGTCATTCTCATGAATAGAGAAACTGGCTTTCTGTCCACACAGGAAATTGTCGTTCACATGACACAGCTGAGGATCAAAAGAAAGTGGCTAACCTACAAATACAGTGACCAATAAGAATATTACCCTCCCTACAATTTATATCATGTACCTGTCCAATTGGCCAGAGAAGAAAAAAATTGCTAACGTGCTTCTTTAAGGAGAACTTAGAGAGAAGATTCATCTGTAAGTCTTCCTCCTCGGCTGAAGCCAGCTTCCTTCAAAAAGAAGGATGGTTCTCTTTAGCCCTGCACTGAATATCAGGTTCTGAACAAGATCAATGTAAAATAAAATAAAAACCTCTACCTTTGATTTCAGAACTTTTTGATAAGCTCTTCCCCAAGTTGAAATTTCAGGGAGCATTCATGAGGGTGATGATTCAAACATTGCAAATTCCTAGAAGACAGCTGTAAAAGGCAAACAGCATTGTCGGTTATCTGCTCTATGTCTGAGGTTGTAGATCTTGATCTACTTATCTGACTTGATGTTTCATCGCAAGCATATATGAGCTGTGCTACAGTGTCTGCGAAAGAATAGGATGTACGCCAAGTTTGAGGAGTTGTCTGTGGCTCTTGACTGGCCTTGCCCATAGGGTCTAAAAGCCATAAAGCAGTTATTGGGCTTTGATAATTATTGGCAATTGTTCCCATTTTTCCACGCTCACTGCGCCTATCTCAGCTCTCACCAGGAAGGGGAGTGTGAACACCAAAGTATAAAAGCCTGTGGTAAAAACTTCAATCCATTCTCTTAAAAAAGCTTTCTCTTCAGCATGCCTATTTCATCATCCTGATGTTACAGGTCAGTTCTACTGGAGGTGGATGGCTCTTCTGTGGCTGCTGAAGTGGTGTTCATGGTTACCTGTGGGTTCTTTTTCAAGTCCTTCACCTCAGTTAAGGTTAATTATTTCACTGAAGCTGGCAAACTGATAACCATCAAGTTTTATCACATGCTTTTTGACCGAGGAGTGCAATTTACATCTGAGTTTTGGAGGTCTCTCTGTAGATTGCTGGCCATCAGGTTGGACTTCTGCTCTGCATATTATCCTCAGTCCAATGCTAACGTTGAGCAAATAATCAGGTTCTGGAAACTTACCTGCATCATTTAATTTCTTCTAGCCAAGACAATTTACTTCTCACATACCGTAGCAACCACCCAGGTAAGTTAACGAACAAGCCTTAATTTAAAATTGTGCATGGACAGCATCTGCGGATTCCACTTTCAATTTCAGCTTCCTCAGAAGTATCTACTGCTGATGCCACCCTCAAGGGTTAGCTCCAGATCTGGCAGGAGACTAAAGCTTCCCTGGTCAAGGCAACTGCTTATATAAAAATATCTGCAGACAGGAGACACAGGTCACTACTGCGCCTCTCCCTGTAACAAAGTTTGGCTGTCCTCCAGAAACATCTGGTTTTAGGTACTTTCTATACCTTGATTGCTGATTCTTTTTGAGGCTCTGAAACAGATCTTGTCTGTTACAAATTACACCTCCTACTTTCTCTACACTTTTTCCTTCTCTATGTATTTTAAATTCCTTCCACGTTTCACATCACAAACCATTGGCGCTCCAACTAACTGTTACTCCAGGTCTCTACTCCTACTTCAGTTGGTCCTGAGGATTTAAAGTTAAGATCATCTAGGATGTCAGGAAGTTTGGGAAGAAATGTTTCTGTCTGGTAGACTGGAGGGGATTTAATTCTGAAGAAAAATCTGGAAGAGATTTAATTCTGGAGAAAGATTTTGGTAGCCTACCGAGAACACCAATGAACTAGCTATTCTCAATAGGTTCCACCAACAGCCTGGACCTAAGAAGAGGAGGTGTAAGGAGGTTACTGTTATACTGGTGGTCCATGCCCACTGACACCTCTCCTCTCCCAGCAGGCATGGCTGCCATAACACTCACCCCTCCAGTAACTGATAGCTGCCCATGCCCACTAGCCTCTCTCTTCTACTGGCAAGCACGGTCACTGGAGTGCTCAGTAGTCTACCTGATAAACCTCTGCCTGCCTTTTCATCCTCTGTATACTGTTAATAGGGCACACACAGTCTGCACCTTTTTTTTAAAAAAAGGGCTAGCACGCTGTTCAATCTGTCCCCAGTCAATGTCTGCTGTACCTGTAATTAATGTATATATTTATGTATGGAGGATATGATACTATTTAAGCCTGTTTACTCTTCTTCCATACACATGACTAAGAGGGCAGAGACTCCAAGAATGTTTGGTGGCGTGGCAGGAGACAAAAGTTAAGGTGCTTTCGCCGTCCCACATGTTTATATACAGTACAGACCAAAAGTTTGGACACACCTTCTCATTCAAAGAGTTTTCTTTATTTTCATGACTATGAAAATTGTAGATTCACACTGAAGGCATCAAAACTATGAATTAGCACATGTGGAATTATATACATAACAAAAAAGTGTGAAACAACTGAAAATATGTCATATTCTATATTCTTCAAAGTAGTCACCTTTTGCTTTGATTACTGCTTTGCACACTCTTGGCATTCTCTTGATGAGCTTCAAGAGGTAGTCATCTGAAATGGTCTTCCAACAGTCTTGAAGGAGTTCCCAGAGATGCTTAGCACTTGTTGGCCCTTTTGCCTTCACTCTGCGGTCCAGCTCACCCCAAACCATCTTGATTGGGTTCAGGTCCATTGACTGTGGAGGCCAGGTCATCTGGCGCAGCACCCCATCACTCTCCTTCATGGTCAAATAGCCCTTACACAGCCTGGAGGTGTGTTTGGGGTCATTGTCCTTTTGAAAAATAAATGATGGTCCAACTAAATGCAAACTGGATGGAATAGCATGTCGCTGCAAGATGCTGTGATAGCCATGCTGGTTCAGTATGCCTTCAATTTTGAATAAATCCCCAACAGTGTCACCAGCAAAGCACCCCCACACCATCACACCTCCTCCTCCATGCTTCACGGTGGGAATCAGGCATGTAGAGTCCATCCGTTCACCTTTTCTGCGTCGCACAAAGACACGGTGGTTGGAACCAAAGATCTCAAATTTGGACTCATCAGACCAAAGCACAGATTTCCACTGGTCTAATGTCCATTCCCTGTGTTCTTTAGAAAGCAAGCAAACAAGTCTCTTCTGCTTGTTGCCTGTCCTTAGCAGTGGTTTCCTAGCAGATATTCTACCATGAAGGCCTGATTCACACAGTCTCCTCTTAACAGTTGCTCTAGAGATGTGCTGCTGCTAGAACTGTGTGGCATTGACCTGGTCTCTAATCTGAGCTGCTGTTAACCTGCGATTTCTGAGGCTGGTGACTCGGATGAACTTATCCTCCGCAGCAGAGGTGACTCTTGGTCTTCCTTTCCTGGGGCGGTCCACATGTGAACCAGTTTCTTTGCAGCACTTGATGGTTTTTGTGACTGCCGTTGGGGACACTTTCAAAGTTTTCCCAATTTTTCGGACTGACTGACCTTCATTTCTTAAAGTAATGATGGCCACTCGTTTTTCTTTACTTAGCTGCTTTTTTCTTGCCATAATACAAATTCTAACAGTCTATTCATTCGGACTATCAGCTGTCTATGCACCTGACTTCTCCACAATGCAACTGATGGTCCCAACCCCATTTATAAGGCAAGAAATCCCACTTATTAAACCTGACAGGGCACACCTGTGAAGTGAAAACCATTTCAGGTGACTACCTCTTGAAGCTCATCAAGAGAATGCCAAGAGTGTGCAAAGCAGTAAACAAAGCAAAAGGTGGCTACTTTGAAGAACCTAGAATATGACCAGTTGTTTCACACTTTTTTGTTATGTATATAATTCCACATGTGTTAATTCATAGTTTTGATGCCTTCAGTGTGAATCTACAATTTTCATAGTCATGAAAATAAAGAAAACTCTTTGAATGAGAAGGTGTGTCCAAACTTTTGGTCTGTACTGTATATGTTGTACATTAGATGTAGATAAGAATAAACATTTCTGAACGTGATCATGGCTAGAAGGTGGTGTAAGCATGAACTAGTCATATTCACTGCAATGATGAAAATAATTAACTGCATGACTTTTTGATAAACAGCTGTCCCTGAGTGTGGTGTGATAAGGCAGTTTCCTAGCTTGATCGTCTCTGCAAAGTTGTTTTGGTGTAGTCTGATCTTATGTGTCTGACCTTTGCTGGTTTACTTTGTATCAAAAAATTTCCAGGAAGAAAAACAGTGGAATGGCACAATGCAGGGTTCTAAGAACATAGATCCTCCATAATTGTTATTTCACGAAGAATGCAACTACAGGTGCATCTCAAAATTTGAATATCAATGAAAAGTTCATTTCTTTCAGTAATTCAAGTCAGAAAGTAAAACCCATATTATATGGATTCATTACATACAGAATGATCTATGTGTATTTCAAGTTTACAGCTAATAAAAACCCAAAAGTTACTATCTCAGAAAATTTGAATATTGTGAAAAAGTTCAATATTGTAGACTCATGGTGACACACTGTAATCAGTTAATCAACATAAAACACATGCAAATGTTTCCTAAACCCTTATATGGTCCTTTATTCTGGTTCAGTAGGCTAAACAATCATGGGGAAGACTGCTGACTTGACAGGTGTCCAGAAGACGGTCATTACTAAAGAAGCTCGCTGTTCACAGAATGCTGTCTTCAATTATATTAATGGAAAGTTGGGTGGAAGGAAAAGGTGTGGTAGAAAAAAGGTGAACAAGCAACAGGCATAACCACAGCTTTGAAATGACTGTCAAGAAAAGGCTATTCAAGAATTTGGGGGAGATTCACAAGGAGTGGACTGCAGCTGAAATCAGTGCTTCAAGAACTACCACACACAGTCATAACAGGACATGAGCTACAACTGTCACATTCCTTGTGTCAAGCCATTGTTGACCCAAAGACAATGTCAGAAGACTCGTACCTGTGCTAAGGAGAGAAAGGACTGGACTGCTGCTCAGTGGTTCAAAGTTCTGTTTTCAGACGAAAGTACATTTTGCATTTCTTTTGGAAACCAAGATCCCAGAGTCTGGGGAAAGAGTAGAGAGGTACACATTCCAAGTTCTTTGAGATCCTGTGTTACTTTTCTACAGTCAGTGATGGTTTGGAGAGTCATGTCATCTGCTGGTGTTGGTCCACTGTGTTATATCAAGTCCAAAGTCAGCACAGCTGTCTACCAGAAAATTTCAGAGCACTACATGCTTTCCTCTACTGACAACCTTCATGCAGATGCTGATTTCATTTTCCAGCACAACTTGGGACCGGCCCACACTGCCAAAAGTACCAATACATGGTTCAATAACTAGGGTATCAGGATTGACCAGCAAACTTGCTTTTCTTGGCCTAAAGCCCATAGAGAATCTATGGGGTATAGTCAAGAGGAATATGAGAGGCACCAGACCTAACAATGCAGATGAGCTGAAGGCTGGTATCAAAGCAACCGAGGCTTCCATAACACCACAGCAGTGCCACAGGCTGATTGCCTCCATGCCATGCCTCATTAACGCAGTATGTAAGCCTGGTGCTCCGTTCCTGCGCTTCTGTCCCCACATACAGGCACAAGCGCCGGGCTTCCTCAATCCCTCCTACTGCTGTGTGCCGTACTGACATGTGCAGACAGCAGGTATTTTAGCTATGGTATCGGCGCTTCCCCTGGCGGCACAGCTCAGAGTTCTATAGTGTATATAGGGCGAGCGCCATTTATCTTTCCCAGACTATGACTGGCCTGCAATCATCATGTCTTTCTAGCAGCTTTTATTGGCTGCTCATTTTAATAATCCAGGTACTGAAATACCATTTGCTCTTACACTAAGAATTCACAGTAAATGTTCTGGTGTGGAGTGTATAGACAAATAGAAAACAGCTATGGCGTTATTTTACCAAAGACTTCACTGGTGGGGTATCTTGGGTATGTAGAGGACCTAACAACCACCAATGATTATAAATTAGCAATTGTTAAATTATTGTACATTGCACGTAAATCCATTTCAAAACACTGGATACAACCGATCTCTCCGACTAAATCAGAGTGGATAAATATGGTCAATCATATGATATCCATGGAGAGTGGCATCTATATTAAAAGAGGCACTGTACATAAATTTAAGAAGCAATGGCAGGTGTGGCTGGCTGGACCTGGGGGGAAGTCTCAGAGATTGATGCACATTTGGAATGGAATGGTCCTAAGGGGATTTGGAAGTTAAGATGTAAGAGAATTGGAGCATTTTTGTCCATGTCGAGGGAGATGACCACACGGAGAGGGGGAGGTGGGAAGGGAGTTGGGGGGGACTGGGAGATTTAATAAAGGTTTATTTGATGCAGTGTTATTGATGTGCTGATTTGGATAAAGTATGATTGATTTTACTGTATTGATATCCTATTGTCATATAATGTATGGCTTATCTGAACAATTGGCTGTATGTAAAACCTTTAATAAAAATGATCTGATTAAAAAAAAGAATTAACAGTAAATAAAAGGTATAAATCTATGAGTTGTCTTCTCTGTCACCTCTCTGTCAAAATTCAGCTAATCTCAATTGTAGTTAAAAAAAAACCTAGGCAGCAAGCAATATGGCTGCCATTATCCTTTTCACATGGGCTGTCACACAACTGTATTTTGTATCAGAAGTTAAATTTTATGATTGTTTAAAACAATCTAAAACAATTTGATTGAAATACCATTACTTAGTTGCTCACTACTAGATGTTATGCTAATGCTGCATATTCAGTGATACAGGAACAAGGGTTTTATCACTAGATGAATTATAATGATTTTTGTTTTAGGCCAAAACCAGGAATGGGTCATAAACTGAAGAAACATATAAAGATGAGGTTGAGTCTTATTCTTTTTTTTTTTATCCACTCCTGGCTTTGGCTGAAAAAACAACACCATAAAACCTGAACATGTAAACCCGCCCTAAAAGAGCCTGACCAGCACATTCATGAAAGCGTAAACCATACCGATCGTCACCTGCAGTCACAATAAGGAAAAGCTGAATGCACGCAGATTTACCTGGCTCATAATAATACGTGTATAAATCCAATATCAATGTTAGCTCCATCTAGTGGTGGCTGCTCATTATGAAACTAATCAGAACAGAATTTAAAGCCTAAGAACAGATTAGTGGACATTACTAAAGGCACAATACACGTGGAAAAGTAATTTGTAGGAAAGAGGAGCATGCGCAGTTTAGTTATGAAGGACCCTGTATCCAGCTTTCCCAAATGAGATATAAGTAAGAAATGTACTTGAAAAAGAAGATATCCAGCACCTCAGTTTTTCGCGCTTAACGATGTTTATTCCACAAACCAAGTGTACAGCGGTAAAATCCTCAAAGTACAAGCCCCAATATGATCTACGCGTTTCGAACCATGTGGTTCTTAATCATGACCTTCACAATAAATTTCTGAGTAAGCATAAAAAATCCCTCCCCCCTTAAACCAGCTAGGCGGTGCAAACCATCCCAGGTGTGGCAATCAAAGTGCTGACAGAAATTTAAATGCACAAAACAAGTTTACAATCTGACATGAGCCACTATGAACAGACATTTTGTGACATTAGAGCCAGCAAAAAATGAGCAGTAGCCGAACATTGAAAATAAGTATATCAATAAATAAATAAATAAACATGGTTACAAATGAGCAGCAAAAAAAAACCCGCTCCATCTGAACACTCCTCAATACTTGCTGGCTGCAATCTGGTTCTGTTCATTCAGGCTATACAATATATTTTTAGTGTTGCAACATGGTGTAGTTGTTAATGGCTGTTAATAAATATACATAAGTTATTTTCTCAAGTTGAATCCTGCAGGACTTCTGGAATTCAGTTTTAGAATCCAGAAGGCTTCTCTTTGGTTTACAAGTTTTTTGAGGTCTCCACCTCTTGTGGGCAAAAACACTTGTTCTATGGCATAAGCTGTGAATGATGACGAGCTTCTATTATGGACCGTGATAAAGTGTTTTGCTGCACTTGAGATGTTTACATATGCAGGATTTATTATGTAGTTGATATGTTCCAATAACCTTACTTTGAATTTTCTGGTTGAGCATCCTACATATATTAAAGGCAATCTTTGCATTCAATGATGTAGACAATTCCCGATGTGTTACAATTAATGTAAGTTAATCGGATATTTATTGGTGCTGTCAGAATCTTGAAAGCATTTTTTTGAAGTTACATAATTGCAAGCTTTACATGGGGAATTGCCACATCGTGTAAAACCTGTGTATCGTAACCAACAGGTCCGCGATTGTCCCACCGATTTTTGGCTGAAAAGTGAGGGAGACAGAGAGGCAGCCAGTGACATGGGTCTCCTGGATACCACTCTGTGCCCTCCCCTCAGTATTTTATATAACTGTGGATCCTCATACAGGACAGGGATACATCTGGAAACCACTTTCTCCATCAATGAAAATTGATTGCTAAAGGTGAGCACAAGTGTTGGAATGTTAGAGGATTTATCTTTGTAATGTGGTTTAGTCTCATTGTCTTTTGCCTCCCTTTTTTCAGTATATTTTCTCTATTTCTTGTATATTGGATTTTTTGTGAATCAAGGGGGTTCGAAACAATAAGTCCTGCCGTTTTTTTCTTTTTTTTACAGTAACACCATGACCCGGAAGTGTTTTGAGTCAATTCGGAAATTCCTACACTACAATAACAATACACAGTGCCCACCCCAATATGACCCGACATTTGACCATCTGTTCAAGGTTAGGTCTGTCATTGACCACTTTAACATCAAGTTTGCTGAGGTGTACACCCCTGATTAAAATGTATGTGTAGATGAGTCCATGTTACTTTTCAAAGGGAGGGTTAGATTCCGCCAGTACCTGCCTAGCAACCACCCAAAGTTCAGCATTTATGAAGGGAAAGATTCCCACATAGAACCCCCAGAATGCCCCCCACCCTAGGAATTAGTGGAAAGATTGTGTGGGTTTTGCTGCACCCACTGCTGGATAAGGGTTACCACTAGGGATGAGCGAACCCGAACTGTATAGTTCTGGTTCGTACCGAATTTTGGGGTGTTCGTGACACGGACCCGAACCCGAACATTTTCGTAAAAAAAAGTCCGGGTTCGGGTTCTGTGTTTTCTTGGCGCTTTTTGAAAGGCTGCCCAGCAGCCAATCAACAAGCGTCATACTACTTGCCCCAAGAGGCCATCACAACCATGCCTACTATTGGCATGGCTGTGATTGGCCAGTGCAGCATGTGACTCTATTTAAGCTGGAGTCAAGTAAGCACGTCACTCTGCTCTGATCAGTGTAGGGATAGGATGCAGCTGCTGCTGTTAGGGCCAGATTAGGCAGTGATTTACTCATCAAAAACACTTAATGAAGTGATCGATCTACAGCTGTGTATCATTCAACCTCTGCTATATAATTGCTCACTGTTTTAGGCTGCCCAGAGCGTTTTTTCTGGGGTGATCGGCGGCCATTTTGTGTCTTGTGGTGCGCTAGCACAAGCTGCCACCAAGTCCATTTAACCATCAATAGTGTGTGTGTTTTTTTTTTTGCTATATCCTACATCAGGGGCTTGGCTGTGCTTGCTATTTTATTGAGGGCTGAAATACAATTGCCAAAGTAGCAGTACCCTAAATCTGGTGTTTCAGCTGTGGCTAGCCAATTGTAATACTGTCTGCTGTCTGGCAAAGGATATATTTTTTTCTAGGTTGGAATACAATTCCCAAATTAGCAATTCCCTAAATCAGTGGTTTCCCGCTGTAGCAGGCCAAGTTTAAAACTATCCATAAAAGGGTATATTACATTGAAGGTGCTGATAGGGTCATTCTGAATAACTTCACACGCTACCGTGCATCTCCAAGTCTAATTCTGTCCGCAAACGTATACCTGTCATCCAGGGCCTAAATACTAGGCCTAGAATTTATATTCAGCTAAATCTGTGTTTACTGCTGTGGCTGGTAAAGTTATTTAGTGTCCGCCAAAGCACAGTTTCTGTTCTGGGTTAAAATACAATTCCCAAATTATCTATTCCCTAAATCAGTGGTTTCTGCTGTATCAGGCCAAGTTTAAATCTATCCATAAAAGGGTATATTAGATTGAAGGTGCGGATAGGGTCATCCTCAATAACTTCACACATTACCGTGCATTTCCAAGTCTAATTCTGCCCGTAAAAGGGATACCTGTCATCCAGTGCCTGAATACTAGGCCTAAAATTTATATTCAGCAAAATCTGTGGTTACTGCTGTGCCTGTATTAGTGTAATACGGTACCTAAATAGATAGCCAGATAGTGTTAGGTGCCTGTAAAAAAAAGGCCTGAATTTGAATTCAATACATTGGGCCAAATAATTTTTTTCTTATTGTGGTGAACGGTAACAATGAGGAAAACATCTAGTAAGGGACGCGGACGCGGACATGGTCGTGGTGGTGTTAGTGAACCCTCTGGTGCTGGGAGAGGACGTGGCCGTTCTGCCACAGCCACACATCCTAGTGTACCAACTACCTCAGGTCCCAGTAGACGCCAGAATTTACAGCGATATTTGGTGGGGCCCAATGCCGTTCTAAAGATGGTAAGGCCTGAGCAGGTACAGGCATTAGTCAATTGGGTGGCCGACAGTGGATCCAGCACGTTCACATTATCTCCCACCCAGTCTTCTGCAGAAAGAGCACAGATGGCGCCTGAAAACCAAGCCCATCAGTCTGTCACATCACTCCCATGCATATCAGGGAAACTGTCTGAGCCTCAACTTATGCAGCAGTCTCTTATGCTGTTTGAAGACTCTGCTGGCAGGGTTTCCCAAGGGCATCCACCTAGCCCTTCCCCAGCGGTGGAAGACATAGAATGCACTGATGCACAACCACTTATGTTTCCTGATGATGAGGACATGGGAATACCACCTCAGCATGTCTCTGATGATGAAACACAGGTGCCAACTGCTGCGTCTTTCTGCAGTGTGCAGACTGAACAGGAGGTCAGGGAGGAAGACTGGGTGGAAGACAATGCAGAGGACGATGAGGTCCTAGACCCCACATGGAATGAAGGTCGTGCCACTGACTTTCAGAGTTCGGAGGAAGAGGCAGTGGTGAGACCGAGCCAACAGCGTAGCGAAAGAGGGAGCAGTGTGCAAAAGCAGAACACCCGCCGCCAAGAGAGTCCGTCTGCTACTGGCCACCGCCATCTGGGACCGAGCACCCCAAAGGCAGCTTCAAGGAGTTCCCTGGCGTGGCAGTTCTTGAAACAATGTGCTGATGACAAGACCGGAGTGGTTTGCACGCTGTGCCATCAGAGCCTGAAGCGAGGCATTAACGTTCTGAACCTTAGCACAACCTGCATGACCAGGCACCTGCATGCAAAGCATGAACTGCAGTGGCGTAAACAACTTATAAACAAGGAACTCACTCAGGCTCCCCCTGCTACCTCTTCTGCTGCTGCCTTGGCCTCTTCCTCCGCCTCTGGAGGAACGTTGGCACCTGCCGCCCAGCAAACAGAGGATGTACCACCAACACCACCACCTCCGCCACCAAGCATCTCCACCATGTCACACAGCAGAGTTCAGCTCTCCATCTCACAAACATTTGAGAGAAAGCGTAAATTCCCACCTAGCTACCCTCGATCCCTGGCCCTGAATGCCAGCATTTATAAACTACTGGCCTATGAAATGCTGTCATTCAGGCTGGTGGACACAGACAGCTTCAAATAGCTCATTTAATTTGCTGTCCCACAGTATGTTGTTCCCAGCCGCCACTACTTCTCCAAGAGAGCCGCACCTTCCCTGCACAACCAAGTATCCAATAAAATCAAGTGTGCACTGCGCCATCTGTGGCAAGGTCCACCTAACCACAGATACGTGGACCAGTAAGCACGGCCAGGGACACTATATCTCCCTAACTGCACACTGGGTAAATGTAGTGGTGGCTGAGCCCTAGGCGGAGAGCTGTTTGGTGCACGTCCTTTCGCCGCCAAGGATCGCAGGGCAACATTCTTTGCCTCCTGTAGCCTCCTACTCGGCTTCCTCCTCCTCTTCTTCCACCTGCTCATCCAGTCAGCCACAGACCTTCACCACCAACTTCAGCACAGCCCAGGGTAAACGTCAGCAGGCCATTTTGAAACTCATATGTTTGGGGCACCACACCGTGCAGGAGTTGTGGCGGGGTATTGAACAACAGACCAATGAGTGGTTGCTGCTGGTGAGCCTCAAGTTCAGCCTGGTGGTGTGCGATAATGGGCGAAATCCCGTTGCAGCTCTGGGACTAGCCGGTTTGACGCACATCCCTTGCCTGGCGCATGTGCTGAATTTGGTGGTGCAGAAGTTCATTCACAACTACCCCGACATGTCAAAGCTGCTGCATAAAGTGCGGGCCGTCTGTGCACGCTTCCGGCATTCACATCCTGCCGCTGCTCGCCTGTCTGCGCTACAGCGTAACTTCGGCCTTCCCGCTCACCGCCTCATATGCGACGTGCCCACCAGGTGGAACTCCACCTTGCACATGCTGGACAGACTGTGCGAGCAGCAGCAGGCCATAGTGGAGTTTCAGCTGCAGTACGCACGGGTCAGTCGCAAAGCGGAACAGCACCACTTCACCATCAATGACTGGGCCTCCATGTGAGACCTGTGTGCCCTGTTGCGCTGTTTTGAGTACTCCACCAACATGGCCAGTGGCGATGACGCCGTTATCAGCGTTACAATACCACTTCTATGTCTCCTTGAGAAAACACTTAGGGCGATGATGGAAGAGGAGGTGGCCCAGGAGGAGGAGGAGGAGGAGGAGGAGGAAGAGGGGTCATTTTTAGCACTTTCAGGCCAGTCTCTTAGAAGTGACTCAGAGGGAGGTTTCTTGCAACAACAGAGGCCAGGTACAAATGTGGCCAGACAGGGCCCATTACTGGAGGAGGAGGATGAGGTGGAGGAGGAGGAGGAGGATGAAGCATGTTCACAGCGGGGTGGCACCAACGCAGCTCGCGCCCATCACTGGTGCGTGGCTGGGGGGAAACGGAGGACGATGACGATACGCCTCCCACAGAGGACAGCTTGTCCTTACCTCTGGGCAGCCTGGCACACATGAGCGACTACATGCTGCAGTGCCTGCGCAACGACAGCAGAGTTGCCCACATTTTAACGTGTGCGGACTACTGGGTTGCCACTCTGCTGGATCTCCGGTACAAAGACAATGTGCCCACCTTACTTCCTGCACTGGAGCATGATAGGAAGATGCGCGAGTACAAGCGCACGTTGGTAGACACGCTACTGAGAGCATTCCAAAATGTCACAGGGGAACAAGTGGAAGCCCAAGGCGAAGGCAGAGGAGAAGCAAGAGGTCCCCAACGCAGCTGTGTCACGGCCAGCTCCTCTGAAGGCAGGGTTAGCATGGCAGAGATGTGGAAAAGTTTTGTCACCACGGCACAGCTAACTGCACCACCACCTGATACGGAACGTGTTAGCAGGAGGCAGCATTTCACTAACATGGTGGAACAGTACGTGTGCACACCCCTCCGCGTACTGACTAATGGTTCGGCCCCATTCAACTTCTGGGTCTCCAAATTGTCAAAGTGGCCAGAGCTAGCCTTTTATGCCTTGGAGATGCTGGCCTGCCCGCCAGCCAGAGTTTTCTCTGAACGTGTATTCAGCACGGCAGGGGGTGTCATTACAGACAGACGCAGCCGCCTATCCACATCCAATGTGGACAAGCTGAAGTTCATAAAAATGAACCAGGCATGGATCCCACAGGACTTGTCCATCCCTTGTGCAGATTAGACATTTATAACTACCTCCCCTTAACAATATATTCTTGTACACCAGGGCACTTCATTCAATCCTCTTTTTTTAATTTTACCATTATATTGCGGGGCAACCCAAAATTGAATGAACCTCTCCTCTGTCTGGTTGCCGGGGCCTAAATATCTGACAATGGCCTGTTCCAGTGGTGGGTGACATGAAGCCTGATTCTCTGCTATGACATGAAGCCTGAATCTCTGCTATGGGACTTCTCTCCTCTGTCTGGGTGCCGGGGCCTACATATCTGACAGTGGTCTGTTCCAGTGGTGGGTGACATGAAGCCTGATTCTCTGCAATGGGACCTCTCTCCAATTGATATTGGTTAATTTTTATTTATTTTATTTTTATTCATTTCCCTATCCACATTTGTTTGCAGGGGATTTACCTACATTTTGCTGCCTTTTTCAGCCCTCTAGCCCTTTCTTGGGCTGTTTTAAAGCCTATTTAGTGCCGACAAGTTTGGGTCCCGATTGACTTCAATGGTGTTCGGGGCAAAGTTCGGGTCGAGTTCGGATCCCGAACCCGAACATTTCCGGGAAGTTCGGCCGAACTTCTCGAACCCGAACATCCAGGTGTTCGCTCAACTCTAGTTACCACCTCTATGTGGATAACTATTATGAAAGAAAGAGTGAGCACTCACAACATCTGCGTCATATGGTAATAGTATTATTTTACTTATAGAATAAAAACCTGTACGGTCAAAGAGGGGTAAAACAATTACACACCAATCACAATATAAAATACATTAGCATAGAATAAAAAATAAAATGTTGCAAATTGGTACCAATAATTTCCAACTGATGTCGGGGTGAGAACTCTATGACAGTTTCTGTAGCAGTATCCAATCGCTACCACTACCTGTTATATCACACACCGCCCATTCAATAGAAATGTCCTGAGAATTCCTCAGATAGGGCACTTTAAAGGGACTGAAGTAACTTGTCTCCAATATAAACAGTCACCGTGCCAAGCGATTCCTCCAGAAATGCTTAATCCAGCCAAAAAGATAATGGCATAGTCCGTGTCCCAAACTACAGTTTTGCAATTTCTACCTGGTTCCTGATGGTGCGTCTCGCTGTGTGGCGTCTCACGGTCCTTCCATGACGCGAGCGGTGCTGGCTGTTCAGGCGTCTTGCGCCGCACGTCTCAGGCCGGTGATGTCACAGTATCGCGGGATCCAGCAAGTAGGAGTCTGATCAGCAATGTTCGCTGCAAACTGATTCTGTAGTTATCCGCTGACGATTTATTCATGCATGGCCATGCAATCTATAAGAGGGTCCAGTAGACTAGGTGGGCGCTTTTTCCTTTACATTCACCAGACGCGTTTCGGGGCATCCACACCCCTTCCTCAGTGGTCCTACATATATACATGGATAACTATTATACCAGCATACCCCTATTCAGGTCCCTAACTGCCAGAAGTACTGTGGCTTGCGGCACAGTGTGCAAAAATCAGAGAGGCCTCCCTAGATTCCTGGTAGGGCAACCACTGAGAATGGGTGAAAGCAGGGCTCTCGTCCATGAGAACATGCTGGCGGTTAAGTACAAGGACAAGAGGTATATCCTTTTACTGACCACCGTTCAAACAAATACCAGTTCCCCTGCTCATGTGCGACGTACCACTACCACTGTCCCCAAACCAGTTTGCAACCTGGACTACAATAAGCACATGGGAAGGGTTGATCTTTCAGATCAAGTTCTGAAGCCCTACAGTGCCATACGAAGATACAAAAAACAAAAGTGTGGTACAAAAAGCTGGCCGTACACATTGTACAGGTGGCAATGTATAATGCGTACGTGCTATTTCAATCTGCAGGCCACACAGGAAAGACATCATTTACAACTGCGAAACATGCCCTGAAAAATCTGGCCTATGCATGCAGGAGTGTTTCAGAATCTACCACACATCCATGGAGTATTAATTTTATCCTTGATGTATCCTGTAATTTTACAACCTTATACCTCTGATTTAGTCCGCATAGCTTACATATCCACTTTTAACCAACCACTACATATTCATTTCTGTGAAACACCTGTTAGGTCAAAAGTGCCCTTTCCACCCCTTAAAATGTTTGTACGGGGGTCCACTTTCCAAAATGGGCTCACTTTTGGGATTTCAAATTTCTGGGGACCTCAGGAATTCTTCAAATGCGACATGGCACCTAAAATTCATGTCTGTTTATTCAGGCCTGCAAAATCCATATTTTTGCAGTTTGCCTCTAGAGCCCTGCTGTGCACCCATACAGCAGGTTACAAGCACATATGTAGTGTTTCCTGAATGGGGAGAAAATGGGGAACATATATTGGGGTGCATTTTCTCCTTTAACCTTTTGTAAAAGTGAAAAATTGGGGTCTGTTAGTAAAGTTTCCGGAATGGGGTCACTTTTTGGGGGGTTTCCACTGTAGGGCCACCTCAGGGTGTCTTCACATGATACATAGCTCCCAATTACTATTCCAGCTAAATCCGCTCTCCTAACGCCATATGGTGCTCCTTCCACTATGAAGACTTCTGTGCGTCCATATATAATTTTTTGAGCACATATTGGGTGTTGGCATATTCGGGGGGAAATGGGGAACAAAATCTGGGGTGCATTTTGTCCTGTTTCCCCTTGTGAAAGTGAAAAATGTGGGTGTAAAGCAACGTTTTCTGGAAAAAATTGTAATGTTTCATTTTCACAGCCAATCGTTTCCAAATTCTGTGAAACGCCTGATGGGTTAAAGTGCTCACTACACACTTTGAAATATTCCTTGAGGGGTGTAGTTTCTGGAATGGGGTCACTTTTTGGGGGTTTCCCCTGTAGGGCCACCTCAGGGTGTTTTCATATGCGACATAGCTCCTAATTAGCACTCCAGCTAAATCCGCTCTCCAAAAGCCATATGGTGCTCCTTCCACTCTGAAGCATGCTGAATGCCCATATATCATTTTTTGAGCACACAAGGGGTGTTTCTGTAAACTGATTCAGGGTAATAGATTTTGAGTTTTGTTTGGCTGTTAAACCTTGATGTGTTGCAGAAAAAAAATGATTAAAAAAAGTGACATTTTGAATTTTTATATAACTCTTATGGGGCACCTAAAGGGTTAGCAGAGTTTGTAAAATCAGTTTGGAATACCTTGAGGGGTTTCTAAAATGGGGTGATTTATGGGTGGTATTAATATGTAAGCCCCAGCAAGTGACTTCATAACTGAACTGCCCCTGAAAAAAATCAGGGTTTGAAAATGTTCTAAAAAAGTTTAAGATTTGCTTCTAAACTTCTAAGCCTTCTAACATCCCAAAAAAGATTTTTTTTTTAAATTTAATTCAAAATTATCTAAACATGAAGTAAACATATGGGGAATGTAAAGTAATAACTATGTTTGGAGTTATTACTATCTATTATAAAAGTAGATAAATTGAAATTTGCTAATTATTCAAAATTTTTGGTAAATTTTGTATTTTGGTATAAATAAAAATTGATTTTTTAGACTCAATTTTACTACGGTCATGAAGTACAATATGTGATGAGAAAACAATCTCAGAATGGCCTGGATAAGTAAAAGTGTTTTAAAGTTATTACCACATAAAGTGACATGTTAGATTTGCTCAAAATGGCCTGGTCCTTAAGGTGAAAAATGTCTTGGTCCTGAAGGAGTTAAATAGTGCCTGACAGCACACGTCTCAGGGTCATAAGTACTAGCATTTTAGTCTAAGAAATCAATTTGTATTATAAATTCTAGAAGGAAAACCATATGACTTTTAATTTCTCATAAGAATGCAAGCAGCTATGTCAGATTCTCACAGGAAATACTAATAATCGCTTACCTCTCAATATATCCTGGCCTCTGGGGTCTGGCACAAATTAGGGCTTTAGGCCAGTTAGACTTTCCTATTAACATTTCAGTATCAGTATTGATCAGCCACATTAAGAATTACCTCCTAACCTGCTCATTGGGCATTATTATATATTCTGTACTAGTCATCTCTATTCATAAATGCACATTTTAGGCCATGCAGGCTGCTCACAGTTGCACAAGCAACATGAGGCCTGGCATTGTCCTGTTGAAAAATGGCTCCTGGGACACTACGAAGAAATGATCATACTATTGGATAAACGACAAAATAATCAAGATGTTAGTCTACCTGAAATTAAGACTACAGGGGTCCTGGTCCCGTAGATTATGCCACCCCACACCATAATCCTGGGAGTAAGGCCTCTTTCGCAAGGTAAACGCATTGCACCCGCACTGAATCCGGACCCATTTGTTGCTATGGGGCTGTGCACATGAGCAGTGATTTTCACGCAACACTTGTGCGTTGTGTGAAAATCACTCTATTTTGTGCATTTTTCACGCAACACAGGCCCCATAGAAGTTAATGGGGCTACCTGAAAATCGCAAGCATCCGCAAGCAAGTGTGGATGCGGTGCGATTTTCACGCATGGTTGCTAGAAGATGATCGGGATGGGGACACGATCATTATTATTTTCCCTTATAACATGGTTATAAGGGAAAATAATAGCATTCCTCATACAGAATGCTTAGTAAAATAGGACTGGAGGGGTTAAAAAATAAATAAAATAATTTAACTCACCTTAATCCTCTTCTTTCTTCTTCTTTGCTGTGCAGGAGGAAAAGGACCCGTGGTGACGTCACTGCGCTCATCTTATGGTCCGTCACATGATCCATCACCATGGATCATGTGATAGATCATGTGATGAGTGCAGCGATGTCATCAAAGGTCCTTTACCCAGGTCCTGAACAAAGAAGAGAAGCCGGGCTGCGCGAACAAGTGGATTATGGTGAGTAAATTTATTTTTATTTATTTTTTAACCCCTCCAGCCCTATTTTACTAAGCATTCTGTATGAGGAATGCTATTATTTTCCCTTATTACCATGTTATAAGGGAAAATAATACAATCTACACAACAACTAACCCAAACTCGAACTTCTGTAAGGAAGTTCGGGTTTGGGTACCAAACATGCAGATTTTTCTTACGCACGTGCAAAACGCATTAAAATTTTCGCATTTTCCCGCGACGCACCCGCATCTTATCCGGCCCAAATCCATGACGCCGTGTGAAACCAGCCTAAGACCTGTGTGACGTTACCATGTTAAGGCCTCTTTATGGCGCTGTGCACATGGTCTCAAGACAAATCTGGCTATTATTATGTCTGAAGAGGATAGACCTTCATTCCAGCGTTCATTGCGCATTGATGTGTGCCATGATAGCCTTTGGTATGGTGGCTTGAAGTCAATAGGACACCTGTAGCTGGATGTTTGGCTCGTGGCCCACCGTCATGCAAATTGCCACCCTAGGCTTGGGATGTGACATCCAATTTCACTTGCAGTACAGAATTGATCACTATACATCTTTCTTCTAATCAGACAATTCATCCCTGTATAGGTTCGCCTCTGTGCACCTCTTGCTGCCATTCCAGTTAGTCATCGTTCTCCCAACCACTGGAGAACGTACAATGTTGAACAGTGCTAACTTCATGGCCTAGGTGTGTAGCAATTTTTTGGAGTGATAAACCAAGGTCTCTCAGTTCAAGGATTCTGTCCCTCCCAGTTTGTGACAAGTAACAATAACTGGCATGTTGATGAACAGGAGACATTGCACAATCGTCCCACATTGACTTGATCCAAGTTTTGAGGTTTCATGTGGAAAGATAAAAAAAACTTTGCTTTCAATCTGGCTTTTATGCCATGCCACAGATTGGAGTTAGTTGCATGAAAATTTGATCATCTGCAGATCTTAGCGGCACCTACTACTTCCTTGATTTGTCTAACCTTACGGCTTGTTCTTCTTGGTGTTGCAATTTCAATGTTGTGGAGTGCACTAAATGCTCTGTATCCAACACTTCATAGAAAAGTAAAGAAGACACTAACTTTTGGAAAAAAATAATGAGAGAAGCTCAAGAAACATAAGATCCACGACCACAGACCTTATATCTAGAATGGAAGTATGGATGTTATTACAGGTCTGCTTGATCCTGATCCCCTTCACTAATTTCACTCATTTTTTCAACAAAGGTTTATTTACCCTTTAAAAATATATATAGTTGTAATGTACTACCCAAAGGTACTGACCTAAATGCATGCATACTGTACATTTTAAGCCTAAGATAAAAATAACATATGCTTCAACAATAATCTATTTATAAGACTTTGTTTCCTCACTTTACACTTGCAATTCAATACCAAAAGACATGCACAAGGATTTCACTTCCAACATGTATCTGGATCATATGTAAATCATATAAAATGCAATAAAGAGCAATAAAAATATTACACATAAAATTTGCAAGTTGGTATAATGCTCCACTGCCTAAATAGTTTTAAGCATGACCCTAGAAGCTAGTGATTGTTTGGAAGGCTATTGGGAATTGCTCCAACTCCTAGGAAAATATTGTTTCAAGTTCTGCCAAGACTTACTGGGGAGTGGTGAAGTGTCAACAAGACGGGATGCTGTGTCACAGCTTCAAACGCTGATAGAGCTGTCCTGATCAGTTCATCTGATGCAGCCTGACCTGGTCACAAAAAAAAAATGCCATTGTTGTGTTGTTGGGCTCTTGGAGAATCAATTAACCTTTGTTCTAGTAATTCTTTCATGTTGTGTATTGCCCTGAGATGCACTTACCCACTGCTCCTTCTAAATTAGTTTCACCAGTGTCTACAGATTTAATTTGGTTCTGTAAGAAAAAAAACACACACATTATTGTGAAAGTTGATTTTGGTATGCCTTTATCACTATTCCTAACTAAAACAAATATAAACATTACAAAATAACCCTCCCACGTGTTATGCTGCGGTTTGCTCTCTGGTATGAGAACGGAACAGAATGAATTTTGGAGCATTCCGTTCTGTTCAGTTACATTTTGTCCCCATCGACAATACATGGGGACAAAACGGAGACATTTTTTTTCTGGTATTGAGACTATTACGACGGATCTCAATACCGAAAAATAATAACACTAGCGGGAAAGTAGCCTTAGAAAGCTAGACAATCTCCCCTGGAATACACCACTATTATGCTCCTTATTCCTAATGCAAAAAGGTTGGCAGAGTTGTCAACTAGACCATTGTTTCTCAAAGTGTAATATGGGGGTCCTCGTCTGTCCCACTTCACCCTTTTGTCCTGACCCAAGCTTTTTAAGACAAGCCAGCCATATTGTCTATCCCCTGGTGTGCTAAGACTTACTGAGCAGGTAAAATGGCCGTACAAATAGTGGCAAATATAAAGTGCAGCATATAGAAACGGCCATTTTAACCCCTTAGTGACCACCCATACGTCTTTTTACGGCGGTCACTAAGGGGCCTTAGGCTGGGCCGCCGCGTTTTTACGGCGGCCCAGTCTAAGCGCTGCGCGGCTCCCCCGTGCAGCGGGGAGCACGGACCCGGCTCTCACATGAGAGCCGGGACCCCGCTCTAACAGCCCGGACCGGCAGGAGTGCCGATCCGGGCTGTTTAACCCTTTACATGCCGGGCGCAATGGCGCCCGCCGCATGTAAAGTGGTGACAGAGGGAGCGGACTCCCTCTGTCTCCCACCCCCCCCCCCCCCCCCCGAAAATAAGATCGCGGGGTGCTGATGTGTTCGGAAGCTTACCTTGCTTCCGATCAGGGCCCCGAGCCTGTCTGTAGTTATCTCCAGCAGGCTGTGCCTCTCTGGCGCAGCCTGCTGGTCAAGATTTGAATAGCATTGCTATTGAAATGTAATGCCTTATAGAGATAATGCATTACATTTTAAAAGCAAATCAAAATACTGTATATTATAGTCCCCTTGTGGGACTTTTAAGTAGTCAATTTTTTTTAAAAAAAAATACACATTTATTAAATAAAAAAAATTCCATAAAATAAAAAATATGCATTTTTTTCCATTGAAAATACGCTTTTCAATGAAAAAAATTGCAAAAAGAAAATATCCCCTATATGTTTGGTATTGCCGCGTCCGTAACGACCCAGACTACATAAATATTACATAAATTATCCCCTATGGTGAACCCCGTAAAAAATAAAAATAAAAAAAAGACAGAATTTCTAATTTATTCTTAGTTTCCACCTAAAAAAACGCAATAACAAGCGATCAAAAAGCGCCATTTACTCCAAAATGATACCAATGAAAAATACAAGTTGTTCCTCAAAAATAAAGCCCTCGCACAACTCCATAGAAAAAGAAAAAAAAAGTTATGGGTCTTGTGAAGTGGCAATGCAAAATCATTTTTTTGGTTAATAAAAGGGGTTTTATTTGAAAAAAAGTAGTAAAACGTAAAAAAAAATATAAGTATTTAGTATCACTGTAATCGTACTGACCCAGAGAATAAAGATATTATGTTATTTGTACCGAAAAATGAACGCCGTAAAATTTATAATGTAAAAACGCAGTGGCAGTATTGCTATTTCCCCCCCATCTCCCTCCCAGAAAGAGTTCATAAAAGTTAATCAGAAAGTTATGTGTACCCCAAAATGGTGCCATTAAAAACTACAACTTGTCCCGTAAAAAACAAGCCCTCATAAAGCTATATAGACGAAAAAATAAAAAAGTTATAGCTCTTGGAACGAGACCATGAAAAAAGGAAGAAAAACGCTTGGTCATAAAGGCCCAAACAGGCTTGGTCACTAAGGGGTTAATGGCCATGTTAAAGGTAGATCTAAGTGGTTTTCTTTTCTCTGGACCTTAGGGGTATCAGAGCCTGGGCCCAAAGGAGGACACTCCGGTGGGCCAGTCTGATAGTGCTCTTCTCTCTTTAGAAAAAAAATTACTGAACGTGATATCAAAATCAAATATAAAAAAATTGTGCATTCGCTGTACATAAATGGAGCTCTGGTAAAGCGTGCATTGAAGTAACCTCTCGATCAGTACAGGGACCTGGCTGCTACTGACAGCCACGCTCCTATTGTACCCACCTGCATAGCTGAAAATGCTTGTGAATTAATCCCTAAGAAGTTTACAGAAGGAGGGGTTCTTATAGCGCTGAGGTCTCTAAGTTCAGACAAAAGAATAGGGCCACATATCGGGTGGTTTTAAAACCAGGATGCACACCATGAAATGAAGAGGGCTTACTTTTCACACAGGCACACATTGGGGTACAATATTGGGCAATGAAACAGCAATAATTGTATAAAAATTGCAATTTCCACTTAGGACCATATACTGTGCATTAATTTTGCAAATCACCAGTGGGGTCAAAATGCTCACAATACCCCTTGAGGGAATTTGTTGTATTTCACCTCAGAAGCTATGCTGTTGTCAGCCAGGGCTGTATAAATAAAAAAAATAGGACTCAAAAGCACATGGTGCTCTTTCTCTTCTGAACCCTGCAGTTTCGCCAAACAGCAGTTAACAACAACATAGGGGGTATTGTCGTACTTGGGAAAAATTATTTAAGAAAATTTGTGGTGCTTTTTTACTACTTGTGAAAATTAAACTTTAGATGCTAAAACTACAAATAATTGAAATAGTATGCAATTTTTAATGTCCCAACCTTGAAGGGTTTAGTTTCCAAAATGGGGTAGTTTTTGGTGTTTTGCCCTGTACTGTTATCTCAGGGGCTCTGCAAATGTAACATGGCACCCGAGAACCACTCCAGTGAACTGTACCCTTCTAAAGCCAAATGGCGTTCCTTCCCTTATGGGCCCTGTGGTGTGCCCATACAGCAGCTAATGAATACATATGGGCTGTTGCTGTAACAAATTGTTCTCTTGTAAGCCCTTATGAAAAAAAAATTTGGGGCTAAGTGCAACATTTTATTGGAAAATGTAGGGGGTCATTCACTTTAATGGCAGGCGAACCTGAAAAACCTTCAGGTCATATTTGCAGCAAGCAAACATTTACTAGAAGTACACAAATAGTCCCACAACATGGACCAGAGGGGGATCATTGGCAAAAATTCCCACAAAAAATATGCATTTTAATCAGGTGCCATTAATCAGGGGCCATTTACTGTATATAAACTCTCAAAAATGTGCCCTGCTGCAGTCTAGAATTTTTTTATTTACTATCAGTTTGATATATACAAATGTGCAGCACTCCATGTTTTTGTATCCTGCAGAGTCCATAAAAAAAATACATATGTTAATCTAAATTTTTTTTCTACCATTTGACTATATGGTAAACTGACGCCACTGTACGGCATCAGTCTGAGGCATCTGTTAACGCATACATTTTTGGTATGCACTAAATGGATGACCAAAATAGGATGTGAACCCAGCCCTAGTGTCAGAATAAGCACCAATATACAGCGGAGCAGAGTGGCAGAGAGGGAAGGCCGCCATGTACTGACAGAGCGCTACCTGGTCCTAAGGATCATGTTCTACTGGGAAATACAGGGCACAGTATAATACACTAAAATCTATATAATATGAATATATTAGCCCTGCGCCTGAATAATAATACAATAATATATTAGGCGTATTTCTGACACAACTTGTGGCACAAAGGTCCTAAGCATCGCAATCTGCATATTTTTCCCGCTCATGCCAGGTCTAAAAAAGGATGGCGTGGGCAGGGAAAGGGATACAGATACTTTGGATTCTGTGGCTGGAGGTACATTAGGCGGTAACAGGATAAATAACTGTCGGCCAGTACAGGCTCCAAAAATTAGCCAATAGGCATTCATCTGACAGCAAAGAACTTTGGATTCTGTGGCTGGAGGTACACTAAGCGGTCACAGGATAAATATGTAATTGTCGTCCAGCACTGGCCCCAAAAACTAAGCAATAGGCATTCACCTGACAGCAAAGAACTTTGGAATCTGTGGCTGGAGGTACATTA
Source organism: Bufo gargarizans (assembly GCF_014858855.1). Lineage (NCBI taxonomy): Eukaryota > Metazoa > Chordata > Amphibia > Anura > Bufonidae > Bufo > Bufo gargarizans. Next base: position 189,334,306 of record NC_058084.1, read on the forward strand.
GGCGGTCACAGGATGAATATGTTACTGTCGGCCAGTACCGGCCCCAATAATGAGGCATTCATCTGACAAGGACCATTCTTTGTTCTGGGTGGTGGTGGAAATGTGAGGGCTGGCATGAGGAAATTCAATTACATGTGGTCATCACAGGTGTTGAATTCCTCCGAGATCCATGCCTCTGTCACTGTCGTGAGCTAGGCGAGTGCGCTTATCCGTTAAGATCCCCCCTGCTGGGCTGAACGTCCTTTCGGACAGGACACTCGACGAGGGGCAAGCCAAAAGATCCATGGCAAATTGTGCCACCTCTGGCCACAGGTCAAGCCTGCACACCTAGTAGTCAAGGGGTTCCTCGCTTCTCATAGCGTACACATCGGCCATTAACCCAATGTAGTCGGACACCTGTCGGTCCAGGAGTTCCCTGAGGCTGGATCCGGAGGACGGCTGTCGATGGGTTGGCTGCTAGAATGCTCTCATATCCGAAGTGACCAACACATTTTCAAACCGCCCTCTTTTGCCAGTTGCGGTAGAATTGGTACACGCACCTGTTTCGCTGTGGGTGGAAATTCTTCTGCCAGTGACTGCAACTGCAACAGCAGAATGCAGCATCTCTCGCAGCAAGGCCTGGAAATGCTGCATTCTGACAGCCCTCTGTGATGCTGGTAACATGTCCGCCATTTTGTGTTTGTACCGGAGGTCTAAGTACGTTGCCACCCAGTACAGATCCTTGACCTTTATGCTTTTTATACAGGGGTCCCCCTTCAAACACTGGAGCATGAAGGCCCCATTTGCACTAACATGGAAGCGGTGGAGCGCCCTGACTCCTGCTGATCGCCCAGGAGAATGTTGTCCTCGGTCTCCTCACCCCAGCCACAGACAACACCAGGGATTCCTGAAAAGTTTAAATCCCGTTCTTCTTGCTCCTCCTCCTCCTCCTCCTCCCCCCAGCCACCATCCTCCTCTGACTCTTCTTCAGACTCCTGCTGACTTGTCTCGGATGAAGTAGCCCCTCCTGGAAACTCATTCAGCATTGTGACTTCCTCATCTTCCTGTTCCTGCTCTTCGAAGGCTTGATCAATGACACAACGCAATGCATGCTCCAGAAAGAAGGCGTAAGGTACGATGTCACTGATGGCGCCCTGGCTGCGACTGACCAGTTTGGTGATCTCATCAAATGGCCGCAGAAGTCTGCATGCATCGCGCAAGAGCAGCCACTGGCGCAGTGAAAAGAAACCAAGCTCCCAGAACCTGTCCTGCCGCCGAGTTTGTACAGGTAGTCGTTAACTGCACGTTTCTGCTGGAGCAGCCTATTAAGCAAATACAAGGTGGAGTTCGAGCACGTCGGGCAGTCACAAATCAGACGTCTGACTAGTAAGTGGTGTCGCTGCTGAACATCAGCAAGGCGAGCCATGGCCGTGAAATATCTTCTACAACGTCCTGGACGTGCCACAAGATGTCCTGGACCCAGGGGTATTTGGCAACGAATCGCTGCATAACTAAGTTCAGGACATGTGTCATTTGTCCTGCTTCAGCGAGCTCAGCAGATTGGCACCGTTGTCGTACTTTTGAACTGTCAAACTGAGCGGGGTTAGCCACTGATCGGCTTGTGACCGCAAAGCTGAAAGCAGTGCAGGAAAGGTGTGGCTCTTGGCTTTCAAGCACAACAGCCGCAGTACAGCATGGCTACGTCTCACCTGGCACGTCGAATAGGTGCTGGGGAGCTTAGGGGGTGCAGCGGAAGAGGCGGTAGCAGTGGAAAAGGAGGAGACGAAAGATGGAGTAGGAAAAGAAGAGGCCGGCCTGCATGAAATCCGTGCCAGTAACATCAAATCCACACGGGTGCCAAGGGTTACATGCTTGATGGACGCCAGAAGGTTCACCCAGTGGGCAGTAAAAGTTATGTACCTTCCCTGCCTGTGTTTGCTAGACCACCTGTCTGTGGTCAGATGTATCTTGGCACCGACACTGTGTGCCAGAGATATATTAACTTGCCGCTGAACGTGGCCATATAGTTCAGGGGTGCCCTTCTGGGAGAAATATTTCCTTTCGGGGACCTTCCATTGCGATGTGGTAATGGCCACAAATTTTGTAAAGGCCTCCGAGTCCACCAATTTATATGGAAGTAGTTGGCAGGCCAGCAGTTCCGACAAGCCAGCGGTCAGCCGTTGGGCAAGAGGGTTATCCAGCGTCATAATTTTTTTACGCTCGAACATTTGGGCCACGGAATACTGCCTTGCGCCAGATGAACGCGACGATGGCACGGTGGAAGGTGGAGTGGAGGACAAATGGGAGGAGAGAGGAGAAGGAGAAGAGGCAGGATGTGGCTTTGTAGGTTCTGACGGCGTTGCTCGCAGTGGGTTTGGTGATGGGAGGCTAGGTGCCTTCTTAAGGCGGTCATCCCTAGGTGAGTGTTGGGCTTACCGTGACTTATGCATTGACAGCACAGGCTGAAGATGGCAACACTATTATCAGCAGCTGACACATTAAAAAAAGCCCACCTGCGGAGCCATGTGCCGGCGTCCTGGGAGCGCAAGCGGTGACTGTGCATGGTGGGTAGCTTGCTCAAGATACATTTTCAGTCTGCTTTTTGCCTCCTGTGCACTGCGAGTTCTGCCTGCTTCTCCTCCATCTCCTCCCTATCTGCTGCTCAGTCTCTCCCTCCGGACTCCCCTCCTCTTCCTCTCTTGTGGGCACCCATGTGACGTCCATCGACGCATCATCATAGTCACCTTCACCACCACTGACATTAGAGATCTCGGAGTAGGCAGCAACAGCGGGGACCACCCATCTTGGGCTGATCTGGGTACTGTCGTCAGACCGCTGAGTGGCGGCTGTTGCTAGCTCCTCTTCGTCATCCGATGCCAATAATGGCTGCGCATCGGTAATGTCTGGGAATGAATGGGAAAATAATTCCTCTGACTCGAGTGGAGGGGCTTTGGTGGTGGTGTCTTTGGGGGTGCACACAGCAGATAGTGAGGAGGGTGCAGATACAGAGTATAAGGAGGGTGCAGGAGAGAAAGGCTGAGTGAGCCACTCAACCAACTCTGGTGCATCCTTTGACATAATCGCATGCACCTTCTCCAACTTCCCACTTAGGCTCCGGCCTGGTGCACCTGCCCGACCCCTACCACCCCTGCAGAATGGCCTGCCTCTTCCTCTGCCTGTCATTTCCAAAATTACCCTGTAGCAAAGTCCCTAGAGAAGAGCAGTATTTGTGAAAGCTGATATATGGCAGGTCTCAATCAGTTGTTAGTTGAAGCTGGTATATCACCCTCAAGCAGTAATTTTGGGGACGCAGGTATATGGAAAACCTCTATCAGTATTTTGTGAAACGTGATATATGGAAGGCCTCAATCAATCAGTTGTTAGTTGAAGCTGGTATATTACCCTCAAGCAGTAATTTTGTGGACATAGGTATATGGAAAACCTCTATCACTATTTTGTGGAAGCTGATATATGGCAGGCCTCAATCAGTTGTTAGTTGAAGCTGGTATATCAAAACCCACATTCTGTATTTTGTGGACGCAGGCGTATGGAACACCTCAATCACTATTTTGTGGAATCTGATAGATCGCAGCCCTTAATCAGTATTTTCTGGAAGCATACAAATGCACTATAATATACTTTCTATGTTAGAAAGTATATTTAAGTATATCACACTCCTCTGTGTATCACACCTATAGATAGCAGAACGTTATCAGTCCTTAAAAAGAACTTTTGTGGCCCTATTAGCTAGCGTTTGGTGTCCCTAAGTTCCAAACAGCCTGTCCCTGCTCCAAAATGCAACCTCTCCCTACACTGGCAAAACACAATGTAAAATGGCTGCCAGATCGGGTTCTGTTATAGGGTTGGGTGTGTTCTTGTGCTGAAATGTCTTAATTGGCTGTCCTGTCCTACCTGATGGATCTGTCATGGGTCAAAGTTCGGCGCAATGTAAAAGAATATGGAGTGCGAGGACATTACCATATGTTCGCATGTTTGGCAAATCGCGAACGCACAAAGTTTGTCGCGAACCAACCGCCGGGCATACCGCAAGTCCATCACTAGTCATTTATTAAGACCGGCGTTTTAGACGCAGGTCTTAAAAATCCCTATATCCGACGGTGCCAGCCTTTACATAACTTCGGCGCATCCAGCGCCAGTTTAAATATAAGCCAGCTCCATTGCTGGATTACATTTAGACCATTTTCTAAGACTAAAACAGGCGTAGAAAATGATGAATTAGACAGGCCTGTTGGTCCTTCCCCTACCCCGCCTACTTTTTGGGACCTGGCTTGAGTGGGGAAAACTTGTAGATTGTGGCCATTGCGATGTAATCTACTCCTGAAATATGCCTAATATTTCAAAATAATAAATGACCCCCATAAGTGTCAAGTGGAGGGTCAAGGGCCTGAGGGTCAAGTGCTTACTACAGCCCTGGTGCCAGAAAACCATTTGAGCAATATCTGCCTTCCAAAATCCAAATGGCGATCCTTCCCTTCTTAACCCTGCTGTGTGCCCATACAGAAGTCTACGGCCACATACGGGATATTGCCATGGTACTAAAGCAACATTTTATTGGAGGAAATTAAAGTTTTCATTTTTACAACCAAGCGTCTCTAAACCAGGGGTGCACAACCTTTTCTGGTTGTGGACCACATTGTCAGCCTGAACCAATTCCAAGGCCCGGGAATAAAACTTAACAGAGTATTACCAACTGAAATACTATATTTATGGCATATTGAACATACAATATACAGGGAGTGCAGAATTATTAGGCAAGTTGTATTTTTGAGGATTAATGTTATTATTGAACAACAACCATGTTCTCAATGAACCCAAAAAACTCATTAATATCAAAGCTGAATATTTTTGGAAGTAGTTTTTAGTTTGTTTTTAGTTTTAGCTATTTTAGGGGGATATCTGTGTGTGCAGGTGACTATTACTGTGCATAATTCTTAGGCAACTTAACAAAAAACTAATATATACCCATTTCAATTATTTATTTTTACCAGTGAAACCAATATAACATCTCAACATTGCAAGGACACTCAAAAGCCTGCCATCCATGGATTCTGTCAGTGTTTTGATCTGTTCACCATCAACATTGCGTGCAGCAGCAACCACAGCCTCCCAGACACTGTTCAGAGAGGTGTACTGTTTTCCCACCTTGTAAATCTCACATTTGATGATGGACCACAGGTTCTCAACGGGGTTCAGATCAGGTGAACAAGGAGGCCATGTCATTAGATTTTCTTCTTTTATACCCTTTCTTGCCAGCCATGCTGTGGAGTACTTGAACGCGTGTGATGGAGCATTGTCCTGCATGAAAATCATGTTTTTCTTGAAGGATGCAGACTTCTTCCTGTACCACTGCTTGAAGAAGTTTCTTCCAGAAACTGGCAGTAGGACTGGGAGTTGAGCTTGACTCCATCCTCAACCCGAAAAGGCCCCACAAGCTCATCTTTGATGATACCAGCCCAAACCAGTACTCCACCTCCACCTTGCTGGCGTCTGAGTCGGACTGGAGCTCTCTGCCCTTTACCAATCCAGCCACGGGCCCATCCATCTGGCCCATCAAGACTCACTCTCATTTCATCAGTCCATAAAACCTTAGAAAAATCAGTCTTGAGATATTTCTTGGCCCAGTCTTGACGTTTCAGCTTGTGTGTCTTGTTCAGTGGTGGTCGTCTTTCAGCCTTTCTTACCTTGGCCATGTCTCTGAGTATTGCACACCTTGTGCTTTTGGGCACTCCAGTGATGTTGCAGCTCTGAAATATGGCCAAACTGGTGGCAAGTGGCATCTTGGCAGCTGCACGCTTGACTTTTCTCAGTTCATGGGCAGTTATTTTGCGCCTTGGTTTTTCCACATGCTTCTTGCGACCCTGTTGACTATTTTGAATGAAGCACTTGATTGTTCGATGATCACGCTTCAGAAGCTTTGCAATTTTAAGAGTGCTGCATCCCTCTGCAAGATATCTCACTATTTTTGACTTTTCTGAGCCTGTCAAGTCCTTCTTTTGACCCATTTTGCCAATAATTATGCACACCTGATATAGGTTGTTGATGTCATTAGACCACACCCCTTCTCATTACAGAGATGCACATCACCTAATATGCTTAATTGGTAGTAGGCTTTCGAGCCTATACAGCTTGGAGTAAGACAACATGCATAAAGAGGATGATGTGGTCAAAATACTCATTTGCCTAATAATTCTGCACTCGCTGTATATCATAAATTTCTACAAATTCCAAATGATGGCAATATAAGGAAAATATATGGTAAATGTTAATACCTATTTTGTGAGATATCACCATCTGTCTTAAATGCAGATAAATTCAAATTTAGAATTTTTTTATTTATAGATAAAGGTAAAACATATCAACCTAAATTTACCAGTAACATGAAGTACAATGTGTCACGAGAAAACAATCTCAGAATCGGTTGGGTAAGTAAAAGCGTTCCAAAGTTATTACCACATAAAGTGACAAACTCAGATAACCTGAGTGGCAGTGATACAGTGTACATGCAGTTTAGTTTGTAATCATAAGATAGAAACAGGTTTCTTAGGCTACTTTCACACTTGCGGCAGTGTGATCCGGCGGGCAGTTCCGTCGTCGGAACTGCCCGCCGGATCTGCTGACTGAAAGCATTTGTGAGATGGATCCGCATGCGTATCCGTCTCACAAATGCATTGCAAGGACGGATCCGTCTCTCCGCTTGTCATGCGGACAGACGGATCCGTCTTGTATCTTTTTCCACATTTTTACCGGTCTGCGCATGCGCAGGCCGGAAGGACAGATCCGGCATTCCAGGCACTAATACATCCCTATGGGAAAATTCAGGATGGCATTCAGGCATGTTTTTTAAGCCGGAGATAAAACCGTAGCATGCTACGGTTTTATCTTTTGCCTGATCAGTCAAAACGACTGAACTCAAGACATCCTGATGCATCCTGAACAGATTACTCTCCATTCAGAATGCATGGGGATATACCTGATCAGTTATTTTCCGGTATAGAGCCCCTGTGACGGAACTCTATGCCGGAAAAGAAAAACGCTAGTGTGAAAGTACCCTACGTCTGGTAGTTATTGCGATTTGCAGGAGCCCAGATAACCACATATAGCTCTGAAGTTGTCATGAGACAACCGGTTTAATCGACAATTATCACCTGCAGCCTCTTATCACAGAGTAGTTAACTGAGTCCATTTGATTATTCCCAAAATCAGACATTTTTAAAACTCCTTGGGGGGTGACTGGTGTAAAGGAAAACTGGCTTAGTTGCCCATAGCAACCCATCAGGATCCACCTTTCATTTTGCTAATTAGCTAATGAAATGTGAAATCTGGTTGGTTGCTATGGGCAACTTACCGACTTTTGAAGCATATTTGCTACATTTCTACTGGTAAATTGTGACTTTTGTCTCAGACTGGAGACATTTTTGTTTTGCTTTTTTTTGCTGAATGTCAATTTACTGACAAAACCCTGTCATTTAGCTCATTTATATTATCCTGTTTTAACACAACTTAGTTGGTTTTCTTTTCATAAATGTGACTTTTTGACAAAAAGGTCACATCTTTCTGCCACAAATGCAACTTTTCACACAAAACACCACCACATAAGCTGGCTTAATTGTCCACAACAATTTAAGCTATTTCTGCTGATAAGAGAATGATAAATGAGGCGTAATATGCGCCAATTTGTGATGCATTCTTACTGGCGAAAACAGTTTATATATTTGGCAGAGCAATGAATGGGGCAATCTCGAGATCCATGTAAGGTACAGGGCTGATTCTAGCTTTGTTAGAAAGAGATTGTCATGTGCTATATGATGTCTGATTTTCATTTTTTACATTAGTCCTTTACGCCAGCATAGGGGATAGATCCGCCAGTCTTGATATATCTCCCCCAATGACTATTTAATGTTCTCTTAATTTAGTGGGATCTGTTTCTCCAAATGTAATGAAATATACAGTATACATTTGGCAGCAAACATTCTGTAGGTTTCATGAAAGGGTTCATTTTGGTTCGTTGGTCTTTATTGTACTATTTGCATTTTAATGTATTCATTTCGACCACAAATGGAAAAGCTGAAGTCTCAAAATGCAAATTGTAGAATAATGGTCATTAGCAGAATAAAAACTGGGTACAGCAAACACAGGACAAAATATTCCATTCATCTTCCAGAAGAAATAATCATATGCCTCACAACAGGTCTGCTGATAGCATTAGGAGACAATGGGTGTATTCTACTTTAAATATAGTGAAGGTGAAAAGATTTTTATGGTCATCAGCAATCTATCCAGGAAATGCAAAAAGATCAAAATCAAACTCTCCTTTTATTGTATACTCTACAATGTCATTAAATATATAATGAGGGTAATATCAAGGACAACCATAAAGACAATGAAATGACATGAGCTGTTGTGACTTGTCTCATGCAGTCACCTGTAAGTTATCTAGAAACTGGTGTCTGGACGATAACTATATCATTCAAAAAGCTTAATGGTCAGGAAAAAGTTGTAGAATGCCAGGCAGTAACTGAATAAGACCTATGGCTAGTTAGAGGAAGTATGCCACCCAATGTTCGCTCTAAGCTTTTGCAGTTAGTAAGGGAGGATTCCCATGTAGCAATGCAACCGTGCGCCCATCATTTAAATGGGCATTCCAAGCTCTAACTTTTAAGTGTATATACCATACAAATCTGATAGACAGACTTTATCTCGAGTACAGAGCTTCATTTACCTACTGCAGTGTTTGGAGAGGTGGCTCTACGTGTGTGGCTCTCTCTGTTTACTTTTCTGGAAGAATGGGGCCCGTGGTGGGACCTGCACCGATGAGACTCCTGTGGATATGCCACAAAAGTCTTACTTGCAGTGCTATGCAATAACACAGATAACACTGTGATAAGTCTCTGAGTACAGATACTGTAGTAGATATTACCTGCAGTCCTATGTACTACCACAGATAACACAGGGGTAACAGGGAGTACAGATAATGTAGTAGCTGTGCCCCCTCCTCCTGAACCAATCTAGTGTACTGTGCTCTCCCATGATGGCTATCTGCAGCATTGTGCTCTAAAGGCACATGAAGAGGATATCCGATCTAGTTACCAGTCCTGGAATCTGTAGCGTCATTAATAAGTGGACAGTAGTCCTACACGCAGAAGTGACCTCACCCACATTGAGTGGCTGCTTCTCTGTGTGGAGCTGAGGAATGGTATATGCGAAATGATGTTCCCAGTGCCAATCACATACACCAATGATCATAGCCTTATGGCAACACATATCACTGAGCCCCCATGTAGGGTGTACATGTCTGCAGCATAACTACCTTGTGTGCATCCCCCTTGTGTGCTGCCTTCTCTTTGCTTGTCCATGTCTTCAGTGTTGACAGTCAGCTGGTCCAGTAATGGGTGTTCTTAATATTGTGTCTTTCAGGGGTCTTAGGTGAACTATCAGGGGCTACTTTTCTACTGCAGTCTTATTCCTAGATTGTACCTGCAGTCCTATGTGCGGGGCTCAAAGCTGGTACTGCCTCCTCCTCCTTACCAAGCTGCTGCTGTGACTTCATCCTCTTCTGGCAAGGACACAGCAGCAGCTCAGGAAGCGGGAAGAGATGGCACCAGCTTGGAGCCCTGAACAGAAGCAGGCTAGCCTCAGGACATTATGAGCACCATGGTCCTCATGGAAGTCTGAGACCAGACCTGTGGCAGTTAGTGAGCCCTCAGAGGCTTTGCGTGGGAGCACTAGTGCCACCCCAGCACAATTAGAAAATACGTACAATGAAAAACAAATTACAGACATAGCAAAAATAGCAGGATAGACAAGTACAGGTTTTATCTTCTAGGTCTTCAACAATAAAAGATATCCTTAGGATTACACTTTTTGCTATTTCCAATAAAAAGAAAATGTGTTCTTAACAAATTACCTCTTTGTGATATGTCTCTCTTGGTTATCTTTAGAAGTAGGAAAATCTGTCAGATTTACCAACAGGGACTCATGAAACCTGTCATCTTTCCTTCTAATTTACAGTAGTCTCTCTATAATTAATGAACATTCTCCAGAACATTCAGGAGTCTGACAACAGAAATTCTGTGATTTCAAATAAAGCCGTTATTTGTGACATGAGACTCCAGAACACAGGGAGACGCAATATTCATCCCTAAGAGTCTATTGCATTCATTTGTTTGTAGCACTTGAATTTAAGCTAGTTATTTCTAGACAGTACAGATAAGTGCATCCTATAATTGCCTTTAGAATGGAATAAACGTAAGGTACAGACTAACAGAGAGCAGACGAAGTAGAACACGGTGGTACGCTGTCCTTCAAATCAAGGGCTCCGACTATAGAAAATACCGTATACTGTATCAGGCAGACAGAAAAGGAGAAGTTTTAACAATCTCACCAGAACAACTGTGTCCAATGAAGTTCCCTAGAGTAGGGCTCAGAAAGGGATTCTGATTATATTATCTTCAACTCCAATCTCTAATAACTTCCCATTGGGAGTCACAGACAAGCTATATTTCACTTAAAAAGGATTCTGTTAATGGTCTCTGGCAAGTAATTACTATTTAAAACATATTTGGTGTCCCATGGTTCATATTGTTCTTCTGACTTGAATCATTCGACTCCTGTGAGATTGGTTTGAGATAACCCACAGGATATGATTTATATAATTCAACCAGGAACTGGGAGAAAAGTACTACTGGTGCCTGTGCTTTCAGATCGGAGACTAATAGATTTATCTAGCTTGAGGACTGCAAATTCTGGTTTTCTTATAGAGGCAGGGAAAGTGTTGTCAAATATTAAATTGCTTGAAGCGGCGGATCTCTCAGCCTCCACAGCTCGATACAGAGCTCACCTTGATCAGTCTGCAGCTACTTACAAATTCTAGCTTAAAAACAAGGACAAATGTGAATGTTTGGGATGGTGCAAGACAGGGGAAATTTAGCTTATTATGCTACATTCTCAAATAACAAAATACTGTAAAATACCACTATAATAGTCTTTAAAGGAGTTTATTAGAGTATAATAAATGAAAGTACTTGCAGGAAGAGTTATAAAATAACAAACCAACCATCTCTCCCCAGTCAAATCCAGCACCATTCTAACGACCATAATCTCCCCGGACAGCAAATGTCGGGGGAGACAAACATGTGCTTGGGGTAGGGCTTGTTGGGTTGGAAGGGATAGTTGGGGGCCAACAAGAATTTGGCCAACAGCTGTCTAAATTGTATGGCCAGCATTGGTGTGGGGACAATTCATCGGTATAACTTTCAGCAACAATTCTGCTGAAACAGTAAATGTCTAGTACTGTATTTGTTTGACATCCAGCAAGGATACCAAGGCATGGGGTTAGAATGGTGCTGAAAACTTTGTTGTGATCATCCCTAATATGTATTATACATACAAATGTACTGTGTGGTTAATTTTTAAAAAATATTACACACCCACATTTTGTTTAGTATATAGTTGGAGGTTGTCTAAAAAATTTTTTTTTACAGATGCTATGAAATAAAATAAATAACAAAACACACCACGTACCAGTGCTGATGCTCTGATGGTAGGACATCTAATCGTTCCTGGGATGTAAAGGCGGACCACCAGAGAATCAGTGCTGGAGGGTTTAAAAGGTGAGTACTGAGTCTGTATTTTTTTTATTTATTAAAACAATTGCTGCTACTCTTGGAAACCCCTTTCAATGTACAATGCAGTTAGCCAGTTAAAGGGGTTATCAAATTTCAAGAAAATCCCCACACATGTGCCAGACCCCTCACCGCTAATATACTTACCCCGCTCCCGGAGCAGCTCCTGGTCCCCGCACCGCCGCTGCTGCTTCTTCCTGCACAAATATGAAAACATCCGGTGTCAGGGGGGGAGCAGCCTATGGCAGACGGGGACAGAGACAAGCCTCCCTGGCATCACCCGCGATGCTAGGGAGGCTCGTCCTCATCCCCCACCTGCCATTGGCTGCTCCCCCCCTGACACCGGATGTTTTCATATTTGTGCAGGGAGAAGCAGCAGCGGCGGTGCGGGGACCAGGAGCAGTGTAAGTATATTACCGGTGAGGGGCCCGACACACGTGTGAGGACTTTCTTGAAATTGGATAACCCTTTTAAAGGTTTAGGTTTCACAGCAAGGTGGGTAATAATACCTTTAAGGCAGCTTTTATTATCAGAACTGAGAAAATTAAGGTTTATTTAGCTGGGTCCAGCCCCCTCAAGCGCCAAGGAGGTGGTCCCTCAGAGAAGCACATCGCAGTCCCTTCTCTGAGTTACTGCTGTAGTGTCCAAGCAGCGGCCTTCTGTCATATAGCCCAAACAGGAGGGGATGGGCAGCAGCTCAATGCAAAGAGCACGTCACAGGGAAGGCTGCCTCCAGGACACTTGGGGGAGAGGCATTCAGTGAAATAAAACATTTTCTCACTCTTGGTGATAATAAAATGCTGCCATAAATAAACTATTCTTGCCTCACCCCAACCCCTGCCTAGCCCGGTCAGCAGTTTTGTAGGGTCAAAGTTTCTAACAGACTGCCTTTAAGATTATACTTTAATTACACACTTTGCCTTCATTCTGATATACTCATCTCTGCCGCATCTGCTCATTAACATTATATTAACAGAGGACACATCTTGTTGTCTTTTGTAAAGTAAATTCTGTATGCCTTCACATTTTTTTTTTTCAAAAATCAATATTTTCTTTTTCTCCTTTTTTTTCTGGGTTGGAACATTTTATTATCTTTTATGAACATACTGTACTATGAAAAGAACCTGTTAATAGATCATCTGGAGTAGAATTCGAAACTCTCTACTTTTGGGGAAACTGCAAGCATAATACACATTCAACCAAAATCTTCATAAAAATCGTAAAAGCTCAGCATTTAATATAAATGAAAATAGCAGGAATTATATTTCCAATTGGTAATGTATTCTCTGAAGCTATATGGAATGCTGCGGAAAAAGATTTGAAATTCATATCGCAATAGGATGTTGTTTTTCTAGCATGTGCAATGAATCCTAAAGCTATAAAACAGAGACAAGCACATTATCACCTTATAATATATTAACATTCTAATTAGATCAAATAAAGATATTTTAGGATTTTACATTTTTTATTACCACCTCATTATAGGCTTTATGAAACAAATATTCCAGACATTTACATTTTTTGCTGCCAATTCTACACTTGAGGCTACTAAATTGTAAATGAATTTAATCAGTTTTCTTGGAATCAATACCCCGTGGAAAGTGCATACATAGAAATTAAATCAACGCGAGTCACTCTATTTTCTTGTACGATGCATATAGCAGGCACTACTGAGCCATTTCCATCTTCTAATTATCAACACCAGGCATACTGTACATAGTAATATTCCCTAATGTAATCTCTTTGATATTCCCACATTACTATCAAAATAATAAGACATGAAGAGTAGTAGAGATTGGTAAACAGTAAAAAAAAAACACACAACCACATTTGCCCACATACAGTATGTATACATACAGACATGCATATGCAAAGGTTTAGGCACCCCTTGCCAAATTGAGCATTCTCTTATCAGAGTGAAAAATATAACATTTTCAGTGGTTAAACTTAGGCTCTGCTCAAGTCTACATTGTGGCTTCTGTTTAGACTGGAGGCCACAATGTTCTTCTGGATCTGTTACATAACACCAGCAATGCCCAAGGAACCCAACTGTCTTATAATGGAATACGTCTGCTTCTCCCAGGGTGTCTGTTACTTTCATAGTAAAATAACAATGTATGGAGCACAGTTTTTTTCCAGAGAAATCTGATAGAATCCATCAGATTCAGCAGATATGAACATGGCCTTAAATTTCTTTAAATTACAGATTTCATTAATGGAAGAAAAAAAGAGAAGGAGGCAGTATCGGTTTGTATGGAGAAATATAGCGAAGGTTAGGGTATGCTTACCATCCGCGGTTGGGTAAGCCTTGCTGGTAATTATAGTTGGCCGACCAGCACAACGGCGTCTTCGATGCTGCAGCCGCGGTCGCTCTGTGGTGCCTCGGTGGGGGAGGTGCACACAGAGGGGGTATCGGAGAAAATAATAAAAGCAAATTTTGACTGCTTTTTTCTGGCGCTTGCTTTGATGGATTCAGACCAAAGTCACCAATAGGGTGAATAGGTAGTTTTATTTGCAGGATAGTCTATGCGTTTCGAGGGTAGAATATCCCTCTTCATCAGGACAATCTGCTGTTACAGTACATCACAATACATGGTTTAAAGGGATTCTGTCACCTGGATTTTAGTGACAGAGCTTTTAACATCATCACATCAGTCTGCTTGTTTTCTATTAAAATATACTAGTTTTACTACCCTAAGGCCGAATGCACACGGCCGTGTTCTGCGGCCGAGAGTGGTCCGTGGTAACACGGCCTGGCATCCTACTGAGAGCAGGAGCGCACGGCGTCATTGGTTGCTATGACGCCGTGCACTTCATGCCGCCACTGGACTACAGTAATACACTCGTATAGTGTATTACTGTAGTCCAGCGGCGGCATGAAGCGTCTGTATGTCTCGATCGCAGGGGAGAGTTCCCTCTGCGTGCCCCGATCACAGGGGAGCGCCCCCTTTGTATGCCCAGGATCACACAGGTCTGGGAGTGGGTGGCGCCCGCATGTTCGGGACGAAGGTGACTGCAGAGGAACGTGTTCTGCTGGATGTGACGGGGCAGAATCTCTACTTTACTGAGGAGAGCTCTGTGCCGCGGGTGTGGGGGTTCAATTTTGGAAATGTTTTATAGGACAGTTTGCTGTGGGCATAGGGGTGGACAGTTTGGGATGAGTGTAAATATATAATATATAGATTATACAGAGGTGGGCGCTAGATGGTGAGCGCGCTTTGAAACTGATGCAGGGCTATGAAATTAACCTAGGGACACCGTACAGGAGAGAGTGCTCAGTCCTGGACTTATTGAAGGTTATACATCGAGAATGGTGATGCAGTAGGGGGTGTTTTCAATATTGGGTACTTGAACCCCCAAATGTGTTGCTCTGGTGGATGGTTGTTTTTGATGCGTTATTTAGAGCAGAGAGCTAGGTCCATCATATGATTAGTTCTTGGATTTCATTTAAAACTTCTGGCACTAAGTGTATTTAGTTGGTATATACAGTAGATTTCACATTTTTGGAGAAGGTTTAGCCTACTGTAGGGGCTGTATGGGATAAGGTCTATCGGAGTTATTGTAATCGGATGTTTTTCTTTATCTGGGGTGTTGGCGCAATGTCTTGAGGCGCTGTGTTTAGAATAGAGTTTCTGCATATTATGTCTATTTTGACTCAATCTGCAGTGTAATGGTTGGATGGTGCGGCCGACGTATTGTAGGCCGCAAGTACATTCGATGAGATAGATGACATATGATGACTGGCATGTGAGGTGATGTTTAATTTGGAAAGTGGTTTCATTAGTATTGGATGAAAATGGTTTGGCAGCAAAGGCACTGGGTTGATCTACATTTATAAATGCCTGGTTTGTCATTTTGTGTCGTTATGGTCTGTTTTCTTTCCTTGTGGTTTTGGTCTACTGGGGGCTAGAAGGTTTTTGATTGTTAGTACCCACCTATAGGTGATTTTTGGTTTCGTTGGGAGATGATTTTTCAGATAGGGGTCTTGAAGCAGGATATGCCAGTGTTTTTGTTATATATTTAGAAATTCTTGGTTGGATGTACTGTATTGGGTGATTAGATTTGTATTGTATTTTCCAAACAAGCTATCTGTTATTTTAAGACTTTTTCTATACGCATTCTGTATGAGTTTTTTTGGGTATCTTTTCTCTGTGAATCTCCTTTCTAAGGTTTTTGCCTATTCTTTGAAGTCTGCAGTTTCTACGGATCCTTTTATACTGGCTGTATGGGATGTTTTTTAACCATGTTTTGGGGTGGAAGGTGGAGAAATGTATGTAGCTGTTAGTGTCGACTGTTTGAAATATATTTTAGTGGTTAGTTTGTCATTTGTATTGGTAATTACGATATCCAGGAATTCGATGGTGGACTTGTTATAGTTTGGAGTGAAGGCGATACCCCAGTTGGTAGAATTGAGGGTTTGGCAGAAGTCTATGGCGGTGTTTTCTTCTTCCTTCCAAGTGATGAGAATGTCATCTATGTTTCTTCTGAAGTATACTATATTGTTTTTGTATTGCATATGATTCTAGATTTTGATTTCTTCAAGTTCCACCATGAATAGGTATGCAATGGAAGGCGCTACCTTTGCACTGATGGTATGTTGTTATCATTGCATATGAAAGAATTGTTTTTTTATATGAAGTTGAGGCCCTCAATGAGGAACTCGATTTGTTCTGTACTTAGTGTTGTATCTTTTGAGCAGTGTGTTTTTCATGCATTGGGTCACTAATTCATGTTCGATGTTCGAATAAAGGGCTGTGACATCTAGTGTGAGTAGGGCGTATTCAGGTTGCCAGTTAATAATTTCCAGCTCGCGGATGAGCTGACTGGAGTCGTGGAGATAACTTAGGAGTTGTTTTACGTATGGCTGCAGAAACAGATCTAGGTTGCTGGTTGTGCAGTTGGTATTTGAGATGATCAGTCGCCCTGAGGGATTCTGAGTATTTTTGTATATTTTTGGTAAGTGGTAGAAATATGCTGTGCAGGGGGTTTTGGGTGTGAGGAAGTTTTTATCTTTTTTTATTTATATATTTCTGGTCGAATACCTTTTTGAGTAGTGTGTTAAGGTTTTTTGTTATCTTTGGGAATGGGTTTATGTCAATTTTTTCTTAATATACTATGTCACTGAGAATACGCAATTGTTTATTCTGTTTGACTATACTGCCACATTTATCGGCGGGGCGTATCATGATCTGGCTATTCTTTTTTAGTTTCTTTAGGGCTAGTCATTCCCTTTTGTTCATCATTCTTTTATAATTGAGCTTGTTGGTGCCAATGGCTAATTGTTTGATTTCGGACAGTACTAGATCAAAAAAAGTGGGTAGAATGTGACCTTGGCTATGGAGGGGGAAGAAGTTTGATTTTGGTCTGATGTCTAGGTGTTTGTTGGGTGAGTAGTTGGGGTCTGGAATTATGGTTTCTGTAATGTCTTTGTTTGGTTGTTTTATGTTTTTGATTTCAAAGTGTCTTTTTATGGTGAGTGTTTTCCAAGACAGGTCTTTCTGTAAGAGACTGGTTTCATAGGCTGAAAGTTTGTATTGTGAGAGATTGATTTTTTTTTTACTGTGGACTGTGGGGTGGGTGGGTGTTCTTGTTGGGGTTTCGTTAGGTAAGCTTTATTCTTTTTGGTCCCTCCTCTTTTACCTCTTGTTCTGGTTTTCTTTTCCCTGGCGTGGGTCTGTAGAATTCTGTTATTTGTTTGTATTTTACTGTTGTCAGTGACGGGTTTGGGTGTAGATCCCTGTTTTTGACAGCCTGACATAAAAAAGGAATGCGTATGCTGCTAGAAGGCCCTGTGCTGTCTATAATAACTCTGGTTGATGTTGAGGCAGGTGATAAGGCAGAACTGGTGTCCGATGTTAATTGATCAATGATGTAGGGAGGGATGTTTGCAGTGGACGGGCTGCTGGGCCGTAAGGGAGGGGAATTTGGTGGAGATGTTAAATGTAGAGTAAGATGTTCTGCTGGAATAACTTCTGTGGGATCCAGGTAGCTGGTGGAGCAATCTAAGATTGGCCAGACCTCGGAGGGGGTGGTCAATTTGTCCTCAGGCTGAGTGGAAGATGTGGCTATTTTGGGGGCATGTCCTCAATAGAGTTTTTATGAAGGGGCGTGTCCTCTGTGCATCATTTTTTGGTTTGCAAATATTTGTTGCGGAGGGTTAATTTTTTTTTCTAGAAATTGGTCAGTGGGAAGATCATTTATGTTTTCTGATGTCATTGGGGCTATAGTGAATAAAGGTCTTTTAGAAGATGTGATGGAAAAGACAGAAGGTGGTTGATGTGATGGAGTGTTTTGCTGAGGATTATTGGTAGTATGTTTATCGTGTTCAGTTGACGCTTGGGTGGAATGGTGGGAGTTCTGTTTGGGTGGGTTGTCTTTTTTGTATTTTTGTAGTATGGTTATAATGGAATTAATTTGTGAGCTTCTGGTTTGTGTTCCCTGTTTCTCTCATATTGTTGGTGTCCGTAGTTGGTGTTGTGTGTTCTTATCTTTCCTCCTGTCTTTCTAGTTTTTTGGATTTGTTGGCGATGATTTCTAATTCTAGTTGGTAGTTTCTATTTGTGAAGTTGTTATTTATAGTATAGAAATCAGGGTGCTTAGAGTAGTATTTTAGTTTATTTATATCTTCCTCTATTTCTTGTGTGTAGGTCTATGTTAGGGATTCCCGTTTACTCATGACTATCCTGATCATGCCGGCAGCGCATTGGTCAAGATAGTCATTCCATTCATATTTGAAAACTGGGTCCTCGGGGAAAGTGGGAGGCATAGCAATCCTTAATCAAAGAAGGGCCAGGTTTTCGCATACGTATATTTTTAGGAACAGAACATCTAGTTGGTGAAACAGTTCATTTTTCAAATTGTTCTCATAGTTTTTGAATGTGTCAAACATTTGTTTGGTATATATAACCTTCAATAAGTCCAGGATTGAGCACTCGCTCCTGTACGATGTCCCTAGGTTAATTACATAGCCCTGCATCAGTTTCAAAGCGCGCTCACGTCTAGCGCCCACCTCTATATAATCTATATATTATTTATTTACACTTTTATACCTATACTCATGCCAAACTGTCCACCCCTATGCCCACAGCAAACTGTCCTATAAATCATATCCAAAATTAAGCCCCCACACCCATGGCAGAACGCTAGGAAAATTTTGCTTTTAGGTTCAGCTCTGAGCCCACTTCAATATCAAGACACTTCTGCTTCTCGGCAGCTATGTGGGAAGACAGGTGCTTGGAATACTCTTTCAGTCTGGCGTATGAGAAATTATACATCGGTGTCACGCTGTACAGAATCCATTGTTTTTGAAGGAGCAAAGCAGCCTGTGCCGGATCAAGACTTTCCTCCATAGGGGTGCACTGCAGGATTTTTCTTTTAGACAAGCTTCGCAATGCAGACCGTCGTGCAGAGGTCAAGCTTCCGGGAGGATACCTCAAGCTGTGAAAATGGTTGCTCCTTCGTGACGATGACCTACTTCTGGGGGTTAACACCCCATCGGTGGGTGTTTGCATTGCCTTGCAATAAATGATGTTCCCGTTCACTAACTGTAAACAGAGATCTTGACAGACAAATGTATCAAACTCTGCCGCCATCTTTCTAGGCACCATGTCTCCAGTCCCCTGATCAGCCAGATTTACCAGCATCTGTTCCAGGACATGTAATGGAATGACGTTGTTCATCCCGTAGTCCTGGCGAATGAGAAATAACCTGGTCTCCTCAAAAGGCCTGAGCAAACAGCAGGTGTCACGCATGAGCTGCCACTGGCTGACATCAAAGTTACACAGGGGAGTAATTCTGTCAGCTTGGACCATCAAGAAATCGTGTGTGGCCTTTCTCTGTTAGTATAGTCGGTCCAAAATATGAAGGGGGAATTCCAATAGGTGGAGACATTGCATATCAGCCTGGTAGAAGCCAATTTTCCTCACGTTAGGGGAATAAAAAATTCCTTCCCGACTCCAATCAGAATAACTCCCTGGATCAATGACCCCTCTCTAGTAGCTATAGCTTGTAATATTATTACGCTCCAGAAATACATCCAGGCCCCTCTTGAATTCCGTTATTGTACTCACCATCACCACCTCTTCAGGCAGAGAGTTCCATAGTCTCACTGCTCTTACCGTAAAGAATCCTCGTCTGTTTGTGTACAAACCTTCTTTCCTCCAGACGCAGAGGATGTCCCCTCATCACAGTCACAGTCCTGGGGATAAATAGATAATGGGATAGATCTCTGTACTGATGTATTTATACATATTACTTAGATCTCCTCTCAGTCGTCTTTTTTCTAAAGTGAATAGCCCTAATTTTGATAATCTTTCAGGGTACTGTAGTTGTCCCATTCCAGTTATTACTTTAGTTGCCCTCCTCTGGACCTTCTCCAGCTCTGCTATGTCTGCCTTGTTTACAGGAGCCCAGAACTGTAAAGTCCATGTGCGGTGTACGAGTGGCTGAAGTGCATGCAAAGTTTTAGGATGTCTTGCAGATGGGTGAAAGACTTCAAGAACCGCTTGACAAACAGACTGAACACGTATGTCATGCAGGGCGTGTGGATCAGCCCTCCTTGACGCAGCGCCGACACAATGTTCTTCCCGTTGTCAGTCACCATGGTTGAGTCGTCGCAGAGAAAGCCAGGATTCGATTTCTTGATGAATAACACAGAGCTGTTTCTCCCTTGTGTGACTCCATTCACCCAGGCAAACGAGGTGTAGAACAGCGTGACACCGCCGTGCCCTGCACATGTGGTATGCTGGAGGAGCACTTTGAAATGTCCCTGCAGTGGAGGCTGAGGACACGGTGAAGGATGAGGAGGTAGAGGTGGACATTGTTGCAGGACCAAAGGAGTGAGAACGTGGAGGCGGACGCGGCATCACCTGGCCAAGTTGCTGGTGTGGCTGGGCAGGAACCACATTTACCCAGTGGACCATAAAAGGACATATATGACCATACTTACAGCTACCGACGAATCTTCCTATAAATAGCTGTATTACAAACAAATTTCACCAGTGAATGGCTAATCAACGTAATTCAGGTCATATAGAAGGTATACAATCACCCATCAAATTTTCCCAATAAAGGGTCCATTCACACGTCCGCAATTTCGTTCAACATTTTGCGGAACGGAATTGCGGACCCATTCATTTCTATGGGGCAGCACGATGTGCTGCCTGGATACGGAATTGCGGACTCGCACTTCCGGCTCCGCAATTCTGTTCCCGAAAAAAAAAAATAGGCATATTCTATTAGTGCCAGCGATGTGCGGTCCGCAAAATGCGGAACTCACATTGCCGCAGTCCGTGTTTTGCGGATCTGCGGATCCGCAAAACACGGTACGGACATCTGAATGGAGCCAAAGGCTGTTTCACGAGAAAATATCACCAATGAATGGCTAATCGACATAATTTGGTTCATACAGAAGCAAGTCTACAATCACCCATCAATTTTACCGTATTCTTTTTCCTATTAATACACCCCAAAAAAAATTATATAACAAATCACAATTCACTGCAAAACGACTAATAGGATGTATGTATCTATCCTATTAATACACCCTGAAAATGGCTGTAGTACAATGGAACTTCACAGCTGAAAGGCAATTTATTTATTTTTTGCCACTAATACACACCAACAAGGGCTGTAATTTTCTCACTTCAACATAATGCCTAATAAGCCCATTTTCTTTTTCCCCACTAATACATGCCAAAAAGGGCTTTAGAACATATAGCTGAACGGCAAATATATTTTTCTTTTGCCACTAATATACACCAAAAAGGGCTTTAATTTTCTCACTTCAACACAATGGCTAATAAGCCCTTTTTCTTTTTCCCCACTAATACATGCCAAAAAGGACTTTAGACCATATAACTGCACTGCTGAATGGCAAATATATTTTTCTTTTGCCACTAATACATGACAAAAGAGGCTTTAGAACAAACGGCAAATATATTTTTCTTTTGCCACTAATACACACCAAAAAGGGCTGTAATTTTCTCACTTCAACACAATGGCTAATAAGCCCTTTTTCTTTTTCCCCACTAATACATGCCAAAAAGGACTTTAGACCATATAACTGCACTGCTGAATGGCAAATATATTTTTCTTTTGCCACTAATACATGACAAAAAAGGCTTTAGAACAAACGGCAAATATATTTTTCTTTTGCCACTAATACACACCAAAAAGGGCTGTAATTTTCTCACTTCAACACAATGGCTAATAAGCCCCTTTTCCCCACTAATACATACCAAAAAGGGGTTTTAGACCATATAACTGCACCGCTGAACGGCAAATATATTTTTATTTTGCCACTAATACATGACAAAAAGGGCTTTAGACCAAACGGCAAATATATTTTTCTTTTGCCACTAATACATGACAAAAAGGGCTTTAGAACATATAAATGCACTGCTGAATGACAAATATATTTTACATTTGCCACTAACATATGGCAAAAAGGGCTTTAGAACATATAACTGCACCGCTGAACGGCAAATATATTTTCCTTTTGCCACTAATACATGACAAAAAGGGCTGTAATTTTCGCACTTCACCACACAAGCCCTTTTTCCCACTAATACAAGCCAATGTTCCTGCTACCCAGGCTGTAACCTCCCCTACTAAACCCTGTTCTACATATATGCTGTGGAATGATTCCTCCCTATCCTCTCCCTACACCTTTCACTTAACTTGTAAATCTTTTTTTTTTTTTTTAGCACAATTACGTTTTTCTAGCACTGTCCCTACCACCTGCTGACGTCTCTCCCTACACTAAGTACACTGGAAAATGGCAGAATCCAAGTTGGCAGAGGCGATTTATAGGGTTGTGACATCACGGGGCTGGCTGCTGATTGGCTGCATGCATGGCATTATGGGTGATCCCGCCTTCCCAGAGTTCCTTGCTCTATGTCCTTGCACGTGCAGCAGCCATTTTAGGAAAAAAATGTGATTCATTACCACGAAGCGTAAGGAAATTCGGTGCAAACTAATTTTTCCTGAAATTCGGATCGAATTCCACTTCGTCAACTTCAATTCGCTCATCTCTACTTACTATACGTAAAAATCTGAAGCTCTTTTTGCACATTTTTTATAAAATTGTGTCGGGCCCATCCAACAACGGGAAAGTGGCTTCTACAGATGGGAACCTACACTATTAGACTTGTCTATCCCGGGCCAAGGCCTACAACATTAAGGGCAATGAGGAATCCAACTATAATGCTCTAATTAAAAGCCTTGGACAGATGGGCAGGAGTGCACAGTCCAAATTGAAGCAGCTAATGCCCCGTGTAGTAAGTATAGCAATAAAGCAATAATCCATGTGCCAGGTTCTTCCATGCGTCTTTGCACATGGAGTAGTGTGCTTCTACATGTAGTGTTTTTTAGGGCAGATGAACATATCCTGCTTAACTGGGGCCTACTACCCAGAGACTTCCGGCTGGCTTTACTTAAGAAAGGCAGCCACACAGTTAAATGATAAAATGAATTCTACCAAACTTCACAGGCTCTCAGTTATGTTACACAATTGTACATCCAAATATTAAAGAGGTTGACTGGGCTTTTAATATTAATGACCTATCCTCAGGATAATATTTCCAAATAAAGTACAGTCAGAACTCCGTATTCTCGGTGGCGCGGTACACGTGCACGTTTATGTACGTTTATGCAAGATAAGACCAGCACTTACTGGATGCAATATCTTTTCTTTATTGGTCACATTAAGAACAGTTGTGACGCGCTTCGGCTCGTAAGATGAGCCTTTCTCAAACCGACAATACACAGTAAGACACAAAGATTCAAATAGCCCGCTAACTGCAGGATGTGACGTCAGGTTGCCTTGAAGATTGTATAAACAAAGCTTTGGAAGCAGAAGCCCGCGATGAGCGTAGGTAAATGAATGGTACCAACATAAAATGTTATTTATAACAAAATTAATAATAGAAAAGGAAGCCAACTTTCAGGTGAAGCGTATATACGGTTAGCACTAGGTATACTCTCTGTAACCCCATGAATCGTCTATCACGTTTTCAATAAAAACAAAAGAAAAAAAAGGACCACAATTAATCACAAAAGATCAAATGTGTGTGCGAGGTGAACTATACATCAAAGGAAGCTATTTAGATCATAGTCCCGAATTAACCCCTTCGGTTCCAGGTTATTTGTTCTATGATCTGAAAGCGCAGTTGCGAGATGTTATGCCGGCATTTGTAAAAATCATAAGGTATGGGAAGTAACAGATTATTTTTTCTTATGGTCGATTTGGGTTTACAAAATTGATCCTTCATTCTGGTAGAAGTCTCACCGACAAAGTACGCACAGGCATTTCAAGATGTATATAACAAAATTACTGTTGCATGTGAAAAAACATTAATGCAAAATCTCTCCCCTGTGTGTGGCTGGGTAAAATACCCCTAATCACACTCAAACAATGTATACATTGGAGACAAGGAAATGTGCCCTTTCTCGGTGTGGACAGTGTCATCTGCCTTGCCATCATTTTGTCACTACCTATATCGGCTTTGACTAGCACGTCGCAAATATTTTTGGATTTCTTGTAGCATATCATAGGTGGATGTTGAAACTCATCAATGTCTGGATAAGCTTTGGTCATAATATTCTAGTGTTTGTTTATGATAGTTTTACATATGTTCATCCAAGGGTGATATTTAACTACAAATGGAATCTGTGATTTCTTTTGAGTGCGCGTTGGTGTATCAGGGTTAATTTTATCCCTCTCTGCATTTAACAAAGATCTGGGATATCCTTGTCTCTCAAATTTATTCATCATTTCTCCCACACGGGTCTTCCTAGTATTAGTATCAAAAACTATTCTGCGGACTCTCTGTAGTTGAGAATATGGTAGGTATCTTTTTACTGCAGATAGGTGGTTGCTAGTAAAGTGCAGCATGCTATTCCTGTCAGTATCTTTGCCGTATAAATCAGTGTGCATCTGACCCTTCTCATTCTTAATCACCCATGTATCCAGGAAATTCATTTTTGAAGTGTCCCAATGAATCGTAAATTGCAACTCTTGCCAAATGGAATTAAAGTATTTGGAAAAACAAACTGAATGTCGCCATGCCACACGCAAAAAATGTCGTCGACACCAAAAAAATATAATGTTTTATTTGAAAAAAAATATATTGTAAATGTATTCTTTTTCAAACCAAGACATGTAACAATTTGTGTATGGCGGTGCGGCATTCGAACCCATTGCAGTCCCCCGTCATTGCTGGTAAAACGTATCCTGATATAAGAAATAATTCTTTTGCAGGAGGCGCAGAAAAAAATATTTTTCTCTCTCATTGTAAGTGGAAGATGCCAGCATGCACTCCACTGCCCGTGTTCCCTTGTAGTGTTCGATAGAGGTATATAAGCTACATAAATGCAACTAATCTATCATCCTCTCTCATCTCCAGATCCTGTATCTTCCTGAGGAAGTGATTGGTGTCAAGAAGGTAAGACGGTGTATTTTTTGTCAGTGGTGTAAGAACCTTCTCTAAAACAATAGCTGGAGGTGACAATATAGAATCAGTTAATGCAACTATTGGACGTCCTGGAGGATGGGTAAGGGAATTGTGTACCTTGGGGAGTGTGTAGAAAACTCTTGTTATCGGATATTGATTAATTAGGAAATCTACCAACTTAGTGTCAATAGTGTTATTACTTGTAAACTTATGTACAATTTTATATATTTTGTCTTTAATAGAATGTACCGGATCATGTGCAAGACGTTGTTAAGTATCACTATCAGACAATTGTTGTACAATCTCCCGTAAAATCTCCCTTGTCCATCACTACAAGGGCGCCACCCTTGTCAGCAGGTTGAAAGATCAAAATATCATCTTGCAATAAATTTTCCAGAGCGTCCTTCTCTGGACGTGTAAGATTGTGCGATGTGTACATTTTGGCATCTTTATAGCCATGTAGAGCATAAGATATATTGTGTTGCACCAGTGACACAAAAGTTTCCACCGGATGATATGTCTTAGGAGGCTGAAATTTGATTTTGATCCTTAAATTGTTGCAACGTTAATCTGCTATCATTCAATGCCTGTTAACATTTTATCACTGGTGGAAAAGTGTGCTTTAAGGCGGACGTTACGGAAAAACAGTCAATTTCAAGTTCAAAAGTGTCCACATGTCCAGTAGGACTAAAGGATAAGCCCTTTTTTAACACTTGCAGTTAAATATCACACTTGGATGAACAAATGTAAAACTATCATAAATAAGCACTGGAATATTATGACCAAAGCTTATCCAGACATTGACGAGTTTCAACATCCACCTATGATATGCTACAAGAAATCCAAAAATATTTGCGACATGCTAGTCAAAGCCGATATAGGTAGTGACAAAATGATTGCAAGGCAGATGACACTGTCCACACCAAGAAAGGGCACATTTCCTTGTCTCCAATGTATACATTGTTTGAGTGT
The DNA here is from genome assembly GCF_014858855.1 of Bufo gargarizans. Taxonomy (NCBI): domain Eukaryota; kingdom Metazoa; phylum Chordata; class Amphibia; order Anura; family Bufonidae; genus Bufo; species Bufo gargarizans. Next base: position 189,360,353 of record NC_058084.1, read on the forward strand.
GATTAGGGGTATTTTACCCAGCCACACACAGGGGAGAGATTTTTCATTAATGTTTTTTTCACATGCAACAGTAATTTTGTTATATACATCTTGAAATGCCTGTGCGTACTTTGTCGGTGAGACGTCTACCAGAATCAAGGATCGATTTTGTAAACACAAATAGACCACAAGAAAAAATAATCTGTTACTTCCCATACCTTATCACTTTTACAAATGCCGGCATAACATCTCACAACTGCCCTTTCAGAACATAGAACAAATACCTTGTCCACGGAGAGGGGGGTGATAGGGTTAAATCCCTCAAGAAAAGAGCTTTTTGGATCCATAGACTGCAGACCCTGGAACCAAAGGGGTTAAATCGGGACTATGATCTAAATAGCTTCCTTTGATGTATAGTTCACCTCGCACACACAATTGATCTTTTGTGATTATTTGTGGTCCTTTTTTTTTCTTTTGTTTTTATAGAAAACGTGATGGACGGTTCATGTGGTTACAGAGAGTATAGCTCGCTTTTTTTCTCCTTTTTTCCTCCTTTTCTATTATTAATTTTGTTTATAAATAACATTTTATGTTGGTACTATTCATTTACCTACGCTTATCACAGGCTTCTGCTTCCGATGCTTTGTTCATACGATCTCCAAGGCAACCTGATGTCACATCCTGCAGTTAGCGGGCTATTTGAATATTTGTGTCTAACTGTGTATTGTCTGTTTGAGAAAGGCTCATCTTACGAGCCGAAGCGCGTCACAACTGTTCTTATGTGACCAATAAAGAAAAGATATTGCATCCAGTAAGTGCCGTTCCTATCCTCAGGATAAGTCATCATTATCAGATCGACGGAGGTCCGATCAGCTGTATGAGGAGACAGTGCGCGCAGTGTGCACGCGCCCTCTCCATTCTCTCTTCCTGCTAACCGCTGCTGTCTATGGCAAAGCAGCAGCGAGCAGGAACAGAAACAGGAGATGGCACATGCGCACTGAGGGTAGGTCATAAATATTAAAAGCCCGGACAACCCCTTTCATCTACAAGCGGACAAGTCAACAAAGTTACTCTGAAGTGCGCCCAAAAACTGCACAGAGTGCTACTCACAGATTTCCATCACATATTAGACACAAACTACCATTGAATTGCTGAAATAAGGAAAAGGTAGACCTCATCCCATGCTTCTTATATTCCCTTGTATATTACTGACAAAATATCTGTATATTACAGAGAAAAGGAGTCAACTGATCACAACACCATTCTGTTTCTAAGCAATAACTAGTTTCTCTAAGTGACAGAATAACACATTGAGCATGAAGCTGATGCTAAGTATGACACACTGGTTATTCTTAGCGCCTCATCATTACATAAAGTTTGTTGTCTATAACTTGCTAATTTTCAGCTTTTTTATAGGTACAGTATGGTATGTAAAAAAAAAAAATATATATATATTAAAGGGGTTCTCTGGCTCTATCTTGAAATTTCTTCATGGAAATCACCTGTGGAGAAAAGGTTATTATACTAATACTTACCCTCCGCCGCACAGGCGTTCCCACAATCCTCTTCACAGTCACGGACCACTCCTGCAGCCTTTTCAGCTCTTCCAGTGTCTCACCGTTTCTTTCCTTCCTCTCTAAAGCAGGAGACGGTGCCTCACCTCTGAAGTCACTGCCTCCTGACGGCTGCATGCTACTGCGCATGCGCCGGGACCGGCGGCCGTCTTCTGAGTGTACAGGCTTCTATGTGAAGTGTGTACTGACTCATGCACAGAATGAAGTAAGCGTTGTGTACACAACAAAGTGATCAGCCACAGAGGCACATTCGGATCATTGGATGGCACTTGGGGGCAATGAATGGCACATGGGGGTACTGTGGATGGCACTGACTGTATAATAGTAATGTATGATACAACCAGTCTTTATCTAACCACGGGATCGTGTACTCACCTCATCATGTGTACATACAGATCAGTTAAGAGACTGGCTGTATCATATATTACTGTGCATGTAGTGTCCCACTACGTAACTGTGGGCACTACTCAAGGGTCAATTGGGTCACGTTTAGGGCTGCAGCTAACGATTATTTGAATAATCGATTAGTTGCCGATTAATTTCTACGATTAATCGATTAATCGGCAAAAACGACAAAATTACAAAACAGAGAGGTTTATATGATCTTACTTGAAAAAATATGTTCAAAGGCCATATTAAAACAAATTGTGGACGACACTATTATGGGGGATCTGTGGACGACACTATTATGGGGGATCTGTGGACGACACTTATGGGGGATCTGTGGACGACACTATTATGGGGGATCTGTGGACGGCGCAGTTATGGAGAGGGGGATCTGTGGGTGGCGTAGTTATGGAGAGGGGGATCTGTGGGTGGCGTAGTTATGGAGAGGGGGATCTGTGGGTGGCATAGTTATGGAGAGGGGGATCTGTGGGTGGCGCAGTTATGGAGAGGGGGATCTGTGGGTGGCGCAGTTATGGAGAGGGGGATCTGTGGGTGGCGCAGTTATGGAGAGGGGGATCTGTGGGCGGCGTAGTTATGGAGAGGGGGATCTGTGGGCGGCGCAGTTATGGAGAGGGGGATCTGTGGGCGGCACAGTTATGGAGAGGGGGATCTGTGGGCGGCACAGTTATGGAGAGGGGGATCTGTGGATGGCGCAGTTATGGAGAGGGGGATCTGTGGGTGGCGCAGTTATGGAGAGGGGGATCTGTGGGCGGCGCAGTTATGGAGAGGGGGATCTGTGGACGGCGTAGTTATGGAGAGGGGGATCTGTGGGTGGCGCAGTTATGGAGAGGGGGATCTGTGGGCGGCGCAGTTATGGAGAGGGGGATCTGTGGGCGGCGCAGTTATGGAGAGGGGGATCTGTGGACGGCGTAGTTATGGAGAAGGGGATCTGTGGACGGCGCAGTTATGGAGAGGGGGATCTGTGGATGGCGCTGTTATGGAGAGGGATCTGTGGGTGGCGCAGTTATGGAGAGGGGGATCTGTGGGTGGCGCTGTTATGGAGAGGGGGATATGTGCACTGTTATGGGCATAACAGTGCACAGATCCCTTTCCTCATAACAGTGCACAGATCCCCCTTCCCATAGCAGTGCCATACACAGACCCCCCCTCCTCCCCATAGCAGTGCCATACACAGACCCCCCCTCCTCCCCATAGCAGTGCTATACACAGACCCCCCTCCCCATAGCAGTGCCATAGACAGATCCTCCCCCCTCCCCATAGCAGTGCTATACACAGACCCCCCTCCCCATAGCAGTGCCATAGACAGATCCTCCCCCCCTCCCCATAACAGCCCCGGCCCCGATGCTTATAAGTCGGACTAATCACGTCTGCATCTTTATTTTACCTTTTTACAATGACGCTCCTGTAACAGCCAGGCAGAGCGGACGGCGGCGTAACGTCACTCACTCACGTGACGCACCTGCTCCGCCCACCTCATGAATGAAGGAGGCGGAGCAGGCGTGTCACGTGAGTGAGTGACGTTACGCCGCCGTCCGCTCTGCCTGGCTGTTACAGGAGCGTCATTGTAAAAAGGTAAAATAAAGATGCAGCGACCGCCCGCCCGCCCGCATAGCAACGAATCGGCGATTATTTGATAACTGGATTCGTCGACAACGAATCCAGTTATCGAATATAATCGATTACATCGATTAATCGTTGCAGCCCTAGTCACGTTGTTCCCCACCTTTTGTGGAACATGGTCATGGTATTTGTATTGCATTATAATGTGTATTGACATGTTATCTCCTGTGTACCAGGCCTGTTAGGGGTGTAATTCCTCCTCATAGGCAGTAGAGGGAGCTAGGGAACCCCCTAGTATATATAGACAGGTCCAGTTCAGTGAGGGTTGGAGAGAGTGTGTAGTTAGAAGCCAGTGTGCACTTTAGCTAGAGAGCAGCTGAAGATCAGCTTCTAATATGCAGCTAGATAGCCAAGGTTCCTAGCTTACATCCAGGGGAAGAAGTTGCCTCCTGAAGATATCTAGCATCTTGTAAAGTACAGAGCAGAGCCAATTTTATCCAGCCAAGTAGAAAGCTGAAGGGTAGAAGGATATTTACAGCAAGACGATTTATACCAGAGGAAGGAGACCCTACCCAAGGATAAAGCCAGCTATTAGGCATACGGGCCTTGGAGAAAGCCAGACAGGATCTGAAGAAAGTACAGCCTGATCTGTGAGTGTTATTCCCTCTGAGTATCTTGCAAAGACTTTGCCTGCCATTTATGTGAAGCCTGCCTGTTACCAAGACCCTGCATATAGAACTAACTGAAGCCTGTATATAGTTGAACTGTTCAGTAAAAAGGAGTTCTGGTTCACTACAACTGTGTGTACCTCAATTATTCCTACAAAAAAATCGATGTGCCAACGTTACCGGCACTGGCGTCACGAACTATAAGGGATCTTGCCACCGGCACACTAAACCTACAACACCCAGGGAACCTCACCTACCACCCGGCCTGGTCACTATACCCAGAGAGTGCCCCAGAGGATTTATGTGCCAGCCTCTCCATCACTGCTGTACGCCTGCCCAGGGTATATTAAAAACTGTGAGTACCAATAGCAACCTTCTGTCTGTTAACTGTCTCCTGTGACCTCACAATCGCTCACCCTGCAGGACTGGCGTATTGCATGCAGTTGGCCTGGAAGATGCGGCCTGCACATGGACCGCGTTCCCCAGGCTGATCGTGGTCGTAACACACAGAGTATCACACATCAAAGGCCACGATAAACACATCAATGCTGCAATTAAAGTCCACACATTAGAACTAGAATACTTAAATGCTCTACAGGAGCCGGATCATTAATTTATGATAATATAGTTTATGTTGATTCTTCACCGGTCATCAACAGACACCATATATTTCTGTTTTTCTAACAATACAGATTTGTTTTTACTGTATATACACACGTTTTGTTTAAATTAAACCATAAAAATGGCTTAGCGTTTTTCAATGTTGAAATTTTGTATAGAGAATTAAAAGGGATAGTAAAATGTTGCCTTAACTGTAACAGTCTGCATTGAAATATCGTCACTAATGAAGCTCATAAAAGACATGGGCAAGAATAATCAGTGCTATCCAGGTTAGGGTGCTAAAAAATACACAATTAATTATAACAGGAAATCGCCAATGTATTTCAATGGGCAGGAATTGCCAAAACAGCTGGAAGGAAACGTTAGATACAAAATGACCTTCACTTTTCCTGCCTATATGCAGGTGTCACATGATATGGCCATTCCTCCCAATGGGAACGTGTAAGTATGTTACAGGGGGCAGGTAAATTCCTGACAATACCTTAATAAGGGAGAATTAAGAGGGTGAGGATGTATTTGAAACCCCTATCTTATATACGTTGGCTCCCATTTCTTGCACATATACTGCATAACCAATTAAAGCAGCAAATAAAGGCTAAAGAGTATGGAGAAGGTCCAGAGGAGGGCAACTAAAGTAATAACTGGAATGGGGCAACTACATTACCCTGAAAGATTATTAACATTAGGGTTATTCACTTTAGAAAAAAGACGACTGAGGGGAGATCTAATTAATATGTATAAATATATCAGGGGTCAGTACAGAGATCTATCCCATCATCTGTTTATCCCCAGGACTGTGACGAGGGGACATCCTCTGCGTCTGGAGGAAAGAAGGTTTGTACACAAACATAGAAGAGGATTCTTTACTGTAAGAGCAGTGAGACTATGGAACTCTCTGCCTGAGGAGGTGGTGATGGTGAGTACAATAAAGGAATTCAAGAGGGGCCTGGATGTATTTCTGAAGTGTAATAATATTACAGGCTATAGCTACTAGAGAGGGGTCGTTGATCCAGGGAGTTAGTCTGATTGCCAGATTGGAGTCGGGAAGGAATTTTTTATTCCCCTAAAGTGAGGAAAATTGGCTTCTACCTCACAGTTTTTTTTTTGCCTTCCTCTGGATCAACTTGCAGGATGACAGGCCGAACTGGATGGACAAATGTCTTTTTTCGGCCTTATGTACTATGTAAGGCGGATTGGATTATACTAATAAAATACAGAAAAAAAAAGAATAACTGTATAATTATAGTAAACTAATAACTTACCTCATCTTCACTAGCCCCTCCAATCCATCGCTGTTGTTTCTTTCTCTTCCCTGGCCTGCACCATCTACAGTTTCAAGGTGTCAGAGTCAGTGGCCTCAGGGGGGTGTATGGCCAGAGACTGCTGAGGTCCGAGACTGGCTGCAGCAGTATATGAGACGCCACTGCAGCAACCACAGCGTGATATGTGATTGGCTGCAGCCCAAGGAAGAGGAAGGCGCAGCAGCGCAGGATCGGAGGGGCTGGTGAAGATGAGGTAAGATATTTTATTATTTTACCAGTCTCACTGCAGATTTCTATAATAACATTTTAACTCAGACAACCCCTTTAATAATAAAATATCAAGTGCATACTAAAAAGCAAATTAAAACAGGCGAAGATTCCAAACTGAAATACTGGAATAAAGCAGTGTGTGGATAAAAGCTGGCCTCCCATGGGTTATGTAATTAAGGCTGGAATAAGGTATAAAAATGGAAATTGCATTTGTTTTTTCACTAAGTGGCCCAAAGGGAATATAATGTATCCACAATTGTATATAGTCACATAATAACAAGCTAACTTACTAGCAATGAGCCATAGTTGTAGATAAATTCATCAGTGATCACCTGGGGACGAAATACCTGTTAAAAAAAAAAAATAGGTATTAATAAAGGGCACACCAACAAGTTTGCATGGTTGGCAGATGAGGGTGATGTCAGTTCAGGGAGAGCACTGTTGCAGCCAGACAATTCCTCTGCCAGTCAGGAGAATGTCAGCTCCAGTAAGCAGGGGACCAGGAGAGCAAGGCAGGCCAGACAGGTGCTGGTAGTGGGAGACTCCATTATTAGTGGTACAGATAGGGCGATCTGTCACAAAGACCGTGATCGCCGAACAGTGTGCTGTCTTCCTGGCGCTAGAGTTCGACACATCGCAAATAGGGTTGACAGATTACTGGGAGGGGCTGGAAAAGATCCAGCGGTCATGGTCCATATCAGAACCAATGACAAAGTTAGAGGCAGGTGGAGCTTCCTTAATGGAGGAGTTGTCCAGGTTCAGAGCTGAACCCGGACATACCTCCATTTTCACCTAGGCAGCCCCCCTAACTTGAGCATCGGAGCAGTTCATGCTGCGATGCTCTCCTTTGCCCTGCGCTAAATCGCGCAGGGCAAACGCATTTTAGGAGTTCCGGTGACAAACCGGGCTATCCATGGGGCTGCCAGGAAGCCCGGTGACATCACCGGCACCGATGGGCGGGATTTAGCACTGCCCTAGCCAGTAAAACTGCGTCACCGGACATACTGCCAGGTGGAAGCTTCCGCCCAGCAGTGTATTATTTAAAACAAAATAACCCGTGCCCTGCGCGATCTAGCGCAGGGCAAGGGGGCGCATCGGGGCAAACTTCAGAAAAGCTAAATTTAGCCAACTAAGAGAGGCCATAGGCATAACTAACTGGGACAAAGTCCTCAAAAATAAAAATACAGCCACGAAATGGGATATTTTTAAAAGCATCCTAAAATCTAATTGTGAGAGGTACATACTTTATGGGAATAAAAGGTTAAGGAACAAGAAGAAACCAATGTGGATAAATAGAACTGTAAAGAAAGCAATAAATGACAACAAAAAAAAGCATTTAAATCACTAAAACAGGAGGGTGGCGAGGAAGCACTGAAAAAGTATAAGGAAAAAAATAGAATATGTAAAAAACAAATAAAAGCAGCCAAACTAGAGACCGAGAGATTAATTGTCAAAGAGAGCAAAACTAAACCTAAAATGTTCAATTATATAAATGGTAAAAAGTATAAATCTGAAGGTGTCGGCCCTCTACAGAATAACGAGGGGGGAGTTGCAGAGAGTGATGAGGAGAAAGCAAAGCTATTAAACATTTTTTTCTCCACTGTATTCACTGAGGAAAATAAACTGTCAGATGAAATGCAGAATGTAAAAGTTAATTCCCCATTAAAAGTGCCCTGTCTGACCCAGGAAGAAGTACAGTGGCGTCTTAAAAAGATTAAAATAGACAAATCACCAGGACCGGATGGCATACACCCCCGTATCCTAAGATAATTAACTAATGTCATAGCCAGACCCTTATTTCTAATATTTAAGTACTCTATACTGACAGGGAGTGTTCCACAGGATTGGTGCATAGCAAATATGGTGCCAATATTCAAAAAGGGTCCAAAAACTGAGCCCAGAAACTATAGGCCGGTAAGTTTAACATCTGTCGTGGGTAAGGCTACTTTCACAGTTGCGCTAGGTGAGGATCCGTCTGGTATCTGCACAGACGGATCCGCACCTATAAATGCAAACGGTGGAGCCATCTGCATAACAGCTTTTTCAGATCTGAGTTTTTATGATCGTGAAAACTCAGATACGACATTATATTCTAACACAGAGGCGTCCCCCCCTCCCTAATATTAAAAGCATTGGTGGCCAGTGCGGCCCTCCCTCCCTAGTATTTAAAGCATTGGTGGCCAGTGCGGTCCCCCCCTCCCTCCCTAGCTCCCCAGTATTAAAAGCATTGGTGGCCAGTACGCCCCCCCCTCCCTCGCTCCCCAGTATTAAAAGCGTTGGTGGCCAGTGCGGCCCTCCCTCCCCAGTATTAAAAGCATTGGTGGCCAGTGCGCCCCCCCTCCCTCCCTCCCCAATATTAAAAGCATTGGTGGCAGTGGCCCCAGGCCAACAACCCCCCACTTCCCCCCATCATTGGTGGCAGCGGAGAGGCATTTCCGATCGGAGTCCCAGTTTAATCGCTGAGGCTCCGATCGGTTACCATGGCAGCCAGGACGCTACTGCAGTCCTGGCTGCCATGGTTACTTAGCTTATACTTACCTGCGCTGTCTGTGGCCGTCCGGCGCTCATCCTACTGGTAAGTGACAGGTCTGTGCAATGCGCCGCACAGACCTGTCACTTACCAGTAGGAAAAGCGCTGGCCGGCCACAGACAGCGGCACCTGAGGGGTTAATTGTGCGGATCACAGCCCCCTGTAAGAGATCGGGTGGTGCCAGGCAGCAGGGGGCAGTTATGTACACAGTTCTTAGTATATTCTAACTTGTAACGTCCCCATCACTATGGGAACGCCTCTGTGTTAGAATATACTGTCGGATCAGAGTTTCCACGATCTAACTCAAATCCGATGGTATATTCTAACATAGAGGCGTTCCCATGGTGATGGGGACGCCTCAAGTTAAAATATACCATCGGATTAGAGAAAACTCCGATCCAATGGTATATTAATAGGGACTCCTGACGTTACATTGAAAGTCAATGGGGGACGGATCCGTTTACAATTGCACCAATATTGTGTCAATGTAAACGGATCCGTCCCCATTGACTTACATTGTAAGTCAGGACGGATCCGTTCGGCTCCGCACTGCCAGGCGGACACCAAAACGCTGCAAGCAGCGTTTTGGTGTCTGCCTCTAGAGCGGAATGGAGGTGGAACAGAGCCAAACTGATGCATTCTGAATGGATCCGCATACATTCAGAAAGCATTAGGGCTAAACTGATCCGTTTGGAGCCGCTTGTGAGAGCCTTGAAACGGATCTCACGGCGGACCCTGAAACGCCAGTGTGAAAGTAGCCTAAACTGTATGAAGTTTTTTTAAGAGATGCTATCTTGGAGTACCTCAATAAAAATAAGCAAATAACGCCATATCAGCATGGCTTCATGAGGGATCGGTCATGTCAAACTAATTTAATCAGTTTCTATGAGGAGATAAGTTCTAGACTTGACAGCAGCGAATCAATGGATGTCGTATATCTGGACTTCTCCAATGCATTTGACACTGTACCGCATGAAAAGTAAGTATATAAAATGAGAATGCTCGGACTGGGAGAAAATGTCTCCATGTGGATAACAATATGCCTTAGTGATAGAAAGCAGAGGGTGGTTAATAATGGTACACACTCAGATTGGGTCACTGTCACTAGTGGGGTACCTCAGGGGTCAGTATTGGGCCCTATTCTCTTCGATATATTTATTAATGATCTTGTAGAAGGCTTGCACAGTAAAATATCAATTTTTGCAGATGACACTAAGCTGTGTAAAGTAATTAACACTGAAGAGGACAGTATACTGCTACAGATAGATCTGGATAGATTAGATGGTTGGGCAAAAAAGTGGAAGATGTGGTTTAACACTGACAAATGTAAGATTATGCACATCGGAAGGAATAATGCAAGTCACCTGTACATACTAAATGGTACAACACTGGGTAACACTGACATGGAAAAGGACCTAGGAATTTTAGTGCACAGCAAACTAAGCTGTAAAAAACTGTGTCAGGCAGCTGCTGCCAAGGCCAATAAGATAATGGGTTGCATCAAAAGGGGCATAGATGCCCGTGATGAGAACATAGTCCTACCACTTTACAAATCACTAGTCAGACCACACATGGAGTACTGTGTACAGTTCTGGGCTCCTGTGAACAAGGCAGACATAGAAGAGCTGGAGAGTGTTCAGAGGAGGGCAACTAAAGTAATAACTGGAATGGGGCAACTACAGTACCCTGAAAGATTATCAACATTAGGGTTATTCACTTTAGAAAAAAGAAGACTGAGGGGAGATCTAATTAATATGTATAAATATATCAGGGGACAGTACAGAGATCTCTCCCATCATCTATTTATCCCCAGGACGAGGGGACATCCTCTGCGTCTGGAGTAAAGATGGTTTGTACACAAACATAGAAGAGGATTCTTTACAGTAAGAGCAGTGAGACTATGGAACTCTCTGCCTGAAAAGGTGGTGATGGTGAATTCAAAAGGGGCTTAGAGGAATTTCTGGAGTGTAATGATATTACAGACTATAGTTACTAGAGAGGGGTCATTGATCCAGGGAGTTATTCTGATGGCCTGATTTCCTCCTTAAAGAGGACCTTTCACTAGTTTAAAAACTAAAAACTAACTATATCAGTGGGCAGAGCGGCGCCCAGGGGTCCCCCTGCACTTACTAGTATGTCTGGGCGCCGCTCCGCTCACCCGGTATAGGCTCCGGTGTCTGCAGCTCCCCTCTGTTGTACTGGGCGGAGTTTTTATATTAGGGTTGTCCCTTGCTGCAGCGCTGGCCAATCGTAGCGCACAGCTCATAGCCTGAGTCTTTTTTCGGCCTTATATACTATGTTACTATAAAGTGTATGGATAAAACAAAGCCGATAGTTAGCCAATGATAATAAAAGAACAAATTATTTTTGAAAATGTAAAGGGTTTGTTGAAACATGTAATAAGTAGGTAATCGTTTTTATGAGCACTGTGGTTGTAGAAGAATCACACACACAAAACTAAAGTGAAACTTGTTTGAGATGGCCACTAAAAACAGAGTTGTCCAGCTGGGCAAAATTTTCAGTTTAGCATTCCGAGTGGTTATGTCACGGATCAGCGGATGACATTTTTACCGCAGTGGACAGTTGCATATGAAGGGGTAGGCATTCACTATCATTTAACCATTTTCCTGGCCCCTGGCTGGTGTGGATTTTGATCTAGGCGCACAGACTGGCAGAGGATGTGCCTAATTTATGACGAGAAACACCAAAAATACTTCCCCATATAATGATATTTAACCCATATACGTGACAACACAAAGAACCAACAAGAATATATGGATTTACTGTGTAGTAATTAACATGAACAAACACAATTCATGATTAATATATAACATGTTATTAGTAATCAAAGTACAGACATGATTGACACAACACAATTAATTAAAAACACTTAAAATTCATAGGAATGGTGGTACGGAGGTAAGGGAGTCCAATAAAGTGCAAGTGCAGAGACTGGTCAGGAAAAGTACAATGATGGTACATGCAAAAATTGTATACCTAATATAATTAGTGACCATGCTAATATATTTAGACTAATAAAAAATCTGAGCAAGTGCAGAGGAAACAATATACCAAGATACTACAAAACAATGCAAACACCAAGTTATCAGTATAAAAGGTGCAATATACTGACCAGCAAAGATCTCTCCTCACCAAGAGACCACCAATCCACACTCCGACGCACGTTTCGCGGTCTACTTCCTCAAGGGGGAGTGACTAGAGGTGTGGCTATGGGAAGCATATATAGGGCCAGCAGGGAAATATTTTTCAATCTACCTCAAGCACATGACTACCCATAAGCCAATAGTATGTAGGGAGCACAGGCGTATACGTGATTGTCATCAAGACCTACCAATAGCAAACCTCACGTATACCTGAAAATAATCTAATAATAAGGGTGCCGCTAATTACCTGGTGCACCTTCCGTACCGTATGAATTTTAAGTGTTTTCAATCAATTGTGTTGTCTCAATCATGTCTGTACTTTGATTACTAATAAAATGCTATATATTAATCATGAATTATGTTTGATCATGTTAATTACTACACATTAAATCCATATATTCTTTTTAGTTCTATATAATTTATGAAGAGGCCTGTACCTCATCAAAGAGCTTCCTCCAGCGGCACAAGTCTTTGAGAAATGCCCTCAATGTCTTTTTGTGCATGCATTGACATGTTTCTACAGTAGCAAAAATACTGTAAAAAATAACAGCCAATATTCATTTTATTTTAAATATTTCCAGGATTTCCTTGAATCACGCTTATTATCTATGTTTTTTTTTAATAAACAGGTGTTCATAGACAGGCGGGGTATTGGAAGCTTTTGATTTTCACATGTTTTCAAGTGTTTTATGAAATGTCAAAAGGAGTTCTCTAATTCAATGGTTTCCAAAATACTTATTAGTTTCAGTAGCGAGTAGCTTCAAACACATTCTCCTGCTCGATGGATGACCTGGACCTAACACCAGTCCATTTTCGAGATGGGTAGGGGTTTCAACAACTAAACAGTTCAGTTGACATGTAACAAAACCTTTCAAGTTTGTGCTTTTACTCATCCCTGTAATGGAGACTTCAAAAGTATAAAAAATAATACTGAACCTGGGACGTTACAAGATGAAGTATTATCGCCATATTAGGAAGGCACATTTTCAGCTGTTTAGCCTGGACCGTTGAGGGATGTTTGCGTCCGGACACATTTGACAAGGAATTGAGAATATCACCTGCAAGAAAAATTGTGAAGATTAGGCTATACAATGGTGGGAAGCTTTACCAAAACTGTCTAAACCTCCAAAATGTCAGGGTCCAAGGATGCCCAGATGGTTCAGGCTGTCTACATCAGTCTAAGCAGGGGTGCAAACCTTATAAAGTCACAGTACATATGGGGTCATTTATCAAACTGGTGTAAAGTAGAACTGGAAACTTATTTGCCCATAGAAACCAATCAGATTCCACCTTTCATTTTCCAAAAGAGCTGTCAAAAATGAAAGTGGAATTTGATTTGTTGCTATGCCAGTTCTACTTTACACCAGTTTAATAAATGACCCCAATAGTCTATAAGGTTGAAAATAAAAATCACAGGTCCATTTAGTTCAATCTGTAACTTAGGGGCCAAATGCTCACACTGCCATTCTGTACTGCCCTAGGATTATTTGGGGGCTCCTCCAAGTTAACCACTTTAGAAAATAAATTAGGTTGAAAGCTGGCTGTGCATGGATTTGGCTTTAGCCATTGTAGTTTTCAGGAGCTGAGAAACACTTGTCTTTTCTGTAACTCCTGTAAAAGTACTATAGAGACTCTTCCTCTTTGGTCTGCAAAACAGAGGAACAAAGCACCCGTATTCCCCCGATAAGTTGAAGTCCAAGAAGAGAGAACTCCCACCTATCAGACATTTGTGGCATATATTGTCAATATGTCTCAGCTATGGCCCTTCTGAGATGTACAACCTAATAATGTGGCCCTAGGACAAATAAAGGTTGTGCATCCTGGTGTATAGCCACCATAATTCAGTAAAAGTCTATGGTCATAGATTCCCAGAACCATACTGGTTGGGTTATTAGGCTATGTATCCGATTGACTAACAACTGACTGGATAAAACTGGACATAGCTAAAGTGTTTTAACCTGTAAATTGATAGATAGTTGGTGAATCAAGTTGACTACACCAGTTGTAGGTGAACTAGTCAAGCTGACTATTTCAATGATTGTAATGAAAAGAGAAGGTTATATAAAAAGAGGTACTCTCAAAAAATTTGAGACACAGTGAGATTTGTGGTTGGCTAGTCCTGGATTGGCATCTCTTCCCTCTTGCGAATTAGAGCCAGGCCAACTACTGTAGGCAGACGGGTTGCCCAGAAATGATCAATAAACAAGCCTAAACTGTTAACTATGTACAATGGTCGGGGGGGGGGTTTATGCTAAATAATGTGTTGCGAATTGCACGGTGATTACTAAGGAGGAATGTTTTACATTTCTGGAACTGCAAGAAGCGGGGGAGGGGAACGGGCATTTGTTTTTAAGGGCGGTACTTTTGTACTGATCTGTTTGTACTTGAGTTTTAAATGATTGTGTTGTATACCTTTCAAAAACCTTAATAAAATTGGTTTGATGTAAAAAACTAATAAAATAAAAAGTCTATGGTCATCTAAATGGCAGAAAGAAATCTGAAGCAGTATACTGTATGGAAGTAGGCATCAACTGATCACAGTAGATATAACCAAATTATTTACCCATTTTTTTTGCTGATTTACAAATTGGTTATTATTAGCATTAATTTTGGAGGTGCACTAATTATTCTAATGTATTCAACGGACCTGAAAATCTGCACATCGGAGGAGATAGATACAACGAGTCACGCCAAACAATTTCTTCATTTGATATAAAAGGGGTTGTCTTACTTCAGAAAATTGCATTTCTCGTGTAGACAAAGATAATACTAATTACTTTCTAATATATTGTTATTGTCCATATTGCCTCCTTTGCTGGCTTCATTCATTTCTTCATCACATACACTGTTTGTTTCCATAATGCTTGCACGTTATAGGAAAAGGCACTGTACTGTGTGCACTCCGATGATCCCTGGCACCAGAGAGGCCGACACTTTTCCCTATAGTGTGCAAGCACGACCACCACTGATGAATGGTAGGGTGGTCATAACCATGGAAACAGGCAGTGTATAATGTGACAGAAAAATGAATGAAGCCAGCAGAGGAGGCAATATGGACAATCACAATACATTAGTAAGTGCCTTGTATTAACTTTATCTACACGATAAATGCCATTTGCTGAAGTGAGACAACCCCGTTAATAATAGAACACATTTATTTTAGGAGGATATACTGTATCTATATAGCTATCTTTTCAACCTACTAACATTATTTGCTGCCTTTTCTTTGTTTCTTTTCCTTGGTTGAAGGATGGATTGAACGAGCTTCATGTGTACTGACAACGGTCTAAGTATAATCTGACACAGCGAACAGACTTATTAATGCACCATCGACGACTGGGCGCTTTGGATTCATGACATTAGAAACGACCCACCCTCTCCAACTTAAAAAAGGACATACCCCACAAAACAACAAAACAGCAAATGTAATAAAATCAAATTGCACTAAGTTAACCTAATGACTAAAAAATACAATGCAAGCAAATCAAATTACCCAGAATTCCTGGCAGCTCGTGGACTATGTGATGGATTAGGAGGTCCAGACATACTGACAGGTACTCGTTGACGCTTTGCTGCTCTTTTCCTGGTGTGGTTTTTCTGCTGTCTCTTTCAATGTACATCACAAGTCTGCAAACAAGTCAATGTAAAATTAGCCCTTCCGACAATATAACATATCATTTTTCCCAATGTCGCCAAAGTCAAGCTGAAGAAACTTGAAGGGGAATGACATATTGAGCAGGATCAGAATAATTTATCATTGCATTAAATGTTCGGCAGTACAACACAGTCCTCTAAATTGTGTTGAATTAAGTATGACATCCTTTCATGTTTATTAACCATACACATTCATTACCATCACTAGGCGTATGATTTAAAACATAGCTATATCAAATAGTTATCACTGCATCACAGTACAAAGAAGGCTCGGCTATAGGACGTATGAAATCTCTCAGGTCTAAACCCATTTGCTTGATAAACAACCCCATTAGATATTGGTTGAGCAATGTGCTCTAAAAATGTTGCTAGCCCTCATTAACTCCAAAGCAATTTTAGCTAAACATGATATATTTCTACAAGATAGGCACTTGGGTTTTCGTTCTGTTTCCTTCAAATCAAAAGTTATAACAGGAAGAAAAATGGATTTTCATTGAAGCCATGCTAATTAAATGCTTCATTCAGAACAATCCCTTTTTTTTTTTAAATCTAAGTGGTTTAAATCAAGATATTTCTGCCCACAATTCAAAAAGTGGCAATGAAATGTCATGAAGGGAGCACAATAGTGAAAATTATACCGTACTTTATTATGACATTCAGGATTCTGCAGTTCAATATTTTATTTTAGATGCGCACACAAGTCCCCACTGGGCTGCAGTGTTCCAGAGAAATAATATCGCCATACAGTGGCCATATAGTAACACCACCAATGTGACTGTATTAAAAGCCATATCTGTAGAAAGATTTATCCCTTGAAATTATCAGAATGTTTATGTGTGGAAGATGTCTGCATGTGGCTCAGGACATGCTGGAAGCTGCCCCACAACCAGTGGAGAGACAATGTTTGAAGACCACTACTTGAACCTACTAACAGTCGTGTTAAAACCCTCTAAAAAATCTGCAACAAATCTTGTTGGTGCACAACTCAGGGGACACTATTGCATTTTAACCCCTTAGTGACATCATTAATTTTAGCCTTAAGGACCAATAATATTTCTCCCCTTTGTGTTCTAAGAGTCATCACTTTTTAATTATTTCTTCAATTTTTTTTTTTTAATCTTGCAGGATTAGTTGTATGTTTTTTGAGGGACCATTTAGGTGTATATATGGTGTATTAAATAACTTTTTATTTTATTTTTAGGGCAAAGATTAAAAACAACAGCAATTTTTCCATTATTTTGTGGAATTTATTTTGCGGTGTTTACTATTTAGTAAAAATAAAAATTTTATTATCTGGGTCACTACAATGATGATAATGTCACATTTCTATATATTTTTACTATTTTCCAGCTCTGCAGAGGCTCCCTTCATTCTTCTCCAGACTGAAGGGGAGGGAAGACTGCTTTAACTGCTCATATCTCTGGAATTCTAAGTTTTCAGACAATACCAGATTGACTGCAATGTGTTCAGTACAGGGGAAGATATCACTGATCGGGATGCTGTGAATACAGCTGGAAGTGAAAGTAAAAGCAGGTTTTTCCTGCCATTATTCCCGACTCGATTTCTAACATTGACTTTAGGTGTTATTTTGGTCTTGCATGAAAGCCTGGAATGCCAGCTTTCAAACAAGACCAGTTGCAGGTTTCTAGCTGCTACCATTCAGGAGATATCAACAGCTAAAGCAGCCCTCCCCCCTCCACTTCCGAGCTGAACTCAAGCAGAACAGTTAAGAACAGTTACCGTAAGCTAAATTGAAATAGAGTTAGTGACTTTTAAAAATACCTTTAATCATGATAAAGCGGGTATAGGTATGTATATACCAACATTGTGTACTACATGTAAACAAAAATTTCTTTGAAAGGGGAGTAGCAACCCCCAAAAGAAAAAAACATTCAAAGGTGACGGGATATATAAGCCTATAGGTTCGAGAAAAGGATCGGGGTCTAATGGAGGGCAGGGAAGACGGAAGCTTACCCTAATTGCCCTATATCTGCTTAGCCCAGGGTGACCCCCTGATGGTGGAGGCTCCCTGTCCCCGAACCTATTGCTTTCCAGTCCCTACACAAACCCTAGTCAGGGAAAAGATATAAAAAAAATATTTACGAAAGATACATGGAGAGTGGATGGTGGTCCAAATTAAATGGACACCACCAGCCCTCTCTAGACTAATACGCGAACCTCGACGCGTTTCACCTGAAACTCGTCAGGCTCATCAGTAGGTGGGTATATTGTTAGGATGAATCCGAACATATATAATCAAAAAAACATGATACAAGAAAAAGATACTTAGCTATACAGGCCAGATGTAAGAAGACGCAGGTTTTTGGGTTACCAAAATGGGGGGATACAGAGCCCATCAATGATGCAATTTTCGATAATAGCAGATTTCCCACAAAAATCTGGTGCAGGCCCAGCTAGTTAAGCACCTTTCCCACTGCCCCAGCAGAACAGTTAGGTGGTAAAAGTATTTATCACCTATCCGCAGCGCTTGCATGGAGCTCGGCCTCCGCTTCAGACAAAGGATTGACGGGGTACCGGGAGTTGGACCCCTGGTGATCATATAGTGATGACCTATCCTGATGATAGGTCATCAATAAAAATGGCAGGACAACCCCTTTAATATAATGTGTACGGCTACCTTTAGTGAGAAGTCTTCCCTTTTTCAATTGCGTGGCACTGTGGTGGCCACATAATAAAAAAAACATTTATCTATATTCAAGAAAAGCTGTAAATCAGCCAATTTATACCATAAAACATAAAGTACAATAACCTACTATAGATCTGACTGCAGTATCTGAAGAGCGAAAGACTTAGAGACTGTGACATCCATTCACACCAAGTGCGTAGATAACAGTTTCCAGAAACAATACATTTATCGCCAAGCCTTGCTACAAAAGAAAGCCAACTAGATATGGGTGCACGTGTGAAACAGCTACATAACTGCTTCTTCAGTGGTCACTCGCAATATCTTTCTACCACTGCATTTTCATGTTGCTATAGAAGCAGAGCTTTTTAGGCATACATTAATTAAATACTGACATAACCAGAATTAGCATTTGGGATTTTCATGCATGGAAATGAGTTATAAATTATTTTTGTTTACTTCAGTATTTGTGCATTTTGCATTAATTGGTATGCTTCCCATAGTACACGTCTCTAATATTTATTGTTGCCTGTGTAATGCTCAGTTTACATTTGCATTCACAGATTTCACCGGGGTTTCTGACGGCCTTTCTGGTATTTTTGATGACAAAAATAGTCACAGTCACTTAAAAAATAAGGTTTAGCCCCTTAAAGGGGTATTCCCACATGGACATTTGTACCGTATTCACAGGATAAACTTTATATGTCTGGTGAGGGTCCCACCACTAGGACCCGCTCTTATCTCAAGAACCACAGTTCCACAGTAGTGAATGGAGAGAGCCATGGATGCACGGGTAGGGTTCTTGTTCTTGAGAGAAGAGCAGGTCCCAGAGGACATCTTTCAGGACACATATGGCTGTATTAATAAATTTTTTAGAAAGATACTTTGATTTCTTTTTTAGTTTTATATGTGGAAAACTGTACAAAAAAATACATTTTCCATATTACAGCTCTTTAAACCTACAAACTGACACCAAAATAAATTATTAAAATGGGTTGCCTAATTTGAACCAATTATTTTGATACCTAATATGTATAATATTGTTTTGACATTTTTTTTTTTTTTTTTTACATGCTTCCTCTGTTCACTACATATTGGTTCAGGCCGGAGAACCGTCCTGCTCAGGTTACATTAAAGGGTTGTTACTGTAGGGATGGCAAAACATGTTGCTAAAGACCAGGAACATGCACCGTCCACCGCCAAAAGAAGTTTGGCAGCCAAGGGGGGGGGGGGGGGGGGTCGGTCTATCCCCCCCATTATAATTAGGTACACCATGCCACACAGTCTTTAGACTTCTATGTGAAGTCTTTGAAGTCTTACAAGAAGAATTTATATAATTTCCAATACTCGAATATTAGTATAATAAACAGGTCATTTTCACTAGATATATAATTTTACATTTTTATCATTAAAGAGTAACTAAACTTTTGATTAAATTATTGTTAAAATGTCATAATGATACTTTTTGTAATATACTTTGTATGCTTAAACTTGACTTTTCTTATACACAGCTGATTCTCGGCAGCAGTGCTTACGGACAGGTGTACACATTGCTGCTTCTGCCTGTGCCTCCCCTAAATGCTGGCATGATACATGAGTATCCTGTAACCATGTGCTATGCCAGGATTAGCTGAGCGGAGCGGGCTCCTGCTTGTGCCTGCTCCGCTAAGCTAAACGCTTACATGCAGTTCCCTTAGCTTAGCGAAGCAGGCACAAGCAGGAGCCCGCTCTGCTCAGCTAATCTGAGCAAAGCACATGGTTACAGGGTACCAATGTGATATGCCAGGAGTTAGTAAACCTCTGGGGAGCATGGGCAGGAGCAGCAATGTGCGCTGCTGCCTGAAGCCCCATTGAAAAACTGTAAACTCTGAGAAGTCAGCGGTGTACTGACGAGTCAATTTTAAGCGCACAGGGAAAGGTGCGCTTTAGGGAGGTAAAAGTCTATTAAAAATACAAAAAGCCTTAATAAAGTATATTACAAAAAGTGTTATTATGGCATCAGGGATATTTTACACAAAACAAAAATTTACATTTAAATCGAATTAGATTTACCTGCTTTGGCAGCAGAGAAGCAACATCTCTTTGTTGTTAATTAAAACTTGCAAAATGACCAGGAAAGCTTTGGCTCTTGTTGCTGTGGAAGGGCTTTCCAGAAGACGAACTATCTTTGTAACAAAGTCCTTAAGAAGAAGCAAAAAATAAATAAATAAATAGATATATACATATATACTGTAAAATCACAAACTGACAAGTAAAATATGTATAATGCCAGCCACAAGATTGTAGCACAGGTAATACTCAAAAAAGTAACGCAAATATTAATTTTGTTAACTATGTTAAATAGTAGAAGACCACTTCCATTAAAAAGAAGGAAAGGAGACAGAAATGTTGCCGTTTTTGGCTACTGCTTTGTAGCAGCAGATGTGGCGCCACAATGCTGGATTTGCAGCGAGATGAAGGGCTGGAAGCACGTATTCATAAGTACCTCCAACATTTAAAGGGAACCTGTCATATTGAACAAGCAGTCTGATCTGCCAGTATAATGTTATAGAGCAGGAGGAGCTGGGCTTTAGTTATATTAAATCTTTTTAAAATTACATGGTGACAGGTTTTCTTTAACACAACCATATACGTGAGATAAGGTCAGAAGGAATAGCTATCAGCCAGACTTGCTCATCTAGCCAACAGATATAGAACGGAGAGGAATATAGCAAACAGGATTTCATTCTAGACTGCTCTGTAAGTTAGTACATTTTTTTTTTTAATATAGATTTTATTAGTTACTGGGGGGCTGAGAAACAGTAAAATTGCCAGTTGAGTACTTTTTATTCCCTAGATGATTAAAAAAAAAAAAAAAAAAAAAAAAAAAAAAGAAGAGTGTAATATATCTTGTAGAGATAAGCGACTTTCCGCTTATGAAATTAGTTCACACTTCATTTGGTGGTAAAAGGTGAATTGCGTTATGGAATCCGTTACCACGGACCATAACTCAATTCTATGACTGAATGCATAAGGTAATGCCTTTAGAGGCATTCCGTTATTCATTCCGTCATAACAGAAGTTTATGGTCTGCGAAACAGATCCCTCCCGTTCCCGTTATGCAGGGGAGTGCCTCTAAAGGCATTTCGTTATGCATTCCGACATAGAATTGCGCCATGGTCCGTGGTAACGGAATCCATAACACAATTCACCTTTTACCAATAAACGAAGTGTGAACAAATTTCAAAAAATGAAATTCGCTATATCTCTAATATCTTGCCAATTTATTACACAAATATAACATTTACCATGAAACAATTTCATAAATCCAAACTATACAGGGAGTGCAGAATTATTAGGCAAGTTGTATTTTTGAGGATTAATTTTATTATTGAACAACAACCATGTTCTCAATGAACCCAAAAAACTCATTAATATCAAAGCTGAATATTTTTGGAAGTAGTTTTTAGTTTGTTTTTAGTTTTAGCTATTTTAGGGGGATATCTGTGTGTGCAGGTGACTATTACTGTGCAAAATTATTAGGCAACTTAACAAAAAACAAATATATACCGATTTCAATTATTTATTTTTACCAGTGAAACCAATATAACATCTCAACATTCACAAATATACATTTCTGACATTCAAAAACAAAACAAAAACAAATCAGTGACCAATATAGTCACCTTTCTTTGCAAGGACACGCAAAAGCCTGCCATCCATGGATTCTGTCAGTGTTTTGATCTGTTCACCATCAACATTGCGTGCAGCAGCAACCACAGCCTCCCAGACACTGTTCAGAGAGGTGTACTGTTTTCCCTCCTTGTAAATCTCACATTTGATGATGGACCACAGGTTCTCAATGGGGTTCAGATCAGGTGAACAAGGAGGCCATGTCATTAGATTTTCTTCTTTTATACCCTTTCTTGCCAGCCACGCTGTGGAGTACTTGGACGCGTGTGATGGAGCATTGTCCTGCATGAAAATCATGTTTTTCTTGAAGGATGCAGACTTCTTCCTGTACCACTGCTTGAAGAAGGTGTCTTCCAGAAACTGGCAGTAGGACTGGGCGTTGAGCTTGACTCCATCCTCAACCCAAAAAGGCCCCACAAGCTCATCTTTGATGATACCAGCCCAAACCAGTACTCCACCTCCACCTTGCTGGCGTCTGAGTCGGACTGGAGCTCTCTGCCCTTTACCAATCCAGCCACGGGCCCATCCAACTGGCCCATCAAGACTCACTCTCATTTCATCAGTCCATAAAACCTTTGAAAAATCAGTCTTGAGATATTTCTTGGCCCAGTCTTGACGTTTCAGCTTGTGTGTCTTGTTCAGTGGTGGTCGTCTTTCAGCCTTTCTTACCTTGGCCATGTTTCTGAGTATTGCACACCTTGTGCTTTTGGGCACTCCAGTGATGTTGCAGTTCTGAAAAATGGCGCAACTGGTGGCAAGTGGCATGTTGGCAGCTGCACGCTTGACTTTTCTCAGTTCATGAGCAGTTATTTTGCGCCTTGGTTTTTCCACACGCTTCTTGCGACCCTGTTGACTATTTTGAATGAAACGCTTGATTGTTCGATGATCACGCTTCAGAAGCTTTGCAATTTTAAGAGTGCTGCATCCCTCTGCAAGATATCTCACTATTTTTGACTTTTCTGAGCCTGTCAAGTCTTTCTTTTGACCCATTTTGCCAAAGGAAAGGAAGTTGCCTAATAATTATGCACACCTGATATAGGGTGTTGATGTCATTAGACCACACCCCTTCTCATTACAGAGATGCACATCACCTAATATGCTTAATTGGTAGTAGGCTTTCGAGCCTATACAGCTTGGAGTAAGACAACATGCATAAAGAGGATGATGTGGTCAAAATACTAATTTGCCTAATAATTCTGCACTCCCTGTATATATAATAAATTCTGTATGAGAAGGTGAAGGGTGATTAAAATTACCAGAATAACAAACCTAAAAACTAAAGAAGCCTACTGCAATACATAAATGAAGATACAAACAGTAACAAGTTAAAACGTCTGGATAACCCTTATGTTCAACAAGATTCTCAGATTCTACTGGATCTGTGGTAATTTAGGATAAAGAGAAAATCTTTTAGCAGCAAAAGGAATTCTGGACCCTATAATTACTCGGATCTTCATAGATTCAGATGATTCTAATGAGAGAACTCATGTACCATGATTTTCTGGTATTAGTCATTAATAAATTTACAGGGGAAGATTTATCTGGGGGTGCAAAGAAAAACTGGTTTAGTTGCCCACAGGAACCAATCAGATTCCACCTTTCATTTTTCATAGCTCCTTTGGAAAAAAACGGATTGATCTGATTGGTTGCTATGGGCAAATAACCCGCTTTTCCTTTGCACCAGTTTTCATAAATCGCCCCCACAGTCCATTCCGACTAACTTGTAAGGAAAGTGAGCTTAGAGAACAATTGTCACGCTTCGGTGTGGGAGGGAAATACCACACAGAGCATAGGAGGGAAGGGGGGGAACAGGGATTCAGGCCTGAGAACTAGTTAAGAAAAATGGACACCACCTAGTGAAAATCCTAACTGACTACCAGTATGAACAGACCCCAAAGGTAGGTGAGTTAATATGCAGGAATACCTAGATTCCTATCAAGCCCTATAGGACCTTGGTACTAATGGCAGGGACGAGACTACCTGTTCCTACAAAAGGAAGGACGAACAGGAGTGTCTCCTTCAGGCCTAATACAAACAATAGGGAAATGCAACACACAGAACCCAAACAAAATACAAAAGAAAAGGAAAGACTTAACTTCAAAGGAGCAATGGAAGCACCAGGAACTCAGCCGAGATCCAACCACAATATATCCAAAAGGTCCAAACAGAAGCTATAAACCGCACAGAATTATGGGAGAAGAAACTATAAATATAGAAGGTTAAATAACCCTAATAGCCACACCTGGGGAAAGAAGGTGTGGCAAGCACCAGAAACAACACAGACGTCATTTGATCCAAACTGAAAACATGTCAGATCAAACCACGTGTTGCCAGTCTCACCGGTCTCCTCCCACCTCTTGCGGGAACATCCGTGACAACAATAGTGTTCTCCTGCCCTAGATCTACCAAACGTTACCTTCCTGAATACATTTTAAATTAAAGGGAAATTAAAGGGGAAGGCTGCTTTGGACAATACTGGCATTGATCATAAAGCCTCCCTCTGCTGGGACCCCTAGTAGTTGGCAACAATCTATAGGTAAACCTAGCAGCAAGTGTCAAATTTCCCTGCAGCACCACCACAGGTGAATTTAAGAATTACAACGTGTCTATTTAAAAAACGGCTGGTCTGCGTAAAGCTGGCCGTAAAAATGAGATGACTATTGGCCAAACCTGCTGATTTTGGTGTATGGGAGCCTCCCAACTGTTTCCTGGTGGCAGATGTTGGATTTTAAAATGCCCAATTATTTAGTTCTCAGAGGTACCTGGCAGCACCCTGATAACTCTTCCAATTTAGAAGACTTGAATGCTCAACCAAGCTGAGTGTGCATCTGTATGGGAGGACGGATTAGAAAAAATAGCCGTCAGCCAAACTGAAAGTGCTTGGTCAACTGCTATCTCATATGTACGGCCAGCCCAGGGGCAGATTGGCCATAGACCTTACAGGGTAATTTCCCAGGGGGCCACTTGAGCCCTCTTCACAGCCGGCCAGTGGATGTTTTTGTGGATGTATTTTGTGCCACAATATGGTATTGTTAGACCTGCCTATTTGTGTTGACTCTGCCTTCCATCCATTTGGACCCAACTACAAAATGGGGCCACTTTTATTTATTTTTCCAGGGCCACTTTAAGTTCCCAGTCCACCCCTGGGCAAGCCTAATGCAGCACAGGAAGATCCTCTCTTTCTTTCTTTTTCAAGGAGGAAGTACAGAGCACCACCATATTGCACAGTGCCCCATACTGAAATGAAAAGATGGTGCAAGTAAGCAAAGCTAATAAACTCCACACAGTACTCATTTGTACAGATTTACACTCTGAAGTTTTTAGATGTTCTATAAAAATCCTAAATGTTCATACAGAGCAAACCACTGTGAATATTTACTATAAATTCTAATGACCCTTTTGACAAATGTATTGGAACAGCCTAGTGTGTCATAAAGGCTTTAAAGGGTAAACCATTATGTCCAACGTTGCTTTATATCCAAGCATTATATTTGATGTCTGGCATGACCGAGAGGTACAATTTTCAGCAAGTTCAAGAAAACCACTCTAATCCATTTTCTGGAAACAATACAAAAACAATTTATGGTCTTCTTTTCTATTAGTTTTTCCTAAGCAATCTAATAGCAAAATGCATTATGGCCTGTGTGAGTGGAAGAGTTACGGCTTAGGTGCACTCTGCAGCGACAGGTCTGTGACCAAACTATTTAATCAGGATTATTGCCTTACTTACAAGAGAAGTAATATCCGATAATACCACACCGGGAATTCGAAAAACAAATCACTTTCAATGATACATAGAGGAGCTCAGTGTACTCATATTTCAGAACTATTGGCTATTTTCTTTATTTTTGAGAGACACCCTAGGATTAACTTCATACTGTCAAAAAGTGGGGATCTTCTATACTTGGCTGCATCCAAAATGAAAAACATCCACTGACTAGAACAGAAAAAGAATGAAGACGAGTGGAAGACAAACAGTACAAGAATTTTACTAAAATGCACAGTGGCCCCTGCTTTTCGCAGGACTCATATATGAAAGATTTTATGTTGCATATAAAGTATAGTGACAAAAACAATGAATTGTATATGCAAGGCATATGGGTAAATATACTGATGTTACACTGTCTGCTCCAAGTGACACTACTGTATGTGAAGTTAAGGGAATACATCGCAATTCAGTAAAATGATGTACATCAAATGGGATTTTTATTTTTGTGGTTGTGGCAAGTAAATTGAGAAATTTACAGGTACAATTGTAATACTAATTCTAGTGTCAATAGTAAAGCAATTGATAAGGGCAGATAACATAAAGCCCCTCTAAAGGTTCCCTATTAACAGTCATTTTAGCCTAAGTAGAAGATGGCTGTAGGTTTCTTCAACAGGATTATTGCTAAAAGACCAGAATCAATTTCTCCTGCCATGATCAGGGTTTTATCACATATCTCCAGAGACACCTAAATCTGTATGAAGTACATACGTCATAGTAACGATATGTGTCATGTAATTAGGTGCAGCCATACACAGACACAGAGAAACAGGCTGACATGCCAGTTAACAGAGTACGTAGGTGGTTTAGTCAGGGAGGTAGTTGATTGAAAAACAGTGGCACAGAAATACCTTACCATTATATGAGGGTCACAACTATAAGGCTACTTTCACATCTGTGTTTTCCTTTCCGGTATTGAGATCTGTCATAGGATCTCAAAACCGGTGGAAAATGCTTCAGTTTTGCCCCCATTTGTCAATGGGGACAAAACTGAACTGAACGGAGTGCACCAGAATGCATTCCGTTCCCTTTGGTTGCGTTCCCATGCTAGACACAAAAGCGTTTTTGAGTGCATCATGGGATAATGATCAAGGCAAATGCGGCATGGTGCCAGATCCATTTTTTCGGACACAAAAAAGAAGCGGATCCAGCGCCCATTGACTTACATTGGTTTTAGTGCCAGATCAGTCTTGTTCATTTTAGAGCTAATACAACCGGATCCGTTCAGAACGGATGCAGGCGGTTATATTATCATAATGGAAGTGCTTTTGCTGATCCCCCTCTGGGTCCAGCAAAAAACACAGATGTGAAAGTAGCTTAAGGCTCCACATACAGTGTCTAAAGCATCACTGTCCAATATGAAACCAATACCATAAATGACATATGATAGTTACAGAATTTGCACTAGGGCCTGTCATATCAGTAGGCGCAGCATCTTTATCTTGGGAACCATAAAAGCTTCAAAGGTGCAAGGTAATATGATTGAAATACTAAATACTGGTATGTAGAAGACAAAAAAAAATGGAGACAGATCCTCACGTATTATCGATGAGAGGGAGAGACACAGTAAAATTGTTTGGTAACGTGCTTACCTTTAGCTGTTATAAAAGTCACAACAAACTTAATGGCTTGCAGTCTTTTTCACCGCACAGCGGGCAGGTGCCCGGCCGGGACTGCAGACTTGGTTCTTAGCCAGTTCTCAGCCAGGAGGGAAGAGCCGGGATACAAGATAAACTTGGTTTGTATAAAAAAAAGTGGAACACTGGTTTACTCACAGACTTCAAGGCGGGTCTAAATAAAATATTGTACTTTATTTTGCAACACGTTTCGAGGGTGAAGGCCTCTCTTCATCAGGCTAAATAACAAAACATTTGATACTGTGCCTGAAGAAGAGGGCCCTTTGACCTCAAAACGCTTTGCTAAATAAATTACCAACGTTTTATTGTTGCCTGCCTTGAAGTCGGTGAGTTACAGCACCTAAACTAGTTTTAGTTTTTTTATACAAATCAAATTTATCTGAAATATTAAATACCATTACATCCTGCGATACTAATGGATTAAATCATTCAAATTCTACCTTTTATGGCTTATTCACATTCCATTTTTGTGGATCAGACTCATTCAAGTGTGGGATTGAGAAAAAAAAAATATTAACACAGAAGCCATCTATGTGCCATACATGTCTGACTGTAACCCTAGTGCACTACAAGGAGTGCAAATGACTCCTTTTTATGCCCCGAAATGAACAGATCCCAGCATTAGAATAAATAATAATTACATTCAGACATTACAGACCAAATTATAACAGACCCCTAAATAAAATTAGATCCAAAATAAGACCCCTAAAATATACAGACCCCCAAAGTCAAATAAATACAGGCATTACATATGTTCAAACCTAAGACCAGACACCCTTATCCCTAAACTAATACAGATTGTAGACTAGACACACCAGATATAGAGCCCAGATCAGATCCCGTAAACTAATTTAGACCTAGATCAGACCTTAGGGAGCCTTGAAGCTCGTCTTCAGGACCTGCACACATAAGGTCATTTGACCTGTAAAGGTCCTTTTACAGTAACAGGGTTGTCTGAGTTCATTACGCATCACAGTTTTGTTGCTTTTTTGGCTGCATTACACCATGAATTTCTGCTATTCTCTCAGTTGTTCTTTTAAGCTGAAACTTTTTGAATTATAGCGGAGGATGACCTTTAATGTCTGTAAATGCTAATTTGAACTCATGTTTCATTTTCCCTTCACAAAATGTCTTAAAATGCATGTCACAGGTTATGTGTCTGTACAGGAGCAACGGTATTAATGGTAGCATCTAGTTTAACATTCACACAATGTCCTGTGCCGAGTTCAATCTGGAGAAACTGTCGGCAGGCATTGTAAAGCGTTTCTTACCTTTTCTTGTGTGAGTCTTTGGAGATGAATTCCAGCTGACAACATTGTAGCGAACATGGTCAGCATGTACTGTTGCACTTTGGCTATTCCCGTCACTAATGTGTTTATCACCGACACAAGTCCCGCTTTCTCAATGACGCTCTGGAAGGCTGAGGGAGCATGATGAGTGATCCTGCATAAAGCCTAAAACAGACCAGAAAGTGCTCAGTTATCCTGCTCTCTAAAACTCCCATGTCATGCTTCAAGGCTACTCTCTTTTGTTCTCATTAAAAAAACAAGTCTGGCAGAGGCTGATTTTGGTTTTATAAAGGGTATTTTACTCATTCCCATTAGCAATAATTAAATAAAGAATCCCAAAAAGTATATTTTATGAATTGACATAAATATAGTTAAAAAAGGTGTAAAAATCTAACATATTTGCTCAATTCACACAATATGCTTCATAAAACAAATGTATACCGAATAGGCTCCATACAGTTCTTGTTTTAGGCACATCAGAGGTAAACACTGTGGGTATTCTCCTGCATATGCCACTACACAGCATACAGTTGACCATTGACTCCCACTGTGAAAAGACTTAACGTGCAGTATACTTTATTACTGTGTCCCTCTGCATAGAACAGCGTGGTAGACCATGATTATCTAAACAGTGAAAGAACGGTATGCCAACGTATAGTGGACCAGCATATCCGTACTTTTGGCATATTATGGCTGGATGGGGCCTATTGACATGTCAGAGTATACGTTGGTCAATACTCCCAGCATATACCTCCATCATGCCTAAAAAATTGTCTTAATAATGAAGTTTAAGCAGAATAATTATTGTTAAACATGGAAAATTGTGCAAAAGGTAAACTGAAAATATTAATTTATTTGCATAAACATACAGTTGTTTATAGTCAGTTACTGGTATATTTCCAGCACAAAAATATAACCATTAAAATGCAATATACTTTATTTTATCTACTAAAAAGCAATATCCCAATATGACTAAAGTGACGGTCAAAACCCATCTAATGTATGCAATGTAGTTCAATAGATGCTAAATGATGATAGAGGTACATATCTAGGTATAGGGTGGGGAATACTTTCCCTAAAGTTACCCTATGATTAGACTCAGCCCAGAGATGACCCCTAATGGTGGGGACTCTGTCCTCCTGCCTGGGCTATAGCACCCTAGATGGCCCTAATGGGTACTCATACCCCTATACACCCTTACTGACCCTGGACGGGTCAGCATATCACAACGCGTTTCCCCCAGACTATGGGTTCCTCAGGGGGTCAATTACTGGTATATAATGTATAAGTAGACTGAACCAGGTCAATGCAATAGGACTTTTTCCAGACTGCTAAATAAAAAATATGATTATGAAGCAGTAACTCCCATCAGGGCTATACTGTACTAAGTCTGTTACAGTCACACTTAGTCCGAGGCCATATGAGGTAATGTATTCCAGGAGGCCCTGAAGACGGAGATTCAGCCCGATCACTGACTCCTCTCACAATGACATGCACTAATATAGTACTGTTTATTGGGGTTCATGACACAATTCACACTATATACAAGTCATAGCCATTGAGACACAGGTAGTAAGGAAAATAAAGTGGGGTGGGAGGATGTCCCCCTACCTAAATGCAAAGGCATTCAGAATATGTGGACATTTTTGTAACATCCTGTGATGATTACCCTATGAGCACTGTAGCTGACATTAGTGGTTGTCATCTATTAGTTATATATTAAATAGTATATTAAAGATATTACAATTATAAATTATAATATTAATACAACATTTCTCACGGTCAGCAAATTTGCATGTAACTACAGTGCTTGACTACCAGCCATTAGACTAATATGATTGTAAAGTGTGAAGATGGATTCTCTGATCATTTGAACTCCATTGGGTCTGATAAAATTATATTGACATATGAATAAATTGAAGACTTGTTTGACATGTTTCTGTGATGGAATGAACAAAGAAACTTGTCTGAAGTCCATGTGGTCTGATCAAAAAAGTCATGTCTGAAATATATGTACAAAGTATTACTCCACTTATTTGATAGAATCCATATGACCTGAAAATGAACAAACATACTTGTTGGGGCAAGAGAGCTAACTATTGTCTATCAAGGTTATCTTGGCATTCTAATGTATTGTGTATCTGGGAATTGGCCACACCAAGGTCCTTAATAATAGCAGATAAACTAAATATACACAGTGACCCTTATAGATCGCTTAAGATAGCTACATTCCACTAGACGGTGAAGCTATTTGATTAAACATTATAAAAGCTGGAACTTTTCAGTTAGCAAGTGAAGTTCATCTATGGAAGGATGCTCGCTTTCCCTTATCCAGACTCTGCTTCCACTGAAACGGACTTCCTAGCCGATGTCTCTGTCAGATGATGTTAACTCAATCGGTGATGTAAGTTTTCTAGTCTTCATATATACAAAAAGAAGGACATCATATCTCTATATCTATATACTTATTGTTATATTTAATAAAATCATATTATCAACGTGCATTTGAAGTGCAGTTGTCACCTTCAATTGAAGTTGCAGTTAAGAGTATCTCTTTATACCAGGGGTGCACAACCTTTTTCGGTCTGGAGGCCGCATTGTCACATCGCACTATTTCAAGGGGCCGCAAAGAGAAAAAAAAGTTAATCAGCGCTTGTTTGCATTAGCCTATTACACAGGCTAATGCAAAGTGACTGGGGAGGAATGATCACTACCACAGTCATTCCTCCCTCATTCACTTATAGCACATTCCTGATTACACAGTGAGATGTGCTGACGATAATTGTACATCTTTCATCCAGATGAAATATGCAAATCAGCAGACAAACGAGTGATTCCTTGTTTATCGGCTGACCAGCGGCACGATTATACTGCCAAATATCAGGAATAAACGCCCCTATGAACACTTGTTCCCAGTAATTGTCTTGATTATTGTGCTGTGTAACAGGGGCTCTACAGATGTTCTTGCAGCATGGGCCTGAAACAGAAGATTCACACTTTCCTGCTCCCTGCCGCTCCCGCTGCCTCCATCTTCTGGTTCTGTCGCTGTTTACATCCAGCTGGATATGTACCTTTCCAGCCAATGACTGGCTTCAGTGGTGATGTGGTCACAAGCAGCGTTTCACCGCTAAAGTCAGTCATTTGCTGTAGAGGTGCTCCGAGACAGGAGGATGGAGACAGCGAGAGCAGCACGGAGCAGGAAAGTAGGAATCTTCTGTTTTAGGGACTATGCTGCAGGAACTTGTTAAAAATCATTTTAACTAGGAAACTCCTTTAAGTGGCGAAGTTTCCTGCCTCCTATTCACTAATGAGCACTTTACTTCAATGCAGAGGACGGCGCTCACTGGTTATTCCCACCTTCTGCACCCCCCCCCCCCCCATATATACTGTAGGTGACCTGCAATAACCAGTAAGCATTTTCCCTGAAGGCTCACGGACACGGCCATTGTTTTAGTCCACATCTCAGCCGCAAAAGGCATGGTCGTGTGTATAAGGCCTTTCTAGCCGGGAAAGCACTTATTGGTTAACCCTTTAATGACCAGTCACTTTTTTGGGATTTAGCGCACATGGTTCAAACACTTTTTTGGACTACTAAAATAACATTTGCAGCTTTTTATTATATAACACAGGGCTTTTTTTTTTTCCTTCGTATTTTAACACTGATATATTATTAAGCCATTGATTCTATATTTGTTTGTTTAAGACAATCCTTCCTCCCCCTGTTATCACAGATAATCCTTTCCATTTTAGTCATTATTCACAGATTTTTTTCCATTCACAAACAAGAGGGTTGATCTTTTTCAATCCATTTTTTCAGGATAAGCAATATTGCCTGAAACAGCAACTTACAGAGAACCTGTTTTCCCGGCTTTCAAAGCTTCAAATGAATTGTACCCTCCAAAATACAAGCTACAGGATCATCATATATCTGTACTCCTAAAATTCTATCAATAATATGCTCTATTTCAGGCCAGTACCTAAATAACTTGGGGCACCTCCAGATTAAATGTATAAGGCCTGCCTGTTCTTCACCACATCTTGGACATTCATCTGTAACTCTTAAACCCTTTTATTTATTTTTTAAGATTAGAGGTGTACGATGTAACCTATGAATAAGGGAAAACTGAGAAACCCCGTATGAGACCCTTATTGAGACCAAGGGTCTACTACTCAGAACATCTTCCCATTTCTCATCTGTCAGACCATCAATATCTTTTTTCCATTTTTCTTTAGCTGGAATTTTACTCTCTGTTTGTATTCATTTCATTAACATCCTATATCTCCTTGAAATACTGCCATTTTCCAAAGGGGCTCTATTATATTTCTCCACATCTACTGATGAGCTAATTGCATCCCTTATTTGAAGGTATTTAAAATAGTATTTTCTTGAAATACCAAATTCTGTAATCAAACTTTCAAAATCCTTCAATTTATTTCCCTAAAAAATGTGACAAAGCAAACTAACACCTCTAGTCTCCCAATTACATACTGCTTAATTGTCTGAATCTCACATAAATTAACATTATTCCATATTGGGGTTCATTTTAAATATCCCATTATTTTTTTTAATTTCTCTCCAAGTGTACTCCATTAAATTAAATATCTGATTATCAGTGCTTGTATTCCCCAAAGTGTCTGATTCTAAAATCTCCAAAAAACTAAACTGCTTACTCTTAAACCCCCTTGTTCAATAACTATCATCTCAACAAAGAGCTTTCTTCTTTCACCTTCATATGTTCAAATTGTGCCACCAAAAAATATAGATACCAGTTTGGAAGAGAAAAACCCACCTCTTTAATAGGAAACTGAAGTATTTCTTTTATTTATCCTAGGTGTTCCTCCTTTCCAAATAAAGTCCCCCATTAACCTATCCACTATCTTAAACACATTATTTGGCAACCAAATTGGGGCATTTTGCAATACATACAATATGTTGGGGAGGAAAACCATCTTCATCAAGTTTATTCGCCCCATCGTTGATAAATGATGGAACTACATTTAATTCTACATGTCTTGAGATATTTATCCCTAAATATTTAAAGGTAATTCCTTTATCAATTATGTTTACATCTAACTTCCTACTCAGATCTCCCTCCCCCTATAGCATCAAAGGTGATTTATCCCAATTTATCTTAAAACCTGAAAAATATCTGAACCTATCTATTATAGTAAGTCCGATTCGTACACACAAAACCTGTCCTAATCACACAGGAGGACAAGTTACTTCACAGCAAAGAGCGGCCTCATCCTCCTCTCTGCTCGTCAGGGATTATGATCCTGAACACAAGTGAATCTCTGTGCAAATGGAGAGGCGACATGAGAGGTGGGTGAGGTGTGGCTAATGAGCAGTAGCACTTGAATGCAGTCTCAATTACCAGAGCTCCATATCACCATAGTCTGTCCCGTCCGTCATCTTTGTTTTTCATTTCTCCTCATGAACTAAATTTCCCAGAGATTCAGCTAAAGTTCTTATGATCTGTATTCCGGATCATAATTCCTAACAAGTAGAGAGGAGGAGGAGGAGGCAGCTCTTTACCTCAGTATTGTGAAGTAACTTGTCCTAATGTGACTAGGACAGGTTTTGTGTGAACTAATTGTACAGAGACCATTTTGCTTCCCCTGATGATTGCTTACCAGACAAAACTAACCATTATAAATAATGAAAAGTATTTAAGCACATATTATAAAGTAATATTTAAGTATTTTCATTTTCTTCATTCCCGGAAAACCCCTTTAATATGATGGACCACTGCATTTCACAGTTGCCACTATGCAACCGGTGCTGTACATACAGCTACTTTAAGGCTACTTTCACACTAGCGTTTTTACTGGATCCGGCAGGGTTCAGCAAAAACGCTTTCGTTACTGATAATACAACCATCTGCATCTGTTATGAACAGATCCGGCTGTATTATCTTTAACATTTCCAAGACGGATCCGCCATGAACTCCATTGAAAGTCAATGAAGGACAGATCCGTTTTATTTTGTGGCAGATTGTGTCAGAGAAAACTGATCTGTCCCCATTGACCTACATTTCTCCGCATCCCAGGATGGAAAGCAAACTACAACATGTTGCGTTTTTCTCTCCGTTATGAGAAAGCAACTAAACGGAATGGAATGCATTTTGGAGCACTCCGTCCTGTTCAGTTTTGTCCCCGTTGACAATGAATGGGGGACAAAACTGAAGTGTGTTTTTTCCGGTACTGAGCCCCTATAACGGATCTCAATACCGGAAACCTAAAACGCTAGTGTGAAAGTAGCGTATTTACCTAATTGCCATCATATCAAGACTGTAGCTGATATACGAATATTTACTATTACGATTCTAGTGGAGGTTTATTTGGTTTGGCTGACATGAGCTAATCTGCATACTTTTCCCATGCTACATTAACAAGTGTTCATACACCCAATGGGTCTTTTCAATTAGAACCAGTAATCTCACTATGATGCATCTAAGGCATCCTTTTGTAGATACTTTTTTTAAACTAGGGATCTGAATAAATCTGGTGCATGGCATGTATGGCACTTTTTTGAGCCAGCAGTTTACCACACTGTAAAACTCCCACTCTGAAGTCACTGGTGGTAACTCAGGTAGCCATCAAGGGTGGACTGGTCATAAACGTTACAGGGAAATTTCCCAGTGGTCCAATGCCCAAAGACCCGCCTTAGCCTTCCTTACGGCTGTCAGACGGGTACATAACTATCTGATCCTCTCAGCATTAATGAACGCTAGGGGCTTCAGAAATATATGCAACTGTCCAGCAGCTGCAGGACAGTGGTACAATTGAATAATGTGG
Organism: Bufo gargarizans; assembly: GCF_014858855.1. Taxonomy (NCBI): domain Eukaryota; kingdom Metazoa; phylum Chordata; class Amphibia; order Anura; family Bufonidae; genus Bufo; species Bufo gargarizans. Next base: position 189,395,849 of record NC_058084.1, read on the forward strand.
AGGATGCAGGAGTATTTTGTGCTGCATTGTGGTATTTGGTTCTTCTGAGAAGGAATTTTGAGCTGCACTATAGTATTGCTGGCCCTGCCTACTTGTTTTGTCCCTGCCCAGTTGTGTTGCCCCACCTTCTGTCAATTTGGACCCCCCTACAACATGGGACCACGTTTACTTTTTTTTTTTTTTTTTTTTTATCAGAGCCACAATTATTTCCCAGTCCTGGTATCCATTGACAGCTGGACTTCCAGGATATGCAGACAAGAGACTAAGAGATGTGCAAGAAAGTGTTTCAAAATACCTAATGTAAATTAGTTTACAGAAAAAAATGTTTTTTCAGGAGTAAGGTGAAATCCTTACTACAATACAATGGTATTTTTGGAATTGCTCCTTTTACAAATTACTGTTGCTTCCCTATAGGCACCCTGTGCAGAATACACAGACAGCATGTATTCTGGGGTTCAGTTTTACAAGTTGCGCTGTAATCATGCAGTTCCTTAAAGAGGACCTGTCACCACAAAATGTAGTAAAATCTGAAAGCACCATGTTATACAGCAAGAAAATCTGAGCAGACAGATATATAGTTTTGTGGGAAAAGTATCAGTAAAACTTTTAATTTATAAAAACTTGTAAAACATTTATACCTTTGCCTTTTTGCAGTCCTGTGAAGAACCATCGGTACAAGAGGGAGGGGTTATCATACAAGGATAGCTGTCAGTCACTGATAACACCTCCCTCCTGTACCGATAGGTATTCACAGGGCTGCAAAAAGGCAAAGATATAAATGTATAAATTACAAATTTTACTGAATATTTTCTCACAAAACTTTATATCAATCAGCTCCACTCCTCCTGCCTTATAACATGATGCTTTCATATTGCATTATGTATTGTGCTGACAGGTCCTCTTTAATAATTAAAGTAATTTCAAACTGAAGCTTCACCATTAAAGGAACAATATGACCAGTTCTATGTTGTCCTATCTGTTTCTGTTTCAGAGATGTGGACCTATGGTATTTACTTGAATGAGTCCGCAATCCGGAAGATACGATGCAGTGGCATGGAGCGGAAGGCATTTCGGTCCGTGCCTCCACATTACAAAAAAAATAGAACACGCTCTATTTTTTCTACAAACCGGATTCCAAAAAAGTTGGGACTCTAAACAAATTGTGAATAATAACTGAATGCAATGATGTGGAGATGGCAAATGTCAATATTTTATTTGTAATAGAACGTAGATGACACATCAAACGTTTAATCCGAGTAAATGTATCATTTTAAAGGAAAAATACGTTGATTCAAATTTTCACGGTGTCAACAAATCCCCAAAAAGTTGGGACAAGTAGCAATAAGAGGCTGGAAAATGTAAATTTGAGCATAACGAAGAGCTGGAAGACCAATTAACACTAATTAGGTCAATTGGCAACATGATTGGGTATAAAAAGAGCTTCTCAGAGTGGCAGTGTCTCTCAGAAGCCAAGATGGGTAGAGGATCACCAATTCCCACAATGTTGCGCAGAAAGATAGTGGAGCAATATCAGAAAGGTGTTACCCAGCGAAAAATTGCAAAGACTTTGCGTCTATCATCATCAACTGTGCATAACATCATTCGAAGATTCAGAGAATCTGGAACAATCTCTGTGCGTAAGGGTCAAGGCCGTAAAACCATACTGGATGCCCGTGATCTCCGGGCCCTTAAACGACACTGCACCACAAACAGGAATGCTACTGTAAAGGAAATCACAGAATGGGCTCAGGAATACTTCCAGAGAACACAATCCACCGTGCCATCCGCCGTTGCCATCTGAAACTCTACAGTGCAAAGAAGAAGCCATTTCTAAGCAAGATCCACAACCTCAGGCGTTTTCACTGGGCCAGGGATCATTTAAAATGGAGTGTGGCAAAATGGAAGACTGTTCTGTGGTCAGACGAGTCACGATTCGAAGTCCTTTTTGGAAATCTGGGACGCCATGTCATCTGGACCAAAGAGGACGAGGACAACCCAAGTTGTTATCAACGCTCAGTTCAGAAGCCTGCATCTCTGATGGTATGGGGTTGCATGAGTGCGTGTGGCATGGGCAGCTTGCATGTCTGGAAAGGCACCATCAATGCAGAAAAATATATTCAGGTTCTAGAACAACATATGCTCCCATTCAGACGTCATCTCTTTCAGGGAAGACCCTGCATTTTTCAACAAGATAATGCCAGACCACATTCTGCATCAATCACAACATCATGGCTGCGTAGGAGAAGGATGAGGGTACTTGAATGGCCAGTCTGCACTCCAGATCTTTCACCTATAGAGAACATTTGGCGCATCATAAAGAGGGAGGAGCAACAAAGAAGGCCCAAGACGATTCAACAGTTAGAGGCCTGTATTAGACAAGAATGGGAGAGCATTCCTATTTCTAAACTTGAGAAACTGGTCTCCTCGGTCCCCAGACGTCTGTTGAGTGTTGTAAGAAGAAGGGGAGATGCCACACAGTGGTGAAAATGGCCTTGTCCCAACTTTTTGGGGATTTGTTGACACCATGAAATTCTGATTCAACATATTTTTCCCTTAAAATGGTACATTTTCTCAGTTTAAACTTTTGTTCCGTGATTTATGTTCTATTCTGAATAAAATATTAGAAGTTGGCACCTCCACATCATTGCATTCAGTTTTTATTCACGATTTGTATAGTGTCCCAACTTTTTTGGAATCCGGTTTGTAGGTGCGGACAGATAGTGGACCCATTCAAGCTGAATGGGTCTGCATCCCTGAGCACCAGCCACACAGACGGTACACGTGCATTGGGGATTGCAATTTGCATGGAAGGCACACGTGTCCATGAGCCCTTACTTGTACTGACCCAGTTATCTTCTTAAAATCAGAACAGACCATCACCAGTGCTGCAGTCCACTCAATACAGTCCTCATGTTCATGGGCTCCAGGGTCCCCACCCTCATAGCCGTTAATTAACATTTCTTTTCCTATACTGTGTATAGGAAGAAAACTGACGGCCAGCGGTGGAGGGCAGAGTCTATTTAACTATTTTACCCTTTTAGCCAAATTAATTATATGAAGTCATCTAATTCAAAGATTTTCCATGTAGTGACCCTAAAAATGACACTTTTTTTTATACAAGTTCTTGTTTCTAATGCTATTGTAAAAAGGTAATTAGCTTTTTAGGAAGAGTTTTCCTCCAGAGTCTTTCAATATTTTCATGGGTAAAAAGTCTTCTATGAATAGGGAAATTATAAAACCATTATCTACAATTCTGATACATTATGAAACATAAAGGAGAAGCTGCCACTTTATAGTTCCTATATTTAATTACATCAGTACTAAATAATTTCTAAATTGTTAGGCTTCCTGCACTGCGATGTCTTCATTATCTAATGTAGGTGAACTTAAAAAGTTCAGTGCCATGTTGGATAAATGAGAACCTTGTAACTTTGCTACCTAGATGTATGTTCATAGGTAAAACTTGGAAAAAAAATATAAAAAAATGTATTAAATTTAAAAGTTTTTTTTAGATCATATTTCTATGTGAAGAAATGACACTTGATGTTTTAGGCCTAAAGCCTATGGCTTCATTAGGGCTCATGCACACGACAGTTTTTTGTTCGCACCAGTTCTGCATTTTTTGAGGGTCAGATGCTGACCTATTCAATTCAATGTGGCTGAAAAAGTATGTTCTTTCCGCGGCCCCGCAAAAAACAGAACATGTCCTATTCTTGTCTGTTTTATGGACAAGGATAGGACAGTTCTACAAAAGGCAGGATGTTCCTTTCCAGAAAATGCAGAAAGCACATGGCCTGGAACATGGCCAGGATGTTCCTTTCTACAAAATGCAGAAAGCACATGGCCTGGAACATGGCCAGGATGTTCCTTTCTACAAAATGCAGAAAGCACATGGCCACAAAATGCAGAAAGCACATGGCCTGCTCCCAATAAGAACCGGCCCGGATCGGCTTTACAGCCACACTAAGTAAAAACAGTATCAGCGAGCACTAGCTGCCGCTGACACACAAAATTACCGGTTCCTATCTCACCGAGGCCAGGAACCTCGGTGACACGTGCCTTCCGTCAATGACGGACCCTTGCGCCTTCCTACTATATATCTGGGAAGTTGGAAGACCAATAGTTGAAGTTTTGGGAGAGGAATGTTGTCCCATTCTTGATTGATATAGGATTCTAGCTGCTCAACAGTCCTGAGTCTTCTTTGCTGGATTTTTCATTTCATGATTATCCAAATGTTTTCCATTGCTGAAAGGTCTGGACTGCAGGCCAGTTCAATACTCTGACTCTTCTTCTCCAAAGCCATGCTCTTGTGATGGATGCAGTATGTGGTTTAGCATTGTCTTGCCAAAATATGCAAGGCCTTCCCTTAAATAGGCACTCCTGGAATGAGAGCATATGTTGGTCTAAAACCTCTATGTACTGCTCATTATTGATAGTCCCTTTCCAGATGTGTAAGCTGCCCATGCCACAGTTTCTAATACAACTCCAAACCATCAGAGATGCAGGTTTTTGAACTGTACACTGATAACAAGCTGGATGCTGTCTGCAGGACACAGCATCCGTAGTTTCCAAAGTGAATTTCATTTCATTTATTTGATTCATCTGACCACAGAACAGTTTTCCATTATGCCTATGTCCATTTGAAATCAGCTTTTGCCCAGAGAAGTTAGCGGCATTTCTGGATTGTATTGGCATATGGCTTCTTCTCTGCACCATAAAGCTTTAACTTGCATTTGTGTATTGTATTATGACCTATGTTCACAGACAATGATTTCTGGAAGTGTTCCTGAGCCCATCCAGTGATTTCCAGTACAGGATCATGTCTATTTTTAATAGTTTCGTCTGAGGGCATATTGAGATCCAATATTGACCAACGGCCATGTCCAATGCACATATGGATTTCTCTACATTCTTCGAATCTTTTGATAATTTTGTGTACAGTACATGGTGAGATATTCAAAGACTTTGCAAATTTTACATTGAGGAAAATTTTTCTGAAATTGTTCCACAATTTTTATTTTTTTTGGCAGATTGATGAACCTCTGTCTATCTTTGCTTCTGTGAGTCTTCACATCTCTAGCATGCTCTTTTTATACCCAGTCATGTGACCTTAATAGCAAATTACTCCTCCAGCTGTTTTTTTGTATTAGTGTCACTTATTTTTCCAGCCTTTTGTTGCTCCAATACTATTTTCTTAGACGCATTGCTGCCATCAAATTCTAAGTGAGTTAATTTTTGCCATGAAATGGTAAAAGTCTGACTTTCAACATCTGCTGTGTGTTTTCACCTTAAAGAGGACCTTTCACCTGGAAAAACATTGTGAACTAAGTATGCAGATATGTAGAGCGGCGCCCGGGGATCTCACTGCACTTACTATTATCCCTGGGCGCCGCTCCGTTCTCCCGTTATGCCCTCCGGTATCTTTGCTCTGTAAGTTTTAGTAGGCGGTGTCTGCCCTTGTCCTGTGGGCGTCTCCTTCTCCTAGGCTGCAGCACTGGCCAATCGCAGCGCACATCTCACAACCTGGGAGGTTTTTTCTCCCTGGCTGTGAGCTGTGCCCTGCGATTGGCCAGCGCTGCAGCCTAGGAGAAGGAGACGCCCACAGGACAAGGGCAGACACCGCCTACTATAACTTACAGAGCGAAGATACCGGAGGACATAACGGGAGAATGGAGCAGCGCCCAGGGATAATAGTAAGTGCAGTGAGATCCCCGGGCGCCACTCTATATGTCTGCATACTTAGTTCACAATGTTTTTCCAGGTGAAAGGTCCTCTTTAAGGCCCCTTTCAGAAGAGCAAGTGTCACTCTGCGGACTCGCAGTGCAGCACCCGTCCTGAACTTCCAGTACTGCCGAGATTGCATCAGTGTTATTCAGTACATTCCAGAACTGTAAGGGTAACATAGTATCATAAATCAGTATAATATTATGCGACCCCGGCAGTGCTGGAAGTTCAGGAAGGGTGCTGCTCTGAGAGTCTGCAGTGTGACACCAGCTCTTCCAAAAGGGGCCTAAGGACTGAACCAAATTTTAAAATTTTACAAATCTTACAAGTTTCACCTTATGTGGTAAAAACTTTGGAATGCTTTTACTTATCCAACATATTCTGTTATTTTTTCCTCATAACACATTGTACTTCCTGTTAGTGGTAAATTTGGGTTTATATCTTTTACCTTTATTTATTAAAAAAAACAAATAAATTTATGGAAAAAAAATTAAAATTCACAATTTTCTCAATTTTATATTTATTTTCTTTCAGGAAAGTGATACCTCACAATATGGCTATTAAAATTCACCATATGTCTACTTTATGTTGGCCACATTTTGAAAATAGAATTTTATTTTTTTAGAACAAAAGAAGGCTTAGAATTTTAGAAGCCACTTTTCATATTTTCAAGAAAATTTTCTAAACTAATTTTTTAAGTACAAGTATCAGTTCTGAAGTCACTTTGTGGGGCTTACATATTAGAAACAACCCACAACTGATCCCATTTTAGAAACTACACCCATCAAAAAAATGATTTTAGAAACTGCTGACCCATTAGGTCAAATTTCTTTAGCATATTTTCCATTTTCATGTAAAACAGCAAGGGTTAACAGCAAAACAAACATCAATATTTATTTGCCTGGTTCTGCAGTTTCTAAAAACCACCCATATGTGGTTATAAACTTGATGGGGCTGTGTGAGGGTTTATTTTTTATGGGATAAGTTGCCATTAAAATTGGTAATATTTTTAGATACATACAACTTTTTGATCACTTTGTATTTTGCTTTTTGGAAATCAGGAAAAAGAAAAAGCAGCAATTCTGTCATAGCTTTTTGGGTTTTGTTATTGTGCGTGCACTCCGTGGGAAATATTACATAACTTTATTCTGATGGTCAGTGTGATTATATAGATATATATATATACACAGTGGGATGCGAAAGTTTGGGCAACCTTGTTAATCGTCATGATTTTCCTGTATAAATCATTGGTTGTTATGATAAAAAATGTCAGTTAAATAAATATATCATATAGTAGACACACACAGTGATATTTGAGAAGTGAAATTAAGTTTATTGGATTTACAGAAAGTGTGCTATAATTGTTTTAACAAAATTAGGCAGGTGCATAAATTTGGGCACCACAAAAAAGAAATGAAATCAATATTTAGTAGATCCTCCTTTTGCAGAAATTACAGCCTCTAAACGCTTCCTGTAGGTTCCAATGAGAGTCTGGATTCTGGTTGAAGGTATTTTGGACCATTCCTATTTACAAAACATCTTTAGTTCATTCAGTTTTGATGGCTTCCGAGCATGGACAGCTCTCTTTAAGTCACACCACATATTTCCAATTATATTCAGGTCTGGGGACTGAGATGGCCATTCCAGAATGTTGTACTTGTCCCTCTGCATAAATGCCTTAGTGGATTTTGAGCAGTGTTTAGGGTCGTTGTCTTGTTGAAAGATCCAGCCCCGGCGCAGCTTCAGCTTTGTCACTGATTCACGGACATTGGTCTCCAGAATCTGCTGATACTGAGTGGAATCCATGCGTCCCTCAACTTTGACAAGATTCCCAGTCCCTGCACTGGCCACACAGCCCCACAGCATGATGGAACCACCACCATATTTTACTGTAGGTAGCAGGTGTTTTTCTTGGAATGCTGTGTTCTTTTTCCTCCATGCTTAACGCCCCTTGTTATGGCCAAATAACTATATTTTAGTTTCATCAGTCCACAGCACCTTATTCCAAAATGAAGCTGGCTTGTCCAAATGTGCTTTAGGCCACCTCAAGTGACACTTTTTGTGCTGTGGACGGAGAAAAGGCTTCCTCTGCATCACTCTCGCATACAGCATCATCTTGTGTAAAGTGCACCGAATGGTTGAACGATGCACAGTGACTCCATCTGCAGCAAGATGATGTTGTAGGTCTTTGGTGCTGGTCTGTGGGTTGACTCTGACTGTTCTCACCATTCGTCGCTTCTGTCTATCCGAGATTTTTCTTGGTCTGCCACTTCGAGACTTAACTTGAACTGAGCCTGTGGTCTTCCATTTCCTCAATATGTTCCTAACTGTGGAAGCAGACAGCTGAAATCTCTGAGACAGCTTTCTGTATCCTTCCCCTAAACCATGATGGTGAACAATCTTTGTCTTCAGGTCATTTGAGAGTTGTTTTGAGACCCCCATGTTGCTACTCTTCAGAGAAAATTAAAAGAGGAGGGAAACTTACAATTGACCCCCTTAAATACTCTTTATCACAATTGGATTCACCTGTGTATGTAGGTCAGGGGTCACCGAGCTTACCAAGCCAATTTGAGTTCCAATAATTAGTTCTAAAGGTTTTGGAATCAATAAAATGACAACAGTGCCCAAATTTATGCACCTGCCTAATTTTGTTTAAACAATTATAGCACACTTTCTGTACATCCAATACACTTAATTTCACTTCTCAAATATCACTGTGTGTGTCTCCTATATGATATATTTAACTGACATTTCTAATCGTAAAAACCAATGATTTATACAGGAAAATCATGACGATTAACAAGGTTGCCCAAACTTTCGCATCCCACTGTGTATATATATATATATATATATATATATATATTTGTTATATATATATATAGATGTACTGTATATATATATATATATATATATATATATAATTTTTTGTCTAATTTTTCATTTTATTTTTTTATGTATAGGGGCAGTGATACTTCCATTTTTGTAATAGACTTTAATTGCTAAAATCGTACATTTCTATTAGAAAAATAGCTCTAAAGTGGCCCATTTTGAGCCTTAGCAATGCTCCTCTGTCTACTGTTTACATAACACAGTAAGTGTTAGCAAGTCTCCACAGTTATGTAAGCAGAAGACAGAGGAGCGTTGATAAGGCTCATAATGGGCCACTTTAGAGCTATTTTACTAATAGAAATGATTTCAGTAATTAAAGGGAACCTGTCATGTGGATATTTGATTATAATCTAACTAATTATACACAATCATTAACTACTAAAAAGTACTTGAATTCGCTTACTGGTGTGACAGATGGTTACCTCATAATATACACACAAAAATGCCGCATGCCACATGCTAATGAGCTGATTCGAGTCCACCGTGATGTCATTGAGTCCAGCGTATATTTAATTCAGAGATATAGCCACTCCCCTGCCCACCTGCTGCTGATTCCTATGGAAACAAACTGCCACTCAGCAGCAGGTGGGCGGGGAGAGTCAGAAGCTCATGAATATTCATGACTCATCATTATCAGCTGGAGCTTTTCAATACCAGATGTTGGCAGATTGACTGAGTCAATTAAAGAAAGTGACCCAGCATTTAGCTAAGATAATCAGTCACTTATTTATGTTGCCCTTAGTTAGGACACCATAAAACTGGTGACAGGTTCCCTTCAAAGTATATTACAAAAATGGTCATTATAATTGCCCCTATACATAAAAAAAAATGCTCCGTGCCTCTCTGTGATCATTTTACTACAAAACCACAGTGACAACTTTATCTCACTGTGATTTTGTAGTAAAAAGATCACAGAGAGGCACAGAGCATTATCAATCATGTTAATGCTCTGTGTTGCTGCTGTCCAGAGCGCGGCTTGGCACTTTTTCACGCTGCAGATGACATGCACTGCATACAATTGTGTGAAAAAGCCCTTTCACTTTAAGATTTGCTACTTTTACACAAAGAATAAAAAAAAATAATAATAATGTTCTTGTGTCCCCATATCTGTTTTAGTTTTTTGGCAATGGCCTGGTGTGAGTTGATGTTTTAATTGGTATGATTTAGAAGTACATAAGAATTTTTAATCACTTGATATGTTTTTTGCAAGGTGTGGTGACAAAAACAAATGGCTGTTCTAGCAGTTTTATATAATTTTTACAGCATTCATCTAACAAGCTACATCAACTGATATTTTTATAGAGCAAGTTGTTACGGACATGGTGATACAAAACATGTCTTTTTTTTTTCAGTTTTATACAACTCGTTATCTTCTCACTATGTCGTCATCTCTGAGAGAGATTTTTCTGGCGGTGGTCTCGTGTGAAGGCTCATTTTTTTGTGGGATAAAGTTAAATTTTCATTGCTACCATTTTAGGATACATATGACTTTTTGATTGCTCGAAATAATACATTCTTGAGGGGTGGGTGCGAAGTGACAAAAATGTCTAAAGGATTTTTTAGGGCATTCACTTGGCAGGGTAGATCATGTAATAATTATATTATTACTTAATAATTTTTTTTTTACAATGGTAAATGGATTGATTACGGATAAGTGGCATTTTTTTTTTTTTACACTTGAAACGTTTTTATTAGATTTTTATAAAACACTTTTTTCATTTGAATTTTTTTTTTTTTTTTTGGTCCCACTTTGAGACTTTAACTTTTGTGGGTCTAATCCCTGTTTCAATGCAGTACAATACATGCCGATGGATACAGCAGGGGGCCAGGACTGATTCAGTGGGTAGAGATCCTGTGCCTGCTTGATTTAAACATCGTACATTGTCACAGTGTAGGAGGAGGGAAGGAACACCAGAATGACAACAGAAGGAAAATGACCAGGAACTAGGTCCCAAGGCTAGGGAAAGGGAAATGGTGACCACCTAAGGAAAGCCTAAACCTAGCCCTGACTCCTGTCAGTATGAATAGACCCTGAAGGTGGGAATATTCATACACCGTAAACCTAGGCCCTAGTAACTCTGAAAATCCCTTAGGATTAGTGACAGGGTCTGAGACTACTGGTTTCTTCCCAGATGAACGAACCAACGTCTCCGTGAGGCCTGGTAAACAACGAGCAAATGGGAGCAACAAAATACCAAGAGAAGTACACTCCTATTTAGTAGAAGCTTGATGAACAGGAACTCAAATGAGGACCACACACTAGTTCTTCCAATTTCAGGCAGAGAATATCAACCGCATGGTATGAAGTGTGAGTCCAGAATAAATAAAGGAGCAGTAATGACCACGAGCTACACCTGATACAAGAGGTATTTTCATTACTAACAACAACACTGCAAGAAGTAACATAGTAACATAGTACATAAGGCCGAAAAAAGACATTTGTCCATCCAGTTCGGCCTGTCATCCTGCAAGTTGATCCAGAGGAAGGCAAAAAAAAAACTGTGAGGTAGAAGCCAATTTTCCTCACTTTAGGGGAATTAAAAAATCCTTCCCGACTCCAATCAGGCAATCAGAATAATTCCCTGGATCAACGATCCCTCTCTAGTAGCTATATGCTGTAATATTGTACTCACCATCACCACCTCCAAGTGAATACAGATAGGCTGTCACATGACCTAACGAGCAGCCAGTCTCTCAGATCTTCTAACCTCTGTCACGGGAGGGGCAGTGACATATATATACGGCTCTATGTGCGAACACTATGTTCTCTGCACCATATATATACTCCAAACGTTGTCTAGGGGGTAAGGAATTCAACTTCATTCAAGTAAAACAGTTCTAGAAAGCTAAATGCCTTCTATACACAAGACCATACCAGCAGTGCCTTCATTGCAGATACAAATCAATAGAAATACATAAATCAAGTTTATTTGTGCACTGTACTGTGGTAGGCAAAAAGATGATATAATGTCTTAATACATCACTAGTCAGAATTATAGAGCTATAACAGGTGACTATACAACTTGACAGAAGTATAGGTTAAAGCCCATTTATAAAAGTTTGCTATTTTATGGCTTCAACAACAACTGCTAGCCAGGCATAAAGGTACACAAGTAATAGATGTTGCCAACAGAAGACATATATAGAAGCTATAAAATTTGTTGGTTCTAGAAAACTTTAAAAAATGATAATTTGTGCAGCACATTTTCTAAAGAAACTTATGGCACATCATTAATTTTTATAGGATCACAAATCTGGCTTTTGGCACATACTAGTACTGTATTGCTAAGGGACAAAGAAAGACAGATTCCACCAACCAATTCACACTTTCCTTGACACCAATTTCCCTCTTGATATGTCTATGCATGGTATGTTCATGTGGTTCAATTTAACTGAGCAATAAAGATTTAAAATATAAATATAAGAATAATTCAATGACTTACTAAAAACAGGAAAAGTAGTTAGCAATAAAATGTTGTTGTCCTAATTTCATTGGAAAGTAAAAAATACAAAGTGAAATGTAACCACAGTTTTGATAGGAAAAGTAGAGGGTTTTAAAAAAAAAAAAAGAAAGGGAACCTTTATGTATTTAATGCAGCCTATGGTTCAGGCAGCATGAAGTTCCTGACAATCTCCTTTTGAAAGGACCACTTGATGAGTCGTTCCAAAAGGAATACAACACAGGATGATGTTATGTGTGCAGTGCATACATCTGTAGTAGAACTATTCATAGAAAGTCTCTCCATTTCTTATGGCTACAATGATGAAGTAGCTCCTTTTAAAACATTGACTTGACTTTTATGGTCTTATTTAGTTACAATATGGTTATAACTGATGTGTCTATATAATATCTACTATTTTCTAGTGTTGAGCGAGCATGCTCGGCCAAATACCAGCTCGGCTCGAGCATCGCTATGCTCGGACATGGCAGTACTTGGCCGAGTACCGCATGTGCTCAAGCGCAATGCTCAAGTCTCCCCCCGCACCTTTCGTGGCTGCTAAGCAGCCAAGAAACAAGCAGATAAGAACGTGCAGGTAAGTACTGCCCTCACTGTAATGAAAGTAGCCATGTTGGCTACTGGTATTACAGTGATTGGCTGGCCGGAATGCGTTATCGGGTGCTATATAGCACCAGATGGCGCGTGTTCGGCTCATTCTAAGTCAGGGAGAGCTGAGCATAGGAAGGGACAGAGAGTGTAGGGAGTGTAATTGAATTTAATTTTTTGACAAAAACATTTCATAGACCCAAAAGTCCTTGTAAAGACTATTGTGTGTGACAGCAGCAATATATATTTTTTGCGCATCCTGCGCAAAATACAGTGTAATAGGCCGCTGCGGACAGTTAAATTATCGGTGCCACATCTCCTGTTTAAGGTGTGCGCATCCCTAAAATATCAGTGACATCCAGTGCACTTCTTCCGTAGACGGTGTCCCCTGCGGACAGTTAAATTATCCGCGCCACATGTCCTGTTTAAAGTGTGCACATCTCTAAAATATCAGTTGAAAGAAAAACGAAAAAGTCTGGTAAAGTACTGTGTTAGTCAATAGAAAACTAGTTTAGTGCTCTCATTAAGAGAAGCAAAATAAGAGTATTGCAGGTTTGATACCTTTTAATGGCTAACAAAAATTGAAGCAATGATGTTACATAGGGAGCTTTCGAGACATCACCAGTCTCTTCATCAGGTGTACTACAAGAATATATGAAGAAACAGCAATATATATACAATAAGAACAGAGACATGGGAAATGAATGGACATTTGAAAAAAAAAACAGAACATATTAAAGATCTTGAGAATGAGTCCTTACTTATCTTACAGATAAGGGGTGTGAAAGTTTTATGGTCTCTAAATTGATGTTATCTCAGTTACCTGGTGCCCCGACTATGTCTTCAGAAGACTCTTTAGATCTTGTAGTGTGTCATAAATCCCGGGGACACATTCAGTCCAGTATTCAAAGTGTCAAGCAGTGTTATAAATTTGGATTCCCAAATTCTTATAGCTCTTTGGGATTTGAAGTTACCTTTTAATATGAGAACTTTCATGTGTTCTTCATTGTGTCCTGGGCTACAGAAATGCTTAGCCACAGGAAAGTGTAGCTTCTCTTTAATTGTGTGGCGGTGGGACCTCATCCTTGCATTGAATCTCTTTCCTGTTTCTCCAACGTAGAGGCCTCTAACAGGACATTTAGTGCAGAGAATCAGATAAACAACATTAGATGTAGAACATGTGAATGTCCCAGGGATCCTATATTCCTGCTGTGTGTTGGGGATCCAGATCTTATCTGTTGTCATTATATGGGAACAGGTTTTGCATCTTCTTATATTACAGGGATGGGTTACTTTCTCTGTGGTACCTGGCCTTGAACTTGATCCAGGCCCACATAAAACTTTCACACCCCTTATCTGAAAGATAATTAACGTATAACTGTCATATATTTTTGTTTGGGAGTATTGGATTGTGGTGATTAATATCACATTGGTGGCCCTATTTCAACTTTTCACTGTGTACTCAATTACCCCTTAATTCCACAGTTTTGTTCCCTGTACTGCCTACTTTTACCTGTGCTTAAAATAGGGTTGCTAGGCATGGTCCGTCTATGTGTTGAAGGACGGAGGACGCAGAAGCAGGCTGTGTGCAAGGTCACATTACTGACAGCCGGGGACTGTAAGTAAATGATTAAAGCCAGGTCCTCCCCAGCAGCAGATAACAGTGCCTGGGCTGTGTGCACTTCTCCCTGTCCCTGCGCTTGGCAGACGCTCCCTCACTCAGCAGAGCTGGAGAAGGCAGAGTGGAATATGAAGTATAAATGAAAGCAACATGTGGTAAGAGGACCCCTTTGTGCTGCAGTAGATTAACCCTTTAGGGGGGAGGGCTCTGGTTACTGACACTTTTGGGGGGCTATTGTTACTGGCTAGTGAGGGCAGGCGGGATTAGCCTCAGGGTGAGGGCAGTGGCGGCCATCTTACAGTTTTGTGCAGACTGGTTGCTAAGGGCTGAATCTTATTAAATATGGGGTAAGTCAGTCTAATAGTAACTGATTCTGGAATATCATGTTATTAGTAAGTACATATATGAAAATTGAAATTAATTGAAATTAGGGTCTAAGTGTGATAGTTATCCTTTAAGGACTCATTCTCAAGATCTTTAATATGTTATGTTTTTTTTTTCAAATGTCCATTCATTCCCCCCCCCCCCACCCCATGCCTCTGTTCTTATGTGTATATATATATATTGCTGTTTCTTCATATATTCTTGTAGTACGTCTGATGAAGGGACTGGTGATGTCTCGATAGCTCGCTATGTAACATCATTACTTCTATTTTTGTTAGCCATTAAAAAGTATCAAACCTGCAATACTCTTATTTTGTTTCTCTTAATGAGAGCACTAAACTAAAATATCAGTGACATCCAGTGCACCTTTCAATAGACGGTGTCCTCTTCTGACAGTGACCTGACCAGGCCCACATCTGCTGTGTAACATGTGCGCTTCTAAAAATTTTCTGTGACATAAAATGTTATTTTTCAATAGACGGTGTCCTTCTTTTGCATGCCCCCCGCTTGCCTTCCTTGGATGTGGTAACCGTTTCTCAGGCTCCCTCTCTGGAATCAAACACTGATTCCCCAGTTACCCGTGGCCACCATGTTAGGCGCATAAAACAACATCGAAAGTTCATAGGGCAGACATCCAAATGGATCATCAACGTCACGTCGACGTGCGATCAGGCAGAAGTTATCTAGAGTCAACAAAGCGGCAGCAGGCCCTCGCCCATAATGTTTGCGATGATCAGCTCACCTGCAGGTCCTAAACCATAATTTTTTCGATGGTCAGGTAAGCAGCAGGCACTCTCCCATAAGAGTCTGGTCAACACAATCCTCACCGCCAGGGGTCACATAACCAATTAGCAAGGAGGAGTCTCGTTGGTTATCGGAATTAACCAGAAAAATCGCTCCACCAACTCAGAGCGGCCATGCACCACCACCCACAGAATTGAGAAAAAGCTATCAATCTGTCAATCCTTTCCGCGTCCGGGCCGGGCGAGGTTTGCCGTGTTGAGTCAATTTAAGCCGCAGACTCCACTCCTGGTGGTGCCCTTCTGTCAATTAGTTTCAGCTTTGCAACCATACTCCCCCCGGAACCCAAAGACGTTGGTTTCCCAGAAGTTGCTCGGCGGGTCATGGGAATAATGCTGCAGGATCGCCTGTCGGATCGTCTTCGAACCCAGGGCTGTGGAGTCCGAGTCGAGGAGTCTAAGCCAATTTTGGGTACCTGGAGTCGGACTCGGCAAAAATGAACAGACTCCAACAAAATTTAAATTGGAATAAAAAAATTTAAAAAAGCAAGTTTAAATGTCCCAATTCACAAAAAGTTATAATTAATTACTTCTCTACTTTAAGAATAAAGGCCAATACATGCAGTGCGTCTCGTTACCGCAAAATGAACACGTTAAGTGACCGTGAAGAAGCATGTTTTTCATATGCTTCACTATATGGCACACAACGCACAGTTAAGGAGCGGCATTACTTAGAGGGAACGCAACGCCCATAGTTAACCTAGCCTCTCATGGATAACTGATTAAGTAAATATGTTTTTTGCAGGACTAGAGACACTTGTATAAGTGAAGGGAATGGATAGTCAATAGTTCAAGACAGAAGCTGTAAACCATTTGAAAAACTGCTGTCATTCAGCTAAGGCTATAAAAACTTGTAAACTCAGATTGCTAGCTTAAAACATGACTATGGGATTCTACTAGGGAAATCAGTTTTTAAAATAAATGCCCCTTCCCCTGCCCCTTCCTGGATCCTCCCACTGCCCTATCTTCAGCAGAAGATCAGCACACAAAGGAGAAGGCAGCAGCTTCTGCCCAACTACCTCTCTCTGCTATAAGAGATTAGACCAACTTGGTGGAACACATTGTGTTTGTCTTTTGCTTAAACTGTTCAATACAGTAGACTGTTGGCTTCCTAGCCAGTAGTTCTGTGGTAATGACATGTATGTTGCCTTTCTTTCCTTCAAGGAATGTATAAAATAAATTTGCATATTAAATACAGAGGAGTAACAAAAACTGAGGAGTCAGAGCATTTATCTACTGACTCCACAGCCCTGTTCGAACCTCCGACTTTCGTTGTTGATTAATGAAAACAGTACACAATTAGAAGTAATGAGAGGCTTCTTGGATCTATGTAAAACTATTTCAAAATTTCCTCAGTAAGCAGAATAACTATGTCTCAGATAGAAACACTGGTTTAAGCATTGATGATTTCATTTTTATCAGTGTTCTTGGTGTTTTATAGGGAAATTCTACCGCACATATTACCAGTGCAATTTTCCTGTACCAAATTCTGAATTAAACACAAAGCTCCTTTACACTGCCCGCTGTTTTGCTAGTGTAAAGGGACCATCAATTACCTGATGAACGAGCGAAATAGGATCGGGTAATAGGATCGTTGGCATGGTCACCTAAATCATCATTTGCCGGCAGCAGATCATGCCATCTAAACAACATTCTGCTGCCGGTAAACAATAATTCTGTATGGGGACGAGCGATGCCATTAGCGATCACTCCTCCCCATACTGTGGAGGAGATTGCTGTATGTAAATGTAGCAGTCTTCTCCTATCAGGAAAGAATGCTTCCTTCCAGACAATCGTCTAGACCCATCAAGCCATGTAAAGGGGCATTAAGGCCAACCCAGACTACTACAAATTTGAAATTGGTGTAAGAAATGTAATAGTCTTGCATGTGAGATTGAGATCTGGATGAAAGAAGAAACCTCTCTCTAATGCCAAGGGATAAACCGGTTAAAGATCTGTGTTTTGGGTTTCTTGCTCCTCATCAGTATAGAGCAGGGTACTGATTGGCTGGATGAGACTTCAAAAAGGTATGCAAATGAGCTATCCTCCAGAAGGAATGAGATTTGGATGAAAATTTGAATAATTCATTAGAAGAAGTGATTAAAATATTGTCAACAGCATTAATATACATACCGATATGGCCGTTATCCTAAGAGAATCAACAGTTGAATGTGTAAACAAGTACCAAAGTGCAGGTCCAATCTCTGCATTGATGAACCCCTGGACATGTGAAGTTACGGTTGTGCTCACATTTTCAATAATTTTTGCCGTCATATGATGAATTATAGGTTCTTCCTATAAAAAAAAAAAAATTATTATTATTATTACTAAAACTAGGTGATATATTAAATGCTATAACTTTCAAGAGCAGGGTGGAAATTCCTACCAGCAGCAAACTTTATTTATTTCAGTTACTGATATGATACCAGCAAGTATATACTGTCATTTACTCATGACATGTGCAATTAGAGTAAAACACTTATACAAACACTAAAAATAATGTACAAGCTATCAGCAATGAAGCATTACAGTAAAAGAGATTCTTGATATGTGGACAGAGCTTCACAGGGCCGGACTCTAAAACCACTCCAGTAAAAAAAAAAAAAAGCAGCACTCGAAAATACCCAAGTCAATGTGATGTTTATTCATCTAATATGAACCAGTACCAGTACCAATAATATTTCAGATGCTTGACAATGGTTCCATTGAGGGACTGAAATATGCTACTGTATCTTTTCGAATAGCATTATTATTATTATTTTTTTTATTATTAAAGCGCCATTCATTCCTTGGCGCTGTACATATGATAAGGAGTATACATACATAATACAGACAACTGCAATAAGCATTAAGAAGACGAGTTACAAACTGGTACAGGGGGAGAGAGACAAGTGGTTACAGTAGGAGCCTCCCTGCTGTGTTCTGTATGCAGTAGCAAAAAAATATTGTTAAAGCTTGCTCCTGGCGATCATTCTGCTTAAAACATCCTTCTTTTTATAATAGAATGAAACCTTCATGTTCCTGAATATCAACTGAATTCAATAATATCAACTACAGTACAGACCAAAAGTTTGGACACACCTTCTCATTTAAAGAGTTTTCTTTATTTTCATGACTATGAAAATTGTAGATTCACACTGAAGGCATCAAAACTATGAATTAACACATGTGGAATTATATACATAACAAAAAAGTGTGAAACAACTGAAAATATGTCATACTCTAGGTTCTTCAAAGTAGCCACCTTTTGCTTTGATTACTGCTTTACACACTCTTGGCATTCTCTTGATGAGCTTCAAGAGGTAGTCACCTGAAATGGTCTTCCAACAGTCTTGAAGGAGTTCCCAGAGATACTTAGCACTTGTTGGCCCTTTTGCCTTCACTCTGCGGCACAGCTCACCCCAAACCATCTCGATTGGGTTCAGGTCCGGTGACTGTGGAGGCCAGGTCATCTGGCGCAGTACCCCATCACTCTCCTTCATGGTCAAATAGCCCTTACACAGAATGGAGGTGTGTTTGGGGTCATTGTCCTGTCGAAAAATAAATGATGGTCCAATTAAACGCAAACCGGATGGAATAGCATGCCTGGACATGGTGGTTGGAACCAAAGATCTCAAATTTAGACTCATCAGACCAAAGCACAGATTTCCACTGGTCTAATGTCCATTCCTTGTGTTCTTTAGCCCAAAAAGTCTCTTCGGCTTGTTGCCTGTCCTTAGCAGTGGTTTCCTAGCAGATATTCTACCATGAAGGCCCGATTCACACAGTCTCCTCTTAACAGTTGTTCTAGAGATGTGTCTGCTGCTAGAACTCTGTGTGGCATTGACCTGGTCTCTAATCTCAGCTGCTGTTAACCTGCGATTTCTGAGGCTGGTGACTCGGATAAACTTATCCTCCGCAGCAGAGGTGACTCTTGGTCTTCCTTTCCTGGGCCGGTCCGCATGTGAGCCAGTTTCTTTGTAGCGCTTGATGGTTTTTGTGACTGCACTTGGGGACACTTTCAAAGTTTTCCCAATTTTTCAGACTGACTGAACTTCATTTCTTAAAGTAATAATGGCCACTCATTTTTCTTTACTTCGCTGCTTTTTTCTTGCTATAATACAAATTCTAACAGTCTATTCAGTAGGACTATCAGCTGTGTATCCACCTGACTTCTCCACAACGCAACTGATGGTCCCAACCCCATTTATAAGGCAAGAAATCTCACTTATTAAACCTGACAGGGCACACCTGTGAAGTGACTACCTCTTGAAGCTCATCAAGAGAATGCCAAGAGTGTGCAAAGCAGTAATCAAAGCAAAAGGTGGCTACTTTGAAGAACCTAGAATATGACATATTTTCAGTTGTTTCACACTTTTTTGTTATGTATATAATTCCACATGTGTTAATTCATAGTTTTGATGCCTTCAGTGTGAATCTACAATTTTCATAGTCATGAAAATAAAGAAAACTCTTTGAATGAGAAGGTGTGTCCAAACTTTTGGTCTGTACTGTATATTCAACTAAATATGTCCTTAATATCAACACCCCCCTGTCAAGGACCCACAATACTGGTACAGACAGGGTTGAGATCTAGTCCCCACCTATCCATTACTGTGCCTTGTAGATTAGAAGGACAAGGTGAACAATGGGACAGTGTTCCCTAACAATGTCTACTGAATTTGTGGTGCATGTATAAGTAGAAATCCCATGCAGGTTTACAAAAACAAACCTAAAAAGAGAATTGTGCTTAACGTTAGATCTATCCATTCTGTAATTTAAGAAACTAGAACCCAAGATTTTAAGAGGTAATTCACCTTCCTGAGCTTTTTCCAGTCCTTACCTCTCCCCCAGCATGGCCAGACCCAAGGTGGTGAGCACAATGACCTGATCCCTGTTGCTGGGTTCCAGTTCCACTGCTCGCCCTTTTGAGCAGCGCAGGTCCTGGTCTATCCACGTCAATTTTTTGTTTGATATAGGTCACGTGACCACCATAGCCAATGACTGGCCACAATTATGTGTCATGTTACTGCGGTCACTTGACACATCGGTGACACGCCACTGCTTAGACTGTCACACGATCCACATCAAACAAGAAGGTGAGGCGGGCAGACCAGGAACCTAGGGCTCTCCAAGAGAAATCATGGAGCCAGAACCCAGCTGTTCAGATCAGTAAGTATGCTGACCATCGTGGGTCTAGCTATGCTGAGGTGGGTCTAAAAAGGCTCAGAAAGATGAACAACATCTTTCTACCCCCTCTCTTGATTGAGCTGATGATTATCAGCAAAAAAGAAAATACTTTCTCAGGAAGCCAAAATGCTATAGTACAAAGAAAGCAGTTTAAGGAGGACCTACCCATTTTAGTTAAAACTACAACTGGGCATTATCATTCCCCATGTCAAACAGGGTAACACCCAGTTCTCAATGTATTCATTTCTAGGAGAGAAATTGCACAATGCTAAGTTCTAAAAAAAGGATAATCCAGAATTATTTTATGGGAAATACAAGTATTTACTAAAACAGACAGACCAGTACAACAATATTGTCCCCCACTGAATAACACATATCCATGGATAGAAAAAAAAAACTTAAACACATACTTTAACACAAAAAAAGTTTTTTTGTTTTCCTCAATTTCTTATAATTTTTATGCCCGAATACAGTGTCTGATTGTAATTATATGTCTATGTGCAAAAGTTACATACTAAGAACTGATGCAGCTAATAGGTTTCTGGGTGTATTCCAGCATGTTAGATTCTACTTAGGAATTGGTAATCATCTGTAAAATCATAAGATAGGGAAAAGGGTCCAGTACTTTATGCTAGAAAACACTCACATCCTCATGGCACACATATTTCTGTTCTTTCACCTCAACAAACATAAATACGTAAAATGTATATTAGATGCCGGCTTTACCGCATATACAATTTTGAATATAATTTGCTCAGAGCAAAATGTCCAATCTTAGGAGTTCCTATATTGACATAAAACATGTATCCACAATCTCATGAAAACATAATGACATTATAAAACCAAATAAATATACATTTACAATGTGAGAATAGCACAAGGTAATTCTATGCATTTGTTTAAATCTCTCCTACATCAGCTATCCTTGCTTTTAATAGCCTTTACCTTTCCCCGGGATTACTACCACATAAAATGTACTATGTGGATGCAGAAACAACTCCCACTTATCCAGCTGAACTGTTTACTGAACAAGAGGATCTGCTGCTTTTTCCTTTTATACATCTATTGATTAGTTGGCATAATTGCCACTACAATTAAATAAAATGGTGGAAATGCACAGTTTAATTGTATGATTCAATCGAGTCAATCTAAACACTGTAAAGGAAGAATATTCTGCAGATTAATTAGACTAGTACAACAAGGCTATTAGCATAAGTCAAAGTAAGGGGGGAAAAAACTTCACAAAACTAATATAAAGCAAATTAAAACCTGAAAAATTGAGAGTTTAGAATATGATTATATGTAGTTCATTATGAAGTTGGAGATAATAGCAGAATAGGAACTAATTATTGTAACAATGGAGATGGCAAAATTATTAATGTTCATTTTTTTATTAAATCTGATAGAGTCAAGAGATTGGATGTGCATTAGTTTAAAGGACCGCTAATATCCAATTATTGCACAGAGGAACCATACCACATAAATAAGGCACAAAAAAATGATTTATTATACTGTACATTTGGATCCAGGATAAAATCTATAGAAAGCTTCGGAGTAAGAACGTCCATATTTACTGTATGTATCCGTATTTGCTACTTTTATTTATTATCGGCTTCAGCTAACAAGGACGGGTCTTGACTCATGGCTCTACAAGATCTACAGAAATTCAAGCCATGTCTTCCTAGAGGTAATGCCACTCGTAAATAATCCATGTAAAGGTTGGTTGCTATAATAAAATCTTAAGAAATATTTTGGAAAGATGTGACAGATTTACTTATCCCATCTAAATTGATAAACTATGTAAACTTAGGCAGCGGAAAGATCTGCCAGATTTATCAGGCTGGAAGATATAAAGATTGCCTGATCTAACTTTATACTATTGGTTGTCTTACTTTGAGACAGAGGTTTGTGCTAAAATGTTGGTTCAAAATAGTGCACATTAAGCCACGCCCTTCCAGTGAAACCACACCCCTTTCCACAATACCAAACCCTCTTGGCAAAGTCCAGGTGCAAATTGTGAGGTGGTGCCATATATGTGTAGGCCAAACACTTTGTCTTTTATCAGAAAGGAAAACAAGTCAATTGTTTGGAGTTGAAGCAAGTTACTATCATTTACAATCTAATATCCATGAATGTGTTTCATTTGATGAAGCGTCTAGGATTTGTTTCAACCTGATAATTCGGCTTAAGCAGGGTGCTAAATCTCCTTAAAGAGACCAGTCCTGTATGGAGATTTACTGGAAGAACTCCATGGTATGTATGGAGACGTATTGGCAATGTTCCATGGGAAACGAATATGAAAAGAGGTATCGCCCAAGAAATGAAGACTATCTCGCTAATGTCACCCCTTAGAAGTGGCCCACAATGAGTCAAGATCCCTCTTTCCAAAAAGCCTTGGGATATGACAAGGAAAAATAGCCAAGCTAGAAATCCATCCATAGACAGCTGTTTAGCGGTGCTTGTCCCTCATCATTACAGAGTGGGATTTTGGCTGGCTCAGTGGGATGCCTTGGAGGGGGCTTAAAGGGAACCTGTCACCAGTTTTATGGTGTCCTAACTAAGGGCAACATAAATAAGTGACTGATTCTCTTAGCAAAATGCTGGGTCACTTTCTTTAATTGACCCAGTCAATCTGCCAACATCTTGTATTGAAAAGCTCCAGCTGATAATGATGAGTCCTGAATATTCATGAGCTCCTGACTCTCCCCGCCCACCTGCTGCTGAGTGATAGTTTGTTTCCATAGGAATCAGCAGCAGGTGGGCAGGGGAGTGGCTATAGCTCAGAATTAAATAAACGCTGGACTCAATGACATCACGCCGGACTCAAATCAGCTCATTAGCATGCGGCATCTTTGTGTGTATATTATGAGGTAACCATCTGTCACACCAGTAAGTGAATACATCTAAGGTACTTTATAGTAGTTAATGATTGTATATAATTAGTTAGATTATAATCACATATCCACATGACAGGTTCCCTTTAAGCAGGGTGCTGAATCTCCGTAGGGTACTTCACCCTTGCATTGTTAAACGGATCCATTTTGTACAGCAGGGTGCATCCGTTCCGTTAAGATGCTATTGTGTGAAATCTAAATGGATAAAAACAGATCCGTCACTAAATACGATGAAAGTCAAAAGTGACGGATCAGTTTTATTAAGCTCCTAAAAAAAACATGCATCACCCATTGACTTATGTTGTTTTCAGTGGCGGATCCATTTTTTTTCCCGTTTTTATGACAGGACACAAAACCACAGCTCGCAGCTGATGCATCCTGAGCGGGCCTCTTTCCACTCAGAATGCATGAGGACTAAACAGAAATGTTTTTTTTTCCAGTATTGAGATCCTCTGCCGGATCTCAATACCGGAAAACAACAACACAAATGTGAAAGTAGCCTTAAAGAGATCCGTCTCTTTCTTACAAGAAACTTCTTTGCATATAACCTGATGATTCAGTAACGATTTGTAGTTTCATATGCAATCAAGGCTTCAAAAATACTTCAAATTAAACATTTTTAAGTCCGAAAGTTACTAAAAATCGATTTATGATGATGTTAGGTTATTAGCCTTAGAATAATGTGGGCCTATTTGAAGCGTGTTTCGGCGGAGTTCGTATATCAGACTTAAGCAGACATCTGTAATGCCTTTTTTTTGCCAGCTCATCACGTTTCCAGCAGTGAGTAAATAACCAGAAACACTTCAAAGTATCTTCTTCTCAGCACACTGACAAAGCACACCCACATAAGCTCATCAGATCACAGAACTACTACAATTAATGTCCCTTTGGGCCATACCATCATGCTGAACCTGTCGTTAATTGACAAGCTTATGTTATATAAGTCATATGAAAGCAAGGATATACATTATCCAAATGCTGATAGTATGTATTATGTCATTATGTGTTATTATATATTATTTATATATATTATTATATAACAACAGTATGATCTTGATCATGCACCTCGGATGAAAAAAAAAAATGAAGAAAAACAGAGTGTTAATGAGGTAAACTACAGCTATGTGTCTATGAAGACAGTTTTGATAGGCAGGTTGCTGGCGACTGATTCACTTTAAACAGTTATAACATATGGTACATGACCACAGAGGACGGACTTTACATTCAATGGATCCCCAAACATTTCAGTTGGTCACTAACATATACCTAAATATTTAAATATTGTATGTTAATATGGATCTGTATATTCAAGTTCAGATTTCAGTTTGTATTTTGCTTTTAGGTATAAAATATATGTACAGTATGCTCTAAAATGGCACATAAATAATTCTTTATTACAGCAACAATATGCTACTTGTACGCTTGCATTATCCTACTCGAATAACCACGACTGATACATAAAAACTAACAAGAAGTACAAAGAGGATGCTTTGCTTTACTTAAAAAAGAGCCTTGATATTAGGCTACTAATGTCCTAGTTTATAAAAATAAATTTATTTTCAAATTTGGGTCATCTCTTTCCCCTCCATGGGAAACTAAAACTTCTAGATTGCCCTGAATGTGGTGGCTAGGAATTTTAATACGGGGGTCAGGTCATTTACACATATCTGCTGGCCCCCACAGTAAAGGGTGCCCAATGCTGAATGGGCTAAGGGAATAACTATGGTAACTCATTTATACTGTGACAGTAAAGGGGTATTCTGGTTACTATAAGTTAGTTGTGGGGGTCTGGCCACTGCTACCCTCACCAATCCCAAGGATGGGGTCTCATAACCCTGTTCTGATGGAGCAACAAGTCAAGCATGTAACCTACCTCACCATTCATCATTCATTCCTATGGGACTGCCTGACTGATCAGGCTGGGGGGGAGGGGGGCAACTGCCTATCTCCAGCAGTCCCATAGAGTAAAAATAGACCAGTAGGGTGCATGTGTGAGGAATATGGATTATCATTTATTGTCAGCCCTGATTGTCATTTGATTCACCTTTTGACATGTACACAGTCAGTCTACTTGCAAAATAAGTTCTCACTCCCCAGTCATCTGATGTCAGCTAGCAATGGAGGAAGCCCCAGGGGTCCAGCCTTTAAGAAGGCCACAGGTGGATAAAGTCACACCTCAACCAGCCAGGTTGGAGGCAAGCTAATCCTGCAGGAAAACACCCAGCAGGAGGTCTCAGCTCTTGCCCAGGATCAATGGTACCTCCCAGACATGTTGGCACCTACATTTCATAAGGAATTATGAATCGCCCATCCATTCCAGGCATAATTCGGTTATCTTTTTGTGATCCTGGGGCAAAGCCAAGCATCCATGTTGTACTGGCTTGAGGCTAGGATGCCAGGGAAGGGAGATATATATATCTCCTCACAGAAACCAAATAACGGTACCATGTTTGGACTCTACTTGTAGCTGGAACGCAGGCGGATCCATTGGTCCCAGAACCATCTCCCTGTGACCTGCTGGCCTGGAGCTATGAACCCTAAAGTGTTTTGTGGGTCAGTTGCTGGCAGCCCAGCAGAGAGGAGGGTGGACCCCTCCCAAAGGCCGGGAGGGGAGGGACCGGCTACAGGTAAAAAGGTTTGTGCCATCAAGTGGGGGTGTCTTTTCTGAAGGGGGTCACATCATGCCAATGTGTTTGGAGAGACCGGGAACCAGCTGACCTCACTGCCCCCACGTGACTGCAGCCAAGGACCATTATAACCCAAAGGAACCTTCATTTTACTCGGTAACTGACTCTTGCTCTGCTTAACCCTGTTGTACCTATATCACCTGTTTCTGTAACCTCTGACCACTGTATATATTCTCTGTGTATATTGTGTTATATCTAGTGTGCCCTTAAGGCGATTAAATATATAATTTAATCTTGTGCTATCTTGTATCATGATCACGAATCCCCACATGCGTGTCTCGTTCTAGTTATAAGCTACCACGGGTTGGTTTCTCACCCTATATAATCCCGTTAGCAGACCGGGCTTATATCAAACGAGAAGCTGGTAGCAGATTTCCCAGGCTGAGGAGGCGCTGTTTTCACTGCGGCAGTGAAAAGGCTCTCTCAGCTTGTTGCCTCTCTGTGTCCGCGTGGACAGGAGGTGTTGGTGTAAACTGTATCAAGCTGACCTCACCTGGTCCTCTGGAGGGAGTAACATCACGCTTTGGCAACAAGTGATCATATTGCGTCTCGTGAGCTTGACGTAGGTGACGTCAAGCGGGCACGAGGCGTGGTATTCCTCACAGCATGCTTGACCTGCCACTTCATCAGCACAGGAATAGTACTGGAATAGTCTTTTAAGTAATAAGTGAATACTAGACACCACACAGTTCATGAAAATAATTGTGCAAATAGTGACCATCCACATGAAAAGGACATTAGACAAACACCTGTCGGTTTAATTACATGCTAAAAACTGGAGGCATGCGTTGCATTATTATTATTATTATTATTATTATTTATTATTTAAGCGCCATTCATTCCATAGCGCTGTACATATGATAAGCGGTGCACATACATAATACAGACAATTGCACTAATCATAAACAAAATGAGTTACAAACTGGTACAGAAGGAGAGAGGGCCCTGCCCGTGAGGGCTTACAATCTACATGCAGCATATTGCATGCTTAAAATACAGAAGCATGCAATATGCTGCAGGATAAAGAATGGAGTTTAGAAAGCCTAATGTGCAAATGCAGGCTGAGCCAGTCAATCACTAGATGCATTAAACATAGAAAAGAAAGTAAGAAAGAAACACAAATCCCCAGCTTCATAATAAAACAGCACATACTGTAAATTGTATTCATATCTCCTACTAACTCACACCTAAAGGCTCATTATATGTAAATATCGAGAATAGTTTCTGCATCTTGGGATATTATATAAAATACATAAACTGAAGGTCAGATACTGAGGAATTATGCAATCCTGTTATTGAAATGCGTCTTACAACTTTAATAAACATTATGGTTCAGTGGATTTTCTAATACCATTCTTTGTTTCACAGAACATAAAAAAACTAATGAATAAAACTTGAAACAAGGTGAGTAGCTAAGGGCACTCTTTCAATCATTTAAAAAGGATTTTTCTCGTGACCCCTTTCTATCAACGTAATATGTCATAATAGAGCTGGGGACAGGGAGCTGCTAGGTAAGAAAACTTCTTTAAAGTTCAAGTATCGGGTAGAACTTTTTTTTAACCACTTGAGGACAGCAATTTTCCATTTTAATTTTTTATTACTTGTCTTCCCGAAACCATATCTTTTTTTTATTTTTCACATAGCCACATGGGGGCTTGTTGATTGTAGGATAAGTTGTACTTTCTAATGGCACCATATTATATTGCATAAGATGTGGTAGGTAGCTTAAAAAAAAAAAAAAAAAAAAAAAGGACAATAACAACAGTTTTATGGGTTTCGTTTTTATGGAGTTCCCTATGTGGTAAAACTGACCTGTTATCTTCATTCTATAGTCCAGTACAATTACAGCGATCCCACAGTCATACAGTTTTTCTTGAGTTTTAAAACTAAATGCATAGTTTTTATTGATACAATTTTACAGTGTGTACAACTTTTTTATCACATTTTTTTTTTTTCATTTTCCGAGGTGAATCAATGAAAAGGCGGCAAATCTGACATTTTCATTATGTTACAGCGTTCACCATACAGGATAAATACATTTATATTTTAATAGTACGGGCATTTTGGGATGTGATAGTGCAAACAATATTTTTTATTATTTATTTTTATAATGAGGAAAGGAGATTTGAATTTGTATTTTTTTTATATTTTTTTTAGAAACTTTACTTTTATTACATATATTTTAAGTCCCCTAAGGGGACTTTAATAAGCGATTGTTAGATGTGTTATGTACCTGTTTGAACCCTTAAACTGCAATGAATTACCAGGCCTACATATGAACTACTCCTCTGATAGCCTCAGTCCCTGTAAAGGATCCATGGCTATCACAAAGAACAAATGGCTCCACCAGTCACTGTGAGGGGTAGCCATTTGGGCCTTGGGAGCACAAAACTTCCAGGGAGACACTTCAAATTCCATGGATACAATTGACCACGGCCTCTACGGGGTTAAATGTCTGTATCAGCGTCATCAATAAGTACAGTATTTCATGGAAAGCTCCTTTAAATATTGGTGACATCGTTAGAACAAGATATTAATATCAGATTGGTGAGGGTCTGTCTCCCGGCAATCTGACCAATTAGTTCATAGAGGGAGTCATTGTGAACCCAAACTAGCAGAGTTCCATACACTTTGTAGTGGACAGAAAATGTACTTGTGAAAAACATCAGTAAATATATGTCAGGAAACTTAACAAGTACTAAAAAAAACAAGAAAATAAAAAGTCATTAGTTAGTAGATGAAAATTGCAAAAGGGAACTTTTATTACACTACATGTGTCACGCTTCGGTGTGGGAGGGAAAATCACACCAAACGTAGGAGGGAAAGAGGAGAGGGGGAAAAGGCCTGGAAACTAGGGAAAGGAGCAGGTCACCTCCTAGAGAAACCCTAATCAAAGTCCTAACTGACTACAAGTATGAACTGACCCCAGAGGGAGGCGAGTTCATACACAGGAACCTAAAGTCCTAACTCACCCTGTAGGACCCTGGTAATAATGTCAGGACAAGAGACAATCTGTTCCTCCAAATGGTAGGATGAACAGGAGTCTCCCTCAGGCCTAAACACAAATTATAGGGAAAAGAGCAACACAAGAAAACCCAAACAAATAACTTCAAATGGCTATGGAAGCACAGGAACTCCGCCGAGATCCAAACATCAGCAATCCACAACAAGACTGAAGCTATTAACCACACAGCATGGTGGGAGAAGCCATAATAAATAGGCAAGGTTAAATGAAGACATAAGCAACACCTGAGGCAAGGGGTGTGACCATCACCAGAAACAACACAGACACAAATTGATCCACAAGGAACCTGTCAGATCAAATCATGTGTTGGCCAGTCTCACTGATCTCCTGTCACCTGTCACAGGAACGTCCGTGACAAAATGGTCAAAAGTATGTGGATTTTCCTGGTGCTTCATCCACACCAATTAAAAGAAGTATATAAAATCAAACACACATACATGCAACCTCCATAGACTAATATAGGTAGTATGTCTTGTACTGAATACTTCAGTGACTTAGCACAATGGCATAGGACAGCTGGATTCTGGAGCAGATTCCCATTGGCATCTGGGAATCTGAAGGATGAATCTGGGTTTGTAGCATGACTGTTAAATGCATACAGAGTGTATAGTGCCTACTGTAAAATTTGGTGGACGAGAGATATAGTATGGGGTGGTGTTTTAGGGTTTTAGCTATGCCCTATTATTTCAAGTTATAGGTAATGTTAAAGCTACAGCATACAACAGACATTTTATATTATTGTTAATTTTCAACTTTATGGCTAAGGCTGCAGTCGCATGTTTTCTGATGCTGGACTGACCCCAGGGCTGGGCAATTTTTTGTTATTTTTATTTTTTTCCCCCCAGTGATTATTTTTATTTTTCTGTCTAACTGTTCAACATATAACTTTTCAATTCGTTTTTATTAATTTTTTGGGCATGTGGTTGTCAGAGTGTAAGGGGAGGGGAGGAAAACCAGAATGACAACAGAAGGAAAATGACCAGGAACTAGGCCTCAAGGCTAGGGAAAAGGGAAATGGTGACCACCTATGGAAACCCTAAACCTAGTCCCGACTCCTGTCAGTATGAATAGACCCAAAAGGTGGGAAAATTCATACACTGGAATCCTAGGCCCTAGTAACCCTGAAAAGCCCTTAGGACTAGTGACAGGGTCTGAGACTACTGGTTCCTTCCCAGATGAACGAACCAGCGTCTCCCTGAGGCCTAGTACACAACGAGCAAATGGGAACAACTAAATACCAAGAGAAGTACACTTAAATAGAAAATGGATGAGCAGGAACTTAGATAAGGACCACACACCAGCTCTTCAAACTCCAGGTAGAGAATATCAACCGCATGGTATGAAGTGCGAGTCCAGACTAAATAGAGGAGCAGTAATGACCACAAGCTACACCTGAAACAAGAGGTGTGATTATTACCAACAACAACACTGCAACAAGTGAAAACAGACAGGCTGTCAGATGACCTAACGTGCAGTCAGTCTTTCAGATCTTCTAACCTCTGTCAATGGAGGGACCTTGACAATGGTAATGGAAAAAAGCTATTCCGCTATTATCTTTTGTACTTTAAATTTAGGACGTTCACCGTGCATGTTACTTTTATTGTATGGGTCAGTATATCAAGTATGCATAGTTTTATTAGTTTTTTTTCATGTTGTTGCATGCCAAAAGTCATGTAGCCGTATATAGGATTATTTCTTGTGGATAGAGATGTGGTTCCATTGGTACCATTTTGGGGGGGGGGGGGGGGGGGTTTAGGAATAATTATGTTATCTTTTGCATTGTTTTTTACATTGTTCACAGGGTGGTGTAAATAATATGTCATCTTTATTATACAGGTTGTCATCAACACAGTGTGATACAATAGATGTGTGCTGGGTTTTTAAAAGTTTTTACAAAATAGAACACTTTTAAAAATTGTTTTATTTATTTTTCATTACAAAAATATAGTTCTTCTTTAATTATTTTCATAAAAAAAAGAAATTAGGGCTCTTTCACACTTGCGTTGTCCGGATCCGTCGTGTACTCCATTTGCCGGAATTACACATCGGATCCAGAAAAACGCAAGTGAACTGAAAGCATTTGAAGACGGATCCGTCTTCAAAATGCGTTCAGTGTTACTATGGCAGCCAGGACGCTATTAAAGTCCTGGTTGCCATAGTAGTAGTGGGGAGCGGGGGAGCAGTATACTTACCGTCCGTGCGGCTCCCGGGGCGCTCCAGAATGACGTCAGAGCGCCCCATGTGCATGGATGACGTGCCATGCGATCACGTCATCCATGCGCGTGGGGCGCCCTGACGTCACTCTGGAGCGCCCCGGGAGGGACCGCACGGACGGTAAGTATACTGCTCCCCCGCTCCCCACTACACTTTACCATGGCTGCCAGGACTTTAGCGTCCCGGCAGCCATGGTAACCATTCAGAAAAAGCTAAACGTCGGATCCGGCAATGCGCCGAAACGACGTTTAGCTTAAGGCCGGATCCGGATTAATGCCTTTCAATGGGCATTAATTCCGGATCCGGCCTTGCGGCAAGTGTTCAGGATTTTTGGCTGGAGCAAAAAGCGCAGCATGCTGCGGTATTTTCTCCGGCCAAAAAACGTTCCGGTCCGGAACTGAAGACATCCTGATGCATCCTGAACGGATTTCTCGCCATTCAGAATGCATTAGGATAAAACTGATCAGGATTCTTCCGGCATAGAGCCCCGACGACAGAACTCTATGCCGGAAGAAAAGAACGCAAGTGTGAAAGAGCCCTGAAAGAGCCCTTAGACTTACCAGTAATTCTGTTTCCTTGAATCCACCATGACTGCCACAGATGAGATTGACCCCTTGACCTCTGTAGGGGCAGGAATACACAGAGATAGAGTTGAAAAGCCCCACCCACTCTCTCCCCTCAGTGTTTACAAATTACTTAAGTGTAACCTAGTATTAACATTTACCGTATTTTTTGCCCCATAAGACGCACTTCCCCCCCTTCCAAAATGGGGGGGGGGGGGGGGGGAATGCCCCTGTGTCTTATGGGGCGAATGCTGACATTTTTACATCGTAGGCTGCGATGTATGAGCGAGCGGGGAGGGACTGGGAGGAGGAGCTGGGGGCTGGCAATTGCGGCGGGGCGGTGCAGTCACTGTACTCCAGCCCCGCCGCTCCAGTGCTGCACTATACAAATATAAAATGTCTCATTCAATTAAAAGTGATTACCATACACCCTAACCGCTTCTGTAGAATGCAGGCAGGCCGGCAGGGCGGGCGGCAGCGTAACTCCCTGATGTCACGTGCCTGCGCCGCCTACTTTGTGAATGAAGCAGACGGCGCAGGCACGTGACGTCAGTGAGTGACGCGCCAGCTGCCCAGTCTGCCTGCGTTGTACAGAGCTGTTAGGATGTACGGTAATATTAGGAGTGAGGGGGCATGTTTAATCACTTTTAATTAAATGAGACATTTTATATTTGTATACTGCAACACTGGAGCGGTGGGGGGGGGGAATCTGTGGATGACAGTTTTAAGGGGAAACATCTGTGGAAGGCACTGTTAAAGGGTCGGGGGTCTGTGGATGGCACTGTTATTGGCTGGGGGGTCTGTGGATGGCACTGTTATGTGGTGGGGGGGGTCTGTGGATGGCATAAAGATAACAGAGCCACCCACAGATCCCCCATAACAGTGCCAGCCACAGATCCCCCCCCTGTAACAGTGTCCGTCACAGATCCCCCCTGTAACAGTGTCCGTCACAGATCCCCCTGTAACAGTGTCCTTCACAGATCCCCCCTGTAACAGTGCGTCATCCACAGATCCCCCATAACAGTGCGTCATCCACAGATCCCCAGTAATAGTGCCATCCGCAGATCCCCAGCAATAGTGCCATCCACAGACCACCATTAGTTCCAAACCCACCAAAAGCACACCTTTTGGTTAAAAATATATTTTTTCTTATTTTTCTCCCCAAAAACCTAGGTGCGTCTAATGGACCGATGCGTCTTATAGGGCGAAAAAAAAATTGTATAAAATTCATACTCAGTATAAGTACAGGGTGGGCGATTTATATGGATACACCTTAATAAAATGGGAATGGTTGGTGATATTAACTTCCTGTTTGTGGCACATTAGTATATGTGAGGGGGGAAACTTTTCAAGATGGGTGGTGACCATGGTGGCCATTTTGAAGTCAGCCATTTTGAATCCAACTTTTGCTTTCTCAATAGGAAGAGGGTCAAACCTATTGGGAATTTCACAAGAAAAACAATGGTGTGCTTGGTTTTAACGTAACTTTATTTCATGCATTATTTACAAGTTTCTCTTTGTTTACAGCCATTGACATGTCGCCGAGGTTAACACGTGCGGAGCGGATAGAAATTGTGTTGATGTCTGGTGAACGCAGTAACCGGGTCATTGCAGCAGATTTCAATGCAAGACAGCCTACGAGACCACCTATCTCCCATGCTACAGTTAGCAAACTGCTTGCTAAGTTTCGTGATACTGGTTCAGTGTTGGATTTGCCAAAATGTGGACGCATGAAATCTGTCACTAATGAAGAAACATCAGTGGCTGTCCTAGCTTCATTCAGCAAGAGTCCACAGTGTAGCACTCACCGCATGTCACTGGAGAGTGGCATTAGTCGAACATCCCTTTGGCGGATGTCAGATACTCACAAATGGCACCCTTACAAACTCTAGCTACTGCAGCATCTCAACGAGCATGACCCAGATCGGCGCACTGAATTTGCAAAATGGGCAAAACAAAAATTAGAACAGGACCCTCAGTTTACGCAGAAGATTTTGTTCAGTGATGAGGCAAACTTTTATGTGAATGGTGAAGTTAACAAACAAAACCACCGCTATTGGTCTGACACTAACCCACATTGGCTAGATCCCTCCAAGACTGTTGGAACCAAAAAATTGATGGTATGGTGTGGTATATGGGGTACAAAGATAGTGGGGCCATTCTTTATCAATGGAAACCTCAAGGCCACTGGATATGCGAAATTGCTACATGACGTGTTTCCCTCTTTATGCACTGAAGCTGGCACGTTCCCTTTTTTTCCAGCACGATAGTGCACCACCACATTATGGGTGTCAGGTCCGAGCATTCCTAGATGAGCAGTTTCCTGGAAAGTGGATTGGTCCTTGTGAGCCAGTTGAATGGCCCCCAAGGTCTCCCGATCTGACCCCCTTAGACTTTTATCTTTGGGGTCATCTGAAGGCAATTCTCTATGCTGTGAAGACCTCGGCGACATGTCAACGTGTTAACCTCGGTGACATGTCAATGGCTGTAAACAAAGAGAAACTTGTAAATAATGCATGAAATAAAGTTACGTTAAAACCAAGCACACCATTGTTTTTCTTGTGAAATTCCCAATACGTTTGATGTGTCACATTACCCTCTTCCTATTGAAAAAACAAAAGTTGGATTCAAAATGGCCAACCTCAAAATGGCCGCCATGGTCACCACCCATCTTGAAAAGTTTCCCCCCTCACATATACTAATGTGCCACAAACAGGAAGTTAATATCACCAACCATTCCCATTTTATTAAGGTGTATCCATATAAATGGCCCACCCTGTACTTTAAGGGAATATATGGGCCGTCATGGTGGATTCAAGGAAACACGTATGCTTATGCTAGATCCCACGTCTATTTTATGGAAAATGCGTCAAGTGCTCATGGTCTCTCTCTGGGATCTAAGGAGCAAAACCTCTGGACTTTTGCATTTCTTTTTGAGACGAACAGGTCTATTTGCAGTAAGCCCCATTTGGCGGCTATTTCTTGAAAGTTTCTTGGATTTAGAGACCATTCCCCTGGGTCTAGGGTTCTTCTGCCCACAAAATCTGCCTCTAAATTTTCTGATCCTCTGAGATAGGATTTTTTCCGCTAGAGTTCTGAAACTTGGGGACCTTGTACCACCCTGATGCTTTAAATAGGCGACCGCTGTTGTATTGGCTGAAAATATTTTTAGATGTTTTTTTTGTAAAAGACCTTGAGGCACTTTTAGAGTCTCGCAGACCGCTCACAATTCTCTATAATTCAAGGATCTGTTTTTATATTTTTTCTGAACACCGTCCCTGCCATGTTGAGGAGGCTACTTTTGCTCCCCAACCCACACCGCTTGCATCAGTCTTCTACCTTTGACTACCTTTCTGTCTAAGGACGACAGTTTTTTGTTCCAACTCCCTAGGATCCAGCTCTGCATAGTTCTGGTGTGAGCCTGACACCAAGCTACAGTTGTTATGCAGGATGTCATAAGACCTAGAATGCGCATAGCCATTCTGGTAGAGCACCAGCTTAGAGATTGGAACTTTGCTATCTCTTCTATGATAGCTTCTATCTTTTCCTGCAGGATAAATTACGTTTTGGGATACCGAGTTCAACATGACTCCAAGAAACCTACTGTTGGATGACTGGATTAAGTGAGACTTTTTAGGTTTATTAACCAACCTAAGTCAGATATCCTATGCAAGAAATTGTCTGCTTCTATTTCAGAGTTTCCCACTATAAGGAAATTGTTCAAGTATGGAATGAATAATAGTCTTTCCAATTTTGTGAAAATTCTTGGCGCTGAGGAAATGCCAAATGGAAGAGCGAAGAATTGAAAATGATACAATATGCCTTCGGGATCTCTTAGTGCCAATCTCAGATACTTTTGTGAGTTTAGATGGATGTGAATATGATGGTAGGCGTCTTTCAGATCGATAGATGTCATGTCCTTTTTTGATTAAGGGGACGGTGGACAAAATTGATTCCATCTTGAACTTTCTGTAAATTATCGATTTGTTTAAGTTTATGATGGTATGGAAGGATCCATCTGGTTTTTGGACTACAAATAGCCTTGAATAGAATCCTTTTCCCTTTTCTTATTTATTTTTTTACTCTAGAACACCCTGCCAGATTTTTTATAGAATGGCGGAACTGTGGGAAGTGGTCTGAAATCTTATTGGGGGAATTGAGGAATATTCTATTTTGTAACTGTTTTTTACGATGTCTAAAGCCCAGGGATTTGATGTTACAGATTCCCACTCGGTCAGGAATTTCCTCCTACTCACTGGCGTCATTGCTTTTCGCTCTGCTTATTTTGGGGATTAAGATGGAACCCCCTACCTTTTCCTCCCTTCTGTTAGCTCCAGCGCCCTGTTTTTCATTATCCCCTATAGGATCTGGATTGTGAATTTAATGTACGAAAAGTTTTCCTTTTACTCGCTCTCTCTTCTGGAATATCTTTCTTTTTATCGGCCGCTTCCTCTAAGATTTTATCTAGTATGGGGCCGAAGACATATTCGCCAGAGAAAGAAGTGGAGCACAACTTTGTTTTGGAGGTCCTGTTGTTCCCCCCAGGACTTCATCCATAGCGTTCGTCTAGCTGAATTTAAAAGGGCTGCATCCTTGGCCGCAAATCGAACTGATTCACAGAGGCGTCTGCTAGAAAAGTGGTGGCGGATCTTAGAAGGGAAATGGAGTGTAAAATTTCTTCCCTGGGGGTTTTATTTTTACCGTGATTTCCTAACTCATTAAGCCATAAATACATGCCTCTAGCCACAGAAGTTGCCGCAATATTTGTTTTTACCCCAAACATGGAAGCTTCCCAACATTTTCTCAAAAGGGCATCTGCTTTTCGTTCCATTGGATCGCGTAACAGAGCCGAATCTTCAAATGGCAGGGAAGTTTTCTTTACATCTTTTGCCCCTATATATCAATTTTTGTGGTCTCATTCAAGATCTTAGTTTCAGACGGATCAAAGAGTAGTCTATTTCTAAATTCCTTAGAGACCCACAACCTCTTTTCCGGATCTATCAACTCTTTGAGGATTATATCCTCAATATTCTCATTAATGGGAAATACTATGGATTTTTTCGCACGTAATCCCCCAAACATTTTATCCTGAACCGATCGTGGTTTGTGGATGTCTTCAATACCCATGGTTGCCCTTACTGCCTTTAGTAGTTCATTCTCATTTACTCTGAGGAAAAGTAGTATTTATTATCGCCTTCAACTATTTAACCCTCTGACAATTGATCTTCATCAATACCATGTCAAGAGGTGGATGCCTCTTCGTCCATGTCCTCTGCGTCAGAGGAGGATGGAGCTGATAACTTTGTTTTTTTGGAAGGAGGCATAGGAGGGACCGGCATAAGTGAGGCCAGGGAGGGTTTATTTCATCCTGAATCATGGACTTTACTTCCATAAGGATATATTGTTGCTCCTCCTTTAACAGATCACTAATGCGAGATTTGCAGTTTCTTTTTGGAACTTTCTGGGAGTTTCTTGGCACAAGTGGCACATTTTACATATTTAGATGTGATTTTAGTTTCATTCACTCCCTAGGAAGAGAAGAGCAACCAGGTATCAGAAAAGTACCATAAAAGTAAAAAGGAAGACACTTGCAGATTCTCCACAGGGGATCTCACTGAAGGAGCGGTTGAAGGTGGGTCTGTACTGTCCACGCGGGTCCCTGGAGCCTCTGGATCTGACATGCTGCTGGAGTCAGTGGAGACAGCATTGTTAGAATCACCTGCTCTTTTTCCCATAGCGAAACGTCTGACGTCATCAGCCGGCGTCCCAGGCGCAATGACGGGTCCCCACACGTGTTCCTAAGCTCCGGCCGCTCCAGATCTTGCCAGGAATCCGAGAGCTAGACCCTGGCTCCGTCCCCCCTCGGCATGTGGAGTCATGCTCTCACAGGTCTGCTTCCTCACCAGCAATATGCCATCAATGTTCCAGATGGGCTAACCCCTTTGAAGGGGTTGTCCGCTTTTTTATATAAATGACCTACAGGTCATCAATATCAGATCAGCAGGGTGGCCGAATGCCAGCACCACTGCCAATCAACTGTTTGAAAAGAATGCAGCTTTCTCTTCTCTGTTACCTGCTCACCATCAACATAGCAGTGGCGAGCAGGTGTAATTACAACTAAATAAGATAAACAGTGAAGAGAAGGCAACACTCGTATGAGCGCTGCGTTCTCTTCAAACAGCTGATCGGCAGGGGTGCCGGGAGTTGGCTCCCCGCCGATTTATATTGATGACCTATTCTAAGGATAGATCATCAATATAAGAAAAAACGGACAACCCTTTTAAATATCATTTTATTGCGCAGCTTACCATTTGTTTTCTAACTATGTACATTGAGTATTACATCATGCTGTCCCAGAAAAATATAGAAAAATCTACCTAGACTTTCATGGTATGTAATAAAACACATTAACAATGCCTTTACATTTATTATCGTATAAAATGTAGCTAACGTAGCTAAACAATGTGACCTAATTGCTAAATATCTACCAAAATAACAATAGCACATTTTTTTAAGAACATATTTAAAAAAAGAGGATTTCTTCTGTGCCTGGCGGACCTTTATACAGTGAACTATTGATGTGTTCTCTCTGCCTTCCACAGCTAGCATCTCCCAGAACACATCATGTGCCCTGTATAAAATAATTCTAATTTATGAGTGCACTTATTGCTAATCAATGGCAATTTACAGTACCTAATAAAGCTGAGGAAATAAGTGGTAAATAATTTTTCTCTCCTGTCCGTGCATAGCTCAGGAAACTAAACAAGCAACACTTTTCTACTGATCATATTTGAAATCTCTAGACGTTTCCAATTTTTAGGAATTTTACAGCCCTTGTACTAGCAACAGTCTTGCCTACAGTTGTCATATACAAAACACAGCACCACAAGCATGCAGATCCTCAGAAATACAGAAAAATCTACGGCAATTAGGTCTAATTTGTACTGGACTATAAGAAATGCAATGGTAGCGATCTCGGAATACTGTATGAAGCAGGGATTTTGTAAGTAATTTTTTCTAGTATGCATATCTATTTTCAATAATGTCGAAAAAGTTTGGCCTGATACCAATGTTTGAGGGCGCACAGTGGAAAAAACGCTTTACATTTCAGTTTTCATGTGAGTGATGTAGTTCATCCCTTGAAATATGTATTCATGGTAGTCAAGGGACACAAATAACTGTTGTGAAATTAATTTTGTTTATGTTTTTAAAAAAATCTGATACAGTCATTAACCAGTGAATGAAAATAAATAATAACTACCACAGTGGGTCATTAAAGGGATCATCTCACTAAACTTACTTATCACCTATCAACAGGATAAGTGTTAATTATCAGATCATAAGGGGTCTGACCACACGATCTTGCGAAAGAGGGGTCCCTGTGTCCCCTCTCTGAATGGAGCAGTATTGTGCATTTCGGTCCACTGCTCCATTCACTTCTATGGGGCTGATGGAGCTCCACAGAAGTGAATGATTCAGTGGATCGAAATGCGCTCTATAGCTCCATTTAGAGAGGGGACACAGGGACCCCTCGATCTCAGAGGGGTTAGCAGATCATCATTTTAATGGGACAAACTCTAAGTGAGCACTGTAATATTCTTTTTTAGCAAAACTACATAGAATTAGTTTGCATAGCCTAGTGCACATTGACCAATCAGTAGATCAAGGTCCTGCCTAATACATACAACTTAGTTCCTATTGCTAGCAAAAAAAAAAAAAAGGAGAGGGAAGCTACCTAGATGTGGTGCTTTGCAAGACAGAGTTCTTCCTTCTGGTGGAGAGCTAATTTGCATACTTTCTCGGAAGGAGCATTGCAACTCCAACACCAGCTGGACCTCTGCAAGGAGAACCAGTGCCATTTTACTTATCAGACCCCGTTCACACTCCTCTGAACTTTTTTGTTTCCCTGTTCTGTCAATAAAACTGAAAAAATAATGGGCGCCAGGTTTGTTAGATGACAGACACCAACAGACCCCAGGTTTACTGAAAAATATTGACGCATGCTGAACTGTTCATCCCACCAAACACGATGGAATCTCTGATGGAGGTGTCTCTGATATAAGTGTAAACACAGCCCAACAGACTCAACTAACTGATAATGAGATGTGTTGAGTAGGGATGAGCGGACCGTGGGTGTTCAGGCTCGCCCGAACTTCGGGTCAAAGTTCGGATTCAGGACCTGAACTCAAACCCGAACGCCATTGAAATCAATGGGGACCCGAACTTTGGTGCACTAAAACAGCTGTAAAATAGTTGTAGTAAGGGGTAGAGGGCTGCAAAAGGAAGCAAAATGGTGGTAAGAGCA
Organism: Bufo gargarizans; assembly: GCF_014858855.1. Lineage (NCBI taxonomy): Eukaryota > Metazoa > Chordata > Amphibia > Anura > Bufonidae > Bufo > Bufo gargarizans. The sequence continues at coordinate 189,436,170 of NC_058084.1, forward strand.
TTACAATTGTCCTGAAAACAAATGTGGATAGGGAAATGACTAACAATAACATAGAAAAAATAAAATAAAAAATGAATAATCTTGAACTAGGAGGCGGACATCAAAGTGGAGTAGGAGGTTGAGGAAGCGGTGGAAGTGGCAGTGTAGGTGGAAGCGGTGGTGGAGGAGGAGGTAGCCAACACTGTTTTTGTTTTGTTTTTATAGATTTGGGAAGGCTCCTAAACATTGGGAAATGGAAAAGAGAACGTGCGCTGGAGTATAACAATGCCTGAGTGAGGCCGGTAAACTTGTCTAGTCAGCATAAGGTACAGACAAATCCTCTGGGATCCATGCCTGTTTTTTTTTTTTTTTTCCTAAAATTTTATTGAATAAATCAACACAATTACAAAAATAGAGCGGAAGAGAAGTAACATACTCCTCTACTCTTAATACAAAGAAACAGAGTACAGGTCTGTCAGGTATTAATTATACGTCAGATAAGATAATACATAGTCTCAATAGCTAATCAGCAGTGCAGGTCTCCAATATAGGGTATACTTTAAATAATCATGCTCAATGACCAGGTAGCACTTAGTATCGTAGATATATCTGCTATGTACCTTAAATCTGAGTGTTTTGATCCGTCCGGGACGGCCAAAAAACCTAAGTAACAATACCATTACCATCTGAGCAGCTCAACGTTAAATAATGTAAGGGAATTCAGAAGGGGAGTGAATGAATGGGGAGCTAGCTGCTATGGGACCTTTATGCTGTAAGCCCAGGGAACATGTTAAGCCCAGGGAACATGTTAACTGTGTTAACTATCATCTAATATTTTCTAAAGGAAATCCATATGCCTGGTTCGTTTTAATGAACGTGAGTTTGTCCACATTGGCTGTAGACAGGCGTCTGTGATCAACCCCACCGCCATGGTAAACACACTGTGGGGATGTGCTCGTGGTAGGCTACGGTCGGCAGTATTGAGGCAATCACAGACAGTCTTTGTGATACACCGTGACTTTATTCACACCAAAGGCATAACAGGCAATGTGCAGACCACACAGGAGCATAGCCACCTAGTGCATAAAACAAAAGTCCTCGCATAGCAAATAAACAGCAGGTTTGAGTCACCTTGTTTCTGGACAGACCACACTGGTCCTGCAGGCTTCTAGGCTACCTGCCTCTGTCTCCCTCAGGCCAGAGCCCCTTCGGCTAGTAGCACTACAGGTCCCAGGACTATCCTTCAGTTTGTGCTGACCCAGTCTTTCCTTGACCAGCACTGACTATGTCTGTCAAAATCTCCAGCACAGCAAGACAACCCCCCCCCCATCTTCAGCAGGCTGGGTTCTTCAAAGGCCCAGCTCCACCAAAAACCTGGGCTGGCAGTGGGGAACAGGCACCCACCCTGCTCTTTACCTGTTCTTAGTAAGAATCGGCCCAGACATGCTGCGCCAGCAGCATTCGCCGCTGTAACCGCAATGATCTGGTTCTTACTCCACCGAGGCCAGGACATTATCCTACAACACGTTCGGACAATACACTCGACGCAGGGCAGGCCAGCACCTCCAAGGCGTAAAGGGCAAGCTCAGACCATGTTCCCAATTTGGAGACCCAGAAGTTGAATATGGCAGACCCATCAGTCAGTATGTGTAGGCGTGTGCACACATACTGTTCCACCATGTTGCTGAAATGCTGCCTCCTGCAAAGACGTTCTGTATCAGCTGGTGGTGCTGGTTGTTGTCGCGTGCTGACAAAGCTTTTCCACATTTCAGCCATGCTAATCCTCCCTTCTGAGGTGCTGGCGATGCCCCAGCTGTGTTAGTGACTTCTTGTTCCTCCTCCTCTGCATTTGCCTTGTGCTTCCACTGACCCCTGCTGTCAGGTGGGAATGCCATCAGCAGCGCATCTACCAGCGTGCGCATGAACTCGCGCATCTTCTGATCATGCTCCAGAAACGGAATTAAGGACAGCATGTTATTCTTGTAGCAGAGATCCAGCAGGGTGGCCACCCAGTAATCAGCATTGGTTAGAATGTGGGCAACTCTGCGGTCGTTGCGCAGGCACTGCAGCATGTAGTTGCTCAAGCTGTCCTCTGTGGGAGGTGTATCGTCTGTGTCCTCTGTACCAAACTAACAGACAGATTAACTATTATATTTTTGCATCAGGGGGGCAAAGATTGCACCCACAAAAGATCACTATAGGTCACCCACAGAATAAATAGACAGATGAAATTCCTAACACTCTCCCTCACTTCAGCTGCCTGCTTCCTGTCCCTGCACTACTCAGAGCTGATGGGCGGTGCTACACGTGATCCAGCTTATATAGAGGCTGGATCACATGATGCACCGGCCAATCACAGACATGCCATTACTAGGCATGGCTGTGATGGCTTCTAAGTGACCACAGCTTAAAAGCTTGTTGATTGGCTTTCAGCATGCTTTATTAAATGCCTGAACACTGAACTCGAACCCGAACTTTTGTGGCCCCAAGTTCAGGTTTGGGTCCGGGTCCCCAAACTCGCAAAGTTCGGTGCGGCCCCAAACTTTGCCGTTCGGGTTCGCTCAACACTACTGTTGAGTTCTGCCACAGTGTCTGTCATTTTAAATGAAAAAATTGTGCTGTGAGCGTTGAAGTTCTTCCCACCAAACAAGACAATCACTGATGGAAGCACATTTCTTGTTGGAGCACTATGAAATATTTTGGTGCTATGTTATTATCATTTTATTTATTATTATAAAACCACCTGCCTATATAAGTGAATGACTGTTCAAGTGGGCTAATATGAGGCCTGCAATATCGGAATTTGCTCATGGACATGGAGTGATATTGTCCAGGATAATAAGCAGTTTTTCTAATGTCACGCAATCCATCAGTGTTCACAGTAATAGGGCAGTTACAGATGTTTTATAGCCTTTGTTACTTTTAAAGAGGATTTCTATCAAAAATATAAAATGGCCCCAAAAGGTTCACGAGATCTGCAGGTTTGAAGAACTAACTAGTTGGGAGTCCCTCTCGCACGACAAGTTTAACGATATGTGGGGACCGTGGTTTGGTTGGTTGGAATCAGAGTCGGGGAACTTGGGCCTTTCTACTGGAGTTACTGTGAACTCTTCCCCCTTTGATAACTAACTATTTGTGCTATACACCCTATATTGTATTGTATATCATGCTTGTTCTATTTACCACTCCTAGCCTATACCACCTTTGTCTTGTGGTCTGGGGTGGTTGAGCCTCGGGGGTATTTGACCCTCCTTACATGACACGCATTCTACTCTTGTTAGGTCCGTCTGTCTAACTTATCTTTATTCGCGCCTGTACATTCATGATTATGCATATCATTGTACTGCATATGTCTCCTCGATTGTTGGGCTGTTGCCCGCATATTGTTCTTGTCTTTTTTACCATGCTTGCCGTGATAAATAAAGAATTGTTAAAAAAAAATATATATATATATAAAATGGCAATACATTAGTACAAAAGAAGGTGATTAAAGGCTTTGTCTCACTTCAGCAAATGGCATTTATTATGTCGACAAAGTAAATACAAAGCACTTTCTAATGTACTTTGATTGTCTATATTGCCTTCTTTGTTGGCTTGATTCATTTTTCCATCTCATTATACACTTCTCGTTTCCATGGTTACGACCACCCTGCAATCTATTAGTGGTTGCCATGCTTGCCCACTATAAGAAAAAGTGCCAGTCTATGCACACTCCCGCTGTCCCAGCCACCAGAGAGGTCGTCACTCTTTCCTGTAGTGTGCTAGCACAGCCACCGCTGATGGATGGCAGGGTGGTCTGAACCATGGAAACTAGAAGTGTAAAATGAGATGGAAAATGAATCAAGCCAGCAAAGGAAGCAATATGGACAATCAGCATACATTAGTGTGATAGCTTACCATCTATTTCAGTGACAACACATACAGCCACACTTCCTGGTCTTAGGAGCATCACAAGAAAGAAAGAATGATTTCAGAAAATGGCAGTCCTTCTGTAAGGAATAGGTCTGCTAATTTAGTTAATTTTTTTCATTTTAGGTGCAAATCTTTTTTAGGGATCTACAGATGCACAGTAGAACTGAAAAAAGTCATTTACTAAGACGCTGGTTTTAATAACCTTCGGTGGTGGATCGCCGAAGATATCTAGAGGCGCCTCTACGTAACTTTGGTGTATCCACAGCTTCCTTGTGAGGTTGATTTAAAAAAAACGTTACTATGTATCAGCCATTATTTTCACCTGTGAACAGGAAGAGGGCATGATTTGTGGTCAAGACAAAGACATCTAGAGGGCAGACCTGGCCACGGATTTACAATAGAAGCTTAGGTACAAATATCAACATGTAACTCAAGAAAGATGTCAGCAGGATTCTCTTCACATTAAGGAACCACATGGCTGTACATGCTCAAAAGACAATAATCTAATTTAAATTGATAAATCTCTCTATACAACAAGAGTCACAATGTCTATCTCGATATTTAATGAAATGTGAGATGTTAAATGTAAATGCATTCCCACTTTAACATAAAACGGTTTGAAGCATGTCAAGTGTAATATAGCTCCTCCAGAAGGGAACATGGAAACATTTTTCAGTAGGAAAGAAAAATGTAGATTTTCAGAGTAGATCATTCCATAAAAGAATGGAGATGTTGCTTCATGATCTGCATTTACCTTTATATACATTGACAGGTATAACATCTGCATAGATACAAACATGATTGGAATAATGTACTTAAAGGAAGACAATCTTAGGCTACTTTCACACTAGCAGGAGGATGGATCCGACAGGCAGTTCACCCTGTCGGATCCATTCTGCCGCTATTTCGCCATCCGGCCACTCCGTCCCCATTGACTATAATAGGGACGGGGGGGGGGGGCGGAGCTCCGGCGCAGCACGGCAGTGCACGGCGAGAGGCCGCCGGACTAAAAGTACTGCATGTCCGACATTTCAGTCCGGCAGCCTCTCACCGCGCACTGCCGTGCTGCGCCGGAGCTCGACCCCCGTCCCCATTATAGTCAATGAGGCCGGAGCACCAGTCCGGCGGCACGGCGAAATAGCGGCAGGACGGATCCGACAGGGTGAACAGCCTGTCGGATCCGTCCTGCCGCTAGTGTGAAAGTACCCTTATGTCTGAAAAAGGATTTCTTACTTGTATCTAGATTTAAAAAATGTATCACTTTAAAACTGAGATGATTTATTTTATTTTTTTACTTTTATGTGGTTATATATTCTATGCAACAAATAAGTGCATTTTATTTCCTCTAGTTTTTAACTATGTATTTTGTCTAATACACTCCACATTTATATAGGACAGATATCAAGAAAACTCTCAGCAACCTAATACCATGTACCCCAACAAAGCATTAGGTAGTCATAGAGGTGTCCAGGGGCAGATTGGGAACTCAAAAGGGACCTGTGGCAGCATGCTGTGGGTGGGGCCAACACAAAGTAGGTGTGGCCAGCAATACCATAGTGTTGCACAAAATATCACCCCAGTAGAACCAAATACAAAAGAGTGGCACAAACACCTGCACCGTTTTACTGACTTATAAACAGCGGGGAAGGGAGCCATTGTCTCACATGACCCTCTGCAGCAATCAACTGCGTTCCTGAGGACTGCAATATACACTGATGAGCAAAAGGGTAGCAATGTTTTGAACTTTTGACTTTCAGGCTCCATATCTCACCATCCACTACAGCTTAGAACGCGAGACTACCATCATTTTATAGACAAACATCTTGGCTATCTCATATATAAATTGGACTTGCAACTATTTAGCATATGACTAGTTATGCAGATTCTTGTCATGTAACTGATGTAAGATGTTTGTCTATAAAATGATGGTAGACTCACGTTCGAAGCTGTAGTGGATGGTGAGATATGGAGCCTGAAAGCCAAAAGTTCTAAACATTGTTACCCTTTTGCTCATCAGTGTAATTGAATTCCAGAGGGCACTTGTGGCCATACTGCCCTTTTTTTATTTTTATTCTTTGAACACCCCCTTTAATGCTTCTCACGGTTTTAATTAACAGATTTCTTTTAATTACATGATAAAGTGTTGGTTACTTGGCAATACTTTCCACTTTCTATTACATTGGGAACTAGAAGCATCTCCAACATAACCAACATTTACAAGATGTATTCCAGCATCATAAAAAGATACATCTGATCCATTTACACTGCAAATACCTGAAAAGGGTCTTAATATTTCATCCATTATGGCAATTTCACTCATCTGGATCTAGGTAGTAGCAGTCCATTTGAGAAGCTACTAGACGCAAATAGTTATATGTTAGAACAGCCAAAGAAAGGCTATAGGGATGGCAATAATCAGAGTTAAGCCCTGGCATGCCTATGTTTTATTAAATGACAAAGTGTAACCAATGCCCCTGTGAAAGGGGTAGAAATGTGTTACAATGTAAGTGCAGAATTTACTCCAGACATCTATGAGCCTACATGTCATGCACTGACAGCAAGCTACATGTTCATTACAGTATTCTGGAAGGAGTCCAAAAATGTTAAGTGTTTTCCAGGAGAATGCACAACGTCTTAAATGTTTTTTATTTTATTTTGTATTAAGCCTTAACAATGTTCTCCCATTTACTGATCTGCAAGCTATAATCATGTCAAAAAGAACAATGTTTATCAAGATTTTTCCAGCCAAGGGAGGAATGTTTTTCGCCTTGGGCTTTGCCGAGAGCAGAAACAATGTCAAGTGGGCTTTTAGAAACTACGAGAGCAACCAATTTATATGGTGATTATATGTTATTCTCCCTAATTGAGGCAGGGGCCGAGGGGGATGTGCGTTTCATGTTTAAGCAAATTCATTTATAAGGAAACCTTTTCTAATGCCACGTGAGCCATTAAAAGAAATGGAGACTGCGGCACTGGACTCGTGCTTTTATACTTTAGAAGGCCACACAGGAGTTATTTGTTACACCACAGCCATCTAGAACATGTCATTTTATTTTCTCACTTTAGAAATCGATGGATAGCTTCATGGCTGTGGCTTGTTCACTTCCAATCATAATCAGCGGCGTTATTCTGTCTCAGAAGAACATTTAGTTCTTATGTCTTGGTTTGGCGTTAATTAACAACGTGTTAATTTCAAGCTGTAGGGAAAAGTAAATTTATCTTTTTTTTTTTTTTTTTCCTGCGCAGCGGTCCATTGCCGGGTTAGTGCTATTTAAATTCTGGAGCTATACTTGCTTGACAAGATACTGCACTGCTGCAGGCTACAGTTCTCACATAATGCCTGAGGGGTTATTACAGTGGAGGATTTCTAGAGAGGACAATAAAAAAGCCTTACCCCTTCCCGAAGGCACCTCATTAGCAGAGTGAATGCAGCCAGGGGAATGGTCCAGAGCTCTCTGGGGTGAGCTCTTTTTTCCTCCTGTAATAAAACAGAAGTAGTAATAAATCTGAAAAACACGTCTACCACAAAATGGTATTAAGAATATTTATTCGTTTCCATAGATTTTCTTTGCATTTAAGAAAGTATAAAGTTCAATGGTATCTCGCCAACACATTTAAATTAAAAGGAGTTAATTGGTCAACTGAAAAATATCTGATGACATAAATAAATAGAAATATGTACAGTATATATGTCTATTTATTTATTTTTTAAACCTGCGCATGGATCTGAATACTTCATGTACGGTAATTAATCAGTTAAAGAAAACCTGTCATGTTGAACATGGTGTCTGAGCTGAAGGCACCATGTTATAGAGCAGTATGACAAGAGAATACTAATAAGTAGATTTATGGGAAAAGATTCAGTATAGCTTGTAATTTATTCATAGAGATCTGTGCTCATTCCGGGCTTGTAAAGGAGGCGGTCCTACCGGTTATTGACAGCTTTCCCTCTATGACTGTGCATACAGATATAGCTGTCAGTCACTGACAGAACAACCCCCTTGACTTCAAATCCCCCAAAAAGCAGGAATTTGAGTATTCGAAAAAAGTTTACTTAATCACTGTGCTTCATTGTGGAATGATAACTGTGAAGGAGCAGGTCTTTTTTGAGCTTCCCGAATGTCTTTCTTCGCCATATTATTCCCTGTTTCACTTGCACAGCTAGATGCATTTCTCTCACAAGCAGGGAGTGTCTCCCTTCTGTGTTATTTACCAGCACTGTATGCAATTACCTCTCTTCCTTTACTACCCACTATGTTTGTTTTATTCTAGGGAGCTCAGAAAGCTGATAAGGAGATGGGAGATCATACTTACAGAAGCAGTATAACGTTTTTCTTTTATCAGGCTCCATAGTTCAGCTCATCTGATCCCCCCCCTCTGTTGTCTTCTGAGTCTCTGTTACTAAAGACGGATCTTGCCTGATAACATGCAGTGGACTTAAAGTTAGGCGGATGTGAGACCCCGAGTGGCCATGACTTCAGCTTTTTTCAGATAGATGCAGGCAGATTTATTTAAATGAAGTGTTTTAGAAATTTGCTAATTGCACCATTCTATATTAAATTAAATTGTGTGAAAGTACAGTGAGTCTTTAAAGGAATGAAATATAATGTATACTGAATCTTTTCCCACAAAACTATATATTTTACTATAGCCACTGAGTTAATCACTATCTGTATAGCACCACCTGCTATTTGTTCTTTTCCTTATTTCTCTGTCCACCTCACTGAGGTGGTCACACACGCTCATTTCCAACCCTTAACCGCTACCAGCCATATATCCAAGCTGTGACAAGTAACGGGAGAGAGCTGCAGCAGAAAGGACACCTCAAAGATTCTTCTAAAGCACGTAATATCATCAGGGAGGTATCTGATTGGCCCCAAATGTATTCTGCAGCAGGACAATGACACCAAACATACAGTTAAAAGAACAAAGAGTCCTGAAAGTGATTTCAACATCATCTAGGCTGTCTAGTATCAAGTCTGTCTAGGATTACATGAAGAGACAGAAGGATTTTAGTAAGCCTACATCAACAGAATATCTGCAGTTAATTCTCCATGTCTGAAACAACCTCCCTGCAGAGTCCCTTTAAAAGCTTTATGCAATTGTGCCTAGAAAACGTTGTTTTGAAGGCAAAGTGTGGCTACACTGATTATTGATATGATTTAGATTTATTTCTGTTCTTTCACTTTGCATTTTGTGAACCGATAAACTGATGAGACTTCTTGTCAACACAGTATGCAGGAACACGGTGATGTTCCCTGCTCTGCTAGGTGCAAGACAGACAGACACAGGGACGAACAACATAGAAAACTTGGTCGTACGTGAATGGGTTGGAACCGGGCGGACAGTACAGTACAAAATCATGAGACAGAAGGTAGGCGAAAAAGCAAAGCCAAAGTCAGAACCAAACGTGAATCACAGTACCAAATCACAAAACAGGGAGAGAGGTCCAAAGCAAGCCAATGTCAATATAAGTATTAACCCAAAACTAGACTCAGCATGTAATATAGAATCACAAAATTTTTATTGGACATACACTTGTATAAAACATAGAAATCCGTATACATTAGCAGCTTTAAGCTGCTAATGTATACGGATTTCACTTGTATAAAACATAGAAATCACTCTAAGGGCAATGCACTGGAAGAGAATGTCTCCTGCGCACCTGTGATCCTGGCTCTTGAAGCATCAAAACTTTGATTTCTTGACCATTCAAGAAGCTCCCCTACTGTATATAGTGTAGTCCTGTTAGCGGTTTTGCAGGTCCGCTCTTTAAATGAATTACAGCAGGGGCAGGGACACTAAGAAACAGTGTTAGTACAGGCAAAAAAAGGAACCTTTGTGTCTCAAAGAAAGAGAACTGTAATTTCTTCCAGTAGTTCTCGTACTATGTAATTAGTGGTGCATAATAATTGATAACCAGCCAAACTACAGAATGATGAACACAGGAACAGCGAAAGTGGGTGTAGTGGCTGCAGTTGGACCAAAGCCCTTCTGCCTGAGGGGGCCCAAAGGCCTCTCTGCCACATAATGGGACGGTAGTACTATGATGGCTAGAGGTGTTCTGGTACATATTTTGCATCTAGGCCCAAGAGCTTTGAGCTATGCCTCTGGGCCCCGAATGTCCTATTTTCAGGAAACTACATGTATATTTTTATATTTCAATTTGGAAACACTACTATTCCCCTTTCTGTTGACTAAATCAACTTTATTGGAGAAGCTTACTGGGGATGCACACCAACAGTGCAGTCAGAAAAAATGGGACTTATGAACACAATTATGACAATCTCTAAATCTATGCTTCGTCACTTTGATAAATGAACGTCTTATGGTGCAATATTGAGAAGCAATGACAATGAGAATCTAAGAGAGAACGCATCTAAAAAGATGTTAGAAGTGATCGCCGAAACACTGGAAATATCTCATGCTGTAAAGCACCAGAAGACATCCAATGACTTCACAGATACAAATGACAGGATCATTATCTTTTTAAGAAATGCTTGCCAAACACTGACAGAAGTTAATGCTTTTCTGTTAACCTTAAAATGTATGTTGCCAATCTAGAGTTACCTTATATTGAGCAAAATATTTCACTGAAACAGCAGTCTGTGTTATTCAATGCTTAATCGATCCTGCTACCAATATGCAAACCAAAGTCAAACTTTGTACAAAGCAGCATAAAATTTAGCTCAATATCCCTTAAACCCTATCCAACTAAAGAAAGTCATTTTATAGTAAATTATTACTCAGCAGTATATATTTAAAGGGGCCAACTGATGGAACCCCACAGGAACAAGGGACCCCAAGAGTGAATTGTGCAAGGTTTTCGCATCTACGCTGTCACTTCATTTATCTCTATGGGACTATTGAAGATAAATGGGTACCACAGTATATTCATGATCTCTTAAAGAGTTACTCAGCATTGGTAAAACTTTTGATATGTCACAGAGACAAACAAATAGCATTGGTTTACATCATAAAGTAGAACATGATCTAGGTTTTGAGAGGGTGAAAAGTCGGTCTAGATGTCCTGATATATCTAATTTTAAAGGGACACTGACAGGGCCAATAAGCATATTGAGGTATATATATATGACAGTACAGGTCTTATAATGGGTATTACAATCATCTAAGTATCCCCCCTGTCCACATTATACATACAGTAAACTTAAGTTTTATAACCTGCTCCAACGGTCTTCAATCTGCCCAAGGGGTGGCGTTTCACCTCTCTTGCGCCCAGCCAGCCTCCCCAACTGCCGCTTTGAAGCGCCGCCCAGCTCATGAATATTCAGTTTGCTGGGCGGCTTCTGCGGTCCCCGCTCTGAAGCGCTGCGCTGAACAGTGCCCTGCGCATGCGCCGGATCTTGTGAAGTCGGGGACAGTAAGCACCGCCCAGCGAAGTGAATATTGATGAGCTGGGCGGCGCTTACTGTACCGGACTTCACAAGATCCGGCGCATGCGCCGGGCACTGTTAAGCGCAGCGCTTCAGAGTGGGGACCGCAGAAGCCGCCCAGCAAACTGAATATTCATGAGCTGGGCGGCGCTTCAAAGCGGCAGTTGGGGGAGGCTGGCTGGGCGCAAGAGAGGTAAAACACCGCCCCTTGGGCAGATTGAAGACCGTTGGAGCAGGTTATAAAACTTAAGTTTACTGTATGTATAATGTGGACAGGGGGGATACTTAGATGATTGTAATACCCATTGTAAGACCTGTACTGCCATATATATACCTCAATATGCTTATTGGCCCTGTCAGTGTCCCTTTAAGAACAGGATAAATGGAAAGGAGCAGCATATTTGAAAATCTATAGGATTTACTGAATGTAAGCAAATAACCATAAGCTGTATTCCTGAGAGTGTCAATGATATGAATGCTATCAGCAATGTTTTGGTTTGTCCTTCATGAGGATGGTGCCCAAAAAACATAAAAGGGTTAGGAACTGGCAAAAACAAGATGGATAAATAGAAATGTAAAGTGGGCAAAAAATAACAAAAAGAAAGCATTTAAATTACTAAAACGGAAAGTTAGTGAAAAAGCACTGAAAAAACTATAAGGAATAAAATAGAATATGTAAAAAAAAAAAAACAGATAAAGGCAGGCAAGCTGGAGACAGAAATGCTTACTGCCAAAGAGAGTAAAACTAACCGTATAATGTAATTCAATTATTTAAGTAGTAAAAAGGTTAGCCCTGAAAGTGTAGGCCCTTAAAGAGTGGTGAGGGAGGAAATGTAGAGTGAAGAGGAGAAGGTAAATTTATTCAATATTTTTTTTTCTCCACTGTATTCACTTAGGAAAATAAAATGCCAGATGAAAAGCAGTGCGTCAAAAAAACGACTGACTAAAGCCTGGTGCCTAGCAAGAGATTCATTCTCACGCATGCGTTGTGGGTTAAAACCAGGCTAAGATTACGTGCTCAATGTACGGCACGCGATCCTGGAAGTGCCAGCTGCACGGAAGTGCAGAGCAAGTCGAATCATTTGTTTAAATATCCAAAGGCTGGGGGAGAATTAGGGTGTCCACTGGCCTTTTAGGAGCCAGTTGGAAAGCATGCGTGCCCTATAGACAGCAGAGGAACAGGTGCAGAGGATTCTGGAGGTCACACCCACGACAGGAGGGCAGAGTAAGGACAGCAGGTCTGGACTGCAAGACCGACAGCTGTGGCAGGGTAAGTGGAGCAGAATCCATGCCCACCTGGAAGAGTGGTACAGTGGTGAACACAAGGCCGCCAACATAACAATACTGCTACTGATGGATCTGGATAAATTGGAGGCTTGGTTGGGCAGAGACGTCTCTACCAGCTTTTCACATCTAGATGTTGACATTTTTGCCCATTCTTCTTTGCAAAATATCTCAAGCTCAATCAGATTGGATGGAGAGCGTCTGTGAACAGTGATTTTCAAGTAAGTCTTGTCACAGATTCTCAATGGGATTTAGGTAGCTTTGACTGTATGTTTAGAGTCGATGTCCTGTTGGAAGATGAACCTCCGCCCCAGTCTCAAGTCTTTTGCAGCCTCTACCAGTTTTTCCTCCACGATTGCCCTGTATTTAGCTCCATTCATCTTCCAATCAAATCTGACCAGTTTCCCTGTCCCTGCTGAAGAAAATTATCCCAACAGCATGATGTGTGGGGATGGTGTGTTCAGGGTTATGTGTAGTGTTAGTTTTCCGCCACACAGCGTTTAGGCCAAAAAGTCAAACTTTCATCTGATCTGACCAAAGCACCGTCTTCCACATATTTGCTGTGTCCCCTACATGGCTTGGGCAAACTGCAAATGTGACTTATTATAGCTAGCTTTTAAAAATGGCTTTCTTCTTGCCACTCTTCCATAAAGGTCAGATTTGTGGAGTACACGACTAATAGTTGTCCTGTGGACAAATTCTCCCTCCTGAGCTGTGGATCAATGCAGCTGTTTCAGAGTGACAATGGGCTTGCTTCTTGTCTGCTTCTCTTATTGGTGCTCTCCTTGTATGGGCTGTCAGTTAAAGGAGATAGCCATGTCTTGGTAGGTTTCCAGTTGTGACAAACTCCTTCCATTTGGATGATGGATTGAACAGTGCTCTGTGAGATGTTCAGAGCTTGGGATATTTTTTTTATAACCTAACCCTGCTTAACACTTCTCCACAACTTGATCCCCGATTTTCATGATGCTGTTTGATCAGTAATGTTTTCTAACAAACCTTTGAGGCCTTCACAGAATAGCTGTAGTTATACTGAGAATAAATTACACACAGGGAGACTATTTACTAATTGGTTGACTTCTAAGGGCAATTGGTCACACTGGATTTTATTTAGGGGTATCAGAGTACAGGGGGCTGAATACAAATGCATGCGCCACTTTGCAGATTTTTATTTATTAGAAACTTTGAAAACCATGCATCATTTCTTCACTTTTCACTTCTTACATACTTGCTTCTTGCAATATTCGAGGGGTATGAATACTTTTTCAGAGCAGTGGAGATAGATATAGTCACGACTAGGGATGAGCTCCGTACAGTATTAGAATGTATTGGCTCTGATGAGCCTAGGTTATTGCTTTGCGAGACTTCGCGTAATAACTTCATAAATACATTTTTACTGTAAAAAAACATTTCCTGAACTCAGGTTCGGTTCCAAGTGGTATCTTGGAACCGAACCCGAGTTCGGGAATTTTTTTTAATGAAGTTATTGGAACAAAGTTTTATGCAAATCGACAAAAACAATGTGCACCCTCTTTGAATTCTATAGCTTTACATACCAGGACACGATAATAATAATAATAATAAAAAAATCTGGTCCCAGAAGTTCTTAACCACCTCAGCCCCCCTAGCTTAAACCTCCTTAATGACCAGACCACTTTTTACAATTCTGCACTACACTACTATCACGGTTTATTGCTCGGTCATACAACTTACCACCCAAATGAATTTTACCTCCTTTTCTTCTCACTAATAGAGCTTTCTTTTGGTGGTATTTCATTGCTACTGACATTTTTACTTTTTTCATATTAATCAAAAAATTTTGCAAAAAAATAACATTTTTCACTTTCTGTTGTAAAATTTTTCAAATAAAACTACATTTCTATATACATTTTTCTCTAAATTTATTGTTCTACATGTCTTTGATAAAAAAAAAAAAGCAATAAGTGTATATTTATTGGTTTGGGTAAAAGTTATAGCGTTTACAAAATATGGTGCAAAAAAATTAATTTACGCACTTTGACTTTCTGAGCACCTGTCATGTTTCCTGAGGTTCTACAATGCCCAGACAGTAGAAACACCCCACACATTTTCGGAAAGTAGACAACCTAAGGTATTCGCTGATGGGCATAGTGAGTTCATGGAAGTTTTTATTTTTTGTCACAAGTTAGCGGAAATTTATTTTATTTTTTTCTTACAAAGTCTCATATTCCACTAACTTGTGACAAAAAATAAAATTTTACATGAACTCACCATACCCCTCACGGAATACCTTGGGGTGTCTTCTTTCTAAAATGGGGTCACTTGTGGGGTATTTATACTGCCCTTGCATTTTAGGGGCCCTAAAGCGTGAGAAGTAGTTTAGAATCCAAATGCATAAAAATGCCCTGTGAAATCCTAAAAGTACGTATTGGAATTTGGTTCCCTTTGCACACCTAGGCTGCAAAAAAGTGTCACACATGTGGTATCGCCGTACTCAGGAGAAGTAGGGCAATGTGTTTTGGGGTGTATTTTTACATATACCCATGCAGTGTGAGATAAATATCTCTGTAAATGACAACTTTTTACATTTTTTTATACAAAGTTGTCAATTTACAGAGATATTTCTCTCACCCAGCATGGGTATATGTACAAATACACCCCAAAACACATTGCCCTACTTCTTCCGAGTACGGCGATACAGCCTAGGTGCACAAAGGGGCCCAAATTCCAATGAGTACCTTTAGGATTTCAAAGGGCATTTTTACCCATTTGGAATCCGTGAGGGGTATGGTGAGTTCATGTAAGATTTTATTTTTTGTCACAAGTTAGTGGAATATGAGACTTTGTAAGAAAAAACAAAAAACAAAAATCAATTTCCGCTAACTTGTGCCAAAAAATGAATAAATCTTGATGAACTCGCCATGCCCCTCAAAAGTGATCTTTATAGCGCTGCAGCGATTTTACAGTGTTTTTGCAGTAAACAGAAAAAAAACAATTTCTGTCACTGTGGTGGGGCGGACTGAACGCAAGTGTGCGCACAAAATCAGGCCTGATCTACGTTTTTTGTAGAGCCTATAGAACATGTCCTATTCTTGTCTGCAATTGTGGACAAGAAAAGGCATTTTCTATATAGTTCTGGCAATGTGCGGATCCGCAAAATGCGGAAAGCACATTGCCGGTGTCCGTGTTTTGCGGATCCGTGAAACACATACGGATGTCTGTATAGAGCCTTGCAGGGGGGTGATCAATAACAGGGGGGTGATCAAGGAGTCTATATGGGGTGATCAGGGGTTAATAAGGGGTTAATAAGTGACAGGGGGGTGTAGTGTAGTGTGGTGATTGGTGCTACTTACAAAGCTGCCTGTGTCCTCTGGTGGTCTATCCAAGCAAATTGGACCACCAGAGGATCAGGTAGCAGGTATATTAGACGCTGTTAACAAAACAGCATCTAATATACCTTTTTGGGGTTAAATAAAATCGCATCTACAGCCTGCCAGCGAATGATCGCTGCTGGCAGGCTGTAGATCAACTTCTTAGCTGCGCGTTGCTGTAAACGCGCGCGTTCACGCGAAATCTCGGCTCATCGATGCGTCAAGGAGGAATAACCCGGCTGCCCGGAGGACGCATCCCTGCGTTAGGCGGTCGGGAGGAGGTTAAAATTAAGAAAATACAATCTCAGATGTGCAACAACACATAACAGATATCGGCATTTCATTATTTATTCCACAAAAATATATCCAAAATGCAGAACCCATGTGTGAAAAACTAAGTACAACCTGACTATTTCCAAATAAATTAACATGGTAAATAGCAGTCAAATGTCCTTGATTCATTGATCATCAGTAAGTGTGACCACCTCTATAAAAGCAGATGTTTTGGCAGTTTGCTGGTCTAGAGCATTCAGGTGCATGTTACACAATGCCAGGGAGGAAATACATGGCTTTTCAAATTTGGCTTCAATTTTGTTGAATAAACAATGACACGGTGGAATTTGTTGTGTGAGGTTGTATTTACCTCATTTTTTAGACCTTCTAAGAACAAGATGTTTGTTTATTAATGTCCTCATATATGATATAAAACCATAGTATTCCAAGTGGGTGTACTTTGTTTTTCTTATGATTGTATATCATTATTTCAGCTTTTCGAGACATATATTTTCTGCCTTCCAAACCATCCTCGAGCAGGCTGAAATCAGTTTACCTTCCCTATTGTAAGAGTCTTGCGGTTGCTGTGTTCTGGAATCCACTGATCAGGACACTAGAAACTCCAGAGTTCTGGGAACCATGGTTTGGAAACACTACAGCAGTTTGTATAACGATTCTATGCACATTGTAAAGGTGGCTGAAGGCAGGCAGTTTTTTTATTAAAGCCATGTACTTTGGGAGATTTAGAACTTTATGTAAGAAAAACAGCGCTCTATCCAATATAAAGATACATTAAGAAATTAATCAGCACAGGACTTTAGCCTTTTCAACTTAAAAAAAGTAGGAAACAATCAAAACATTTTTATATTTCATTTAGACATACTTTAAAAAGTACTTTAAAAGCACAGGTACACTTTAATTTTGAATGGATACAAGTTGCCCATTCTTGGTCTTGTCCAATAATACTTTCCTGTTGCACATGCCAAATGTAAAAAGTTGACCAACAAATAAAATTAGTCTTGATGTCCCCAGAGCATTATGATTTATATACTAGCACTATTTTAGTAAGGTTTGTGTGAATGTTTTGCAATGTGCATCTCTTATGTTTTTATCTATAACTGTGTACATATGTTTGACATAAATGTGATATAAAATACTTCATATAGTAAATATATAATACTATTGCTTCTAGCATATATAGAACTTACTTGAACAGCAATGGTATAAATAAGTTCTCCAAGAGTCGGTAAGAGGCATTGTTTTAACTTGCTGTTTCTGAAATTGTCTCTAATCAGCTCAGTCAGCAAGGTGAGTGCCTGCAGAAACATTAAAAGTTTGCATAAGAAAAAAAAGCATCATTTAAAGACTACAGTGTTCATAAAGGCATAAATAAAAATTATAACGGGAATGTATACAAATGAAATAAAACAAGTGTAATAAAAGTGCTACAATGATAGTCATGGGCATTAGTCAAAGGTCTGCATGTTGGAGGTTTTTGGCAGTTTGCTGGTCTGGAGCATTCTTTAGTGTGTTAACACAAAGCAAAGGAGGTAAGACATCAGCAACAATCTGAGAGACCCAATTGTTGCTGCCCATCAATCTGGGAAGGGTTATAAAGACATTTCCAAACAATTTGAAGTCCATCATGCTACAGTGAGAAAGATTATTCACAAGGGGAATACATTCAAGACAGTTGACAATCTTCCTAGGAGTGGACGTTCCAGCCAATTAATCCCAAGACAAGACCATGCAAATCTTAGGGAAATTGCAAAAAAACAAAGCACTTCATTCAGTCAAAACTGCTAAGCACAACACTAGTCATAAGTACTATTGAAAAGTCTGCATGCGGGAGGGTTTTAAGAAAGATATTTATACCATATACCTATGGTAGAGCCTGTATTTATACCTGCATTTTCTGACACATCTCGTTCATGAACTGTATTGATCCTCCAAACAGTTGGACTGTGATTTTTTGTTGTTGCTTAGAATGTTCCTTATGTAGCACAAGGGATTGGCCCACAAACAACATTCAAATCCTATCCGCAGGATAGAAGATAAATGCGTGACTGCTGTGAATCTGACCACTGGGAGGTCCAGCAATCACAACAGCAAGGGTGTCAGAGACCCTTGAGTGAATGGAACTTGATGCACATATGTGACCATTGCTCCATTCACTTCTATGGGATTAATGGAGATAGCTGAGTGCAGTACTCAGTAGTTCCATAATTGGCTAATAAGGCAGTGATCACACACAGACAGCACTGCTCAGTTGACACATGGGAACCCTGGAATTTCCAATCAAATCAGTGGTGGGGGAACCAGCAGCCAGACACCCAGTGATCATTGTGGATAGGTTATAACTGTTGTTTGTTGGGCCAACCCTCTTAACATCCAGTCTGTCTCAACATAACAAAGTTGTTTCGCTTAAATGGGTTGTCCTCTTCCCATAAGCTAGGGTTCCCCTCTGGTTGTTGCAGAACTACAACTCCCATGACGTCTTGACAGCCTGTGGAAGTGAAGGCATAATGGGACCTATAGTTTTGCAACAGCCTGAGAGGCACAGGCTGGAGAACGCTGGTTTAAGGAGAAGAGTGTATACCCTGTCCACATTATGGTTGCTAGGGGTTTTACATGTCAGACCAGCATTTCTGTATTTAGAAGAGTTGTCCTGATGAAACTACTATATTAAAGTCTGAAATGTACTCTGCTGACAGAGAAAAGAGGTATAGCAACCTGGCAACTTCCTAAATATAAATTTAGTTAGAGAACCACTTTAACATGTAGACATTCACTTACTGTAGGTATGAACGCTAATTTACTTTAAAGGTGAATGGGGTTGTCTGTTTTACACAATCTACTCTGTTTTACACAATCTTATTTTTAACTCCCTGCCTTCTAAGGGCCATAACGTTTTAAATTTCTATTCACATAACTGTATGAGGGCTTATTTCTTTGTGGAACAAATTGTAATTGCTAATGACATCATTCAATATTCCATACAATGTATTGGGGAGCTGATAAAATTATTAATTTGGTGGAAGTCGGAAAAAATGCATTTCCGCTACTATTTTATGGGTTTTCAATTTACGAATAACTGCAGTAAAAATGATGAATTATGGGTCGGTAGGATTACAGCAATACCAAATTTCTATAGTTTTTGTTAGGAATGCTTAAAAAAAAGTTATGGGTGTCAGAATGTTTTCAGATTTTTTTTTATTTCTGTCCACAAAGTTGCATGAGGGCTTTTTTTTTTTTTTTGCAGGGCAATTTGTAATTTTTATTGATACAATTTTGGGGTATGTAAGACTTTTTAAACACTTTTTATTAAATTTTATTTTGGGAGGCATAGCAAGCAAAAAAAAACAATTATTCTTTTTTTTCCCCCGTTATAATGTTTACTATATTGCTTTTATAATAATTCTACAATGCTTTTATGTTTTGATAGTTTGGGCACTTTAGGGTGATTGGGAATGGAGTGATTTGAGTTTATAATAAAAAAAAAACACAAAAACGTATTTTTATTTGTTTGACTTTTTTCCTAATTTTATTTTTAGCCCCCATCAGTCCAGTTTTGCATAATTTTCATAAACTTGAACATTGTTCCATTCTTGGATGAACAAACTAAAGGATAAAAGCTCGACTAAATATGAGCGCAAAATATTATGTGAGATATGATACAAATTTACATTTAAGAAAAGTTTAAGAAAAAGATTGAAATACGGTATCTTCCTAAAATATGCCACAATTATTAACATTTAAACCAAATTTTGTTGAACTGTAAAATTGTCAACGACCATCCCCAAGCAATGATCCATAACTTGCTCTATAAGGTTAAAATATTATTACTGTAAAACATTATATTAAACAACACTTCATCTGATATGATTCTTACAGAGTGAATGGGGCAGTGCTTTCAATAAAAGAGTTCAAACTACTCAAAATTCTTGCACATTAGACAATGGGATTAGGATGTTCAATGACTGAATATATTCCCAAGATGTACAAGATTTGTCCAAGAAAGAAATTAAAATCCAAATGTCAAAACACAAGGTCATAACAAGCCTGAGATGGAAAAAGCAGCAGCTAATCCTGCATCAGGATTGTTTTTGACTTCATGACCCCCATGGATTATATAGGCTTTCTTTTTGCTGTCTGTAGTTACACTACAAGAGTTATGAGTGTTAAAGGGGTTGGCCACTTTCTACCTCCTGTTGACCAATGTGTAAGATGACTATATGGCACTTACTAATATAGTATTTGTTGATATTCTCTGCTGTTTGTTATAGTTAAAGGGAGTCTTTCACCGAATATGACCATTACAGACCACTCAGATCAGGTTCTCCATTACTTTCCCCAGCTTACTATGGTACCTTTCATATTGCACTCCATCGCTGATTTGCTCCAAAAAACACTTTTGTACCATATGGTAATTAGGTTCTGAAGGTGCCCAGGGGCGGCGTTCTTCCGGCCGGTGCCCAGGCCCCTGGACGCTTTGCTCATCAAACCCCTCCTCTTTCACCCCTCTGGCCCGCCCTTGTTTAATCTGATTACCTCCTCCTCTCCATCTGAAATCCCGTGCCTCCGCCGGCTGGATCGCACGCATGGCACATGCGCATTTAAAGTCCCTGTTCCTCTGCCCATAATGAGCAATGCAGTGCGCACGCGCGGGGAATGTGTGGAGCGGCGAGGACGCGGGATTTCAGAGAGAGGAGGAGGTAATCAAATTAAACAAGGGCGGGCCAGGTGGGTGCAAGAGGAGGGGTTTGGTAAGCAAAGCGCAGAGGGGCCTGGGCACCGGCCGCATGAACGCCGCCCCTGGGCACCTTCGGAACCTAATTACCATATGGCATTAAAGTGTTTTTTGGAGCAAATCAGCGATGGACTGCAATATGAAAGGTACCATAGTAAGCTGGGGAAAGTAATGGAGAACCTGATCTGAGTGGTCTGTAATGGTCATATTCAGTGAAAGACTCCCTTTAATAGTCATGTCCCATTGGTGTCCATAAAAGTAAGCTGATGGAGGGTCATGTGACAAGACATATAACTCAGCGTCCTCCATTCAAATGCACTCCACTGGCCCTAAACATCTACCAGTCCAAGTGCAGATGGCAGGTGTGGTGTATTTTAATGGAAGAGGCTCAGTGATTTGCCTGGTCACATGACCCTCCATCAGCAGCCAATTTATGGACAGAACCTCCATTTGGACAGCACAAAAGACTTGGCCAACAAGGAGGCAAAGATGATGAAATATAGAAAATGGCACCGACTATCAACAAAGGCTGTATTAGTACCGTAAATGAGAATGGATCATCTTACACTACTCACAAAAAGTAAGGGATATTTGGCTTGTGGGTAAAATTTCAGGATGAACCAACAATGCACTGTAACCTTTACAGGTAAACTTAATGTGACCTTCTCTAAACTTTTGAATGCACATGTCCAACTGTTCAGTGTTTCAGTACTTTTTGCAACTTGGTGTTCTCTAACAAGGAGCTTAATGGCAAAATTCAGATCTTTGATTCATGAATTGCCCAAAAAATTTCCGAGTTCAATTAGAATTGGTATTTAAACAGTCCTCCTCATCATGCTGTTCGCATTTAGACATCATGAGACCAAGACGACACCTAACAATTGATCAACAGTACCTCAACATTGCGAAGCTTCAAACAGGATGATCTCAGATGGAAGTGGCAACTGAGCTTAGAGTGTCATTGTCCTGCATGGGCCAGGGAGCATCTACGCTAGACGAGGGACCAGTGGGCCTTAGTGCTGTTCACTGATGAAAGTAAAATCATGCTGAGTAGAAATGATGGCCGCAAACAATGTTGGAGACATCAAGGAGAGCACTATGCATCAGCCACTGTTGTCAACAGACGAGTCTTTGGTGATGTTACAGTGTGGCATGTGTGTCTAGTCAATACAGAACTGCCCTACACTTTGTGAATGGTACAGTGACAAGCCCATACTGCTTGAATAACATCATTAATTCAGTCCTTGTGCCTCTGCATGAACAACACAGGCCTAATTTCATCTTCATGAACGACAATGCACCAACTCATCAAGATCGGGTGCTGGAGACTGGGGTACCTCAAATGGAATGGCCTGCACTTTCTCCAGACCTGAATCCTATTGAAAACCTATGGGATCATATGAGTCCCCATGCAGAGGCTCGTAACTCTGTACCCCCTAACATCAATGACCTGAGGGATACCCTTCAAGAAGAGTGGGGTGCCATGCCTCAGCAGTAAATAAGTTGACTTGTGAACAGCATGAGACGTTGTTGTCAAGCTGTAATTGATGCTCAAAGCCACATGACAAGTTATTGAGACATGGTCATTTTTGTGGGGATATAGCCACCACGGTTGGCTTTTGTTTCAATAAATAGTTTGAGATGAGGAAATCATCATTGCATGCTTCTACTTAAATGCTATACTTTTATGATATAATATCAGTGTAGCGTGAACTTTTTACATTTTCCATAAATTTCACCTGAAATCCAAATATCCCTTACTTTTTGTGAGTAGTTCATATACACATATCTCAACAGTAGCCAGAAAGTGTCCAACTCCATTAAGCAGTTAACCCCTTCATGTGTGGGCTGCTGCTGTATGGCGAGTACAGTATGGACCAGGCATGCTCAACCTGGGGCCCTCCAGCTGTTGAAAAACTACAACTCCCACAATGCCCTGCTGTAGGCTGATAGCTGTAGGGCTACTTTCATCCGTATCTGCACAAACGGATCCGCACCTATAATGCCAACGCTGGTATCGGTTCACAACGGATTCGTTTGCATTACTCTTTTAAAAAAAAGTCTAAGGCCCCCTGCACACGAACATGTGCACCCTGTGGTCGTGCTGCGGCCCGCAAAACACGGGCCGCAATGCACGTACACAGTCCGTGGGGCAGCCACAGCGGATCGCGGACCCATTCACTTGAATGGGTCCGCGATCCGGCCGTTCTGCAAAAAGATAGGACATGTTCTATCTTTTTGCGGAACGGGAGTACGGGACAAAACCCCACGGAAGCACTCCGTAGTGCTTCCGTAGGATTCCGTTTCGCACCATTCCGCATTTGCGGACCCATTAAAGTGAATGGGTCCTGCATCCATTAAGCGGAATGCCCACGGAATGGCACCCGTGTATTGCGGATCCGCAAATGCGGTCTGCAATACGGCAACGGGGTGCACACGTTCGTGTGCAGGGGCCTAAGTCTAAGTGTAAGTCAAACGGATCCGTCCTGGCTTACATTAAAAGTCAATGGGGGACGTATCCGTTTTCAATTGCACCAGAAAACGGATCAGTCCCGATTGACTTACATTGTAAGTCAGGACGGATCTGTTTGGCTCCCCATCGCCAGGCGGACACCAAAACGCTGCAAGCGGCATTTTGGTGTCCGCCTCCAGAGCGGAATGGAGGCGGAAGGGAGCCAAACTGATGCATTCTGAACGGATCCTTATCCATTCAGAATGCATTGGGGCTGAACTGATCCGTTTTGGGCCGCTTGTGAGAGCCTTTAAAAAACGGATCTCACAAGCGGACCCAGAAACGCCAGTGTGAAAGTAGCCTTGGCTGTTCGGGCATGCTGGGAGTTGTAGTTTTGCAACAGCTGAAGGGCCGCAGATTGAGCATGCCTGGTATAGACAATAGGCATTATATCCACTGGGACTAGCCTCCTTGTGACCATTTAGTAGAAATAAAGTTCACTTCCATACAGAAGATTAAGACTACTTCAGTGACCAGAAAAAGTCATGCGAACATGAAACATCCATTTAGTACACAGCTCATAGTAGATAAGAGTTTTCATAAAATCTTGAATCTGTGTTGCTATACTGCAAAGATGTAAAAATACAACAGTTTTAACCCTTAGGATACTATTTTTTTTGTTTTTGCATTTTCATTTTTCTTTCCAGTCTTCCTGGAGACAACTTTTGTTGGGAACGGGTGCAGACCCATTCATTCTCAATGGGCCCGGAATGTGCTGTCTGCATCCGCATTTGCGGATCCGCACTTCCGCCTCCGTGCTTCAGTTTCCACAAAAAAAAATAGAACATGTCCTATTCATGTCCTACACACGTAGAGGATCTGCTCCCCCGGTTATAAACACGCTAAAGTATTTGGAGTTTGAGCATTTCCTCCCAGTAATACCACTCTATTCTGTGATTTTTCTTGATATGTATTGAATGTGCGGACACTTATCGTTAGTAACATTCTAGCGCACCTGGTAGCCTGTGTCACATGACCTGCTATAGGTGGGGCTCGCAAGCCTCCTCCCCCCTCCCATTACATGAGTGATCTTAATTTGGAGGTATGTGGGAGTTTGGCTGTGAGTCGGACCTTGGCACCTATCGGACAGTGTTCACACACTATAGGTAGGTTAGAGGTAGGTCCTGCGCTACACTGAGATACCTTGGCGAGGTGTGCGGGCTCCGATATGTTCCTAACAGGATTATAATGGCTAAAATCTCATTTTTTTACATCAGTGTGAGGGTTTAGCCTTGTACTGTCAGTTGCATACTAGTGTGGTGCACCATTTGCAGTGATCGATTTAACTTATAATGAACCATACACGAATCGTGCTATCACAAAGCATACAAGAACTTTAAATGTCCGCTACATGCAAATGCTGAGAGAAAAAGTAAACCTGTCAATTTATGAGGTGCTTATACATTATTTGGTCAGCATAGACTGGTGTTCTGTTCTGGAGGTATTTAAACAAACATATATAATTGCTTTTACAAATTCATCTGAATATTTATTGTGGGAAGATCATGCAGGCAGAAACACTCATGCAATATTTAGAGCATTGGCATCTGAGTAAATATCACTAAATATTTAAAAACCCTCCTGAGAAATGTTTTATAAGATTGTATCCATGTGCTGCAGAACCGTCGTTAAAATATTCAGTCAGCTGAGGTAGATTTGATGGATTTTATTGAATCCACAAAACTGCATACCTCTTTGGGTCCAGCAGGATTTGGGAGAATCCCAAAATGCCTGTGGCATACTTTATTCATACTGATTTGGAACACGACTAAAGGTATGAAGACAACACCGTAGCAAGGACAGTTGTATGTAATGAATATGCACCACATCTTCCATTCATTTTGTCCTAGCATTTCATGAAGAAATATTTAACGCTTGCCGTCTGTTAAAGGATTGATATACAGTTTGTCTCACTAGATGCTCCACAACGGCGCCTTATGTAATTACATTACTGTTTACTTCAACCTGCCTACAAATTCAATATTCAATTATTAAAAGAAAAAAGAAAATCTCTCTCCCCATACTAGACCCTACAGATTCATTATACACATACGGTATAGTTATCTAATTACTACTCGTCTCTCCTAAATTTAAACTATCTAACTGGAACCGCTGACCCACAAGTACAAGACATCTCAATATTGACTCTAAATTATCTATTACACTCACAATCCTTGAATGCGCACCTTTGTGAAAAAAGAATATCTGGCTTCTAACAATTTGGAATAGATGAGGGAAAAAAATATTAATACATTAGAAAAAAGGGTGAAACAAGAGAGAGAATAAATTTGAGTCATAGGAGGCATCAGAGTGTAATGCACAAATTTTCTGGTCAATTGGAGACAATTTTTGTCAATTTGGACCAGAATTGAATCGGTTGAGTGAATCAAATTTTTAGCAATTCGTTCATCTCTACTCAAAAAAAAAAAATATATATATATAAAAATAACTAAAAAGCTGGATTCCAGGAGGCTTATAACCTCCAGACAAGGTGTAACTATTCTGACCTATTTTCGTTTTGGTGTGGGTATGAAAATCTAAATGATGATTTATAGCTTGTGATTACCCAAATAAGATGCTAAAGACCTATAAGGGCAGTTAGAGGTGACAGAAGTACCTTACACAGATCTAGGACTACATTGCCTCAAAGGTTATTAGCTAGTACCTTAAAGTTTACTCTACAAAGTTTGCCAATATTTTAAGCAGACACAGGCCTATTTAATGAACTGATCCAGAAATGAGAAAAATTATGTATTGCTTACTATAGGAAAAAAGATCTGTTTATAACATAGCCATCAAGCAGCACTAACGAGGAATAAAGGCAGATGGTTAACAGGTAGAATTAAGGACTCCCACTCCTGTGACAGATGCAAATTATTTCAATTTTACCAATATAAAAGAGAATTTCAAATCCTGATTAACAGATGGAAATACAGGATAGACGGCTTTGTCAAAGGAGTAGTCCCATCTTGAACATTGGGCTCATATCGCTAGGATATGCCCACAATGTCTGGGAGGTGCGGGTTCTACCTCTGGTACCTGCACCTATACTTAGAACAGAGCCCGTAAAGTGCCTGAGGGTGCACAGCGCATGCGCGGCCGCCCTCTATTCATTCCTATGAGCGAGCCGAAAATAGCCAAGTGGCGCACCTGGCTATATTCAGAAGTCCCATTGAAATGAACGGGAAGAGCACAGTGCAAGCGCGGCGGAAATAGACAAGCCAGCACTCAGCTATTTTTAGCGCTCCCATAGGAATGAATGGAGGACAGCCGTACAGGTGCGGTATGCCCTTCGGCATTTTGTGAGCTACGTTCTAAGTACAGGTGTGGGTCCTAGAGGTGGGACCTATCGGACATTGTGGGCATATCCTAGTGCTATGCCCCCAATGTCCAAGATGGGAATACCCCTTCAAATGTAAAGAGGTGATGCATACAGAGATGTGTCTTAAAGGGGTTGCCCAGCTTTAAAACCCCTTTTAAGCTTTGCGAGTAATATGTTGTAACAAAATGAAAAAGTACACAGACTTGTACTTCCGTTCTATTCCACTGCCAAGAGCCCTATCCATGCTACTTATGGTCCCTAGCCTGGAAACTTTCCAAAGGATCACGTGCAGTGCTGAAGCCAATAACTGTCCCCAGTAGTGACATTCCCATGCTGTGTCATGTGCCACTCGGGTGCACGTCCTTGTTGAGGGCAGGGACTGGCTGTAGCAACGTACCGTAAGTGACTCCATTGGACATGTACATTTGGAGACCAAAAGGGGTACAGATTAGGCTTCCACTGCTGGAAACAAGTGGTGGGGAGCAGGTGAATGCACTTTTATATTTTGTTACAGTGTAGTACTGGGCAAATATAAAAGGGGTGATAAAGAAGGACAACCCCTTTAAGCTCACCATACACATCGATATATATTGGTTGAACCTACATATTCTGGCATGTTCAACTGACTATCTTATGTGTATAGGGACCTCCAACTCTCCCTTTACCACTGATGTTGGGGGAGATCAAGATCAGGCATGTTGAATTTCAATTGGAGATAAACCACTGCCTGGGGTGTTTTTTCCCTCTCCCCAGTTACTACATATGTATGCATATGTGTGGGAAGATCTGGAGAGACAGCTGTTCTCTTAGGTGTATGGGCTGCTTTACACTGATAGGCAGGAACAGGAGAGGAGAATGAAGGATAGTCCAAGGACATGTTTATATAATCTTGCAGGCTTATCATTTGAGAAGAATACCAGGAGACTAAAGCCCCCTTTTAGGCTGCCCAATGTTCAGATTAGCAATAATGAGCATTTTGACAAACGCTAGTTAGCAATAATCTGCTGGTGTAAAGGTGTCACTGGTTACCTGATGAACGAATGAAACGCTCATTCATCAGGTAATACAATTGTTGGGGTGGACATCTAAACCATTGCTTGCTGGCAGCTCACTGCTAAGCCTCTCACATTAGTTCCCCGTTACAGGCTCCTATAACGCCTAGTGCTAGAAGTGAGCATGCACAGCTTCATACAACTTACACTGCTGGAAATTAGCACGCTCAACCTTCCAATGTTGGAAAAGGTCTAATGTTGGAACTGAGCATGCTCGACCAGCAGGCTGAAGTAGAACTACAGGTCGTAACCCAATGGAGCGAGCAATAAACATAAATAATTGGGCCAGTAAGTGAGTGATTATGAAGGAAACAGGATTTCTATCACAAATATTTCATTACTATACTGTATATTGAAAAATGTTATGTTAGGAGTCAAGTTTTGTGTAAGAAATACCCCTTTAACATCAGAAATCAATGTGTTAAATATAAAAAAGGGAGATTTAGAAATTGTATCTTATCCCCCCCCCCCCCCCCACAAAACTGCTTCCAAGAGAAAACTGTACTTTTTACTTTTGTCTATCTTTTTGGCATTGCCCTGAGCATTAACTGAATTAATTCAGGTTTAGTGAATCGTATAAAGTAAAAGAGTTAAAATACAGAAGGCTCTCCTAATCCTGCATACAGAAACCTTACAAGCAACACATCACTGAATTTTATTTGTATAGCTTCACTCTACTCAAGCATTTCATTATTAAGCACTGTGCAGAAACAAATCCATGCACGTGATTTGTGTCTATAAAACATGACCTTCTGAAATCGATGTTTCCCTCCCCTTCAATGTATTGAGCAGATAATCTACTGAAAGGTCACAACTTCTAACAAAAATTAAGCCGTCCTTGAGCAATGCACAGACAGTAGGTTAAGTGGACTGCATTTCACAAGACTGACATTTCAAATTACTCACATATAACGTGCATATGAAAATGTTTTATTGATTACTTTCACAAATCCAAAGTCCATAACTAAAATAAACTGAACTTCATAAACCAACTCTGCTATCTTGTTGGTAGATTTCACATGTATAAGAGTCCAAATAGAAAACCAAGATGGTAGCAAGTATTGATGAGCGAATTGATTCGTTCTTCAGAATTGTGTAGCTGCAAAGGGCTGTCCTCGCTGCCAAAGAAGTTCCATTCTGATTGACAGAGCCGGACATCTTACCCGACCCTGCAATGTTGCTCTGAGTAGTTCTCAGAGACGCTCTGCTGCCGATACTGGAGGATCAACAAAGCATGCACTGCTACACTTACAAGTAGCAGTGCATGAACAAGTCCTGCTCCAGGATTGGAAGCAAAGCCTTAGCATTTGTGCCACTACTTGAAACAGTGGTGCTGAAAGGAGACTGTCAGGGCCAGGTGATATGTCAATCAAGCTAAAGGGGAGAGCTTGGCAATGGAAGACGGCCCATTGCAGCTGAATAACTCAACTTGATTGATGAATTGATTAGTATCATACCCAGTAGTAAAGATAACCAATGCAGGGTCTGAGTGGCCCACCAGAGTACCAGGTATCCTGTGGGCTGAGGTTCTGAAGCAACAAGAGGCCCTAAAGGTCCACCAGAAGACAACCTCTTTGAAAGCTGACAGACCAATCACCTGCCACTAGCATTATTATTCATTTATACTGCACATTCCACAGCACTGTGCCGAGATTATAATCATTTATATCAATTCCTGTCAGGAGTGGGCCTTTCAATTGAATTAACCTCTGGATGATTTTGGAGTGTAGAAGGAAACCAGAGAACCCAAGACACCAGTGCTGTAATAGTTAAAATTCCATTGCATACAATGTATTTCGAGCATTACCGCTCTTAGTTTTAGATGAGTGTGTGTAATGGTTATATTCCATAAACTTTTAGCAATTGCCTAGGAATAAAATACTTTTTTAGAGATAGGTTCTGGACTTTTGTTTATATGTACTGGAAAATTGAGGTGTCACGGGGAGCTGCCGGAGCGCTCTTCATTCGCAGCGCCGCCAGCATCCTGCGCATACAGCGGAGCGAGGACACGCTCGGCGTCCTCGTCTCCTTGGGGACCAGAGGGTGGGGAGGACCCAGCCGCGCACGCCTACTAAGCGTGGCTGGGGTCCTCCGTTCCCTGAACAACGAGCAGCAGGAGATCTGAGCGCCCATGTTAATGAATTGGCGCTCAGCTGTGTTATGAGCAATCAGAGTCACATGACGCTGGCCACGTCACGTGACTCACCTGTAGGGGTTATTTAAACAGGCAGCCTGCTGGCCACAGGTTGCCTGTGATTGGTCTTGCTACCCTCACCAGCATTTTGTATTGCGCCTTTTTGTGTGTGTTTGGACCTCGGCTATGTTTTTGACCTCGATCTTGTGAACTCCGTGGAACTGACGTGACCGCTTAGCTTCTGACTCCGGATTGTGTTTTGACCTCGTTATTGAATTTCTCCCTGTGTACCTGCGTGACCTACTGGCTTGACCTTGGCTTTCCTGACTCTGTTACTGTACTTCTTTAACTTCCTAGGCCCCTGCACGTGTCTAAGCAAGGGACTGCTGCCAAGTTGTAGGATGGGCCGTGCAAGTAAGCAGGGACAGAGGTGGGGTGCACTTATCCCTACCCTCTGTCGTGACATTAGGTTTTAGGGACAGCAAACTGCTCTTTGCACTTCCTCGAACGATACATACACATGTTGGTCTGCCTATGGTGAGCAATTCATTTTGATTTGTTGTATATGAATGCTTTAAGGAGTAAAATAATCATCTATAAAGGCAGGTGTAATTTTGTAATGTATTCTTATTTCCTGAGATAGTATGTCCATGGGCGTGTCATAGTAACAACAGGGGCATTCATAGGGGACTGTCTATGTAACTAACTGGGTAGAAAGGACCTATAAAACAGCTAGGCATTGTTAGGAGCGGTGCTGGAGATCAGACAAAGAAAGGAGAAGTGCATTATGGGTTTGGTTGAATACAGAAACAAGAAAGAACTACAAAAAAAGATGTAAACTAACCTGTCAGGAGTTCATGTCGCATCGCATGCATTGCTTTACTGGGAGGGTTACTTTGCCTACAAGACAAGCCCGGTTGCTGGCTTTGTTAGAGTTACTGGAAACCGAGCCACTCAGGTATCTGACTCTGTCTCCAATCCCAGGGCTAGATAGGGGATTTAAGACTGCTGATTCCTATAAACATTGCCTGTGACTGCATTTAATATTCTAGGTTCTATACTGGGTGACTTCATTCTGACATTTCCAATGATCAGACTTTTGGCTTATTTTTAGATTTACTGTTTTGCCTGGTGTTTCAGTTTATATTGACTCTCCCAGTAAATGACTTTGGGTCTCCTCTGGCTTAACCATTCATGTACTGCATTGGTCATGTATATATTTTCATGGTTTTTACTTCTATTTGTACCTCCCTGGTCACCCTGGAAAATTTGCTACTTTAATAACTGCACCAGTGTTCTGTTATCAGCTCCGCAGGTGTACCCTGGGTCTCTAGCAGCCAAGTCCATCCTACCTTGCAGCGGGCTCTGGGGAATACCAAGAGGTACTTCCAAAATGAAAGAAAATATACTCCACGGCACTCACCCCGGTCAGTAGAAAGTTCACTTTTTCAGATTACATGCCAGATGCAGGGAAAACAGTACTTGACAGGTAGAGCCGGCCCATGGCCGTTTTGACGCCTTCTTTAGGCCTGCCGGGATCAGGCGTGATTACGCCTTTTAACCCCTGACTTCTAATCTGTTGAGTTTAACTCTTTATACACACAATGACATATAAGATATAAAAAATATCAAAAAATCACATCAATCATTATCAAAAAATGCACATATAGGATAATACATAATCCCAATATCGCTGTTACTTGTTAAAAACATAATTCATACAAATGAGGACAAATCATTCCAATCATAAAATCCGCAAAGTAATAGTGCACCCGTCTTAATAATCCATTTTGCCTCACACTGTAAAAGGGACTTATGTTGGTCCCATCCTTTCACGGGTGAATAATCATAAGTGCAGCTCATGCAAGTACTGTGGCTATATGAGGCTCGGGAAAATCATCGGTATAGGCCCTATAACCCATTAAATTAGGGACCTAATTACTTGAAGGATGGATTTTGTAGTATATGTTATTTTCTGCCCATGTGAATTCTACTACATAGGAAAAATAATTTGCCAACTAGTTAAACATATTTATGAACATTTGTGCTCATTGAAGAAAGGCAAGGGCAGCACCTGTCTCATAAACCATATAAGGGACATACACTATATAGATGATCGTTGTTTACAATTTGCTGGTTTACAAATAATTTTTCCACCTGTAGATAGATTGGACCGGCATATCCTATATGTGCATTTTTTTAATAATATTTGATGCAATTTTTTGATATTTTACATGTCATTGTTTGTATAAAGAGTTAAACTCAACATACAGTCAGGACCATAAATATTGGGACATCGACACAATTGTAACATTTTTGGCTCTATACACCACCACAATGAATTTGAAATGAAACTAACAAGATGTGCTTCAACTGCAGACTGTCGGCTTTAATTTGATGGTATTTACATCCAAATCAGGTGAACGGCGTAGGAATTACATCAGTTTGCATATGTTCCTCCCACTTGTCAAGGTACCAAAAGTAATGGGACAATTGGCTTCTCAGCTGTTCCATGACCAGGTGTGTGTTATTCCCTCATTATCCCAATTAAATAAGCAGAGAAAAGGTCCAGAATTCATTTCCAGTGTGCTATTTGCATTTGGAATCTGTTGCTGTCAACTCTCAAGATGAGATTCAAAGAGCTGTCACTATAAGTGAAGCAAGCCATCATTAGGCTGAAAAAACAAAACAAACCCATCAGAGAGATAGCAAAAGGATTAGGCGTGGCCAAAACAACTGTTTGGAACATTCTTAAAAAGAAGGAACGCACTGGTGAGCTCAGCAACACCAAAATACCCAGAAGACCAAGGAAAACAACTGTGGTGGTTGACCGAAGAATTATTTCCCTGGTGAAGAAAACACCCTTCACAACAGTTGGCCAGATCAAGAACAGTCTCTAGGAGGTAGATGTATGTGTGTCAAAGTCAACAATCAAGAGAAGACTTCACCAGAGTGAATACAGAGGGTTCACCACAAGATGTAAACCATTAGTGAGCCTCAAAAACAGGAAGGCCAGATTAGAGTTTGCCAAACGACATCTAAAAAAGCCTTCACAGTTCTGGAACAACATCCTATGGACAGATGAGACCATGATCAACTTGTACCAGAGTGATGGGAAGAGAAGAGTATGTTGAAGGAAAGGAACTGCTCATGATCCTAAGCATACCACCTCATCAGTGAAGCATGGTGGTGGGAGTGTCATGGTGTGGGCATGTATGGCTGCCAATGGAACTGGTTATCTTGTATTTATTGATGATGTGACTGCTCTGAAGTGTTTCAGGCAATATTATCTGCTCATATTCAGACAAATGCTTCAGAACTCATTGGACGGTGTTTCACAGTGCAGATGGACAATGACCCAAAGCATACTGCAAAAGCAACCAAACAGTTTTTTAAGGGAAAAAAGTGGAATGTTATGCAATGGCCAAGTCAATCACCTCACCTGAATCCGATTGAGCATGCATTTCACTTGCTGAAGACACTTGCCCAAGAACAAGCAGGAACTGAAGACCGTTGCAGTAGAGGCCTGGCAGAGCATCACCAGGGATGAAACCCAGCGTCTGGTGATGTCAATGCGTTCCAGACTTCAGGCTGTAATTGACTGCAAAGGATTTGCAACCAAGTATTAAAAAGTGAAAGTTTGATTTATATTAATTATGTCCCATTACTTTTGGTCCCATAACAAGTGGGAGGCACGTGTGCAAACTGTTGTAATTCCTACACCGTTCACCTGATTTGGATGTAAATACCCACAAATTAAAGCTGAAGGTCTGCAGTTAAAGCACATCTTGTTCGTTTCATTTCAGATCCATTGTGGTGGTGTATAGAGCCAAAAGTGTTAGAATTGTGTCGATGTCTCAATATTTATAGACCTGACTGTATTAGCAGCCAGGGGTTAAAAGACGTAATCACTCCTAATTCCAGCAAGCCTTGAGAAAGCGTCAGGTGACGCGAAACGACCGTAGGCCGGCTCTACCTGTCGAATACTGTTTTCCCTGCATCGTGCATGTAATCATGCATGTAATCCAATAAAGCAAACTTTCTACTGACCGGGGCAAGTGCTGTGGAATATACGTTCTTTCATTTTGGAAGCTCCTCATGTCTATTTTTCTCTGCTAAGCACCCCCAGTTGAGCTTGCTGTTGTGTTCTGTGTGCTGTCGCCCATTTCCTTCTTTTTGGAGTGTGTGGAACACCTAGAGGTAACCTCATTTTTATACTACCTGAAGTGGTTTTGGAAGGTTGGTAGCAATTTTTTTTAATTCACTGGCTGTGGTCTGGATGGAGACTCTTGTACTTCCTAACAGAACTAGATTTTTTGTGAAAACGGGCCAGGATAGTCCAAATAAAAAAATAAAAAAATAAACATAGGAAAGATGTACATGAGGTAAACAACCACATGAACATGTGTTGAAAACAAAGTAGTCCCAGAAAACCCCTTTAAAGGGTAACTAAACTTTTTTTTTCACTGCGTTAGTGCATAGTTATAACTTACTAATATACTTCATTCACCGGTTACATTCTTTTAGCTGCGTAAATTTGGCACAAAGATCATGTGGTACAGTCCCTAAACGTGTCATCCACTGCCCATTCCCAAATTAATTTGGTGGCTCTCACGCTGCGGTCACATGTTCCCAGTTCCATGCGGTCACATGGTACAGATGCAGTTGCAACAGTGCAGGTATACCATGTGACCACATGATAAACCAGCACAAAACGAAAAGAAAACTGAGTCTAAAATGGCTACAAATGTATAATAAATGTTATTCAAAACCATATACAAAAAATTATTAAAATAGAGACAAAAAGATATCAATAATAAAGTGTGGTATACCTTAGGTGATTAGATAAGGATATAAACAACATATAAGGGGGTTGGTGAACAGTTACGTATATCTAATAAATGCTGATGAAATACAATATATAAAGAAACTTACGTACCTCCTGACCAGATACAGACCGATGGTCAGAAAAAGTTAGGGCCAATGTATAACAATACAAAAGATGCTAGTGCATCAAAAAAACTTAAAAAAAAATATCCCGTTGCCAAAGGTCTGCATGTGGTCACAGTGTGGCAAATAGACATGAGCATATCATAATGTCCATGCCAAATGATACAAAACACCCCTCATACAGATAGTAACATGTATAGCATAGCCATAAGAATCGGGAACTCACCTCAGGAGAACTGCACACCCAGACACGCGTTTCAGCAACACCTTCATGTGACCGCATGGTAATGTGAACATTTGACCGTAGCGGAGACGAGCACTCCACGCTAGAGCTGCCTACACTAGTTTAAAAACCATCACCGAGTCCTTTGAGACGAAGATTCATAGGTACAAATCTGCTGACAAATGAGCCACTATTTATTTGGACTGACAAGGCCGTGTGAATTGCTCGTGTACTGACGAATTCTCATGCCAGTTAGACATTTTGTATTAACTGTGGAGGTCTAACCATACAGACATTTCGGCATAATACGCTACAACCAGTCTAAAAATCAGTGCAAACAGGAACTGGAGGTATTGCCCACAGCACCCAATCCTGTTACTGGTTTTATTTTGCTGTGCAAAAGAAAAAGAAAAGCTTGATTTTGATTGGCTGCAACACCTATAGGTGTCATCAACATTAGCTTTCATACGTGAGGCCCACAGAGAGAAATGGATAACAGGAAGGGCCACAGTCCAGTTCTACCATTCAGTTTCGTTAAGTGCATTCCCAACACTCTCTTTAAGTAGAGCGACAATGTCTATCTGCCTGTACAGATAACGAGAAGAAATCCTGCAATTTAGAGATTATGTCTTATGATATGGAAAGGTGGAAAACTGACGGACAACTCAAATACAAAATAAACCATGTGCGATCCTTGCTTTACCCATATTCTAGAGAGCAGTGGGTAAATTGTTGATGGATCCCAAAACTGGCAAAGTCTGTCAACAAATATCTTGTATGTATGCCAAAATCAAGTTAAGCTGGACATAAATTTGATACATTGTAGCCAATCAGTCGTCCATGGGATCATTCGTATGAACGATCTCACCAACTAAACTGCCCGAGAAGGGAGTCAGTTTTTTTGAAAAACAGATTCCCTGGTGCTTAAGCACATTGGCAAGCAATCGGCTGAATTCAGCTGATAATGCCATCAACACGCCGTTTTAGCCGATGAATGGCCAAAGTTTTCCAGCATGGTGGATTGCATTTTCAGCTGACAAGAGTCTGCCGTCGGTGATCACAAACACTTGACGACTTTAATCTTATGTGTATGGCTACCATTAGGCGACTGAGCATTTCTGTCAATGGTATACACTGTACGTGAAGACGTTTTCTAGACATATAACTCAGGCAAAGGCTCCAAGACATGCCACTGTATGGGCATTAAGTGAAAAACTTCATAAGTTTGTAAAAAAAAGATGTACATAGTAACTTAATTTTTGCGGCCCAACAGAGGCTAAAACCTAACTTTTTGGGGCTCTGTTGGGTGAATAGAGCCATTTTTTTTGCAGGTACATGTTGTAAGTATTTTCTGATGTATAAATCCAACGGAAGGCAGCCATGTGGGCTACTTTATAGGTAAATGATGCATATGTTTACAAAATAAAAAAATATATATAACTGAAGTATTTTTACTGTATGCCTCTGTATAGGAAATAGCAGAAGACCACACTTTTTAGGTAATTCTTCACAGTTGGGTTGCCAAAGTGTCAATAAGTTGGATGCTGATCTTTAACTTTTTGTGGGACAATAAACAACAAAAAAAAAATCATACTGGCTCATGGGGTATTCTTATTGGCTGCCAAAGTCCGCAGTAAAATTCTCTATCCCCACTAGATGCAACATTAATTTGCTGACAATATGTAGCGGATTTTGGACATTTTAAGTATAATTAAGGCTACTTTCACATTAGTGTTTTCTCCGTTACAATAATACAGCCGCATGCATCCATCATGAACGGATCCGGTTGTATTATGTCTTCTATAGCCATGACGGATCAAAGGGGGACGGATCAGTTTTCTATGGTGCCAGATTGTGTCAGAGAAAACGGATCCGTCCCCATTGACTCACATTTTTTGCCAGGACGGATCCGTTTGGCTCCGCTTCGTCAGGCGGACAGCAAACGCTGCAGGCAGCGTTTTGGTGTCCACCTCAAGAGCAGACTGGTACAGAGGCAAACTGATGCATTCTAAGCAGATCCTTTTCCATTCAGAATGCATTAGGGAAAAACTAATCCGTTTTGGACCGCTTGTGAGAGCCCATGATGGATCTCAGAAACAGAAAGCCAAAACGCCAGCGTGAAAGTGGCCTTACAAATTCTGGATTGAAATATGCAACAAAACTGGCTGGATCGAGACCCATTTAGGTTCTACCTACCATATAACACTGACAGAGACATCTGCCTATGCCTGTAGCATGCGAACTGCAGGTGAGATCTCATACAAAACTGCTGATGTGCTCATTATCATCCTTGCACATTAACCAACTCATGTCTGATCACTAAATTAAGCAGAGTGTGACTTTACTCCGCGTTTCAGATACAATTTAAACTTCACATAAGAGGTACTGAAATCATTTAGAGCAGAATTTTTTCTGGGAAAACTGTTTTCTTCCGCCAACTGACTCACCCCCAAGGAGCACGGGCTTTAATGGCAGATAAAAGTTGACTACTCACTTGGCTATTAACTGTACCAAACATTTGATTCAGTTAAAAGTATGTTATAACATGAAGAGGAAAGACTGAAGAATAAATGTCATGGGTCAAGAAGTCTGGACAAAAGAAAACGGAAAATTGAGTAACTGATACATATTAAGAAGCAGAACGCAGTCATATAGGCACAAAGAGCCGCTGACTATCTGAGGGAAATCACAAGATTCAGTGTAATTCAAAAAGTGAGATGGCAGCAGATAGGTACATACTAGTAAGTGAAGGCAAATTAAAACCATTTTTGCAGCACTGATCTTTTTAAATGCGTTCACGATACATAGCAAAAAATTTGGATTTTATTATTATAGTGTAAAAAATGCCCACACAAGAGCGAAGGATGAAGAAAGGTTAAATGCATGTTGGATAAAAATGGGTCCTATGATCAAACATCATTCAGCCTAAGAAAAAGCCAAAAATAACACAATAATAGACAAAGGGAGTGAAGCTTTAGATGAGAAGGGTGAGGAGACAGGGAAGAGAAGAGAAACAACTGGGGAGAAAGGGTGGAATCGTCACAAGAACTAGAGTATGCACCAGATGAGGCAGAAGCTGCCGGTCAATAAAGCTGTATATTCTTAAGAGTTCTCAAAGTTCAACTAAGTACGATGAATCGGAACTGTCAATTTGTCTTAACTACCACCCAGAGAGACTGTAAAATCCAATGTCCTAGGAAGCATGTACTGCCAATATCCCAGAATCCATTCAGGATGGGGCATTCCTAGAAAATATGTATGACAGTACCTATGTGTGTCCCAGATAGAGAAAGGACTGATGACAAAAAGATTTTAATATCGATAGCCTATCCTCATGATAGACCATCAATATCAGATCAGCAAGGGTCTAACAGCGCCACTGATCAGCTGATTAGTTGTCGCTCCAGTGATGGATCCACACAGCTCCATCCATTGTGTGCTGAACTGCGCTGGTGGGAGCAGAGTTACAGTTACCAGTTCAATCCACTTGAAAACAGACAGATCTGTGTAGTTCTGGACTTCCGGTGCCACAACAGCTGATGGGGGTGAGGGGGTGGGCCCTCACACACCTGATATTGATGGCCTATCTTAAGGATAAGCCATCAATATTAAATCATAGACAACACCCTGGGCGGTTAATATTGATGTACTATTCTTAGGACAGGTCATCAATATCAGATAGCTGGGGGTCCATCTCCCTTCACCCGCATTGATCAACTGTTGGAAGGGGGTGCAGGGCTCGGTCAATCGCTATCCCTTGGCCAATGATGTCACATCCACTGGCCACAGCCTTTCTGCAGCTCAGTCCCATTCAAGTGAATAGCCACTGTACAATGTACAGTACTGTGCTTGGTATAATAAGAAGAAGCCACAGCGATCATTCCAAGCACTGAAGCCTCTTCAACAGTTCACCATCAAGGATGCTGGGGGTAGGATTTCCACCAATATGATATTAATGACCTAACTCCTAGAAAACTCCTCCAAACCCTCGTCCCTTTGCCAGGTAGGGAGAAGAGTGCTAGTCCTCAGATGGGGAGTTAAGCAGGTTATTGATGATGGAAGGGGTATGGAGAAGAAATCCTGTTTTGGGGAACATACAGTACTGCTTCAAAGGTAGCAAAAGGGCCAATGTGAAATTAGTGACCGTAAAAAATGTTAAATATTGTTTTCCTAGTATATACTAGAATGTGAAGAGTCCACAAAAATGTTGCTTGTTGCCAATGTTAGAAGAGACCAGTGTCATCAACAAGGTGGAAGGATAGGTTCCCAAGATAGTAAAAGGTAGGAAGGGAAAGGGAGAAATACTGCAGTGTGGGAAAAGAAGAGATGCTACACATAGAGTGGGCCTTATAGTGGCATGAGAATGCAATTCAGGTGTGGAACAATTTAACAACCAAAAGGCCACAGAAAGTGGAAACAGTAAGCAGCAGTCAATGATGTAGACTAGGTGTATTGCCCGGTAAGGCTACTTTCACACTAGCGTTCGATCGGATCCGTTCTGAACGGATCCGATCATAATAATACAGACGGAGGCTCCGTTCAGAACGGATCCGTCTGCATTATTTTGGCATATAAAAGCTAAGTGTGAAAATAGCCTCGGACGGATCCGTCCAGACTTTCAATGTAAAGTCAATGGGGGACGGATCCGCTTGAAGATTGAGCCATATTGTGGCATCTTCAAACGGATCCGTCCCCATTGACTTACATTGTAAGTCTGGACGGATCCGCACGGCCAGGCGGACACCCGAACGCTGCAAGCAGCGTTCAGCTGTCCGCCTGTCCGTGCGGAGGCGAGCGGAGCGGAGGCTGAACACCGCCAGACTGATGCAGTCTGAGCGGATCCGCATCCATTCAGACTGCATCAGGGCTGGACGGAAGCGTTCGGGTCCGCTCGTGAGCCCCTTCAAACGGAGCTCACGAGCGGACAGCCGAACGCTAGTGCGAAAGTAGCCTAAACGTAATCTGTTAGCTTTATTTGGGAGAGAGTTGATCCAGAAATATAGGCTAGCTTTTGAGACTAAATAAATTTGGCAGTTAAATTATCTTTTTATGGTATCATGGAGAGGGGAAGATTTTAAAGGTAAAGTTGAGAAAGGTCACTATTAAGATAGGGAGTAGCAAAGATAGGAAATCCAGCTAAACATAGAGCAAGTGGACAGATATACGAGAGCATGGAGTCAAAAAAGTTATAGGAGTGGAAGAGCTGCTAATATAATTTATTAAGCACCCTACCTCTCTGGTAGGCATAACAATGACTATGCATTTGGTGTTTTAAAGGTGTTCTCCGGGCTTTTAATATTGATGACCTATCCTCAGGATAGGTAATCAATATAAGATCGTCGAGGGTCCAACACCAGGCACTGATCAGCTGTATGAAGGGAAGGCACGCGTGTTTCTTCTCCCTTCCTGCTCGCCATAGCATAGCAGGAGTGAGCAGAAAGAAAGAATGGGGACGGCACGTGTGTACTGCCCTCCCTTCATACAGCTGAACGGCAAGGGTGCCGGGTGTCGGACCCCTGCCGATCTGATATCGATTACCTATCCTAAGAATAGGTCATTAATATTGAAAGCCCGGAGAACCACTTTATGAAGACAGAATTACCAGTATCTGTGAGAACAGTATAAAGTTTTTTTTGGGAGATAAGCCTATTGATGGGGTGTCATCAGATTAGCCCATCATATTGGATTGGTGGGGGTCTGACTCTGCACTCCTGCTGATCAGTTGTTTGAAAGGGAGCGGAGTGCTTCTATGTTAACTATGGCCTCCTTGTTTAGCTTAGCCCGTCAGCCTACACACTATACACCCAGCATTGGCCGTGCAGGGTATTGCAGTTTCATCCCATTCAAGAGAATGGGACAAAACGGTAATATGCGGCATCGCTGCTACTAAGTAGACAGTATGCAGGTAGATGAAGTAAACTTAGAAGAGGCTGTAACGCCTACACTTCAAACAGCTGATCGATGGGGATGCTGTTTCCAAGAGCCTGATGGTCTATCCTAAGGACAGGTCATCATCATGCGGAGCCAAAAACCCTTTTAACATTAAAGTTGAAAAAAGGGGCAGCAATTACTACAACAACATCCTTCCCTTCTTTAAGGATGACTTTAATATGGGACTAATTAAAAATGTAAAGAACGGGACAGACGAAACAGTCAAAAATGATTTATAATTTAGCAGCGATAGTCTGCCAGGACCCGATGCCCGCCTGAGGGTCTTTAGGGCTACAGGGAAATTCCTCCAATTCCTCCAAAGCATCCAAAGGAAAAATCTCTAGAACACATTCACATAGACACCAATCTAGGATGGGCAGTGGGGTCTTGTGGGGGAAGGGAGTATGTTAAAACTTCATAATATGAGTTGTACAAGGAGATGCAGTGAATATTACTGTCCATATTATAATTTTGTCTTTGTGAAATATTTAGATTACTCACGTCATGGATTAAAGGGTTGGTGTAACTGCTGCAGCAATACAAAAAATTCTTTACATGTATGCGGAGAACAATAATAACTATAAAAGGGGGGGGTCATGAAAACGGCTTACAGCAAAGCATAACCTAAACTATGCTGAGTCGTACTAAAATATTGCACTGGGGGGGTTGCTTTTCCCAATGTGGTATCAATAATTTATAGTTCTTGGAGGGTGGACCATGACGATTGATTTTTGCCAAGTTCAGACGAGATCTGACAGAAAACCTCTTGAAAACAAGGGCTCTCTGACTGAAAATGATATTATTTGGATACGTGATTCAAACTCGCTGAAGCAAAAATTGTTTTCCATCTCTTCATTCCGCTCAGATACTGCACCATTTCGTAACGGAGAGGATTTACCCTCATGGGTATAGAACTGCCACAGGCTAGCAAAGTAGACAGAAGCAAAAAGGTAAAGAAAAGTTCATAGTAAAAAGGACATTCATATTAATTATCACCAGACTGTCGAAGTAGAACATCTGTCATGCCAACATTTCTACCTCCTACCAACCCACTTATTCCCAGCGCTGTAATTAGCGCAGCTTATTGTCCCCTGGTGTCTAGTGGGTGCAGTTAAAATTTAACATAATAACTAGACATCTCCTACAAGCTGTCTACCTGCTCGAGAGGAA
The DNA here is from genome assembly GCF_014858855.1 of Bufo gargarizans. Taxonomy (NCBI): domain Eukaryota; kingdom Metazoa; phylum Chordata; class Amphibia; order Anura; family Bufonidae; genus Bufo; species Bufo gargarizans. The sequence goes on from NC_058084.1 coordinate 189,478,406, forward strand.
TAACAGATATACGTACATTAGATGGCAGAATATGTACATTTCCCGATCTAAATAGCAAGTTATTAGCAGCCGCTGTATAATGTACTGAGCTCGTAATGAAAAGGCTATTTCTAGGGGTCTGACAAGTCAAATCCAAAAGCTCAGTCGCAGTAAGAACTTTTGCAGCTAACAGCGAATAATGATGCATATATTACAAAAAATGTATAACTAATGAGCTACAAATTCATTTTCCAATTTCTGTTCATTTTCAGCGTTAAGTCAAGAAGTAGATTATTCCCAGTGGAAAGGGCAGGTGATGAGAATCTCAGCGTAAATATTAATACCATGTCATAAGGTCTTCGTATATTCGGCTGGGAATAAAACAACATGGATGGAATGAAATAAAAATGATACTTTCTAAAGTTCTAGTCAGACAGATGATCTCCGTGGAAGGAAACATATGATGGTAACATCAAAATGACAGGAGAACGCGCATATTATCCAGGGAAAGTAACACAATCTATACAGCCAGCGCAACGCTGTCCGGCTACTTATTGTTCTAATGGCGTACACAATTTACAAGAGAGTGGATAAAAGGGCACGTGTTGACTGCTCCCAAAGAAAAAAAGCCATAGCTTGTGGGTTGAACGAATACCCTTGAGAGCTTAAGCACATCTTTCTGCCTCTCATGCATTAACAAACACATGGAAAGCAGACTGGATGTGTCGTTAGGGGAGCTGCTGGGAATTTTGGTGATTTGGGGCTACAGTAAAGTAGGAGGAGGAGGATAATAACTGTGGTACTTGCAGGTTTAAGGGGATTGTACAAGTGTTTATTACTGATGACCTATCCTCAGGATAGGCCATCAGCATGTGACTGGTGGGGGGTCCAACACCTGGCACCCACTGCGATCAGCTGTCTTGCAGTTTACCAAGCACAGCGCCATCTATTGGATAGTGGCTGTGCTTGGTATCGCAGCTTAACCCTATTCACTTGAATGGGACTGAGCTGTGCCTAGACCATGTGACCGATGAACGTGACGTCACTGGCCTAGAAAGAGCGCAGTGGTCTCTTGAAACAGCTGATCGTCGGAGGTGTAGGATGTCGGCACTTGGGAAACCCCACATTTCAGTAAATAGAGTGGATATAGGTAAGGCTGTTTTATTCCATGCTGATAAATCTGAATTCTATAATTCATCATTTCAGAAAATGAGTAAGGACCTACTGACAGGCACCCACACGCCACAAACAACTTTTTCTAGTTCTTCTTAACTTTCCCCTTCCTCACCCTTTATGGCACCCCTTTGGGTGGGCCTCATCCACCTTTCTCTGTTCCACTTACTTCCTTTCTCCCAACTTTCTGTTTTACTCTCTCCCCTTTTCACTATCGCCTTCATCACTCCCTAACTCCCAATGGACTGGGCATCATGTAACACCGTATTACACCTGCAGTAGACATCCACAGCTTTCCTTAGTACCACTGATGAATAGGAGCGTTTTGGACAGCCGTCAGGGGACCGAATACTCCTGGGCAAACATCCAGGGCTTGGTCCCTGGATGTTTTGCCCAGTGCACCAGGCTGCAGCAGGGTACAGTATCCAATGGCTGCCATCTTTGCCATTCACTCTGATAGGTTACTAGACCTGAAGCCTATGAGACTGTATAGCGGCCCAGACGATTGGGTGCAGTGACAACATCCCGACTGTCTGATCTTAGGCAGTGCAATGATGTCATTGTAACTGGCCACACTGGGATCAGAGCGCTGGCTGAAAAAGCCATAATGTATTTCTATTACATTTTTTACATTTTGTTCCTACTACAGGGGGCACTACTGGTTCAATAAGGATTACTACAGGCACTACTGGGGCAATAATAACTACTGGGAGAATTACTAGGGTCACTACTAGGGCAATAAGAACTCAATAAGAATATGAGAAAAGTGAATGGTTACATTAGAGGACAGGTCACTAGATGTAAGAGGTATGTGGTGCTGTGTTCTACTGCATGTGTGATAGTGTGAAATGTAAATGTGTGTTTAGCACTAGGGCTGGGGGGTATAATGTGGTCACCAAACTTGAGGCACAGCCCAGGGCATTTAGGCCACTAAATCCGCCCCTACTTAGTACTGACATCTGATCAGAGGTGGGGCTTTATTTAGAGAGGGAGTTATCCACATGGGGTTATAAGAGATTTAAGGAAAAAGTCCACTTTTCCCCAAATAAAGCACCACTCTTCTCCAATGGCTATGTTTGGTAGAAGAGTGGCTCAAGCAAAGCCTTTTCTTCTAACTAGAGTTCATTGAATCCTTTAATGCTGGCAAAAAAAAAGCTCTTGAATTCAGAGACAGAAAGCAAATTTAATCAGTTATTTCCATTGTCTTAGAACTGGATCACTTAGGCCCTTTTCACACAGGCGGGTTTTCCGCACAGGTGCAATGCGTGAGGTGAACGCATTGGACCCGCACTGAATCCTGACCCATTCATTTCAATGGGGCTGTGTACATGAGCAATGTTTTTCACGCATCGATTGTGCGTTTAGTGAAAATCGCAGCATGTTCTATATTCTGCGTTTTTCACGCAATGCAGGCCCCATAGAAATGAATGGGGTGCGTGAAAATCGCATAGCATCCGCAAACAAGTGCGGATGTGATGCGATTTTCACACATAGTTGCTAAGTAGACGAGGGATGAGCGACCCGGGTGCCCATTTACTTAATTATTTTCCATTATAACATGGTTATAATGGAAAATAATAGCATTCTTTAATACAGAATGCAAAGTGAAATGTCACTTGAGGGTAAAAAAAAAATAATATATATATATATTACAGTACTTACATCATCCACTTGATCGCGCAGCCTTGATCCACTTCTTTGTTCTTCTTGAAGGACCTGCAAAAGGATCTTCGCTGGCGTCATTGCGCTCACCATGTGGTGAGTGTGGTGACATCAGCGCAGGTCCTTCTGAATGAAGATAGAAGGTCCTTCTATCTTCATTCAGCAGGACCTGTGATGATGTCAGCGAAGGTCCTTTTGCAGGTTCTTCAAGAAGAACAAAGAAGAGGATCCCGGCTGCGCCATCAAGTAATGTTTTTATTATTTTTTAACCCTCAAGTGACATTTCACTTTGCATTCTGTATTAAAGAATGCTATTATTTTCCATTATAACCATGTTAAAATGGAAAATAATAAAATTTACAGAACACCTAACCAAAACCCGAACTTCAGTGAAGAACACGCATTGCACTCGCGTAAAAAAAAAAAAAAAAAAAACATCGGAACACAATCGCAGACAAAACTGACTGCAATTGCGTGCCTACTCGCGGTTTCCCGCAATGCACATTGAACACATCTGGCCCTCACCCGCGATTCCCGTGTTAAGAGGGCCTTAGGGTGCTTTATTTTGTTATTCTATGTCAAAATATGTGTGGCCAACATTTGAAAGCTAGAAAGCTGAAAATAACTAAAATAGAAACCAAGCTGTTTATAAGCATAAAAAAAACCACAAACAGCATTTCTACCAAACACAACTATAGTTAATAATTATTTGACTATTTCAAGCTTTATTTGCATTTTGTACTTGAATATTTTCCTTGGAAAACAGAAGCGGTATGTCACTTAAAAAGAATTTATGAATCCTTTTAGAGACATAAATGAAAAAAATGATATAGCAAAACCCTTGTATGTTTGCAAACATTTTCTTTATTTTTGTCCTCTTTATCATACTATATACAAATGCTGTAATTAAAGGGGTTGTCCGCTATTTACAATTGATGACCTATCCTCAGGATAGGTCATCAATATCAGATCAGCATTGTAATGCTAATGCAATGATAAAGCCAAACTGACGGCCAGCAAAGGCGGTGTACTAGACACACTTTGCGCAAGCCGTTACACTCTGAACACTCTTAGGCCCCTTTCACACGGGCGTTGCGGAAAAATGTGCGGGTGCGTTGCGGAAACACCCGCGATTTTTCCGCGCGAGTGCAAAACATTGTAATGCGTTTTGCACTCGCGTGAGAAAAATCGCGCATGTTTGGTACCCAAACCCGAACTTCTTCACAGAAGTTCGGGCTTGGGATTGATGTTCTGAAGATTCTATTATTTTCCCTTATAACATGGTTATAAGGGAAAATAATAGCATTCTGAATACAGAATGCTTAGTCTAATAGTGCTGGAAGGGTTAAAAAAAAAAAAAAACGTTAACTCCCCTGATCCCCATGATCGTGTAGTTCCCGGTCGGTCTCTTCTTTAGCTGTGGGCTTGGGCTGAATGACCTTTGGTGATGTCAGATCACATGCTCCAATCACATGGTCCATCACCATGGTGATGGAGCATGTGATCTGACATCACCAAAGGTCCTTTAGCCACAGCTAAAGAAGAGACCGACCGGGAACTAGGCGATCATGGGGATAAGGTGAGTTAACTTTTTTTTATTTTTTAACCCTCCCAGCACCATTATACTAAGCATTCTGTAGTCAGAATGCTATTATTTTCCCTTATAACCATGTTATAAGGGAAAATAATACAGTGAATAGACTGTCACCTAGAACCCATGCGTGAAAATCGCACCGCATCCGCACTTGCTTGCGGATGCTTGCGATTTTCACGCAACCCCATTCATTTCTATGGGGCCTGCGTTACGTGAAAAACGCAGAATATAGAACATGCTGCGATTTTCACGCAACGCATAAGTGATGCGTGAAAATCACCGCTCATGTGAACAGCCCCATAGAAATGAATGGGTCAGGATTCAGTGCGGGTGCAATGCGTTCAACTCACGCATCGCACCCGCACGGAAATCTCGCCCGTGTGAAAGGGGCCTTAAGGGTCGGGGGGCTCTTCACCCGCCTCCAGAAGGAAGGGGGACTTTGGCGTCAATAGCAGAGCGGCTGGTGGCTGGGCACACTGGCCGCAGCATATCTGGTGAGAGATCTACCTTTGTTTCAGGGACATATGTTATGCAGAGCTGTTCAGCTAGGTGTAATTGTTACTACTGTTAGCTAGACATGTAATCTTATGTATAGGCAGCCATTACAAGATTGTAGCGGCTGCCATACAGTCACAAGAAGTGAAAGTGAAGCTCCCAGCAAGTGCAGCATGATCCAGATCACGCTAAAGTCCGTTTCTACATAGACTGAGTCTGCACACAGACATTAAGCAGCCAGCAAAAGGCACACAATGTCCACTAGCCAGGCATCATCATACAGGACCAGGTCATGAGCAAGCTACTCTAGCAAGTCCTCAATAAAATAAAAGGCTGCTATCACCTCTGCAGAAGCTGAGGCTGCAAAAGTAAGGTCTTGCTTTGCTCTTACAAGAGATGCAACTAAAGAAAGAGAGAGCGTTAAGAGAAAAAGAGAGAGCATGCCTGCAAGTGTCAAAGGAAAAAGAGAGAGCGTTACTGGAAGAGGAGAGAGCACGCCTGCGAGCGTCACTGGAAGAAAAGACAGCATGCCTACAGGCGTCACTGGAAAAACTCGCCGCAGAGAAAGAAGCGGCAGCTGCAGTAGCCAAGGCAGAGTTCCTAGAAGCCTTGGAGTTCTCCGAATCCAAGAAACACAGCCAAGTACTTGGGTCAGACCTAGATGAACAAGATCCAACACAGCCTGTCTCAGAATACGTCCATCAGCATCCCTAGACAGAAGAGGACTATGATCCAGAATATCAGACAACTTATACAGAGTACCAAAGATCCTACCTTGAACAGCAGTACCTCGAGCAGGACGGTATGCAACAAAGCTATGCTGACCACAAATACTGCACTACAGAACAGAAGCTACAACCTTCGCATTGACTTAAAGGGACAACCTTTGCGTCAGAACGATATTATATAGACTTTCCTAAGCCAGAAACACCTAAAAGGTATGGTGATACACCACACACGCAGCATAACAACAGGACACCGGGTAGTATTGGTGCTAACCAGGCCACCATGGACTTCGCTAAGTTCTTTGTTAAACGGGAGTTACCAAAGGACTTATAAAGTTCACTGATCGCCCCGAGAACTACAGGGCATGGCGAGCCTCCTTCCAGAACGCCATAAACATAAGGGATATAGATCTTTTCTGCAGTGAGGAGTTAGATCTCTTGGTAAAGTGGCTCAGAAGCGAGTCTGCTGAACATGCCAAAATAATCAGAGACATTAACTAACTATCCGGGCAAAGTCATAAAGATGGTGTGGGAAAGACTTGATGAGTGTTACGGGTCAATAGAAGCTATAGAAAATGCTTTATATAAAGAGAATTGCCGGGAGTAGTGGATCACGCATGGCGGCTTCCATTTTAAACAGGTTCATAATGCACCACTTCCTCCCCCTTCGTGGTGTTTGTAGACTTTGCTACTCAACAGGCGAGGATTAGAAATGATCCCAGTTTTGAGTTTACATTGTCATGTCCCTCTACCTCTGGTGTCAAACCTCATAAAACACCAGTGGCAGTCCACAAAACAGGTTCTCCTTACAGGCCGTTTAAGTCTTCTCAAGAAGAGAACATACCCAAAGATCTTAACAAACACTGCACAAGAAACCACATTTTCTACTAAAAAGCAGAGACTTCAGGGAGAAGTCTTTAGAGGAACGCAAAGAATTCCTCAAAGAAAACATCTGCTTCGCCAGGAACTGTAAGGTCAGTGTGACATGCACAGAATGCGGTAGCACAGAACACAACACAACTTTACACCCTGGACCACCCTCTCAAGTATCATCCCAAGCAGAGTAGCAGGAGGGAAAGCAGATGGACACTGACAGACACCCCAGTAGTCACTTCTCAGTGTACAGAGATCTGTAAAGGACTCCAGGACTCAACAGTATGCTCACCAACACACTTTAAAATGGACGCCCTTCCCTATTCCAGCCATGTTACAGCAGTTTACTGATAAAAGAATTGCCACACAGTGCTCCTGTGCCTTGTCTTTTCACAGATACCTCCTGTGAAGACCACGCCTGAGATGGTGAGCAAGATCACTTAGGGTGCACAGTTTTCCACAGGACAAGAGAAGACAACAGGGTCGCAATGTCCATAGAACACAGGCTGTTCTTGGATATCATGGATCAAGGAATAGTAAAAGACAAGTCAAAAAGCTTGGTCGCACCTTTACCGTTTAAACCCCAGAGACAACACGTACAGGTATGTTCTAAATAATAGCAGTCAGACATCACTTACCTGATCAATCACTGTTTTTGGTAGAAATGATATTTCTACATGGCAAATAACTTGCTAGCAGGTGTAGTAGAGTAATAGAAATCCAACAGACCCTACAGTCATGACATGCATGAAGCTGATTCTGTGTAATTAAATCACTAATTGAAAGAGGCATGTTCAAAATAGATAGATAAATAGATGCTGCGGTTTTATCTCAGTCCAAAATTCCGGAACACTTGCTGCCATTTTTTACCATTGAAATGAATTAATGCCGGATCCGGCCCCGAGTGTTCCGGCAAAACTGATCCGTTTTTGCGGTCTGTGCATGCTCAGACCGCAAAAAATGTGGAAAAAATAAATGTCGGATCCGTTTTTCCGGTTGACACCGGAGAGACGGATCCGGCATTTTAATATATTTGTCAGACGGATCAGGATCCGTCTGACAAATGCCATCAGTTTGCATATGTTCTGACGGATCAGCTGAACGGAAAACTTAACGGTGATGTGAACTTGGCTGTAGGAGTTAGGGAAGCCTAAAACCAGTGACAGATTCACTTTAAGACACAATACAAGGAAGACATGCAACAATACTGTAATACGGTTAAATTGTAATACATAATAAACTTAGGCTACTTCTGTTTGTGAGATCCGTTCAGGGCTCTCACAAGCGGTCGAAAACGGATCAGTTTTGCTCTAATGCATTCTGAATGGAAAAGGATCTGCTCAGAATGCATCAGTTTGCCTCTGTTCCGTCTCTATTCCGCTTTGGAGGCAGACACCAAAATGCTGCTTGCAGCGTTTTGGTGTCCGTCTGACGAAACCGAGCCAAACGATCCGTTCTGACACACAATGTCAGTCAATGGGGATGGATCAGTTTTCCATGACACAATACCAAACGGATCCGTCCTCCATTGACTTTCAATGATGTTCAAGACAAATCCGTCTTGGCTATGTTAAAGATAATACAAATGGATACGTTCTGAACGGATGCATGACGTTTGTATTATCTGAACGGATCCGTCTGTGCAGATCCATGACGGATCCGCACCAAACATAAGTGTTAAAGTAGCCTTAAATACTTAAAGAACCTTGCACTTATTTAAAAAAAAAGTTTAATAATGTGACAGCAAAACCAAAAATAGAAGTATCATAATAACTAGATGAGATTAAAGCATACAGTACGGGTCATTTCATGTAACTCTCAGAATAAGCAGTAATGAGTAAATATACAAGAAGTAGCACTATTTTTGGACATAACATGACATGTAAACAGGATTCATCAGCTTTCCAATTCTTCAATTCATTGAGGCTTAATCCTCAATTCTCAGTTTTCCCCAGGAATGTGTAGAGACTTGTATTATTATTATTATGATGTCGCCCATACACAGCACACACAGAGGAGATCCTGCTCCTCATCTCTCTGTAGAACATATTCAGAAGCAGTCGTGGCAAAGATGACGTCAAAAAGAAGCAATGATCAGTGTAGCTGTGAATTCAGCCCTGGCATGAGACACTAAAACACTTGCTGGAACAGCAGTGTCTCTGTCTCACTATCACTGCAGCAGGTTCCTGCTCTTTCTGCCCCTTCCCTCTCCATACATTTTTATAACCTGTTCCTTCAGTGAATATTTTTGTCTCTCAGTACAGACCATTGACAGTGAATTCAGAATGATTGATTACTGGGGGAAACAGGGGAGAAGAAGTAGCTGACAAGTGAAGAAAGAAGCATTTTTCTCTAACTAGCATATAGCCCTGATCCTTCAGTGAATACTTTTTGTCTCTCATTGACAGACTTTTGTCAGGCAATTGAGAATAAGTGATTTCTACAGGAGGCTCCCTTACTGATAAGCTTTCTGGTTTGAAAAAAAATAAACACTTTTATTCTCTCTCAATATCTAGTCTATTCTTCCACTTAAAAGATATTCTAATTGAAAATATTACTACAGGTGTATGTTCCAAGTAGCTGCATATAATAGCTAAACACTGTGTAGTAAATCTACTGTATATGAAATGTTCTCTCAGAAAATTCTGAAACAACAAATTAATAGTATTCTGATTATTTGAAATATTTTTTTGAGTAATTTTTTCATTTAATATAAAATATACAATTTTCCTGGAGGGAACATAAATTCATTATTACCATCTCACAGTCAGGGCCGGTTTTAGACAAAGTGGGGCCCCGGGCAAAATTCAAAGTAGGGCCCCAAATCCGGAAATATTGGACCAGAAGTCTGACAGGACTTTGTAGGCACGGACAGCGGTTGCAACCACAGCAGCTGATTGCAGAATGCCACATTATCTCTCTTTACCCTTTCCACTGTAGGCTGCTGCAGCCTCTTTGGGTATGTTTACACAGAGTATTTTATGTGCTTAAAAAAATCGAATGCAGAATCCACATCAGTTTTTTTTTCTGATGCATTTTATAACACACTTTTTGATGCAGTTTTGCTGTGGATTTTCATTAATGCTGATTTTCAAAGGGAATTCTGGACATGGAACCCGCATGAAGAATGGCAAGGGCACTTCATTTTTTTCATGGTGCAGTTTATAAGCAGAAAAAAGGGTCTGTCCCATTCGGGCCCCTGAAGTGAAGGGATAGCACAATGTGCATGCATTAAACTATGACTGCTCTGAAAATAGCTGATCACTGGCAATTCCATAGCAGTGAATGGAGATAATGCTGCAAATGCACACTGTTATGGGCGATCTGTGGATGACACACTGTTATGGGCAATCTGTGGATGACACACTGTTATGGGGGATCTGTGGATGACGCACTGTTATGGGGGGATCTGTGGATGACGCACTGTTATGGGGGGATCTGTGGATGACGCACTGTTATGGGGGGATCTGTGGATGACGCACTGTTATGGGCAATCTGTGGATGACGCACTGTTATGGGGGATCTGTGGATGACGCACTGTTATGGGGGGGATCTGTGGATGACGCACTGTTATGGGGGGGGATCTGTGCATGACACACTGTTATGGGGGATCTGTGCATGACACACTGTTATGGGCGATCTGTGGATGACACACTGTTATGGGCGATCTGTGGATGATGCACTGTTATGGGCGATCTGTGGATGACACACTTATGGGCGATCTGTGGATGACGCACTGTTATGGGGGGATCTGTGGATGACTCACTGTTATGGGAGGATCTGTGGATGACGCACTGTTATGGGAGGATCTGTGGATGACGCACTGTTATGGGGGGACCTTGTTGATTCCCTTTATGCATTTTAAAGTTTCTATCATATCCCCTCTGTCTCGTCTTTCTTCCAAGCTATACATGTTAAGGTCCTTTAATCTTTCCTGGTAAGTTTTATCCTGCAAACCATGTACTAGTTTAGTAGCTCTTCTCTGAACTCTCTCCAAAGTATCAATATCCTTCTGGAGATATGGTCTCCAGTACTGAGCACAATACTCCAAATGAGGTCTCACTAGTGCTCTGTAGAGCGCTAGTGAGACCTCATTTGGAGCATTGTGCTCAGTACTGGAGACCATATCTCCAGAAGGATATTGATACTTTGGAGAGAGTTCAGAGAAGAGCTACTAAACTGGTACATGGATTGCAGGATAAAACATACCAGGAAAGATTAAAGGACCTTAACCTGTATAGTTTGTTAAGCCTCTTTAAAGGGACACTGACAGGCCTATCTGAAACTGAGCATGAGACCCCCAGATATGTGTGGAAATCTTTATTAATATCTTTTTCATCAATTTTTCATAGGAGTATGGTCAGTGTTGGTAAAAACGCTTTAAATATGGCTTTTTCAGTATTTAGTATTCAGTATTTTTCAGACAATAATAGGACATATTCTATCTTTGAACGGAACGTAAAAATGGAAACGGAAGGCATCCGGAGTACCTAACTTTTTTTGCGGATCCATTGAAATGAATGGTTCCGTATACGTAACGCAAAAAACGGAAAAAAAACGTTTGTGTGCAAGAGGCCTAAGGCTAGTTTCACACTATCGGCAAGGGAGTCCGAACAGCCTGCCGGACTCCCCTGCTGCTAATGTGAAAATACCCTAAGGCATCTTGCACACAAACGTATTTTCATTCCGTTTCGTACATTCCGGTACTCTGTGTGCATTCTGTTTCCGTATTTCCATTCCGCAAAAAAATAGAACATGTCCTATTATTGTCCGCATTACAGACAAGGATAGTACTGTTCTATTAGGGGCCAGCTGTTCCATTCCGCAAAATACGGAATGCACACAGATGTCATCCGTATTTTTTGCGGATCTGTCTTTTGCGGACCACAAAATACATATGGTCGTGTGCAAGAGGCCTAAGATAGCTTTTTCAAAAGATACTTTGTTTCACCGGGGTAATATTGAAAGAGTATTGTCTGTATGGATTGGCAGGTAAACTAGCACACAGGTACTTCAGAGAATCAGATTTCCAAGTGAAGGAAAAAGAATCCCCCCACAAATGGCATACGGTTGGGAAAAATGGAAGACCCTTCAATTTGGAAAAATTCATCTGAAAACCTGAAATCATACCAAATCGGTCAAACAGGAACATAATACCAACAATAATAGCATCATGAGGGTTATCCATAAAGAGTAGAAGGTCATCCGCAAACAGTAAAGTCTTGACCCAAGTATTTCCTATCCTAAGACCTCAAAATATAGTAAGGGATTCGAGAGCTGTAAGAAGGGGGTCCAATACTACATTAAAGAGAGAGGAGAAAAATAAACATCCTTTACAGGTACCACAAGCAACTGGGAAAGTAGAAGAGAAATGACCATTAAAAAGGAAGACATGCAGCAGTTGTAGATGGCTCAGATTAAATTCGGGGTTTGTGACCTTTTACTGCCACAAAACTGGCATACGGGGAATGATAAGTTCCCCTGTTTGATTTGGTTAACAATTTGTGCACATATCAGGAAGATCTACAGACGAACGTAAAACTCACCATATGCAGCCATATGCTATGCAGCAAACATTGATTACAGACTACCGTTAAAAGCCTAAGCTTTTAAAGACAACTAGAAAAAAGGGGTTCTAATATCAACTTCCTGAAGGTGTGTCAAAAGGGCACCCTTGTGGTATATATCGGGCGATTTGGAACTCAGAGATACATTCAGCATACGTCTGAGGAGCAATGCAGGCGCACATACAAGTATAAAAACAGACAAAAAGTCAACGTTGTCTTACGTGTTACTCTATGTGCTAAGGACTGAAGAGTGCATACCAATTATCAAAAGTAAGGAAACGCTGAGGACTAGTGACCCAAGGACCTTTTAACCTGAATATTTCTGGGAGCAGTTTTATATACCATGCCAATGAAGAATAATTTAGTAAGCACAATATAAACAGTACAGCCCTTGAAATGTCACAAGTGCAGGTAAAGACAATCTAAAATAATACTTATTTTCCATGAAGCAGTCTTTATTAGCTGTGGACAGAATATTTCACCCTATTCATGAATTTAATTTCATGGTTCGTGCACATCGCCAAATATTTCCCAACAAATACAGCCACTACATTACATATTTCATAAAGACTACAAATGACTTTTGCTTGCAAACATAAATCCTCTGCCTTCTGTCCTATAAATAATCACAGTCAAGACAAAAGGGACGAGGTAGTTACAATCAGAAAAGATTCGTGATTACAGAAAACTATACAGTGAAATTGTGCTGCCTGGTGCTGTTCTAGACATCAAATGCAGCCCCATCATTACAGACAATTAGATAGAATGCTTTTAAAGTGGCCTTTGATGTAAGATGTGTTATTTCCATATACAATAAAAGAACAAGTTAAATACATCAGGGAGATTACATTTTCATTTGGAAAAAGACAAATGTAAAGTACGGATGGGCCAGAAAAAATATAATTTTACACACCCATGTGTTTCACACACATTAAACTGTCAATTAACAAAGCTAAATGAAAGAAGCCAGGAACGCCAATGAACCAAAATTGAGCCATTTCCATTAGCGCTGTTTTTATGCCTTTTGATGTTAAAGTACATTTTAACAAAATCAGTATTCATAAGAATATAGATTATAAATTCACTAGAAACCAGTGACATCATCGGAACATAAATCGGTTCTTCAGCGCTGCTGATTTCAATGGCACGTCTGTAATAAATAAGCAGAGATGTCCTGTAAAGGTACATCCATAGCAGCGCAGGAAATATAGCAGTGTTAATATACCACCGCACTCCCTATGTATGTACTCTCTCAAGGTCAATCGTTTCCTGCAGATGTAAGGCAGGCGGCACAAAATGCAAAAACAAAAAATAACATTAGTTAGGCAAAATGGATTGCCTTGGGATTTCCACTGACAGATAAATGGTTCTCAATGTCAAGAGTGTGCTCGACTGCTGCACCATTCAAACAGGGGACACAGGACCCTCATCCACATATCTGGTGCAACAACCCCTTGTATTGCAGAATGGGGAGACACAGTGAAGACACTTTTGTTCTAAAAAACTGGAAGATAAAATGCAACTTGACTAACAGTAGCGGCACACTAAGTTAAGGGCTGTTTCACAAGAGCGTGTGCAGTCCGGAAATCACGCCCGGCGTGTGATCCTCCATTCTGGACTCTGCTCTTTTCTCTGGAGTGCATGGCATTAGACCGATTTATAATTTGTGCCAAAAGGTCTGCATGACCGTACTTACTACTTGATCTTACTCACAGCTTGACGTCACTATGATTCTGCAGCAAAAAGATCAGGCAGAAGTACACAGCATTATAAGTCTGTATAATGCCATTTGCTTCAGAGAAAAGAGCAGCATCTAGAACGGAGGTTCACACACGGAGCATGATTTCCAGACTGTGAATACAACAGTAATTTCTTGCTCATTATTTGTGGGTTTTTTTTTTATATATAAAACTTTCAATAAAAGAGGTTGAACGTAAATTAAATATAAATATTTAAACACTTTAGTTTAAAATTCAATGCATTGTAATTATTTTCTGCATATTCTAGGAAGAGAAACTTCTCAATGCAAATATTTTTCATAAAGAACATTCTGTAGCTTTTCTAGCTTCTTTTCAGAACAGAATACAGTGCTAGTATCCTACGCAATTCATCTTATGTCAGTTAAACTAATACTGGTAGATTTTATCACTCGCTCAGTTCATTTTTCTTTGCCAGTGTTTGAAAATAAATTTGATATGTATAATGTGCAAGAAAGATGCTGGGGCGCTACATTCTAAAGGCGCAGCACTGAATCATGAAACCATCAAGTCTTAAGAGGGAATTTATCATAAGAGGAAGTTTTGAAGTCAGTTTTATTGAGTCTGTGTTGCTGTAATTTGCACCAAATTTAACAAATGTCGCACATTGCTTGATAAATTTGGCGCATTTATAAACAACAATTTTGCCTACAGATATTACTCCAACACTGGAGTAAGATTACACCTTTTTTTTTTTTATAACGCTGGTGTGCACTTTATTAACCCATATAACCATGTCACATCACCATTTTTTTAAAGTCTGGAGAGAAGCATGGAATCACAAAAACTCTTCCACTTTATTGCTCAAAACTGATACACGACAAAATTAGCGACTTTTTTTTTTTTCAGCCACAACTCTGGTGCAAGGGGAAAGATCAATTCCCCCATTGGTGTTTCATTATGCACATGTGGGGCAGCAAAATAATTTTAATAGGCAATATACCGCAAATATACCAGGAAGTTGGAATTGGAAGCATAAAAATGGGCACATTTATTATTTGATACCCCACTTTTGTGGCGTGAAAAGAAATCGCTAACTGCGCACTTTTTTTCAAGGGCTCTTGTGCAAATATTTTAGCACAAGTGCTGTTTCTCTGCCGGCCACTCCACTTTCCCAAAAAGGGAGCATGGCGAGGGTGGGGAGGGTGCAGAGCCAGAGGCCCCACCACACTTATCTTCTACGCCAGTTTTCTGGCATATAAGAACACTGAAAAGTAGGCCAGCCAATTTCAATTCAGGCACACAGACTGTCGATGACATATCCTGGGATTAGGGGATCAATATTAAGCCACTACACAACTCCTTTAATAGCCATAAAAGGAAATGATGTCATGGGACAGACTAAAATGAATCCAAGAATCTAAAATCAAAAGTTTTGAAGAGGAAGTAATCCAAAAATCAGATGGCAGAGGCAGAGGGTGAACTATTATGGAGTTATGTGCACATGGCCGTATAATGGAGAGGTTTATTAGAAATAATGTTTTGGGAAAAGATGTTCTCATCCACCAGGATACCTAATACACCGTACATTGCTATTACACAAAAACATATTATGGCTGTATACAAAGATAAGGAACAGAGAAAATGTCACAGTTCATTAAAAAGAGAGAAAAAATAAGGTTAAAAAATCAGGCATAAACTCGGTTGTCTGATGTCTGCACCAAGTTGACTTCATTACCTGGGGGGAACATAACCAGTTACAGAATATTACAGGATGAGGGTAAGTAACAATATCGGTATTCTGTACACATTCAGGTAACCCATGTGATCCATTTCATGGTTATTGATTTTCCAATGTTGTCAGAATCACTGGGTCTTACAGACTTAAGATCAGCTATGACTGTCACACTACAAATCTGATACTGTTGTAGGTGACTCAACGAGCAGGCAGCAGTTCCATAAATCTTCCAATAAAAGAGAAAACATCACAAATACGCTGTCTCCATCACTAAATCTCCTTATAGCAGAAAAAGATAGGACAATGGCATCCTATGGGGAAGCATGGTAACACATCAGCTTCTCAAACCACAAAGACTTATAATACTCACAAGATATCTGACATAAAAGGCACATCATATAAAATTTTAATAAAACAGACGAGTCTCCAAATGTGGGTCACACAGAAAACAGAGGTCAGCTACATTGAATTAGCCCAGGAGAGTTAGGCAATTTGCCAGGGTCTGACTGAGACCACCTTGGCGCGGCTAGGTGGGTACAGATGTATTTGGATCAAAATATATTGGCTGAGAGTCTCAGATTTTATAATATCAGAGTGGGGACTTAGTCTAGGGCTGAAACGATTACTCAATTTAATCGAGTAATTCGACACTAAAAAAATCATCAATGCAAATTGATTTTGCATTAAAGATTCATTTGTCACGTGACCATGGCAGCGGCAGTGAAGCTTTTGCTATTACTCCCGCTCCGTGGTCTCCCGCTGGCCCACAATACTCACCTTTCCATCAGGGAGCCTCCGGATACTCCACAGCACATCCATGGTCCCGCGCTGAATGATGGAGTGTCGGCGGCACCCCTTGCTGGAAAGGTAAGTTGGTGCGACTAAGGCCGGGCACCCGAAGTGCACAGCATCATAGAAACCAATGACGTTGTGAACTCCGAGTGTCAGGAGGAGCAGGGGGGAGCTGCTGGCACAAGGGGGGGGGGGGAGAGAGCTGCTGGCAGAAGGGGGGGGTAGCTGCTGGCACAAGGTGGGGGGAGAGCTGCTGGCACAAGGGGGTGAGATAATGGCACGAGCGGGTGAGATGATGGCACGAGGGAGGAGAGCTGATGGCTCTTGGGTGGGGAAGAGCTGATGGCTCTGGGGTGGGGGAGAGCTGATGGCTCTGGGTTTGATGGCTCTTGGGTGGGGGAGAGCTGATGGCTCTTGGGTGGGGGAGAGCTGATGGCACTGGGTTGGGGGAGAGCTGAAGGCACTGGGGGAGTGGAGCTGATGGCAATGGGGTAGGGGAGAGCTGAAGGCACTGGGGTGGGGGAGAGCTGAAGGCACTGGGGTGGGGGAGAGCTGAAGGCACTGGGGGAGTGGAGCTGATGGCACTGGGGTAGGGGAGAGCTGAAGACACTGGGGGAAGGGAGCTGATGGCACTGGGGGATAGCGGAGTCGATGGTTCTGGGGGGAGCTGAAGCACTCGGGCTGATCACATGGGGGGAATGAAGGGTATTGGGGACTGTGTATGTGTTAAGCAAATACCTTCAATTGCTTTTCAATGGCTTTTGTTTCAAGATAACACGATGAGTTAAGAAATTTGAGTTAAGAGTTTGTGTGTTAACCCTGCTACATCTGTATAGCCATTATCTCTGAACTCCTGACGGCTCATAAACACTCATCATAGCAACTTCTATCCCGTGCGACTTCTATCCTGTTTTCTCCATGTACTCAGCGCAGCATATTGCTCCTGGATTTTCCCAAAGCGGCTACAGTTTGAAAAAGGCCTTTATTGGCCGAAACGTCACTATATATTTAGCCGCATTTCAATAAAAGCTTATCCTTTTGCAAGATTTATTGCTGGAGTTTTTTCTTCAATTCTACGTACGGAGTGGGAACCCGACTCCAAGCACACACTAACAGAGTGCCAGGAAGTTGTGTAATGCCAGTGTTCTGTGTTTGCGTCACCAGTTTGATCAAATTGGTTTTTATTAAATCTGTACCCAAATCTGACACGTTACAAAGAAAAAATATAAATTGCCTGAAAATATTGCACACTACAGAATATCTTTGAAAGAATTGAGCATACTAGGCACACTTATAATATCTAATGTCTGTTATCAGCCTACAAAGTAGTTAGCACCAAAAAGCGATGCAAGCCAGCAATAAATATGGAGAAACCATTGCAAGTTTCCATGTCCGTTTTCTGAAATGTTTTTTAATTTGATGAATGTTCTGCAAAACAAAAGTTAAATATGGAGCAGACCTTTGTGCACGTCAATGTCACCATTTCTCTAATACAGATTACATTGCCATTAGTGTCAGTGTACAGTATTTCCTATATAAATTATTGGGTGACATGACTTCTCAAATACTGTATACTGTCATTCTGTCAGGTAGCACCTAAAAGTGCTGCTAAATTGTTATGGACAGCTCAGACTTTAACTGTGGGCTAGTAGAGGACTGAAGACGGTCTTCAGAATGGCAAAGCTCAAGTAAATAAAAAAGCAAGGGCTACTACAAATTCTGTCCAAAAGATGAAATTTCGATTTTGTGTCTAGGTTTGCATTGTAACATATTTTGACTCAACATTATATATCAGAGTTGCGAACCTTCCTACAAATATATATAAAAAATAAAAATTCCACTCAAATTTGCTTTGGTGGTAGCATGAGCATGGACCAGTTACACACAATGCTACTAAAATAAATTTAAAGAGGTATTTTTATAACTGGACTAAAAAAATGTTATGTGCTGTACATGTGCTATATAACTTAAAGGCTATGTACACCTTCGGTAATTTATGATTGTAATTTACTCATTTTTGGGTAAAAATCTTATTTTCAATTGGTCTTTATTAACCACCTCAGCTACCCTAGCTTAAACCCCCTTAATGACCAGACCACTTTTTACAATTCTGCACTACACTACTTTCACGGTTTATTACTTGGTCATACAACTTACCACCCAAATAAATTTTACCTCCTTTTCTTCTCACTAATAGAGCTTTCATTTGGTGGTATTTCATTGCTGCTGACATTTTTACATTTTTTTTGTTATTAATCGAAATTTAAAGATTTTTTTTTTGCAAAAAATGACATTTTTCACTTTCAGTTGTAAAATTTTTCAAATAAAACTACATTTCTATATACATTTTTCTCAAAATTTATTGTTCTACATGTCTGATTAAAAAAAAATGCAATAAGTGTATATTTCTTTGTTTGTGCAAAAGTTATAGCGTTTACAAACTATGGTACAAAAAAGTGAATTTCCACAATTTGAAGCAGCTCTGACTTTCTGAGCACCTGTCATGTTTCCTGAGGTTCTACAATGCCCAGACAGTAGAAACACCACACAAATGACCCAATTTCGGAAAGTAGACATCCTAAGGCATGGATGTCAAACTCATGGCCCTCCAGATGTTGCAAAACTACAACTCCCATCATTCCCTGATAGCTGTAGTATGCCCAGGCATGATGGGAGTTGCAGTTTTGCAACAGCTGGAGGGCCACGAGTTTGACATCCCTGCCCTAAGGTATTCGCTGATGGGCATAGTGAGTTCATAGAAGTTTTTATTTTTTGTCACAAGTTAGCGGAAAATTATGATTATAATTTTTTTTTTCTTACAAAGTCTCATAATCCACTAACTTGTGACAAAAAATAAAAACTTCCATGAACTCACTATGCTCATCACGAAATACCTTGGGGTGTCTTCTTTCCAAAATTGGGTCACTTGTGGGGTATTTATACTACCCTGGCATTTTAGGGGCCCTAATGCGTGAGAAGTAGTTTGAAATCCAAATGTGTAAAAAATGCCCTGTGAAATCCTAAAGATTCTCTTTAGAATGTGGGCCCCTTTGCCCACCTAGGCTGCAAAAAAGTGTCACACATCTGGTATCGCCGTACTCAGAAAAAGTAGGGCAATGAGTTTTGGGGTGTATTTTTACATATACCCATGCTGGGTGAGAGAAATATCTCTCTAAAAGTCAACTTTTACCTTTTTTTTATACAAAAATGTCATTTTAGAGAGATATTTCTCTCACCCAGCATGGGTATATGTAAAAAGACACCCCAAAACACATTGCCCAACTTCTCCTGAGTACGGCGATACCACATGTGTCACACTTTTTTGCAGACTAGGTGCGCAAAGTGGCACAAATTCCCTTTAGGAGGGCATTTTTACACATTTGGATTCCAGACTTCATCTCACGTTTTAGGGCCCCTTAAATGCTAGGGCAGTATAAATACCCCACATGTGACCCCATTTTGGAAAGAAGACACCCCAATGTATTTCATGATGGGCATAGTGAGTTCATGGAAGTTTTTATTTTTTGTCACAAGTTAGTGGAATATGAGACTTTGTAAGAAAAAAAAAAAAAAAATCATTTTCCGCTAACTTGTGACAAAAAAAAATAAAAACTTATATGAACTCACTATGCCCATCAGCGAATACCTTAGGGTGTCTTCTTTTCAAAATGGGGTCATTTGTGGGGTTTTTGTACTGCCCTGGCATTTGAGGGTCTCAGCAATCATTACATGTATGGCCAGCATTAGGAGTTTCTGCTATTCTCCTTATATTGAGCATACAGGTAATTAGATTTTTTTTTTCCGTTCAGCCTCTGGGCTTTCTTCATTCGCATCGATCATTGTGGATGAAAAAATCTCTGCCAAAAAAAAAATAAGGAGGGGAAAGGCGTCTGCCAGGACATAGGCGCTCCGCCCAACATCCAAACCCACTCAGCTCGTATGCCCTGGCAAACCCGATTTCTCCATTCACATCAATCGATGTGGATGAATAAATCATTGCCGTTTTTTTTTTTTGTTTATATACAAAGTGTTTGCCAAAGCATATGAACACCGCCCCTCAGCTCATAAGCCTCGGCAAACTTATCTTTTTTACTGCAGAGGAGAAATCTCGTCTTGAAGCGCCGCATACACCGACTTTTGTGTAATCTGACAGCAGCGCAATGCTTCTGTCACAATGCACATCAGTGCTGCAGCTGGTTCATCGGTTGGTCCCCCTAGAAGGTAAAATAAACTAAACAAAAAAGAAAAAAACCAGGCCGCAACGCAATAAATTTATCAACATGAACTTTATAATAACATTTGAACAGAACATTAACTTTTATAAACTTTATTGAACTTTTGGAACAGAACATTAACTTTTTTGCTTACCGGTGATGTTTAATATTTTTTTTCCTTTACCTTACCTTATAGGACAAACCTTTCCTTCA
The DNA here is from genome assembly GCF_014858855.1 of Bufo gargarizans. Classification (NCBI taxonomy): domain Eukaryota; kingdom Metazoa; phylum Chordata; class Amphibia; order Anura; family Bufonidae; genus Bufo; species Bufo gargarizans. The sequence continues at coordinate 189,499,128 of NC_058084.1, forward strand.
CTATGGGACAATGTGCAAAGCGCAAATCGCCCAGAGATGTGGCGAAGTACACTTTGTCCCAGGTGAAAGGAGAGGTTTGCAGCAGCTCTGTGTGAATGGGCCCTAATAGCCCTGTGTGCCTGTCCTGTGAGATGCAATGCCTATGCTAATAGTGTACCTGTGTGTGGTACTTCCGGAAACACTCCCCTAAGCATAGGGCAGGGTGGTCAGGGCAGTCAGGACAGAAATAGCGAGTGTCACACCTTATTCCACTCCTGCTAAAGACACGACATCTTTTTTTTCGGGGTGGCGCTTGGGTTGAGGTACCAGAAACAACATTGTGAAAATGTCGCTCGTGTAGACGGCTCACTACACTGGTGGATGGGGCCACGGAACCTCTTGGATACAGCAGGTTCTCGATGATCTCTTCCGGAAATTTGAGGAAGGATCCTGTTCTCCCAGCCTTACTGTAGAGAACAAAACTATCATACAGAGCCAATTGAATTAAATATACAGACAACTTCTTATACCAGCGTCTGGTGCGACGGGACACTAAATAAGGAGCCAACATCTGGTCATTGAAGTCCACCCCTCCCATGAGCAAATTATAGTCGTGGACCGAGAGGGGCTTTTCAATGACACTGGTTGATCGTTCAATTTGTATTGTCGTGTCTGCGTGAAAGGAGGAGAGCATGTAAACGTCACGCTTGTCTCTCCATTTCACCGCAAGCAGTTCTTCGTTACACAAGGCAGCCCTCTCCCCCCTTGCAAGACGGGTGGTAACGAGCAGTTGGGGGAAGCCCCGGAGACTAGGTCGCGCGGTGCCACAGCAGCCAATCTGTTCTAAAAACAAATGTCTGAAGAGGTGCACACTTGTGTAAAAATTGTCCACATAAAGATGGTACCCCTTGCCAGATAAGGGTGACACCAAGTCCCAGACTGTCTTCCCACTGCTCCCCAGGTAGTTAGGGCAACCGACCAGCTCCAGGGTCTGATCTTTACCCTCAGGAACACAAAATTTGTGTGTATAGCCTGTCGCCCTTTCACAGAGCTTATACAATTTGACCCCATTTCGGGCGCGCTTGCTTGGGATGTATTGTTTGAAGCCAAGGCGCCCGGTAAAATGTATAAGGGACTTGTCTATGCAGATGTTTTGCTCAGGGGTATACAAATCTGCAAATTTGGTGTTAAGGTGGTCTATGAGGGGCTGAATTTTGTGGAGCTGGTCAAAAGTTGGGTGGCCTCTGGGACAAGAGGTGCTGTTGTCACTAAAGTGCAGGAAACGCAGGATGGTCTCAAATCGTATCCTGGACATGGCAGCAGAGAACATGGGCATGTGATGAATTGGGTTTGTGGACCAATATGACCGCAATTCATGCATTTTTGTTAGGCCCATGTTGAGGAGAAGGCCCAGAAAAGTTTTAATTCCAGAAACTTGGATGGCTTTCCACCAGAAAGACTGGGCATAAAAGCTTCCCGGGTTGGCCTCTATAAATTGAGTGGCATACCGATTTGTTTCTGCCACGACTAAGTCCAAGAGCTCCGCAGTCAAGAACAGCTCAAAAAAACCCAGTGCCGATCCGATCTGAGCTGTCTCAACCCGAACTCCAGACTTGGCAGTGAAAGGGGGAACTACTGGTGCGGCTGAAGGTGGGGGCTGCCAATCAGGGTTTGCCAGCACCTCAGGGACTCTAGGGGCTCTATGGGCCTGTCTGTGCGGTGGCTGCAACGGGGGAACTACTGCACGTGCCACCGTACCAGCTTCAACTGCCCTTTTGGTGCTCGCCACTTCACCATGTTGTACGGCAGTGCTAGTACTAGGTCCAGGATGGGCTGCGCTGCTGGTGTATGCCTCACCACGTAATCCGACAGCGCCAGCCTCACTCTGCTGCCCTTGAAGCGGATCCTGCGCAACCTGTGGTCTAGCAACACAGGGCCGGGTACGCCTGGTGCTATCAGGGACCTCAACCTCATCGTCCGAACTTTGGGTCAGACTGCCACTGCTTTCTACAGGTTCTTATTCTGACCCGCTGGATTCGTCAGATGAGGGTTCCCATTCCTCATCCGACTGGGTCAGATGCCTGTAGGCCTCTTCAGAAGAATACCCCTTATATTCCCTGAGACTACCCAAGAAAAAAAGCAAGCCTATCTTACAAATGGGAAGCTAGCGAAGTACCGGAAGCCGCTGCGATTGATAAAAAATATCAAAACTGATTTTTTTTTTATTGCCGCAGCGCTTGTAAAGTGATTGTGCAGTGATCCCAAAAAAACTTTTTTTGTCACTGCGGCAGGGCGGGCGTGGGTGAACGCACGTGTGGGCCACCGATCAGGCCTGATCGGGCAAACACTGCGTTTTGGGTGGAGGGCGAGCTAAGGTGACACTAATACCATTATAGATGTGACTGTGATCAGTTCTAATCACTTACAGATACTATAAAAGTACCAATGCTGATTAGCGATACGCTAATCAGCGAATCAGTGACTGCAGTGCGGTGGGCTGGGCGCTAACCATCTAACAAAGGGGCCTAAACTATCCTAAAACCTAACCGTCAATACTAGTAGGGAAAAAAAGTGACAGTTTACACGAATCACTTTTTTCCCTTTCACTAGTGATTGACAGGGGTGATCAAGGGTTTAATTGGGGTGATGGGGGTGATCTGGGGGCTAAGTGTAGTGTTTGGTGTGTACTCACTGTTATGTGTGCTCCTCTGCTGGGACCAACCGACGAAAAGGACCAGCAGAGGAGCACAGAAGCCATTTAACACATTATATTTATAAATATAAAAGTGTTAAATGGCTTTTGATTAGTTTTTTTTAAAATCACCAGCCTGCCAGGCTGGTTACGAAATACTACTTGAACTTTTGCCAGCCCGCAATGTGCATGCGCGGGCCGGCTGTGTGCGTAATATCGCGTCTCGCGAGATGACGCACAGATGCGTCGCCGAGGAATGAATCGACCGCACCGGACCGCGATCCTGCGTTAGGCGATCTGGAGGCAGTTAAAAATATTGAGCCATTCTGTCACAAAGGGTTAAATGTTTTTCTAACAGTGTGACTGGTACTTTCACTTTGTCATCTAATAACCCTGATCTCTAAACTACTACGAGGTCCTAAACACTTATTTAAGCCACATTCTTATCAGTAACATAAGAACTGAGCTATAATAAGTGTTTATACTGTCAGAGAGCAGAGATAAGGAGCTCGTCCTTACAGGAAGACAGGCAGATACTACAGTAGATCCACAGGCAGACACTACAGCATCTTAGCTCTGTACACAAAAAAGGATTCCACATTTTTAATAAAGACAATTTGAAAAATTATTTTTAGCTCAAAATAAGTATCATGCAATAATGAAAAAATTGCCCCCAAAAGGTGTACATAGACTTTAATAGGAAAAATAATAAAACAAACGGCACCAGTAAGACTTAAAGGGTTTCTGTCATGAGAATAACGTTATGTAGCGCTGGCTGACATTAGCGATGTGCTAATGTCAGCAGTACATAACAGTATGCTTTATAACTCCCTGCCTGCTGCCTTTTTCTTAAACTGAAGACCTTTATAATATGTTAATGATCCTATAGGTGCTATTAGGGCGTTGATTCAGCACCTAGAGGCATGCACCCTTCGGCATGCCCAGGTCCAGTTGATTGACTTTCGAGTTCTCCTCAGTGCCCCGTCAATCCCGCGCCTGCGCCGTCTCGTTTAGTATTCGGTGCAGGCGCAGTGAGTGAAATACGCACTCCTGCTGCCGGCTTCCTTCCTTCGGCGCAGGCACAGTGAGAAAGCGGGCAGCAGGAGCGCGTCCTTCACTCACTGCGCCTGTGCCGAATACTAAACGGGACGGCGCAGGCGCAGGATTGACGGGACACTGAGGAGAACTCGAAAGTCAATCAACTGGACCTGGGCATGCCAAAGGGTGTGTAGACCGAGCCTCTAGGTGCTGAAGCAATGCCCTAATAGCACCTTGGGGCTCATTAGCATATTTTAAAAGTCTTCAGTTTAAGAGAACGGCGGCAGGCAGGGAGTTATAAAGCATACTGTTATGAACTGCTGACATTAGCACATCGCTAATGTCAGTCAGCTACATAACGTTATTTCTCATGACAGAAACCCTTTAAAGGACCTTTTACATGGGGCAAGGATTGAATAAGTTATCAGGAACAAATGTTTATTCCTGATAAATGCCCTGTGTAAAAGTGCAACCAAACACGCGACAAATGAACAAAACACTCAGGTGATCCGTCATTTATACGGCTTCTTCAATCATCCTTTACATGGATCTACTGCCAAAAAAACTACGAATGTGAGGACAAATGATCGCAGTAACGATCGCCCATCCTTATAAAAGGAGATGATTGCTGGATGTAAATGCAGCTTTAATGAGCTGGCAGTAATCAAAGAATAAAAAATGTGTTCCTGATCACTGCCCTAAATATCAAGTCATGTAAATGGGCCCTAAAAGGAATAAATTCAATTAAATCTGATGCATCCGAACCATGACAATATTGTTCAACAGCATACAATTCCTAAAGTCTGATTAATTTTGTAAAAGGGCACTAGGGACATCATAGCTATAATAGACCAAAGATGTATAATAGAACTATACCATAGTAATACGTGCCTGTGTGTAAACCCACTTGTGAGGAGCCTTCATTAGAAGTTACACTAGTGACAATGCTTAATGTGAAATTTATATTTCAATGTCTCTTTTTTAATTTCCAGGGTAACCAGAAAAATAGATACCACTCACGGTATATACGGTATTCTGAAAGGAGAAAAGCATGCCATTATTCTGAGGGGGTCACTTTACGTGGCAAAAACTTTGGAATGCTTATCCAACTCCCCAGGGCCCTTAATTAACCACCTCACCCCCCCTAGCTTAAACCCCCTTAATGACCAGACCATTTTTTACAATTCTGCACTATACTACTTTCACAGTTTATTGCTCGGTCATACAACTTACCACCCAAATGAAGTTTACCTCCTTTTCTTCTCACTAATAGAGCTTTCATTTAGTGGTATTTCATTGCTGCTGACATTTTAACTTTTTTTTATATTAATCGAAATTGACCGAAATTTTTGCAAACAAAACAACATTTTTCACTTTCTGTTGTCAAATTTTTCAATTAAAACTAGATTTCTTTATGAATTTTTCTCAAAATGTATTGTTCTACATGTCTTTGATTAAAAAAAAATGCAATAAGTGTATATTTATTGGTTTGGGTAAAAGTTATAGCGTTTACAAACTATGGTGCAAAAATGTGAATTTACGCACTTTGACTTTCTGAGCACCTGTCATGTTTCCTGAGGTTCTACAATGCCCAGACAGTAGAAACATCCCACAAATGACCCTATTTCGGAAAGTAGACACCCTAAGGTATTCGCTGATGGGCATAGCGAGTTCATGGAAGTTTTTATTTCTTGTCACAAGTTAGCGGAAAATGATTTTTTTTTTAAAAACTTCTTACAAAGTCTCATATTCCACTAACTTGTGACCAAATTTTTTTTTTTTACATGAACTCACCATACCCCTCACGGAATACCTTGGGGTGTCTTCTTTCCAAAATGGGGTCACTTGTGGGGTATTTATACTGCCCTGGCATTTTAGGGGACCTAAAGCGTGAGAAGTAGTTTGGAATCCAAATGCGTAAAAAAATGCCCTGTGAAACCCTAAAGGTGCTCTTTAGAATTTGAGCCCCTTTGCCCACCTAGGCTGCAAAAAAGTGTCACACATGTGGTATCGCCGTACTCAGAAGAAGTAGAGCAATGTGTTTTGGAATGTATTTTTACATATACCCATGCTGGGTGAGAGAAATATCTCTGTCAAATGACAACTTAGTATAAAAAAAAAATGGTAAAAGTTGACTTTTAGAGAGATATTTCTCTCACCCAGCATAGGTATATGTAAAAAGACACCCCAAAACACATTGCCCTACTTCTCCTGAGTACGGCGATACTACATATGTGACACTTTTATGCAGCCTAGGTGCGCAAAGGGGCCCAAATTCCAATGAGTACCTTTTAGGAGGGCATTTTTAGGCATTTGGATTCCAGACGACTTCTCACGCTTTATGGCCCCTAAAATGCCAGGACAGTATAAATACCCCACAAGTGATCCCATTTTGGAAAGAAGACACCCCAAGGTATTCCGTGAGGAGCATGGCGAGTTCCTAGAAAATTTTTTGGGGCACAAGTTAGCGGAAAATGATTTTGTAAGAGAAAAAAAAATAATAATAATTCCGGTAACTTGTGCCCTTGTGCCCAAAAAAATATATTCTAGGAACACGCCATGCCCCTCACGGAATACCTTGGGGTGTCTTCTTTCCAAAATGGGGTCACTTATGGGGTATTTATACTGCCCTGGCATTTTAGGGGCCCTAAAGCGTGAGAAGAAGTCTGGAATATAAATGTCTAAAAATTTTTACGCATTTGGATTCCGTGAGGGGTATGGCGAGTTCATGTGAGATTTTATTTTTTGTCACAAGTTAGTGGAATATGAGACTTTGTAAGAAAAAACAAAACAACAACAAAAAAATTCCGCTAACTTGTGCCAAAAAAAAAAATCTTCTATGAACTCGCCATGCCCCTCAAAAGTAATCTTTATAGCGCCGCAGCGATTTTACAGTGTTTTTGCAGTGATCAGAAAAAAATAAAAATTCTGTGACTGCGGTGGGGCGGACTGAACGCAAGTGTGCGCACAAGATCAGGCCTGATTGGGCGAACACTGCGGTGTCTGTGTTTTACGGATCCGCAAAACACATACGGACGTCTGAATGGAGCCTTACAGGCGGGTGATCAGGGGTTAATAAGGAGTTAATAAGTGACATGGGGGGTGTAGTGTAGTGTAGTGTGGTGCTACTTATTACAGAGATGCCTGTGTCCTCTGGTGGTCGATCCAAGCAAAAGGGTCCACCAGAGGACCAGGTATATCAGACGCTGTTAACAAAACAGCGTCTGATATACCTTTCAAGGGTAAAAAAAAAAAAAATCTACTGGCAGGCTGTAGATCCACTGGTCCGATCCTGTGAACGTGCGCTCCTGTGTGCGCGCATTCACAGGAAATCTCGCCTCTCGCGAGATGACGTGCCGGCGCGTCCAAGAGGAATAACGGTCCTGAGGCGGTTAAAGAGGACCTTTCATCAGTTTGTACCGTCTAAACTTTCCCTTTACCAATGCTATTGATTAGCATACGGGGCATCAAAACAGAATGGGAGCACAGCGGGGCAACGGAGCAGCATATCAGTAAAAAAAAATTGCGCAATAATATCTCCTAATCTTGGCCTACAATGTGAGGTATTGATTTTAGAAAGTACAAACTGATGAAAGGTCCTATTTAAGATGGCTGGCTGTTGGTGACACAAGGTGACTGTTTTTTGTTGTGCAATACATGTATGAAGCGATGTGCGAACTCTCTTCCTGCGTTGCCGTACATGTGCGGGGTGTCAGGAAAGGGTTAAGAATATGAAAGTGCCATCAGGTTAATATATTCAAGGGTGGACTGGTCATAGACCCTACAGAGAATTTCCTGTGGGCTGATGCCCAGGGGGCCGTCTGAGTCCTCGTAACAGTCGCAAGCCAGGTAAGTAATGATCTGACGCTCCTAGAGTAAATTAGTTCAAGTACTTATTTACCTGGTCGGCAACCACAGGTGCCCTCCTGACACCTGAATTCAAATGTATTGCCATCCTGAGGCAACTGGAGTAGAAGGACTGAATGTAGCAGCTGACACTGGCTACCATAGAAGGGCAGCTTCTGTGAAAGGTATTTTGTGCTGCTGGGGCAGTATGTTGTGCTGCACTGTGGTATTTGGCTCCTCTAGGGTGGTATTTTGTGCTGCAAGATAGTATTGATAACCTTGTCTACATGTGATGGCCCCAGCTTCTATCAAGTTGGATCCACCTACAACATGGGGCCACTTTTAGTTCCAAGTTCGCCCCTGAATATATCAGTGTGCTAAAAGTGAAAATGTAGGTTGTAGATTCGATTTATATAAGCTGCATTAGGCAAAAGTGTAAAACAATATAAAACACATAAGACAAGCTGGACAAATGGCCAATCACAAAATACTCAAAGGTCATTGTTAGAGATTAGCGTGGAGAGGGTCAATGAGAAAATCTCTGTCATCAATTGTTGAGTTTAAATTAGTAATAGATTATGTCATATTTCCTTGTAAATATTCATGAAAATTATATATTACACTTTTTTTGAATGTACCCATTCATTAGTTGATGCAGGCACTCTACACTCTGTGCCATGTGTATCGCATCCGGAGTAATCATGTAACCCTAGTCTAAAGAGTCCAAATAAACAGGAAGATATTTCTAATTATTGATCAGCGATCAACAATTTAGCAATAATTGCTAAATATTTTTTTCCGCTGTTTACTCATTACTGCGATCATTGCTCATTCGCCCCCCAGAGCATTTACACCGATAACTATTTCTGATTAGACAAGGGATATGGTGGCAACTAACGAAAATCTTTCAGTCAGTGTTGCTCATTGTTTGACTGCTGCATGCTATTACAGGTGGCGACAATTTCTGAAATTCAAACGATTATACAAGAATTCAAGCAATAATGGCTCCTTCTAATAGGCCCTTTATTCTAAAGGCTAAAGCTACATTGCGGCCTCACAATCACACAACAGAATATGTGAACTTACAAGACTGACCAATCACCTGCTAGGTCCTGTAATCTAGGAGGGCTGGACAATGGTGGGGAACCTCAAGACAAGCAGATATCTTGTATATATGGATACATGGATAAAATAGAGGGCAGCTCCAGTTTAAGTTAAAAGGAACCTGTCCCCTACAAAACACGTATTAAAACGCCAGCATTACCTGTTAATGGGCATGACGAGAACACGGCGCACAAGCAAGATTTCAGGCTAGAATCCGACATAAGAAAACAAGGGCTATCAATCAAACACTAAGGCCTCTTCCACAAGGGCGTTGTGGGTGAGGTGTGGGAAAATGTGCGATTTTCCCACGCGAGTGCAAAGCGTTTTAATGCGTTTTGCACGCGCGTGAGAAAAATCGGCATGTGGTACCCAGATCCAAACCTGGACTTCTTCACTGAAGTATGGGTTTGGGTTAGGCATTCTGTAGATTGTATTATTTTCCCTTATAACATGGTTATAAGGGAAAATAATAGCATTCTGAATACAGAATGCATAGTAAATGAGGGATAGAGGGGTTACAAAAATAAATCAATTTAACTCACCTCATCCACTTGTTCGCGCTGCCCGGCTTCTCTTCTTTCTTCTTTTATGATGACCTGGGAGGAAAAGGACCTTTGGTGACATCACTACGTTCATCACATGGTCCATTACATGAGCACAGTGACATCACCAAAGGTCCTTTTTATCCCAGGTCATCAAAGAAGAAGAAAGAAGAGAAGTTGGGCAGCACAAACAGGTGGCTGAGGCGAGTTAAAAATTTATTTATTTATTTTTTAACCCCGCCATCTCTCATTTACTTAGCATTCTGTATTAATAATGGTATTATTTTTCCTTATAACCATGTTATAAAGGAAAATGATAACGATCGTCCTCATCCCGATCGTCACCTAGCAACCATGCGTGAAAATCGCTGCCCCCATGACTTCAAGACCTTAATTTACATACCATAGTCACATGGAGGAGAATGTACAGTGAAAGCTTTGAATCTATCACCCAAATCTACTTTTTTTTTAAAACAGATGTAGTATAAATATATGGTGGAACGGAAAATCTGTAGTGGTCTTCTCAAAGAGGTGGGCCTTATGAAAAGGTTTCACTCTATTTATTATATTTAGGCTCATGCACATGGCCATTGCCCGTACTGCGCAAACTGGATAGAGCAGTACAGAACAGAGGCACGGAACCCCATGGAAGCACTACAGAGTGCTTCCGTGGTTTTCTGTCCATGCCTCCGGACAACAACAAAAAAATAGATCCCGTTCTATCTTTTAGGATCACGGACACTTGAATGGGTCTGAATCCATTTGCGGCAGCCACACAGGTGATGCCCATGAATGCCCAAGCGACGGCAGTGTGCATGAGCCCAATTCTATGACAGGTACAAAGAAAGGAAAAACAGTACTACAGTGAAAGACACTGCTGAAATATGTAGATGGTAGAACAAAATAAAAAAAATAAAAAGCATAGGGAAAAGATGTGTTGAAAAAGTAGGAAAAGATGACTGAAAAGAAATTATAGATTTTTTTAAGACATCAAATATTTCACAAGGCTGTCTATAAGGCAAATAGTACGTGGCAGGAAGCAACACTGGCTCTCAGAACTGCAAAATGACTGCATCATTCTGAAACATATAATCATATGATCATCTGCAGAGAATATGGAAATAGTTAAGCGCCGTTTGCTATTTTTGCATGCAAGACTGTGCCAGCTGGTCTGTGAAATGGATTACCTGCCACGGTTCAAGACACAGCAGCACCTTCATGGCAGAGCCCCATGGCACCATGTGGCTGACAAGACACTGCATCAAATCTGTTGTCTGTCTGTCTGTGCCCATTTAACACTGTAATGAGAACTACCAGAAGAGATATAAAATCTGCTTTACTGTAAGTGAAAAACAGCAAAAACTGTTAATTAAGGCTACTGTTAATTGCACACGACCGTATGTTTGCGGTCCGCAAAAAAAACGATGACATTCGTATGCCATCCTTTTTTTTTTTTTTTTTGCGGATCCATTGTAACAATGCCTGAAACTGACAATAATAGGACATGTTCAAATTTTTTTTGCGGGGCTACGGAACGGACATACTGATGCGAAGAGCACACGCAATTTTTTGCGGACCCATTGAAAAGAATGAATGGGTCCGCATCCTTTCCGCAAAAAAACCCCAAAAAAACGGGACAGACACGGAAACAAACAACGTTCGTGTGCATGTAGCCTTAAGGCCTCATGCACACAAACGTATTTTGTTTCCGTTTCCGTTCCGTTTTCTTTTTGCAGATAAGATGCAGATCCATTCATTACAATGAGTCCACAAAAAATGTGGACAGCACACAGTGTGCTGTCCGCATCCGTATGTCCGTTCCATAGCCCCGCAAAAAAAATAAAAAATGTTCTATTCTTGCAGACAAGGATAGGCAGTGTTACAATGGATCCGCAAAAAAAAAAAACGAATGCCATACGGACGTCATCCATTTTTTTTGGTGGACCACAAAACACATACGGTCGTGTGCATGTAGCCTTAGACTGTGAGTGTTAGAAGCCTCCAGGTTTTCATAGCTCTGCTGTGCTTTTCGCATTATCTAAAACAGTGGTCCTCAACTCCAGTCCTCAGGAGTCAGGACCCACCTACTGATCATGTTTTGAGGATTTCCTCAGTATTGACCAAGTGATATCATTAGTGTCAATGAATCAGGACTTATTACAGGTATTCATTCTGTGGGATATTCTTAAATCATGACCAGAAGGTGGGCCCTGAGGACTGGAGGTGAGGAACAATTATCTAAAACACTACAAGAGACAATTAGGGTCCCGTCAGTGACTGTTTGGATCCACTGGAAAACAGATCCATCACAGCATGACTTCCATAATGAACAGGAGAAATGGTGCAAGTGTGAACAGAGCCAAATGTCAGTGCTTGATGTAACAACCTGAAACCTGTTCTCAAGAAAATACTGCCTGTGGATCTATGAAATATCTATGTAATATCCTCATGGTAAGGTTAAAAAAATAATAATCACTTTGCACATCTATGTTCGCATTAAACAGATATGGACCCTTACATTGGACAATATGTGCCATTAACAAACACTGGGGCAGAGATATTAAAGAGAACCTGTCATCAACTTTATGCTGACCTCACTGAACCGTACTATTACGGCCCGCTGTTCGGGCAGTTGCAGGAGCTGTGCCCGCCCGATCGACAGCAGGGCATCGGCTGTTCCCGTTAGCCGGACCCCTGCTCTATGCGCCGGCATCAGTGAAAACACAGATGCCGGCGCATTAACCCCTTCTATGCCGCGGTCAGCGCTGACTGCGACATAGAAGGGGTTTGCTGCGGGTGAGGGAGCCCATCGGCGGGGATCCAATGGGTAGGAAGGCAGCCCTATGTCATGCAGAGGCTGCCCAATAGCTTGCACGGCATCGGGACCTGCCTTCTACGGATTCCCAGGAGATCCAGCCTCAGGCTTGGTCTCCTAGGCAAATTGTTAGTGTATTACACAGGAGTAATACACTAACAGGCAAGGCATTACAATACAGATGTATTGTAATGCATTGCAGAGGGGATCAGACCCTCAAAAGTTAATGTCAGAAATAAAGTAAAAAATAAAATAAAAAATAATAATAATTTAAAAAACAGTGTTTATAATAAAAAAATAAAGTTTCAAGTAAAAAAGGCCCCTTTTTCTCTTATTTTTATAATACAATAAAGAAGGAAAAAAAAACATTAGGTATCGCCACGTCCGTAATGACCGGGTCTATAAATATGTCACATGATCCACCCCGTCCTATAAACACCATAAAATAGATAAAGCGATCAAAAAGGCGTATGTCCAACAAAATTATACCAATAAAACAGTCCCCTCATCCCTCAAAAAATTCGCATAGGAAAATTGCTCAAAAAATAAATATATATATATATATATATATATATATACAGCTCTCAGAACACGAGACACTAAAACATCATTTTTTTTGTTTCAAATATGCTATTAATGTGTTAAAGTGAAATAAATTTAAAAAAGCATACATATTAGGTATCGCCACGTCCGTAACAACCAGCTCTATAAATATATCACATGACCTAACCCATCAGGTGAACACCGTAAAAAGTTACACCTTACATCACAAAAATTGCAACACCAAGAGATGAAAAAGGCGTATGCCCCACAAAATAGTACCAATCAAACGGTCACCTCATCCTGTAAAAAATGAGATACTACCTAAGACAATCGGTCAAAAAATAAAAAAGCTATGGTTCTCAGACTGTGGAGACACTAAAATATCATTATTTCGGTTTCAAAAATGCTATTATTGTGTAAAACTTAAATAAATAAGAAAAAAGTATACATATTAGGTATTGCCACGTCCGTAATGATCTGCTCTACAAAAATATCACATAACCTAACCCCTCAGGTGAACGCTGGAAAAATAAATAAAAACTGCCAAAATTAAAAAGATTTTGGTCATCTTGCCCCATAAAGTGTAATAATGAATGATCAAAAATACATTATATGTATCTAAAAATGGTACCAATAAAAACTTCAACTCTTCCTGCAAAAAACGAGCCCCTGCACAAGACGATCGGCAGAAAAATAAAAAAATAAGGCGTTTAGAAAATGGAAAGACAAAAACATTTATTTTTTCAAAAATGCTTTATGTAAAACTGAAAACAGACATATTTGACATCATTGTTTGTAAAATCAGTATTGAGTAACTTGAGGGGTGTTTTTTCTGCAATGGTGTAATTTATGGGGGGTTTCCACTATGTAAGCCTCACAAAGTGACTTCAGAACTGAACTGGTCCTTAAAAAGTGGGTTTTAGACATTTTCTTAAAACATTTAAGAATTGCTTCTAAAATTCTAAGCCTTCTAACGTCCTAAAAAAATAAAATGGCATTTACAAAATGATGCCAACATAAAGTAGACATATGGGAAATGTTAAGTAATAAATAATTTTATGAGGTATCACTTTCTGTTTTAAAAGCAGGGAAACTGAAATTTAGAAAATTGAGAATTTTTCAAAATTTTTGGTAAATTTTGTATTTTTTCCATAAATAAAGGTGAAATATATTGACTCAAATTTATCACGATCATGAAGTACAATGTGTCACGAAAAAAACAGTCTCAGAATGGCTTGGATAAATAAAAGTGTTCCAAATTTATTACAACATAAAGTGACATGTCAGATTTGCAAAAAATGGCCTGGGCAGGAAGGTGAAAACTGGCTCGGGGTAGAAAGGGTTAAAGGGGTATTCCAATCTCAGACATTGATAGCATATTGCTAGGATATGCCATCAATGTCAAATAGGAGCGGGTCCCAGAGGTGAGACTTGCTCCTATCTCCAAAGTGGAGAGGGCTTCAGAATGGCGGTGGATCGGCGAGGTGAATAATGCTTATTTTTAACCAGTTCCCCCAGACAACCCATTTAAAGACCAATTAAAGTCTTCCTGGGAGATCTTTACATATGAAGACACTGGGCCATATAGTAATTTATATTTTTCTTGCTTTACAGACAATGGTCTTCGGTCTTGTTCACATTTCAGTGTCTGCCGTCCGATGGAAATCTGTCTAGGTTTGATCCGTGAGGAATCCGTGTTTGGCCCGTGTGTCTGGTTTTTGCCCTCTGTGTGTCATCCGCATTCCACAGGCGCTGCTCAGCTAAAAATATATTTCTAGAGCATCTACCACCCATGTTGTGTCAGTGGTTTTTCATGGACCCATAGACTTCAACGGACCAAAGAAGTGCATTTTCCTGTGATTTTTCTACTGACCCACATAAAATCAATGGGTAAGTGTGCTGTCCGTGGAAAATGTGGATAGCACACGTACACAAAATAAAATATGATGATTCAGCCAAACGGTAAATGGCGCATAAGAAAGGGTTGGGAAGGAAATGGTGCACTGCGTCAAAGTAAACCTTTCCTGTTCATGGTATTTATGTACAGTTACAGTTTATTGTGCTTTTCATATGAAATCAAAATGGTCACAAAGGCAGCTCAATATTCCAGGCACTGGCTAAATTGGATGTAGAAAATCACCTTAATGCTCACACATAGCTTTGATTATTACAATCCATATTTTTTATCCAGTTTCAAAGGTTGCCGTGTTTAATGAAGTGTGAAACATTTTTTAATAAAAGCACAAGAACATGAGCTTTTTTTTCCCAAGCGCAGGAGTTTGTGTAAGCAGTACTGTTAGGACACTCAATACTAAGCGGTTTAAAGATACCGGCATTACAAACATACCGTACATTAGAAAATACACCGTTATTTATATAATTTCCATTCCAGTTTCCTAGCAACTAAATAGTCATAATTTGAAGTAAATTGCAGCTATTTACATATGCAAATATCACTTCTAAGAACTAACAAAAACCTACACCATATTAGTTTTAATAAAGAAAATCAGTACTACAAGAAAAGCAGGAGGGAAGCGAGATGCCCATGCTCAAGGCAGATTTAGCCATCATAGATGTGGTGTCACACAGTATATCTTGTGTCCCACCTTCACTACCAAGAGATAATTAAGCTGGCTTGTAGTTATCCATACACCTAAGATGAAAGTCAGACGATGCTGAATCCGGCAGCTTTGGCCGACTAGTTAAGTGTATGCGGGTGGACCAACTCTTCGGTGACGGCAGATATCATGCTTGTTGGAATTCAACATTCCCGTTCCTTTGTTCTCCCAGGAGATGACAGGCTGCCAGAGTTGTCTGCCATGGACTTATATAACTCTCCCAGTACAAAAAAATAAAACATGCATGCTCAGCCGAGTGCATGTGTATTGTAGATTTGGCTAGAATCGGTGTCATCCGAGTGAGCATTTGCCTGACAGCTAATCCAACCAATCAAACTGATTTTAATAGCGGTTATATGTTTTGTCTTTCTCAACCGTTTTGAGTCTGGTAAAAGCTTAGGGGGAGGAGAGGGACACTATGCAAAGAGGTATTTCTGAGAGAAAGAAACATCTCAGCAGTGATACCTACTGGTCTATATTTTGACTTTTCAACAAGTCTTGGAAGTCTTTGCATTTTATTTTGGCTGTGCAGCATTGCCACCAAGTCTCCATACACAGCTGGTCTCCTTAGAGGGGTATTCCCATCTCAGACACTGGTGGCATATCACTAGGATATGCCACCAATATCAGATAGGTAGACTCAGTCCCACATAGTGAAGGAGGGCGCACCACGCAAGCTTGGCCACCCTTTATTCACCTCTATGGGAGTTCCAAAAATACCAGGGTGCAGACTTGGCTTTCGGCAGTCCAAAAGCTCATTCGAGTATTTTCAGGACTCCCTTAGATGTGAACGAAGAACACATGAGCATCCTTTAAGAAAACCCATAACATCCCATAAACTGCACCCATGGCACCTCACTGAGCATAGTACTCCGTACCAATGAGGGGCAAACAAACCAAAAAAGTTATCTCTGGGTAGATGCATGACTTGCCTATTTTCCCTTGTTGTGTTCCAAGTCTTGTTGAAAAGTCTAACACTAAATTATAGGAAGCCACTTCCAATAGGTTGCACTAACATGATGGTCTACTTGTCTTTCAGATATTGCCAAGATGCTGTTTACAAGCTAAAAAGGGAACTGGATGAGATCTTTAAGCACGTCAGATCAGTTGTCTGGCAAACTTATATTCTTATATATTTATTATTATAGTGCTTAAAGGGGTATTCCCATCACAATGATCACTGTAAATCTGTTAATGATTTGACAACGATTAGACATTTTTCTAAATACATGTTATTACCCAATTCCCACCCTTTTTGAGAAAATAAGTCCCCTCTTACCTGATTGTTGTCTTTCGTCTCCCCTGGTTACGGCCACCTTTCCTGTTGAATCTCGCCGAGCCGCGCTTGCGCAGAAGACTGAAGATTCTCTCCCGGCCGCGCCGCGCAATGTCCTGAAGGAGCACGACGCCGCGCATGCATGCACCATGATGACTTCTTCCTGGCCAGTATAGTACAGAGCCGCTAACGCGCACGCCACCTCTGTACTATACAGGCCAGGAATAAGTCACCATAGAGAATGCACGGCGGCGTGCGCGTTCAGGACATTGTGCGGCCCGGCCGGGAGAAGATGTCAATCAAGCACAGATGAATCCAGGAAGTGAACGTCGCGCTGGACGAAGGTAAGTATGAAAACTGAAGATGAGAATACCCCTTCAAAAAGCACTATACTGTCATTCCTTATTCTTATATATTTATTTTTCTCCAGTTTTCTATAAATACAGTCCAAACCGCTTAACGTGCAGATTCTGTTCCAACTGTGTTTCGAAGCTCTCATTGTTGAGAGGTGTGCTATGGATTTTTGGAGTCAGCCGTATCTGTAGTTTAATTAATTTACATAAAAAAAAGAAAATCCCAGAATTATGCGATTAATACAGCCCAAACCACTTAACGTACAGAATCCGTTCAAACTGCGTTTTGAAGGTCTTGGTGCTGATAGGCATTCTATGAGTTTTTTTTTAGTTTTTTTTTAGCAAAATGGATTTCTCATTTTTAATAAATGTACATGAAGGCGTCCGGTTACCTTGGTAACCATCACTCGCTGCCACAACAGAGCAGGGGGTGATGGGGAGGGGGGGGGGGGCACCCTTCCTCTGTGATCCCGTCAAGAATCGGGGGCTGAAATGGCACAGCAGTCCCCAATGGGAGAGGGAGGGAGCGCCCTCCCTGTTAACCCCTTCCATAAAACTGTCCCTATGGACTGAGGCATGGAAGGGGTTAAATGGCTGACATCACAGCACAGATGTCAGCCATTTCAAGCAGAGTGTCAGCAATGTGCTGACACTCTGCTTGCTAACCGCTCGGCCTTCCTGGAAATGAGAGGGGGGCGGGCGGGATGATAGCGTGCGCGCCCGCCTGCCCCCCTTCCCCGGTCACGGGCCGCTAGGATCAGAAACTTTCGAAAGTGCTGCAAACTGGTCTGAATTGACCTGCTGTTTGCAGCGATCACCGATACGGGTGGTCACAGGACCCCACTCGGCATTGTTACAGAGTGCCTGCTGAATGATCGGAAACACACATGACGTATCGGTACGTCCTATGTCCTTAAGTACCAGGGCATCATGATGTACAGGTATCACATAACTGAAGTGTGAACCCAGCCTAAGTGTGTATAGTGTAATATTTGAATAGTGTATATTTTGAAATGTAAAGTGCATTTTTTTTTTTTTGTGTGTCCGCCTTTTTAACATCCATTGTGTCATCTGTTCGTGGGACCGCTGCATGCAGCTATAGGACCCATTCACTTTAAATGTGGTCTGTGATATACTCATCCGACTGTCCACATTTTTTTATTATTTAAAAAAACAATACTGCAAAACCCCCAAAAATATTTTTGAATAAAAATTTTTATGAAACTGAAAAAACTTTTTTTTTTTAAAGTATGTTATACATTACAATATATTTAACCAAATATACATTACTAAAATATTATTAATTCTAGTAAAATAATGAAAACAAATAAAATTTATTTTGATGAACATTTTTACATTTAACATTCAAAAATTTTAAAGGTTAAAAGATAAAAAAAAGGCAAAAAGAGTCTTTTGTTTGATGCCAATGTCATAAGCGCCGGACTTATATATAACGATCCCAACATAAGCATGGTCCTGACTGGAGTGAAATTGCAAAATTTTTTGCGACTTTTTTAAATTGTCGCAATAGTAAATCTGTCTAGAGATTGATTTACATAAGAAAAACAGCCCACTTTCACGCCACTTGCAGAAAACTGGCGAGCATAGCGCAGAGCCAGAAAAAGTCGCAAATTTTTGAGCAGGGTACAGAGGGGTAGTAACCTGTTGGGGGTGTGTACCTGCACAGACTCACTCTATCCAATCAGTGCTGCCATTTTTAGACTGTGCAGGGACACACCTCCAACTGGTTACCTCCCCTCTGTACCCTTACTGAAGGCCAATAGCAATTTATTCATAACTTCTAGTAGGAATAATAAAGGAATGGCACAACATAGAGTCATAAGAACAAATGCTCCAGAATTGTTATTACATGGGGCATGCATGAAACTATTAAAACAGACATGTCAGGAGAGGTGAAAGGTCCTCTAAGTTAAAAGTTCAGACGAAATGACAAATCATTCTCTGTTGCAATCTATGGTGTAGTCTGGGCTTTCATTGATGGGATGCAGATCATGAATGTCTTTTTAAGTACAGCACCACACAACGACTGAACTAATCCAACAAAGCAGATCAACATACATCTGCTATAGGATGGCATCTTGGGCTCTTAGGTACCTTATAGCTACCTTAAAGAGGACCTTTCACCGATCCTGACATTGTGAACTAAGTATACAGACATGGAGAGCGGCGCCCGGGGATCTCACTGCACTTACTATTATCCCTGGGCGCCGCTCCGTTCTCCCGCTATGCCCTCCGGTATCTTCGGTCACTAAGTTACAGTAGGCGGAGTCTGCCCTTGTTCTGCTGTAGCACTGGCCAATCGCATCGTAGAGCTCACAGCCTGGGAGAAAATAACCTCCCAGGCTGTGAGCTCTGCGCTGCAATTGGCCAGCGCTACAGCAGAACAAGGGCAGACTCCGCCTACCATAACTTAGTGACTGAAATCTCCGCCAGCTATAACTTAGTGAGCGGAGATACCGGAGGGCATAGCAGGAGAAGGGAGCGGCGCCCAGGGATAATAGTTAGTGCAGTGAGATCCCTGGGTGCCGCTCTCCATGTCTGTATACTTAGTTCACAATGTCAGGATCGGTGAAAGGTCCTCTTTAAGGAGCTGTCTAGCCTTGTGGCTGTTTTAACTAGCTCCAGTAGTGTGTTGTACCTAGTGCTCACCATACTCAACTGCTCCCCATTTTTCCTTTCCACAACCATCCAGTCCATAGCTTGTAAACCTCTGAACAGGGTCAGGTAAACTACTGCAGCCAGTGACTGGCCTCAGTGGTGTCCAGCAGCCAGTGACTGGCCTCAGTGGTGTCCACCTAGTGGCATGTGACCCAGCAGCGAATCTACAGTGGTCTTGTAAGAGTATTTGCAAGTTGAGACAAAAGTAATTTGTACAATTTGACTAATTACTAAAGTGTGTAAAGACACCTGAAGAGACCTCTGCAAAAGCGAAGCATTGCCAACAAGGTATCCACTTGTGTGCAGCCTAAAATTCCAAACAGGATGGCCAAAGCAACATATAATCACAGAATTTTCTGTATGGTAGCAATCTCAACGGTGGAACATAATCCTATAAGTACTGAGAGCAGGTAAAGCCTTTCCCTGAGTGCTATAAACTGCATTTCTCTGCAAGTCTGAACAGAATATTAAAAGACTTCACACAGGAGGACAACAAAGAGTCCTACATTTAAAGGTGATATTTCTTACTTTACGAAAAATGCCATTTTATGTTGAAAGCAGGACTAAATTTAGATTAGAGCTGACTGCCACATTGCAAACGAATGGGATAAAATCATAAATCATCTGTCTGAAAAGCGTACGGCTCTATTTTACCACCATCATCATCATCCTTCCATGGAGAAAACATTAGTTGGCGCAAGCAAAAGTATATTTTGTAAAAGAAAAATATTAAGTGCTACAAAACTGAAAAATGTACCGTAAAATGTCACATTCATACAAGCTAATGCAGGGGTAAGCGCAAGCAACCTCGAGCTTCTGAAGCATGAGTTAAGGGGTCTGACTGGGACAAGTACATGATGTGTTTTTTTTTTGGCTGCTTCAGTGCCCCCATAATAGTGACAGCACGTTACACTTGTTCTCCAGCCACATCTTCTTCATACTGTATATAACAGTGTTGTTCCTCCTTTGCTCTAAAATGTACACAGGTCAAGAACCACAAGACGCCATATAATGCCATAATTCAAATATATCAAATATATATATTTTTTCATATACAGTGGATATAAAATGTCTACACACCCCTGTTAAAATGTCAGGTTTCTGTGATGTAAAAACATGAGACAAATATAAATCATTTCAGAACTTTTTCCACCTTTAATGTGACCTATAAACTGTACAACTCAATTCAAAAACAAAACCTTTTTTTTGAAATCTTTTAGGTGGAGGGAAGAAAAATATAAAAATAAAATAATACAGTTGCATTATTGTGCACACCCTGAAACTAATACTTTGTTGAAGCACCTTTTGATTTTATTACAGCACTCAGTCTTTTTGGGTTTGAGTCTATCAGCATGGCACATTTGCCCACTCTTTGCAAAAACACTCCAAATCTTTTCAATCTTTCTCAGTTTAGCCAAGCGAGCCCGGCCCTGGACTCAGCCATGAGTTCCTATTTATCTAGGTCAGGTTTGCCCAAATTGCCAAGTGGGGCTCTTGAGGGTCTGAATAGCCCGTTCACCGCTGATGAGATTGAGGAGGCTCTGAAGTCGATGCAACCTAGTAAAGCACCAGGCCCTGATGGCCTCCCGGCCTCTTAATACAAGAGATTCCTCCCCCTTCTGCGTACTCCCCTTACCAACGCATTGAATAAAATAAGCTCAGGAGTCCCCCTTCCTAAGGATATGTCGCATGCGCACATTACTGTTATCCATAAGGAAGGTAAGGACCCGACCGCTTGTGCCAGTTACCGGCCCATATCTTTACTCAATGTCGACATTAAGCTTTTCACAAAAGTCTTGGCCACCCGTTTAACCCCTTTCCTGGCGGACCTTATACACACAGATCAGGTTGGCTTCATCCCCTCAAGGGAGGCGAGAGACAACACCACAAAAGTTTTGAACTTGGTCCATCTTGCCAAGATTTAACGCTCCTGCCTATGTCTCCTATCCACGGACGCCGAAAAGGCTTTTGATAGGGTGTGATGGCCCTGGTTATTTGCAGTACTTAACCATGTGGGTGTGGAGGGTTCTCTATTAGCATGGATCCGTTCCCTAGACTCCTCTCCCTCGGCAGCCACGAAGGTTAACGGTGTCCTCTCACCTCCCTTTGAGATCAGGAATGGCACGCGCCAGGGTGGTCCTCTATTCCCTTTAATTTTTATCCTCACACTAGAACCCCTTCTGAGGACTATCAGGAAAAACCCTGACATCTCGGGTTTGATGGTGGGAGGACAGGAGTTTAAGATAGCAGCCTACGCAGACGATCTGATGTTTATGATTACCAAACCTCGGATCACCTTCCCCAACCTAATTGAGGAATTCAAAGAATTCCATAACTTGTCCAATCTGAAAATTAACTTACAGAAGTCTGAAACGCCTAATGTCTCAATTCCGACCTCTCGAAGCCGTACTGGCGGGCTCCTTGCCTTTCCGCTGGACGACAGGTGCCATTAAATACCTGGGCACGATGATTCCCAAGGATCTACGGGAGCTGTTCTCAAGGAATTATACCCCCCTCTTGAGTCGGATCAGTGAAGACCTTAAGAGGTGGTCCAAAGGCCTCTATACGTGGTTTGGCAGGTGTGCCATTTTTAAGATGAATGTCCTTCCACGGCTACTATACCTGTTCCAGACCCTCCCCATCCACATTCCGGCAAGTTTCTTTTCTATTGCACATCGTGACCTCTTTAAATTTATTTGGGCGGGGAAGAGTTCTAGACTGTCTAGATCCTTACTGCATGTACCAAAGGAAAGGGGGGGGTCTAGGGATTCCTGACCTAAGTAAGTATTACGCAGCCTCTATGTTTCAACGAGTGGTAGACTGGTGCCGACACACCCCGTTCAAACAATGGATCTCCATTGAGCAATTTTCATCCCGGACCCCTCTGGCCCTTCTGCCATGGACAGATAGGAAAGTTCCTAGTGCCCTTTCCTCTCATTCTCTCATAGGCCCCACCCTGACTCAATTCTGTAAGTACCAACAGATCTCTACAATCTCCCCTACGCCTTCTCCGATGTTCCCTGTCCTGGGACATCCGAACTTCCCGGCGGGTAGCCCGGGGGGCCCGTTTGTACAATGGAGATTGAGGGGCAGGTGTCGGGCACCATTCTTTAGGACCTTGGGTAGGTGGTTCACATATTCAGAACTGCTAGGACAGTCTGATCCCTGCCATCTAGGTCCATGGAGATCCAGACAGCTGCACCACTTCCTTTCCTCTATCCCTTCCACTCAGGGGTTTGATATAGCTCTCACTCCTTTTGAGAAGACATGCATAGGTTCAGGAATTTATCGTCACTCTCTCTCAGAACTATACAAGGCATTGGTAACGCCGGGATCAGACTATCACCCTTCATACTCCGCCAAGTGGGCTCAGGACTTGCAGAAGGATATCTCCTCCGACCAGTGGCTTAAAATTCTCCAACTAGCTCACAAATCATCCATTGCCAGTAAATATCAGGAGGCCAGTTATAAATTGTTATCAAGATGGTACTATGTTCCAACCCATCTCCAGAGAATGTTCCCGTCGGCATCTCCTCTATGCTGGCGTTGCGACTCCCACCAAGGTTCGCTTCTACATATTTTCTGGCAATGTGACAAAATCAAACCTTTCTGGGAATCAATTCATGAGGCCCTAGCTTCCATCTTCCCCTTTCCTATTCCTAACACACCAGAGTTTGTTTTACTTTTTCTTTCGGATCTACCGTTGAACCTATTTCGGCGCACCTGCTTGCGTCACCTAGTTATAGCGGCTAGATCTTGTATCCCTGCGAAGTGGAAGTCTGTCTCTCCTCCCTCTGTGGGGATGTGGATTCAGAAGGTTGAAGAGATACGGAGAATGGAGGAACTCACAGCTTCTCTGAAAGGTGGTAACAGAGCTTTTGTCGCTACTTGGTCCCCTTGGTTTACTTTTCAAGACTCCTCGGAGTATCGGAACTTGCTGGCTTGATGGTGTCGTCTGATGCCCTCCCGTATGCTTCACTCACCCCCCCCTGCTCTCTTACCCCCCTTGTCTCCCAACTTTCCCCGTGTGTCTTTGTCCGGTGCTCCCCCCCGTTCCTGATGTTTGTTGTGTTATTATTTTCATGCTGAGGCCACATCATTTCTGGCCTTTTGAGTTCTGTTTGCTCTATGTCAGATGAATCGAGGTGCTCTAGTGTCACCGCAGGCTGCGTGTCATACACGGACATATGTGATTGTAAGAGAGTTGTTGGACTGTGTTCCACGATTATCTGTCGGCATGGTTCCGACTTTATCTTTCTAATGTATGTGAATCAACATGCTGTAATTTTGTTACTTTTTGCAAAATATAAATAAAGAATAAAAAAAATAAAAAAAAACACTCCAAATCTGTCAGATTGCGAGGGCATCTCCTGTGCACAGCCCTCTTCAGATCATCCCACAGATTTTTAATCGGATTCTGGTCTGGGCCATTCCAAAACTTTAATCTTCTTCTGCTGAAGCCATTCCTTTGTTGATTTGGATGTATGCTTTGGGTCGTTGTCATGCTGAAAGATTAAGTTCTTCAGCATGTTCAACTAGCAGAAGACTGAAGGTTTTGTGCCAATATTGACTGGTATTTGGAACTGTTCATAATTCCCTCTAGCTTAACTAAGGCCCCAGTTCCAGCTGAAGAAAAACAGCCCCAAAGCATGATGCTGCCATCGCCATGCTTCACTGTGGGTATGGTGTTCTTTTGGTGATGTGCAGTGTTGTTTTTGCACCAAACATATCTTTTGGAATTATGGACAAAAAGTTCAACCTTGGTTTCATCAGACAAAAACACCTTTTCCTACATGCTTTTGGGAGACTTCAGAAGTGTTTTTGCAAAATGTAGCCTGGCTTGGATGTTTTTCTTCGTAAGAAAAGGCTTTCGTCTTGCCACTCTACCCCATAGCCCAGACATATGAAGAATAGTGGAGATGGTTGTCACATGTACCACACAGCCAGTACTTGCCAGATATTCCTGCAGCTCCTTTAATGTTGCTGTAGGCCTCTTGGTAAGCCTCCCAGACCAGTTTTCTTCTCGTCTTTACATCAATTTTGGAGGGACGTCCAGTTCTTGGTACTGTTGTGCCATATTTTCTCCACTTGATGATGACCGTCTTCACTGTGTTTCATGGTATATCTAATGCCTTGGAAATTCTTTTGTACTCTTCTCCTGACTGATACCTTTTAACAATGAGATCCCTCTGAAGCTTTAGAAGCTCTCTGTGGACCATGGCTTTTGCTGTGGGATGCGACTAAGAGAATTTTAGGAAAGACCAACTACAGCAGCTGAACTTTATTTGGGGTTAATCGGAGGCACTTTAAATGATGGCAGGTGTATGCTGACTCTGAATGTGATTTTGAATGTGATTGCTTAATTCTGAACACAGCTAAATCCCCAATTATAAGGGGGTGTGGACACTTATGCAACCACATTATTTTTGTTTTTTTGTTTTCTTCCCTCCACCTAAAAGATTTCAGTTTGTACAAGTGAGTTGTACAGTTTATAGGTCACATTAAAGGTGGAACGAGTTCTGAAATTATTTATCTTTGTCTCATTTTTTTTACATCACAGAAACCTGACGTTTTAGATTTTATATTCACTGTAGAAAGAAAGCCTCATTTAGGCCACAACCAAAAGAACTTAAAAGGGTTGTCCGGGATTTTAATATTGATGACCAATCCTCAGGATAGGTCATCAACATCAGATTGGTGGGGGTCCAACACCCGGCACTCCGCCAATCCTCCGTATGAGGAGATGGCGTCTGCTGTGAGCACATGCCGTCTCCCGTCTCTCTTCCTGTTCGATGCTGTGGTCTATGGCAAAGTGGCAGCAAGCAGGAAGAGAGAAGGGAGACGGCACATACCTTCCCTTCATACAGCTGATCGGTAGGGGTGCCGGGTGTCGGAGTCCTAAGGATAGGTCATCAAATCAATCATTAAAAGATTGGACAAACCCTTTAGAGGCTATGTACACATTTGGGGGCAATTTCTTTTTTATTATTGCATTGTACTCATTTCGAGCAAAACATATATTTTTTTAATTAGTCTTTATTAAAAACTAGCAGAAGGACCCGGCTTTGCACGGGTATTTCATCAATTTCATTTAATGTTTGTGTATGTCATTAAAAGATCGCCAGTAACCACTATAACAGTGAACTCTACAGTACCCCGCCCCTTTAAAGCTGACCTACAGCAGTGAAGAAAAACAGCTTGGTTGTTATGGACACCTGGTGTAAAACTGTGTGTACGTGAAGACTATGGGCCTGCGATCTTCTATTGGCTGATAAGGAAGATGTGACCAGGCTTCTATTGGCTAATGCATTTTTTGGGAATATCTCACACAGGGATGTCCTTTTGAACAGCTCACTCTCAGACAGCAGCACAGTGTATAACACACATATACTGTGTATAAAAAAAATACCCTAATAATTACTATACACAACCATCTTCATGTAAGTTTGCAGCAAATAATTATAATTAGAAAAAATTGGACCAACATTCAAATTTGGGACTAAAATGCGTACTCTAGCATAGTCCTTATGCCAGGGGTGCACAACATGCGGCCCCTAGAGCCAAGGTTTGTGGCCCCTGTAAGCTATGTTTCTGCCCGCAGCACCACACCACAGAGAATTAGCGGTCCTGCTCCTGCACTGTAGCAGGAGCAGGAAGGGTCCTCGGCTGTCAGTGATAGCACGAGACCCGAGGAGAAGGCAAAAGCAGTGTAGCAGCGCTTATTCCGCTACCTTCATCAGGACCCTTGGGATCAGATGGATTGGAGGGAAAGCGTATAGAAGCCCCGCAGGCCAGGGACCCGAAAATGCATCCACTCTTGTTGGATTGTCTTTCAACGAGAGGGAATAAAATTGATTTGTCTGCTCGTTCTTCTTGGAAACAAAGAGATCTAGGCTTTAAGGGCCCCATCTCCTGCAAATTTCTAGAAAGATCGACTTGAGACTCCCCTGGATTTAGTTTTTTCTTGCTCAAAAAAATCCACTAGAGTATTTTCGTCCCCTTTTAAATGGACTGCGGAGATTGATCTTATGTATAACTCGGCCCAGGAGAAGATCTGGAACACAATCTGCCAGAGATTTTTGCTCTTTGTGCCCCCCTGCTTGTTTAGATATGCTACATTGGTCCTGTTGTCTTACAGAATTTTGCCATTTTGTGAGTGGATGGTTGGGGAAAGAGCTATCAGTGCCAGAAACACTGCTAGCAACTCTTTTGAATTTGAGGATAGAGAGTGTGGGCTCCCCAACCGGAACCGCTTGCGTCTGTTGTGTGTGATGACAACCAGATTTGGTGATCGCCACGGTACCCCTTGGTTCAGAGTCTGTGGGTTTAACTACCACCATAGAGAGTTCATTACTCGAGAGGGAAGAGTCACTATCCTGTCTAGTGAAAACACACCGGTTCCAGGAATTGAGAAGGAAGTTTTGAAGAATCCTTCCGTGGAACTGAGCCCATTTGACTGCTGGTATAGTTGAAGTCATTAGCATTAGAACCTTCATGATTTTTTGAAAGGTAACCTTCTTGAACAAATGAAATGATGAGATTTGTGCTATAATATCCTTCTTTTATTTGTTGCGGAAGAAAAGACGTAATCTGACGGGAGTCCAACTGAATTCCCAGAATTTTTTTTCTTTTGCTGGGAGTCAGATCTGATTTATCCAGATTCAGCTTCCAGCCCAGCGACTGGAGGGTACTCAGTACTACCTACAAGTGTTTTCGTAGTAGAATCTCTGATGACGCGGAGATGAGAAAATCGGCCAGGTACAGAATAAATATTATCTCTTTTCGGTGAAAGACTCTTGAGATGTCTGCCAATAAGGCATCATGCACACAACTGTTGATCGGGTCCGCATGCGAGCCGCAGTTTTTGCGACTGGGGTGCGGACCCATTCACTTCAATGGGGTCGCAAAAGATGCGGACAGCACTCAGTGTGCTGTCCGCATCTGTTGCTCCGTTCCGCGGCCCCACAAAAAAAATATAACATGTCCTATTCTTGTCTGTTTTGCAGACAAGAATAGGCATTTTTACAATGGGCTGCCCGTTCAAAAATGGCGGAACGCACACGGGCATCTTCAGTTTTTTTGCAGATCAGCGGTTTGCGGACCGCAAAAAACGGCACGGTCGTGTGCAGGAGGCCTAACTTGGTAAAAATCCTTGGGGCTGATGAGAAGCCGAAGGGTAGGACCTGGAACTGTAGATGGACAAGTTGGTTTTTCAAAAAGATTGTGAACCGAAGATACTTTTGGTGATTGGGGTAAATGGGCACATGATGGTATGCATCTGCCAAATCGGAGGATTATCGTGTAGCAATCCTGGGTCAGCAAGTTGATGGTTGATTTTACTGTATCCATCTTGAACTTCTTGTATTGGATGAATTTGTTGAGATGTTTTAGATTGATAAAGGCGGGGAAGGAGCTGTTTGTTTTTTTCACCAGGAACACGGGGGAGTAGAATCCTTTCCCCATCTGATCCCGTGGCACTGGGATAAACATAGAAACATAGAATGTGTCGGCAGATAAGAACCATTTGGCCCATATAGTCTGCCCAATATACTAAATAATATGGATAGCCCCTGGCCCTATCTTATATGAAGGATGGCCTCATGCCTATCCCATGCATGCTTAAACTCCTTCACTGTATTTGCAGCTACCACTTCTGCAGGAAGGCTATTCCATGCATCCACTACTCTCTCAGTAAAGTAATACTTCCCGATATTACTTTTAAACCTTTGCCCCTCTAATTTGAAACTATGTCCTCTTGTAGCAGTTTTTCTTCTTTTACCTTGTTGATTCCCTTTATGTATTTAAAAGTTTCTATCATATCCCCTCTGTCTCGTCTTTCTTCCAAGCTATACATGTTAAGGTCCTTTAATCTTTCTTCTCTAACAAAAGTATAATCTGAGCTTATAGCAGATGATGATCTTCCTTTTTTAGCTTATTGTTTATTAGAAATATTTCTGGGGGGGGGGGGGGGGGGGAGACTCTCTCCTGTATCCTTGACAAATTATATTCAGGATCCAAGAAGAATCTGTGATCTTTTCCCAGGCTGTGATGAACCCTTTTAATCTTCCCCCCACTGGATCTCTGGCGTCATAAATTGGACTTCTTAGAGGATTTATCTTGGAGGACTTGGTTTTAGAAGGGAACCCCTTTTTCCTATCGGATGCTTTTTCCAGAATGTCATCCAACACCGAACCAAAGAGTCTGTCTCCTTCACAAGGGATACCACAAAGCTCTTGGAAGTGGTATCTCCCAACCAGGATCTTAACCACACCTTCTAGCAGTATTGGAAAGAGCCACAGATCTAGCGGACAAATTGACTAGGTCTGCGGAAGCGTCAGCAAAAAATTTAGAAGCTTGTTTCAATACCAGGAGGGAGGATAAAATATCTTCTCTAGGGGTGCCTGAAACCAAATGTTCTTCCAACTGGGACAACCATAAGGATAGGGTCCTAGCTGTGTATGTGGCAGCTATACTAGGTCTTAACATAGAAGTATTTGTCTCCCAAGATCTCTTAAAGGTCAGATTCACACTTTTTATCCATTGCACCTCTTAATAATCCTAGATCCTTAAATGGCAAGGATTACTTTTTGGATATCCTGGCTATAGGAGCATCTACTCTTAGGGTTTTGTCCCAGTGGGCTGAGTCGGCTTCATTAAAGGCACACTTTCTTTTAAATACTTAGAAGTTCCTGATCTCTTTTCTGGGTCTTTCCATTCTTCGGAGATGAGTTTCTTGATGTTATCATGGACTGGGAATACTTGTTTTTTCCTATCCCCTAAACATTTGGTCTTGAATTGTTTGGGCTTCCTTTGAAACTTCAAGGTTCATGGAGGCCCTAATGGCTTTAAGAAGCAATTCTGCATCTTCAATGGAACATAGGGGCCTACCCGCTTCGTCTTCTGAAGAGGTGGAATCATATCCTGAAGAATCATTGCCTTCATCAAAATCAAAATCCATATGAGATTCTGGATTTGATCTGGATGTAGTCACGGCCTTTGGTTTGCGCTGTGACATTGTTTCCACACTTGTGGTTGCCCGCGGCACTGTGTTGCGAGAGCATGCGGTGGCAGTGTCTCGGCCTTCTGGGTGATTGCCGTGACATGGCTGCCATGCATGCTGTTGCCGGTGGTAACGTGTGGTTTGGTGTGTGCACTTCCCCATTAAGTGGCTTCCTTCCTCTGTCTCGTGCTGGAAGGGTTAACTCCCTTCCTACTGTTTTGTGAACACTGGGTTTGTGTTTGTGTGTGTGTGTGTGGCTGCTTGGGCTATTTAGCCTCTGCTGGATGCCTGAAGCTCGGTGTTCCTCCAGCATTGGTGTATGCTGGTGGTTCACTGTTCCTGGCTTTTACCATCTGTCCAGTGAGGGCCACCCTTGTAGTCATTGATGTTATTATTGTGTCTCTTTCCCTTCTTATCGTTTGGTTTGCATGGGTTACCTGCCAACTCCATATGCTGTATGTGTTCCCCTCTCCTTGCAGCCTGGCCTCAGATAGAGACTCCTGTTCCTCCATGACTGGGATGAACAGGTCGTCTCTTCCCGGCTCCTTGGTGAGGGATTACCAGGGTGACTCAGGGTCTCTAGGAATCCAGAGTATGAGCCGTCCTACCATTGGGGTCTGCTCATACGGTGAGGAGTCAGGGAGAGTATTAGGGACGCTGTAGGAGGTGACCTGCTCCCTTATTACTCGTTTTGGCCAGGCTGATCCCCTTTTACCTCTTGACACCGCATGGTGGGGGGTTTCCCCCACTCCCCACCATGACAGATGTAGATGCTTTTTGTGGTATAGCGGCCATTTTGGCTTCAATGGCCGAGCTGACCTCCTCCTTAATAAGGGTGTTCATGCTATCCACCAGGGAAGGGGTCTCTTCTGACATGATTTTTTCTGTGCACTTCTGACAGTGTTTTTCTTTACTGTGACCCGATAACTGTCTCTTTCATAAAGCGCACTTCTTCTTTAATGCAGGTTACCCACTTTTCCTGGCATCTCTGCCCTGAAATTGTACAAAATAACCCCTCACTAAGGAGTAAAATTAGAGTGGGGAACCTCCACCAGTGAGAAAGGCAACACAGCCATAAAATATCTCCCAAGAGGAGGCTTACCGGGCTGAGGGCTTTAGGGGTGTCAGATCCACATGCCGGCATTTTCAGTATAAGACTTTCGAGTCACGTGGTACGCGGCCGCACCTTCCTGGAACCACGTCCACGTGACCAGATCTCGCGGAACTCCGGCCCTGAATGAGAATCGCGTCACCGGCATGTCTTCTGTCCCCTTCTGCTCCCATGGTGATTTGCCTGGGGCTGCCAGCAGTGCAGGACTGATGCCAAAGCTAGCGGAGGGGAGCAGTATCTCGTGCTGGACCCCACTGTTCTGCTTTAGCCCTTCTGAATATCCAGGGACAACTTACCCAAGGCTGAGCGATATATTTAAGCAGAAGGGAACCCCTGCTAGTTCTCAACTTCATCCCGAGGGACAGGAAAGAACTGGAGAAGGTAAATGGGAGGAGGCTTTGAAATCTTTGTTCTTCACGTTGTTTCCTCTCCCTGGGAGGTGAGGTAACTTCCTGCTTAGTGCCGTTGGGGAGGCATACGGAAAAAAAATATTTTTAAAAATGTTTTGTACAGTTTTTCTCCCAAATAAAACAAAAAAATAAAATTATAAAGGCCCTATGTGCCAAGTAAAGAATTGTTGCAAAAATAATTTTGGTAGTCCCAACACATAAAAAAGTTCCAAACGTTTGAACCACTACGTGCGCTAATCACAAAAAAAAAAAGTGTCTGTTCAGGCCTGGTTATTAAAGTGCTAACCAATAAGCGCTTTCCCCACTAGTAAGTGCTTACTGGTTATTACATGGCACCTGTAACTGGGGGGCAGGAGGTGGTAAAAAACAATGAGCACCATCCTCTGCAGTGAAGGTAAGCGCTCATTTATGAATAGGAGGCAGGATGGAATGAAAGGTCGCCACCTTTCCGGGTTTTTCCTGTAAATATTTTTTTAACAAGTTCCTGCAGCATGGCCCCTGAATCAGAAGATTCATACTTGCCTGCTCCATGCCGCCCTAGTCCTTTGCGCTGCCCCCTCTGCCTCCATCTTCCGGTTCCCACGCTATTTACACCTTGCAGTGAATGGCCATGGTCACATACACCGCTCCAGTCAATGACTGGCTTCAGTGGTTACATGCTGCTTGTGGCCACATTACTGCTGAAGCCAGTTATTGGCATTAGAAGTGCATATGACCATGGCCATGCACTGCCAGGTGAAAACAGCCCGGGGACCGGAAGATGGAGGCAGCAGGGGCAGTGTGGAAGACCGAATCGGCGGGGAGCAGGTAAGTTTAATAGTTTGGTTTCAGGGGCCATGCTGCCGGAACATGTTAGAAATTCATTGTAACTAGAAAATCCTTTTAAGCCCCTAATACACTGAGATATTCAGGTCAATTACTGGGAACAAGTCTTAATAGGAACGCTCATTTATGATAACTGGCCGGTATAATCATCCTGCACATCTCTGTGTAATCAGGGATGTGCTACTGATAATCAATATAACTAAATGAAGGAAGAATGACTGTGATAGCGATCATTCCTCCCCAGTCATTTTACAGTGGCCTGTATAATAGGACGATGCAAATGAGCGCCGATCAACATTTTTTATTTTTATAGAGCGATGTGACACTGCGGCCCTCAGACCAAAAAAGGTTGTGCACTCCTGCCTTATGCAAATAAAATAAAGTCCGGAAGAAACTGTAAGGCCATTTTCAGACAGGCATGATATTGCGGCTTTATTACACCAATATTATGGACACACCTAGACCTCCCATAGTTCATCAGAAAATGAAGACAGTCAGGTTAGACACACACACCTTCCCCCCTGAAGAAGCTTACGCGAAAAGTGCGTTGGGGTTATCTGGTTTACCACTCAGGTATTCAATGTCATAGCTTTATTGTGGATGTCTTAGGCTACTTTCACACTTGTGCTTGATCGGATCCGTTCTGAACGGATCCGATCATATTAATGCAGACGGAGGCTCCGTTCAGTACGGATCAGTCTGCATTAATAACTTAGAAAAATTTCTAAGTGCGAAAGTAGCCTGAGCGGATCCGTTCAGACTTTCAATGTAAAGTCAATGGGGGACGGATCCGCTTGAAGATTGAGCCATATGGTGTCATCTTCAAGCGGATCCGTTCCCATTGACTTACATTGTAAGTCTGGACGGATCCGCACGCCTCCGCACGGCCAGGCGGACAGCTGAACGCTGCAAGCAGCGTTCAGGTGTCCGCCTGGCCGTGCGGAGGCGAGCGGAGTGGAGGCTGAACGCCGCCAGACTGATGCAGTCTGAGCGGATCCGCATCCATTCAGACTGCATCAGGGCTGGACGGCTGCGTTCTGCTCCGCTTGTGAGCTCCTTCAAACGGAGCTCACGAGCGGACAGCAGAACGCTCGTGTGAAAGTAGCCTAATTAATCCGAATCCTGTACTTTGCATTCCTGCACTTTGCACTTTATACATTTCTGTACTGTCTTTGGATCTCCATCCGGTTTCATTACCTGTGACTCTGCCTGCTATTCTGGATATCCGATCTTTGTTATTTATATACCATGTGATATTTATATAATTCTACTAGCCTGGATATCTAGATTGATATTTATATGTATATGTCTATATACTAGTGGTGCCGCTTTTCTTCTTGTGTGTTCCATACCCACCACAGTATTGTCTTTTATTTGTATTTTATTATATCTGGTCTCGTGTTGAGACTGTAATAAAGGTTGTATTCATTTCTATTTGTGCTGGCCCTATTTCCTTTTTTGGTGTCCTACTTTACGTGCAGGCTCGGCACGGGCAATCACTTTTGAGAGTCATTTATTGGTGTCTATTCTTTTGAGCTGTGATCCGGATGCTAGTAAACATCTGGGCCATGGCGTCAATAAACAGTCTAAATAAAGGAGTTGTCCAATGAAAAGCATTCTAGTTTTCAAACCAGCACCTGGATCTGAATACTTTTGTAATTGCATGTAATTAAACATTTTGTATAGTCACTGAGCTATTCAATAGTGTTTGTTTTTTCTTATTTCTTTGTCCGGTCACTGAGATGGCCGCACATGCTTAGTTTTATCCTTCAACTGCCTCCTGAGTTGTGCTAGGAAGAGAGCTGCAGCAGAAAGGACACACACCCCCTGAGCTGCAGCAGAAAAGACTTCCCCCATCAGATGTCAACTTGGTATAAATCTAGCATAGCAATAAATGGATCCATGTAAGGTACAGGGCTGGTTCTAGCTTTCTTACAAAGAGATTGTCATATACTATATGATGTCTGATTTTCATGTTTTATATTAGTCATGGGACAACCCTTTTAAGCACAGAGAGGTGATTAGATTAGCAAGCACTCCTTTTATGGAAAAAAAAATAAAGATCAAGCATATGTGAAAACCATAGTATGCTCTCTGATTGATGGATGAAGGCTGTTGATAACAGGCACAAAAGTCCATGTTACACCCCCCCCCCCGGGGGACATTTATTGATACACAAGGGGGGTGAAGGCTCTGTCACTCACTTCTCTATGGAGTCTGTCAGCACCCCCTCACGCTGGCCGACATCTCACCCAGCTGGCATATCTCAGGCTGTGTGTCATTGACAATATCAGGTTTAAAGCAAGACCAAGATCAAGGACCTATCCACAATAAATCAGGAGTTAGGGCACATAGAGACTGGATAAAAAATGAAAAGGTCACAGGTACAGTATATGCGGCTTTCACAGAAACACCTTTCTAAGGTTTCTATCTCACAATATATCGTGGCTAGAGCCAGCTTTAAAACGACCTGGCTTGAATCGCTAGCTGTTATACGGCACAAGAACAGTCATCAGTACCAGGTACATCCTTGGCTACTGAATTGCCTCTCTGCTAGGATGTATGACATATGTGATTGGCAGGGAAAGGTTTAAGTGAATGCACATGGTATACAAGGACCACAAGGGACCAAAAGCTTTAGCAGTCAGGTAGCAGATGGGCCCAGACATACATGTAGATAAAACCAAAGTAGTTAAAAGTAGAACAATTTGGTAACCAACTGAGAGAAGGTAAATTTACAGTTTTAAAGAGGACTTTTTTTTTAATCCAAAACATTATCATTGCTGTATATTCTCACTCAGTTATTGAAGGGAAAGGAAAATACGGTACATGTCACAGATGAGAGCTACAATGTAGAGACCTCTTTTTAGATCATACTGTAATAGAGAACACAAGGATCAAAAGCAACTTTGCACTATCGATTTACATGGGTTTTCTGGGCTTTGAATATTGATGACCTAATCTCAGGATCATCAATATCCGATCATAGGTCATCAATATCAGATCAGCAGAGGTCTGACACCTCTGTCTATGGCGAGTAGGAAGAAAGCAGGGAAACGGCAGGCGCCTTCCCTTCATACAGCTGATGGATAGGTCATCAATATCAGAGACGGCACGCGCCTTTCCTTCATACAGCTGATGGGTCATCCTTTAGGATAGCTCATCAATATCACCCTCAACAATCAGCTGTTTGAGGAGAATGCAGCACCCATACTCTTCTCTGTTTACCTGCTTTCCATCAACATTACAGTGGTTAACAATGTACCATAATTACAGCTCCTACGTCCATTTAACTTGAATGGGATGGACCTTTAACTACAAATGCTCTTCCCCATTTAAGTAAATGCGCTACATTCTCTTTAAATAGCTGATCGGCAGGGGTGCTGGGAGTCAGGCCCCACCGATCTGATATTAATGACTAGGGAGGAGCGGACTTGTGTTTTCAAGTTGGAAGTACAGTGTTGGGTTATCTAAGAATCCCGTTATGGACGCTGCCGGCATGCACTACGGAACCCTATAAGAGTCATTCCGCATTACATTCCGTCATAATATTAGTCTTAGATAACCTGAACACAAGTTCGCTCATCCCTATTGATGACCTATTCTGAGGATAGGTCATCAATATTAAAAGCCCGGAGAACCCCTTTAATATAAGGGGCATAACACAGTGATTTGAACATCAATAGAAAGTCAGGTTTCAGAGCATTCAAAATGTTTTCTTTGTGTTCTTTAACCCCTCCCCGACCAGCGGCGTAATAGTATTGGGAAGTGAATAGTACAGCGCGCTAATCATGCGGGTGCAGGAGCTGCGCCCAATCAGCTGCAGGGGACCGGCTGTTCCAGTTAGCCGGACCCCTGCTGTATGCGCCTGCATCGGTGAAAACAGATGCCTGAGCATTAACCCTCACTATACTGCAGTCAGCCCTGAATGCGGCATATGCGGAGTGTGTGTGTGTGGGGGGGCTCCCTCCCCATCCCCAATCGGGTCCCTGTACTGCTATGACGGGGACCCGAGGGCTGGGGCAGCAGCCCGATGCCTTCCTTCGTGCATCGTGCTGCCTTCCCTGTTAGCCTGTGAGATCCAGCCCCCTGGATCTCACAGGCAGGAAGGCTGTAAGTGTATTACAGTGAGTAATACACTTACAGCCAATGCATTACAATACAGATGTATTGTAATGCATTGTACAGGGGATCAGACCCCCAAAAGTTGTGGGGGAAAAAGTAAAATAAAAAAAGTTAAAATAAAGTTTTGCATAATAAAAAATTAAAAGTTTATTTTCCCATAATTAAGTATACACATTAGGTATTGCTCTATAAAATATCACATGATCCACCATCCCAGATTAATGCAGAATGATTACATCATGGGTGAGGATGGATGAGGTGGTTAACCTGCGACTCAGGATGGTGACGTCAGAGGGCGGACAGATGTCACGCATGTATAGGCACCCGCTCAGTGGAGGCTGTGTCTGTCATTTAACCTAACGGCCATCTGATTGGCCCAGAATTCCTCGCCCAGAATAACCGAGGATTCAAAAGCCCAGACCCCGCCCCCCAGTGATTACCTGTATTGTTTCCCCTGAAGACGCCGACAGGCTCGGCAAAACATGTAGGGACACAGGAGTTAGTTTTTAAGCAGGAATCGAGGCAGGGTGTTCACTATAAAATTGGATATTGAGAGGTGGGATCACCCTACTAACCAGCTGTAGTACGGAATGTGAATACATATACACATGTACCAATGCAATTAGCATATGCCCCTGATTCCATTCCTGAGACTTTTAACACATGTTCTATAGAAGTTTGTTTGTACTTTTAATGAAAATTGAAATAAAAGTGTAAGTTTGCTAAGGTACGCTCAGTTCCTAGTAACCATCTAAATTCAAATTCTTCACAGTACCCAGTCTCGTTAACAGTGATTTCCACAATAACCCGCCCCCTTAACAGGGACCTTCAAGTTCCGTTCCCTTAAAATGTGAGCCCCCACAACGCCCTGCCTTGTTAATAGTGACCTCTACAGCACCCCGCCCCTTAACACTGACCTCCATAGCGGATCGTCCCCTTAACTGTGACCTCCACCGTTCACTGCAACCTTAACAGAGACCTCCACAGCGTCCGCCCCTTTAACAGTGACCTTCACAGCATCCCGCCCCAGCACTGTGCTGTCTGAGCATGAGCTGCAGGGAAAAATTCACCCTCCTTCCCACCCCTGCAGCTGACAGAAATTGATTTTTACCTTCATTTTTTCAATCCCTGTCGGCTGCAGAGTGGGAGGGGCGTGGCCTAACTGGATCAGGGCGTGGATTGGCGGGACATGGGGTGGAGTTTTTAAGTCTGTCTTTTGATGGTGGCCTGAATGGCCACCCTACCTGCCCCATTAACTGTGACCTCCACAGCACTCTGCTCCCTTAACAGTGTCATCTACGGCGCCCTGACCCTTTACAGCTGACCTACAGCAGTGAAGAAAAATGGCTGGGTTGTTATGGAAACCTGGTGTAAAATTGTGTATGTGGAGACTAAGGGCCTGTGAGCTTCTACTGGCTGATAAAGGGTCATGTGACCAGGCTTCTATTGGCTAATGCATCTTTTGGTAATATCTCAGGAACGGTGCGTGTTAGAGAGCTGAGACCCGGTCTAAATCCTTCCCGCACACCTGATGCACTTGTGTCAAATTTCATGATTGTTAATGCGACAGTGCGGATCCTTTTTGCGTACATACACACATGCATACACTCAGCTTTATACAAAAAATAATATATATATATATATATATTCTGCTCATTTGCATTGTATTTTACCTGTGTAAAGGGTTAATGAACAGAGACTTTTGGGACTTTCTGGCTAATAATGAGAAGCAGGTAATTTTCCACAGCTACCATAGTATTTAAAGAAGAGCATGTTTTGAGGGGAAAAGGCCAGACTTGTTTACCACCAAAACCAGACAGACTGACCTT
Source organism: Bufo gargarizans (assembly GCF_014858855.1). NCBI lineage: Eukaryota > Metazoa > Chordata > Amphibia > Anura > Bufonidae > Bufo > Bufo gargarizans. Next base: position 189,536,913 of record NC_058084.1, read on the forward strand.
TTGAATGTCTGGTTTAGCCACGTTGAAACGTCTAAAAACCTGTTTTTGTCTGGGAAAACTGCTGTGTCATTGAGTATTATTGAAGCTCTAATACAATGCTATGAGAGACGGGAGTTGTAACATTGTAACCCATTGTGCTGACTTTATCCACTACACTCCTCTCACTAGAAGGTTTTAGTTTGGCCAGAAACTCTATATAAGCAGAGCAGTCAGAGCCCCTAGTGTTCTGCAGTAAAAAAAAAACACACACTGGTTTACTGCAGACCCTGACTCTCCCCATTGGGGTGCACCACGACTTACCACTCCTTCCGGAGAGCAGCAAGGCCACCCCAAATCCGTCCGCTGCAAGTGCACAGTCCTAATGGAGGCTGCCTATTTTTTTTGTCTGTTACTTTCCCTGTCTAAAGGCCACATGAACATGACTCTCTTTTTTGTGGTCTGCAAATCCCAGATCTGCAAAATACGGATGCAGACTGTGTGCCGCTCACATTGTATGTGAGGACCCATTGGCCCACATTTTGCGGACATTGGGGCACATTTATGAAGACCGGTGTTTTAGACACCGGTCTTAATAAAGTCCCAAAGCTGGCTGTAGTAATAAAGGGGTGCAGAACATTTCCTATACTTGTCCACAAAGTGTGGAACGCGGACTCATTGAAGTCACTGGGTCTGCAAAAGATGCGGCTACAACACAGACCGCATCTGTATTTTGTGGATCTGCAATTTGCAGACCAAAAACGGATATGATCGTATGTATGCGGCTTAACTTTGTGCATAGTTTAGGAGCTTTCTCTACACTGACGGGAAACTGGCTAGTATGTGCAACCTAACCTTTAGGAATAATTGCAATTGGTAAAAGCCCTAAATCAACAAGTTGACCTATAGAAATATCCAGCGCTAGACAATTCCTTAGACTCATTCACGCCTACATAAAAGTCCCTGAAAAATGGCGATCATCATTTAGAGAGACATAATAAACTGAATACTCTCGAGTCAATATATCATATACCTAAACTAATTCGCCCTGTAAGCATCCCTGCTACATGGACGCAGCGACACCGGAGGTTCATCACATGTAAACATGCAGAATTTTGGCTTTAGAAAAGTTAGTCACATCTTGCGCTTAACAAAATAGCGGAAGTAAATTGTGAAATTGAAAATAAGAGAGAAATTAAGGACAGGTTCATGGCAGTCTTCCTATTCATACTCTTGACTCTCTAAATCATTTTCCTTATGAAATTTTATGATATTTTTATACAGAGCACTTGACAAGTCTTGTCATACCAGTTATGAGATAAAATGAAAATCTTGTCGCAGCTGTTTTACAGATGACCTTCAAAGCCGCTAGAGACTTCTTCTTAGCACAGAATGCATAGCTGTTAAAACTTCACTCTAATTGAGTGATGGTAATGCCATACAAAAACGCTTTTGCCAGCACTGCAGATATGCCCGGTCAAGATCAAGAGTTTATACAATGATACAATCCACTCTAAAGCCGGCATTTTCGCAGCAGGTCGAGCGTCCTTATAACAACGCATAAAATTGGATTTTGTAATCCAGGTAAATAGAAAAATAGAATACAAATGTGTATTAAAGCCAAGTCAGATGTACTGCATAATACCTACATCTAATAGCGCCCCTTCCAGCGACTCATAACAAATGCATATGTCATTTTCTTGGTGGGACTGGAGATTACGGTCCAATCCTAGGCTAGTGGTCCAACAATATTTTAATTAAAAAAGGGCTTTTCAAATGACCTTCCTATCACACAGCTTAAGCAAACAGCAATCTCAGGCTGTTAATATGTTCATAGTTTTCCCATTTAGTGCTCACCGCTAAATAATTAATTTTAATGTCCCTCCAGTAAATTAAATCAGCCTGGAATGTAAGAACTAACAAATTAACCGCAGCTGTGATTTTCTCAGAGATATCAAGCGAATTAACGTCCCCAGTCTTACTCCAAAATGCAGGTACATAAATGCATGAAAAACACAAAATGGAGACAGCTGAAGACATGTTCCATAATTAGGATTCCTTGAAATTAAATATAAGCCAAGAATTACAATGTTGAGAGATGTCAGAGTGCCCTCCACAGATGGGTTGCGGTACGACATGTCAGGTATGCTGCAGACGTGTTTTTTTTTTATGCCATGCATGATCTGTAGTCTCATGAAGACATCTCATTATAAAAGATAAACAGGTGTTAGGCTCTGCAAGAGGAGGCATGAATAACGTATGAGAGATGCACAAACTAAAGGATTTCTTAACATTCAGCATGCTGGAAAGGTTAAGTGGTCTACATCAATTTTATGTTGCTATGAAGCTCGGTTTAAGACTGGGGCAACAAGGTGCAAGTCATGGAAAAGTTGGGTGACACAAATACATTTGTGAAACTTGCTGTCAACTGACTATTTTAGAGCTTAGGTCGTAGGCAACCTGCATTGTTTTCTATAGTAGCAAAAAGTCTTGTACCCTACCAACAAAATCCAAATGTTGGATTTTCTGTGACTGTCACATCACAGTCGCGTCATGTTGCACTACATCACTATCGATAATCATTAGATGCAGTAGCCCCAGCTAATATGTTGGTCTGAAGTTGCAGGGTTCCTATCAGTTATGTTTATCAGTAGGTCCTTCTAGCCCAAAGTGGAGTAAAGCAGAAGGACAAAAATAAAGTAAAATTCATTGATTGCTGATGCAATGGTCAAATATACTCAAATGTCACATAAAAGCAAGATTAAAAAAAAAAACTGTGGCAAAATTAAGATGAACTTTGCCTGTTCTGATCATCCACTTGGACACTAGTTTAAAAGCAAATAGATATCTGGGAGGGGAAAGCTCCCTCTTATTGAACTTATGAAAAAAGTTTGGGCAAGGGTGAAACAACTGAGAGGTGTAGGTGGAGTCAGTGAGCTTTCCCCTATTAGGAATAATCACCTGTTGCCTGAATTTTTTGCCATGTCAGGACTTCGGAACTGGGAATCTCATGGAGTGATGAGAATTGGCCAATTGATGGAGGGTAAGGTATGTAAGTCGTTTCAGAACCTGCAGCAAGAATTTAATTTCCCTAGGGGATGGTTTTATAAATATCTTCAATTGAGGCCCAATTGTGTCCCAACTGTTTATCATACACAGAGTATACAAAACACCGGTGTTCCTAAAAAAAGGTTGGAGTAAGAAGTGATGACAAGTGTCCAAAGTGTATGGATGATGGTGCAGATCTGTTGCATATGCTGTGGGCTTGACCGGTAATTGGGAATTATTGGGATGCTGTAAGGAATATGATTAACAGTAAAATGACTTTACAAATTCAAAATGATCCCAAGGTGTGTGTATTGGGGTATGTGTCGGAAATTGGAGGGACTGAATCGGTTAAGGTAGCAGTGGGAAGATTGTTGTATGTGGCCAGGAAGTTGGTGGCGATGAGGTGGATCCAGGGAAGTCCGCCTACATTGGATGAGTTTGAGAGGAAGGTGCATGACATGCTGATATTGGAAAAAGGGGTGTATGTGAAGAGAGGGTGTCCTCAGAAGTTTGATAAACTATGGAGTGACTGGTTATCGCATACTCACGTGGTTATATAGGCCCTTGAGGGTTCAGGACTGGTCTGTTGGGGGGGGGGGGGGGTTAGGGAAGGGTGGGGTTGGGGGGGGGGTTAGGGAAGGGTGGGGTGGGGGGGGGATGGGAGGTTGGGAGGTGTTTTGGGTCTGTTAGGTCTCATAAAATATTTGTCTCAATACTTGAATCTACATGTATGCCAGCTGCGTACTGACGTCTGTTATTAATGTGTGTTGGTATTTCTGCCGGCAAAGCTGTATACTGATTCCACTTGGTGGATGAACTGAGGAAAATGTACTGTATTGTTTTCTGGTATTCTGCAAATAATGGTTTAATAAAAAAGATTTGATTCGAAAAGCAAATAGATATAAGGTGAAATACAAAAGCTGAGCCTTGACTTGTTTGGGCAAGAAGGCCATTTTTTTCTTTTCTTCAAAAAAGTTTGGTAGGTAATACTGAATATCTTCCTGCTGGAACACCACCGCTTTGACATATATAGCCATATTCTCCTCATTATAGGTATCTCCACCAGTATGTTTGTAATGTGTGAAAACAGCGGATGAACACAAGAGGATGCAGGTTCAACCTATTCACACCAGACTCATTTAGGCCATGGCTAGCAAACTCTGAACTTTTAGAAGCAATGCAGTTAGGAAAGCCAGATTTATGTTTGTTGCACAACTCCAACGATATAATACTGGCATTATCACACATTATATGGACAAAAGTATTACAACACCTATACATTACACCTACAGTATCTATAATGACATCTGTTCTAAATTCATAGGCATTAATATGGAATTAATACGGATCTCCCCATTTGAAGCTCAGACATCTTCCACCTTTCCAGAAAGGCACTAGAAGACACTGGAGTGCATCTGAGGGAATTTTTACCCATTCATCCAGAAGCGCATTTGTGGGGTTAGACGGTGATTTTGGATAAGGGGTCTGGATGGCAATCGCCATTCTAGGTCTTCCCAAAAGTGTTCAATGGGGTTGAGGTCAGCAAGTTCTTCCACACTAAATTCACGCAACCTTGTCTTTATGCATCTTGCTTTATGTGTTCAGGTACAGTCATGTTGGAACAAAAAAGGGCCTTCCCCAAAATGTTCTCACAAAGGTGGAAGCCTACAAACTGTCCAAAATGTCTGGGTATGCCAAGGCATTAAGAATTCCATTCACTGGAACTAAGGAACCTGGGACAAACCCTGAAAAAAAAACTCCCAGCATTATTCCTGACCATCTAAATTTTACAGTTGGTACAATGCAGTCAAGCAGGTAATTTTCTGCTAGCATTCACCAAATCAAGACTCATGCTTTAGACTGTCAGATAGAGAAGTGTAATCTGTCACTCCACAGAACATGTTTCCACCGAGTCCAGTGGTGGTATACTTTACACCACTCTATTCAATGCCTGGCATTGTGCTTGCATGCATCTGCCCAGCTAGGGAAACCAATGCCATGAAGCACCTGGTGCACAGTTTTTGTGCTGATGTTAATACCAGATGTGGTTTGGAAATCTGCAGTTATTGAGTGAATTTATGGACTACACAACTCAGCACTTGGTGACCCAACTCTGTAACATTATGCAGTCTGCCACTTCTTGGCCAAGTTGCTGTGTTGCCTAAAGGCTTCCACTTTGCAATAATACCACTCCCCACTGATTGTGGAATATTTAGGAGGGAAGAAATTTCACAAAATCGACTTGTTGCAATAATGGCATCCTATTACAGTACCACGTTTGAATTCAGTGAGCTCTTTAGAATGAGCCATTTATTTACAAATGTTTCTAAAGGCAAACTGCATGGCTTGATGCTGGATTTTATTCTCCTGTTGCAATGGAACTGAATGGTACCCCTGAATGTAATGATTAAAGGGGCATTCTGGTTGTCCGCAGGATATGGGATAACTACTAGATTGAGCTGCGCTACTGCTGGGACCTCCACCGGTCACGAGAACAGTAAACTGTTCCCTTTGGAGCCCCCTGAAATGAACAAAGCAGCAGGTCGGGCATACGAACTGTTGCTTCATTCATAGCCAAGCACTGTACTCCACTGTCTCTGGAACTCCCGTAGAGACGAGTGGAACGGCAGTTCATATACTCAACCTGCCACTCAGTTCATTTTGGGAAGTTCCAAGGAGTACCTGTTCTCGTGATCAGTGGGGGACCGAGCGGTAGGACCCCCATTAATCTAATAGGGGATAACTTTTGACAATTGGACTACCCTTTAAAATGAAGTGTCCCAGTTCTGGTCTCCATATACAGCAAACTTCACAGAGAAGCCCTCTTGAAAATCCACTTCTGCTCCTTATACAACATCGAGGGTTCTCCACATCTTGCCTCTTGTAGCCTCTGACACCAGTAGTCTGACATTTTTGTGTGGAAATGTAGCATTACATGGGGCCCCCATTCTTGTGATCATGATCCCCATGATCGGTGGGGACACCCACTATTGTGACCAGTGTAAGTCAAAGTGGTTGGACCCCGAACAACATAAAATAGTTATCACTTTAGGGGATAACTTGCCGTTACTGGAATATCCCTTTATTACATGTAAAAGAAAAGATGCAGAGACGGCACTACCTAGCAAGATACCGTTTATACAGTATGAGGTTCAACAGATATTTAGCGTTATTGCATTCATCTTAGGGAGTTGGAGCACAACACCTCCAGATGCTTTCTACAGACATAGTGGTATGCAGCTGGAGATCCCTCAGGATCACTGTATGTTCTGATATATTGGTAGAAGCAAAGAGTGCTTGATTGCAGTGGATCTGTACAACCCAAAGCAGGAACGCAGGCAAGTATATCCCAGTCCTAGGTGGGAGGATAAAACTAAAACAGACAATGCGTTTATCCTACCACCTCAGTCTGTGATATACTTACCCTGTCCTACTCTGATGTGAACAGAACCACTGCAATCAAGCACTCTTCGTATTTACCCTTTTTATTACAACTATATAATCCCTTTTAATAAAACATTGCAGAATTCATACATGAAGATAACATGGCGGGATATGTTAACATCAGGATCTTGGAGTCCTTCAGTTTATGAGTGCTAGGGATCATTATAACAGTGAGTGGTGCAGAATACTGCTATTATATAGAAACAGTGATAGGGAAACTCCAAAGCAATATTCCTTTATGGAAGGTTGCTATAGGAGAAAAGAAGTGGACCTTTCCAGAGAAGCCTGACCTTCGTGATGACAATATTTCCTGATCCAGAGGAAGAAGCAACCGTCTCGTAGTTCCTATGGCAACAGATACTTTCTGCCAGGGCTGTCCACTGCTAATTTACAACAGCCCCAGCAATAAAGAATTCAAAAATATTCCTTCTAGGGCAACCAGTTCATAAAAAGCCTCCTGAGAATACAACTAAGCTACATTTAACTAGGATTATGCAAGGAATCTGTATTAACGCGACGTTCTGAGAATGTATTAACCCCTTCATCAGGTCTGCCTGCTGCACGTGCCAGGAAATCACCTGCTGCATACATCAAGCATACCCACAGGCCCCCATTTATCGGACAGAGCCCCAAAAGTGTCCCTTTAGCCTTTGATGGGCTGATATACTGCATGTCATTGTTTGGAATAGCCCCTATTCCAAACAATGACATGCAGTACAGAATTTTTATGGATTTGTAAAGGTGGCCTATTAAGTCTTATTCACGCTGCATTCTTCATGTGAACATGGAAAATACAGGTGCCGCCCTGGACTCCTAATAATTGCTGGAAAAACGAATCCAGAGTGTACTCCCAAATGCTGCGTTCCTTCACCCCTCTATGTTATGCTTCTAGGTTCTCCATCAGATGGTGCCTTCATTCTAATATACCAGTTAAAGTGCATCTGTCATAAGAATGTACCATAATTCATATGAAATCCTTAAAGGGGTAGAAACGGAGAGCTGGGACTAAGAGCCAACCTCAGGTGGCGGGGCTTAAGTAAACTGCCGAGTGGGCCGGGGCGCCTCCGTTTCTGTAGGTCCCACTGCAGTGCATGGAATCTATGCAAGTAGAGTGGCACACAAGCCTGTGCTGTTCATATAGCTCCCATTCACTGCTCGGCAGTGAATGGGGCTGATCGCGATACCAAGGCACAGCCGCTATACTATGTATGGCGCTGTGCTTGGTAAGCTGCAAGAAGGCAGCGGCGCTCACAGGAGCGCCAGTGCCTTCTCAAACAGCTGATCGTCAGGGGTCCTGGGTATCAGACCCTTACTATTGAGATACTAATGACCTATCCTGAGGATATGTCATCAGCATTAAAATCTCAGAAAACCCTTTTAAGTAAGGGATTCATAGAGCACTTTCCCTGCCTAGCCTACAGCCTCACCAGTGACTGATGGCCTCAGTGTGACTGCCTGAAACTCAGGCGCTGACAATCTTTGGTGAGGGGTGGGAGGGGGCATGGAGAATGACGGTCTCATGAATACAGTGGACTCATAACTACAAGTCTGCTATGTTCTTTCTCAGTTGTTAATTACTAAACGGTGCTGCATTTTTTTAGAATACCCGGTTTACCCATCACTATAACACAAGGCCTATAATTAAGGATGACTACAGTATTCTAATGATAAATCCACTTTAATACTGTAGATGCTACAGACGAAGAATCCAATGCAGAGTGATTTTCTTGGTGTGCCTTAACAGCAACAGCATCTACAGAAACATCTCAGGATAGGTCATGAATAACTGATCAATGGAGTTTAACTATGCCGATCAGCTGCTTAAAGAGGCCGCTGCTCTCCGATTAGAGCTGCGCCCTCTTGCTAAGTCTGTTGTGTCAAGTTTATTGGACACATGTCCTATTAGCAGATCAGTCACATTCAAGAGAATGGGCCTTGGCTGCAATACCAAGCAGATGCTTGGTGTGCTGTGAGGAGGCAGCCATGTTCACTGGAGCGCCGCGGCCTCTACAAATAGCTGACAGGTGGGGGTGCCGATGTCAGACCCCCACCGATCAGATAGTGATTAGCTATGCTGAAGACAGGCAATTTAAACTGAACTCCCAAAAAGCCCTTTAAATGAGCAAATAAACAACTTATTTGCAGCAGACATGATCCCAGTCCTATGAACATATTCTATGCACAGAGTGCCCACAATTGTACATACATGAGAGCTGGTTTTATAGGTTTATGCCTAAAGTATATTGTATTTTCTTTCCTTAAAGGGGGGACATCTAAAGCAAAAGCAGCAGCCGATTAATGTTATCTGATAAAGTCCCACCTCTAAAAATGGATCTGTGGGAATACAGTAGGATAAGAAACTTCTCATAAGTACTTTTCTCTCTAAAAGGTTCAAAACACCATTTATTCACCGAAGAAGCACATTCAGAAACCAGTAAACTAGTATAATTTATCAAACTGTAAGACCAGTCAACTAGAGGATATACTGGGGGAGATTTACTAAGGCTAGTTTCATACTAGCAGTAAATTCTTCCAGTAGGCTGTTACGGCAGTGGAGAAGACATTATATCCGGCAAAGCCGGTGTAGGCCAGAGAATGGCCAGGCCCCATTGACTATAATAATAAGCTAAATGCACCAGAATTCTGTCTTAACTTATGCCAAAAGTCCTGGTGAATATGCTTTGCACCACATTATGTGTTTTAGGCCCCTTTCAAGTGAATGGGGCTGAGCACGATACCAAGCACAGCCGTTATACAACAAACAGAAGACAATGTGAGCTGTGAGAAGACCACAGGAGCGCCGATGCCTTCTCAGAACAGCTGATCGGCAGGGGTCCCAGGTGTCAGATCCCCACTCATCAGATACTGATGGCCTATCCAAAGGATAGGCCATCAGTTAAAAAAAAAGACTTTCAAACACTAACGAAGCATAATACAAAGAACACACCCAAAAATAAAGTACTAATCAAAATTTTATTTTATGTATAAACTGGCTACTGATTAAAATTAATTAAAATCAGAGAACAGAGGAATCCATTAATAACGATAAATAATAACCTTCATTTAGATGGCGCCAACCTATTCCGCAGCACTTTACAATCAGAGGGTATTCATGTAAACAAAATAAGACATTACCAAGGAACAAAAACTCTTAAAACGAGAGGTGCAAGGGCCCTGCGAGCAAGAACATATAAACTATGAGAAAGTAAGGGGAGAAGTGCTTGTTTTGTACAATGGTCCTGCCATCGGAACTAACACAAATAAGGCCTCATGCACACGGCAGTCATATGAACTGAGAAATGTAGAAATTCATCAGGGAGATTCAAAGAAACGTAAATACAAAAGACAATGTTAGCAAAAAAATATCTAAATTATATATATATATATATATATAAATATATATATATATATATATATATATATATATACATATACATACACACACATATGTATGTATATATATATATATATATATACATACACATACACATATATATATATATATATATATATATATATATATATATACACACATACACATACACACACACACACACAAAAATGGAGAAACATGAAAAAGTATATCAGACCTAAAATGTTGTTATCTTTCTAATCCCTACATATATTGCTGCCTCCAAGTGCAGCTTCATCAGGGCTAGACTGCATTTTTCTGTTTTTCTTTCTGCAGGCTACATCTCTAATTGTCAGTATTCTCTGAGCTAGTCAAAGAACAGTTGCCATAACACACATTTTTTATTTTTATTTATATGGCAGGTTTTACTGTGGAATTTTGGCCACTGCTCCGCGACCCTCAGCACCGCCATTCACTGGAATAAATTGGAGCGGAAAAGACACGTCCGCTGATGGATGTTGGTGCAGGTGTCTGGACCAAAGTTCATCAGTAAAGTCTGCCATATGAACAGCCCTTGAGTGTTCCTAGGTGGAATCCATCTTCAGAATGTACTCTAGTCTGAATACAACTGTAAAATAACCAAGATGCAGTGGTAGGCTTCTCAGCCTGCTTCTTCTCTCACTGCATCTGTAGTATACAAGTCTGTCTTTTTACAACAGAACTAATCCTTCTACAGGTGTCCCTCTGTCTCTAAGGCCTCATGCACACGTCCATTGCCCGGCCATGGACGTATTGCGGGGTCCTCAATATGCGGGCACCGGCCGTGTGCTCCCTGCATCACGGATGCGGACCCATTCACAGAGTGCTTCCGCGGTGTTTCTGTCCGTGGCTCCACTCCGCAAAAAAAATAGAACATGTTAAAAAAAAAAATTGCGGTGCAGACTGATCACGTACCCATTCAAGTTGAATGGGTTTTGATCCGTCCGGGCCAGTGCACTGATGTTGCCTGTGCATTGGGGACCGCAAATTGTGGTCCCCAATGCAAAGAACGGCCGCACAACGGCCGTGTGCATGAGGCCTAATTTAGGCCAGCACTAATTGGTGACATCACTGCTCTTGTTCACCTCCCCGGTACCACTCAAACTATCTATCCATTGGAGGGAATGGCCTAACAGCTTTCCTATCAGTTTTTGAATAAAAGCAGTCAAAAAGTTGTATCTACACCAAAAACAAAGTCCTGCAAAAATGTAGCCCTCATTTAGTTCTGTCAATGGGAAAATAAAAAAAGTTATGGCCCTAGCAAAGAGACAATGAAAATAAGAATGCATGTATTGTAGTTTTTTTTTTGGAATTTTTATAATTGGTCTTGAAATGGTTATTTTTGGAAGACAGAACTTTCTTTGTAAAAGGTCATAATTAAATGAACATTAATCTTTGAAAATAAAATTTACCTCTATGACAGGAACATTTTCTTTCAGCTCTGACGTGTGTGCAGCCAATAAGCCAATAACCCTCACCACCTTCGCACGTCTGTAAGAATGAAGACAAACCAGCTTAATGACAACAATTAGTAAGGTCAGTCAGAAAAGTCTCCTCAGTGATAGAATAATATGGTGCACTTCACACCATGGTTAAACACGATGCTACGTTACATGAAACAAAAGAATGATGGAGCATCATTATGTGAGAAATGTATTAAAGGGACTCTGTCACCAGTTTCTAAACCCCATTTTTAAAACTATTGTTCTGTCCATGGAGCCCTTGTGATTACTAAGATGTTGTTAAAAGCTAAATCTGCTGGCTCGTTTTGATAAAAAAACCTTTTATCTGACCTGTCAGTCATGTAGATAAGGTGCCCAGGGCGTTTCTCATGGTCCGAAGATGCCGCCGCCGCCGTTGGTGCCCAGCTCCTCCTCCGCTCTGATCAGCGCCGCCTGAATGTGAAGAAATACGCCTCCGGCTCTCCCTCAGTCCCCCCTCCTTATTTTCTACGATCCCGCGCGTGCGCACAGGCCTGTGCCTGATGCGCCCGTGCAGGCTTTTCGATTCAGCCTCATTGAGCGAAGTGCGCACGCGCGGGATCGTAGAAAATAAGGAGGGGGGACTGAGGGAGAGCCGGAGGCGTATTTCTTCACATTCAGGCGGCGCTGATCAGAGCGGAGGAGGAGCTGGGCACCAACGGCGGCAGGCATCTTCGGACCATGAGAAACGCCCTGGGCACCTTATCTACATGACTGACAGGTCAGATAAAAGGTTTTTTTTAACAAAACGAGCCAGCAGATTTAGCTTTTAACAACATCTTAGTAATCACAAGGGCTCCATGGACAGAACAATAGTTTTAAAAATGGGGGTTAGAAACTGGTGACAGAGTCCCTTTAAAGAGGAAAGCCAAGTGAAATATTTTCCCATTGTAAATATTCATTATAAAGTAATTCCGATGACTTAAACGGGTTTTCCAGCTGAAAAAAATTGCTTTCAATGTGTATAAATTAGAAGTTAAAGGGGTTGTCCCTCACGGCTCTTGGGGGCCTTGGTTCCCTGCTTGCTGGAGGAGGAGCTGAAGGAACAGTGAGCAGGGCAGGGAGGATGCTACCATGCCCCTTGTGCGTGCGTGCGTGCACCCTGTAAATCCTAGGAGTTTGTGGTAAAGCTCAAACGAGGTGGCCGAGCTGGGCGTAACTGCACATGCGCAATAATATGTGCGCACTCACTCCTGTGAAACCTGGCCACAAGATCAGCTGGCCAATAGGGTTTCTGTGTGCCTCCACAGCCACCACTGATGAGATTAAAGCTTCTTGCCCCGCATGCGGCGATGCTGGCGGATTAAATCTTCAGTGCTGACCGCGGGACTTGCAGGGTTGTGTAAGACGCTGACAGTTCAATTCAGTACAACACATAATGTATTGTACTCAATTGAAACAGAGAACAAACCCTGAAAACCCACAGTGGGACAAATATAAAATGTAAATAAAAGTTTCAAGAAAAAAAAAAAAAAAAAAAAAAAAAAAAAAAGAAGATTAGGTATTTCCACATCCATAACAACCAGCTCTATAAAAATATCACATAATCTAACCCTTAAGGTAAATTCTATAAAAAAAAAAAAAAAAAAAAAAAAAATTTGAATAAAAACTCTGCCAAAACAACAAATTTTTTGGTCACTTTGCCACATAAAGTGTAATATTGAGTGATCAAAAAATCATATGTACACAAAAATGGTACCAATAAAAATGGCAGCTCTAAATGCAAAAGAAGAGCCCCTGCACAAGACGATCGGCTGAAAAATAAAAGAAATGTAGCTTTCAGAAAATGAAAACACAAAAACATTATTTTTGTTTTCAAAAATGCTTTATTATGTGGATCCGTCTCACAAATGCATTGCAAGAATGGATCTGTCTCTCCGCTTGTCATGCGGACAGACGGAGCAGTCTTGTATTTTTTTTTTCACATTTTTACCGGTCTGTGCATGCGCAGGCCGGAAAGACGGATTTGAATATAATTTGGTATTTTGAATGATCGCCGGATCCGGTATTTTGAATGATCTAGGAGCAGGAACAACTCCCCCACTGCTCCTAGAGGCAAATTTGCAGATTATAAAAGTTACATTTATGGAGTAACGGGGGCTTGGATAAAACTAGGAATAGGCTAGTTAGGTTCAGCTGACATTAGCCCATCGCTAATGTCAGCCAGTTTAATTTAGGTATTTCTGGTGACAGAAACCCTTTAAAAGGGGTTCTGCACTTTCAATTAACTGATGATCTATCCTCTGGATAGATCATCAGCTTCTGATCGGCGGGGGTCCGACACCCGGGACCCCCGCCGATCAGCTGTTTGATAAGGCAGCGGCGCTCCAGCAGCGCCGCTGCCTTCTCACTGTTTACCGCCGGGCCGCCCGCCCACTGACGTCACGGCTTGTATCAACTAGAGTGGGCGCGGCTAAGCTCCATTCAAGTGAACAGAGCTTAGACGCGCCCACTCTAGTTGATACAAGTCGTGACGTCAGTGGGCGGGCGGCCCGGCGGTAAACAGTGAGAAGGCCGTGGCGCTGCTGGAGCGCCGCTGCCTTTTCAAACAGCTGATCGGCGGGGGTCCCGGGTGTCGGACCCCCGCCGATCAGAAGCTGATGATCTATCCAGAGGATAGATCATCAGTTAATTGAAAGTGCAGAACCCCTTTAACATAAAAACGCGATTTAAACAATAGGTCATTTTCTGATGGCACATTCACTATAAAACAAAGATTGGCCAGAAATATAAAAGTTCAAAAGATAAATGAATGACTATAATCAGCAATCAAGTTCTCTCACATTCCAGCTTGCCTTAAAAAAATGACAGCTATAATCTTATTGGTTGTCGTGTGTAATAACACTTTTGTAGGCTAACTGCAATTTTCCAATTTCCAGTGCCTAATATGAAAGAGGACCGACCTGTCAGCTCTCCTGACACATCCACTTTAGCAACACATAATTCAGTAATTTTCGGGAAACACCCTTTTGACCAGGGTAATGCTAACACCCAGTTGTCCATTTATTCATAAACATTTATGAGGAGTAACAAAAAGGTATGAAAAAATATGCTCCAGAATTATCACTTCATGAGGAACGCAAGCACTGAAACGGACATATCAGGAAATAGATCCTCTGTAAAAGACTAGATTTTAAGGGAGTACGTCATATATATATATATATATATATATATATATATATATATAAATATATAGTTCAGTATGAAACAGGGTATGTACCTGGCGGAAACCTAACAGAATACCGTGCGAAAGCCCTCACAAGAAAAAAAGTAAAAAGGCACAAACTTCATGAATTTGTTGCCACGGATCAGCTTCAAGCCGTAGCTTCAAGACGGATCACCTTGACCGTAAAGCTGTAAGGCATATTAATAGTATATGCCATAAAGGTCTGACTGACTGTGGGGACCCCAAACAATCACTGAAACCACAACCTGGCACACCTTCTAAAAGCCAAAAGGTGGTCAATGAGCAGGGGCGTAGCTAAAAGATCATGGGCCCTAGTGCAAGAGTTCAGCTTGGGCCCGCCTTCCCTCAGTGCTTGCTGGAAAGGGGCAGGGGAGCACATATCCTTCCTGCTGACTGAGGTAAACATTGAAAGGGCACCCCTCATGCCAAATTCTTGATCTAACCCCTTCCCTCCAGCCAGAGGTGTAAATTGACCAGCATACACTATGTGGCACAAGGGTCTTTGGCCCCTCAGGCTCCTGGGCCCGGTAGCGACTGCTACCTCTGCACCCCCTATAGCTACGCCCCTGTCAATGAGAGCCATGGAGAGAACGTAAGTGATAGGTTTTCTATAAGCAACATGGAACAAAAGCAAAAACATCATGTAAAATTGTACTTACATATCCCAATTTGGAGCTCCACGCAACTGCTGTATCAGAGATGGAAACTGTAATGGAGAGAAGACACAAAACAATACCAAAAAAGAATTGAATTTAAGAAATTTACAGGATTTTTGTTTTACAGGACACAATGAAGAATTAATATTAGGAAAGGGTTTTATTTACTGAAAAACATAAAACGATTTTATAAATCTATTATATAACCAAACGTCATAATATCCAGTGAAATAATCAATACTAAAAGGGGTTGGGCCAAGTTTGCAAGTTAACATGGTTCCCGTTCCTGCAGTCTGATGGAGTGGTAGGTCGGGCATGCACCCTGCTCCTGCATTCTCTACGAGACTGCCGGATATAGACGAGCGCAGCGCTTACCCATTTTCGGCAGTCCCATAGAGAATGAGTGGAGCGGCAGGGTGCATGCTCGACCTGCTGCTCCATCAGATTGGGTGAACAAGAAGCCCTGCTCGTGGGATCGGTGAGGTTCCAGCGGTCGGACCCCCCGCAATAGGTTTAGTTATCTCTTATCCAGTAGATAGGGTATGACTTGTAAACTTGCCACGGCCCCCTTAACAATAAGCAAGCCACAAGAAATGGTACGTTATTAAGGCCTCATGAACGTGACCATATTAGGTTGCGGCTCTGCAAAATATGGATACCGTCCGTGTTGTATCCACATTTGTGGTGGTCCCACTGACTTCATTGGGTCTGTATTTTTCGGCCAAGTGTGGGGCACTGAGGAACGGACATAGGGATGCGGAAGGCACATAGATCATCTGTCTGCTTTCCACATCTGTATGTGTGGTTTTTTTTTTTAAATATATAAAATATAGCCGCAGATCTGTAGATTTTACGCTTTTGCGGGCAGGATCCTCTAGCCCTCTGTACCAGTCAAATACTGTTAATACTTTATTGTATTTTTAGATTTGTGTAATCCCGTTTGGATGTACAGCGCTGTCAAATAAATAATAAAAATAAAATACAGACCCCAGACCCGTTGAAGACAATTGATCTGCAAAAAAAATAAAAATATTGCAGACAGCACATGGACTGCAACCCTATTTTACGGACCCGCTGTTTGTGGACTGCAAAATTGACACGGTCGTGTGCATGCGGTCTAATAAACATACTTTTGAAATACTATGCATGCGAATATCAGATTCCTTAGCATCCAGGAATCCTCTCTGTAATATATACTCAATAATAGAACTACTTCTGAAGGAGAGAATAGCCGCTCACAATCTGGGAGTGGATTAGTCTGGTGGCCGCGTCTTTATGTCCGGACACAGTGCACAAGTAACAGAGTAAATTAAGCTTGGCTCGTGGCGCCACCTTCTCAGCAGAGTCCAGCAAGAAGCACAGTTGTGTAAGAAGGTTGGTCCAGTCGGGCTCTTTCAGAGAGGCCAGTTTTTCTCCTGTGAAACAGAATAACCAATTAGCTTACCATGTTATCTGTAAGGGCTCATATAGTGCACTGACCTATCATTGGCTGCAGGCTTAAAGGGGGTGTTCAGCTAAATAAAAAGTCATATCCTATTAGGGAATGCCGAGTTAACAGAGGGGTTCTCTTGTGAGCATCCTCAACTCTTGGCCAGATGAAGGAGAGTCTACAGACAGCATCTCTGGGTCTGGAGGACCTGTCCTGCTTTACTCAGACAACTTATTTTGTGTAATTCCTCATTTCCCCAGTGGCGGCGCTGCAGTAAACGAAACATTTACCAACAGGTTTCCTCACAGATTACAGCTGATCGGCGGGGTCCCTCCCAGCAGAAGGACCCTTTGTGATCAGTTTATTGGCAAAGGACCTTTCTAAAGAGTATGGCAATCCTCTCACTGACAAAGGGGAATACTAGAGGAGCGACAACACAGTTCTAAGAAAAGATAATCTATAACTAATAGTTTGTGAAGAACTAAACTATTTACTAAAATAGGAAACAGACATGTCAGGAGAGAAGAACGGTCTTCTTTATGGGCATGTTCACACGGCGGATTTTAACACCACCAAAATCTGCTGTGTACTGCGTGGCAGACACGACCACAGTTTCTGCTTCAGTGGTTCACTCTGAATGTCATGGACCCGCTTATGGCTTCGCTCTACTGAAGGGAGCTAGCCAATGAGTGGACACATGATGCAGCTTTTAGGTGGCATCTGCCTGGATGCGATGCCAAGAGGGGACATGTCTCTTTTTGGCGTGGTCATGGCTTTAAAATGCAGGGCTACCTCCCATTGAAAACAATAGGAGGCAGACACCATGCACCCACCGCAATTTTGGCTTGGTGTCTGCGTCAAAATTTCGCTGCCAAATTGCGCTGTATGAACGGTCCCTAAGGGAATGACTCTTAAGTAAAAAAAAAAAAAAGAAATGAAATGAAAATTAGTAAGAGGCTGTGAGAGGTATCATTTGAATGAAGTCAGCAGTCCTAAGTGGCGTGCTGCCCTATTAGCAGAAAATAGAGAATGGACTTGCTGATAATGGAGTTCCCTGTACTACAATGGCCGAGGGTCAGTCAGATCATCGCTAACACGTATTCGTAGGGCAATTGCATCTTTTACGCAGGCAAAAAAAAACATTGTTTTCCGGCAGCAGATCATTCCGTCTAATCACGATCTGTTGGCGGCAAATAATGAATGGCATTAGTGATCGCTCCTCCCCACTGTGGAGGAGATCACTGCATATAATAGCGGCGGTCTCCTTCACTGACGAGGATGGAACACTTCCCTCCCAACAATCAAAGAACTCATCTGCCGGTCTAATACCGCCCTTACATGTTAATGTCAAGAAAAAAAAACTAATGGGACAGACGTAATAAGCTAAATGAGCCTGAATTATGGTTATTTTTAAGGGAAAAATCATCTATTATGCTAATTTGGCACTTTTTGTGCATCAATAGACAAGGGGAGAGGGCTTAAAATAGGACAACATATGACACAACATTGGGGCAAAGCAAGCCGTCCAATAGGTGGCGCAAAGTTAGACCAAAGTGTACAACTTCTAGCAAGGTGCCCCCAATTTAACAAAGGGGAAGAAATTTGGCGCATCTTTAGACTGCCAGGTCTAAATTTACCCTGTCACCTAGTAAATCTGCCCTGTTGTGTGTTACCTAATTGTGCGGATGTATAGAGAAGAAAAAAAAGTGGACGACGGGATAATGAAAACCATAAAGCCATAGCCATTCTATGCTCGTACTGTAAGAATTGTAAAAAAACTAAAAAAGAATCCATGCTAAAATGACAGTAATCAAAGACAATATTCTGTGTGCTACATAGCGAGCAGAAAATGGTCTCATCTTAAAGTGCATTTTACTGCAAGCAAAGGATTTCATCCCAGCATTAAAAACGTTCCACTAGTGCGGTACAATGCATTATGCCGTCATTTCAGGCGCATTATGTTATTTCTTTGTTCGTTCAATATTTGAATATTAGACTGAGGCAGGCATCTCCCGACACTCTCTATACTAAAATAAAGACAGTGGTTACGGGATTTTACTTTCATTTATGGCCTCGAAAGACATGCAGTATATAATGGATTTTTTCGGATTGCCTTATACATACGGTATGTCTCCTTATGCTTATTATGGGCACCTGCATTCCCGACATCAGTGAATGGTACGTATAGACCGTCATCATCAGTGTGTTCACAAGATGCATATACATATTCCCATCTGGACATTTATGGCATATACACGGGGTGGGACTGACACCTAGTTTGAAAACGTGGCCCTGTGTCATGGATAGCGCAAAAGAAGAAGAGGTGGCATTTACTCGGCTCCCACATTTGTCACGTGGCCATTGTGCACCTTAGTCCCGTTCAAGTGAATGGGATCGAGCTACATTTAGAACAGTTTTTTTTTTTGTTTCAGTTTTTACAATTCTACTTTCAGGTGAATTGGGCAATACCGAAAACAACCATTATAAAAAGTATAGAGCTCTGCTCAGTATACTAGAAAGAAGTCACAGCGCTTGAGCCCCTTCAAAAACAGCTAACGGGTGGGGGTGCCAAGAATAGGACTGATATTCATGTCCTAATGTATCCTGAGAATAGGTAAAAAAATTTTTAAAGGGAATCTGTCACCGGTGACCTCCCTACGCAGACACAAAGCTGTGGTCCACCTGAATAAAACACGGTTTGGTTTTTCTTTGTTGATCTGATGCTATGATATAGGGCTGCAGTAAACAATTATTTCAGTAATCGAGTATTCTACCGATTAATCGAGTACACTAATAAGAAAAAATTTATTAATAGACTGTTTTCTTTTATAAAAACTCAGACCCCCTGCCATCAGTCCCCAACACCCTTTGTTCCCCCTGTGCGATCAACCCAAGTGCATCAGTTACCCCCAGTACCATCAGCTCTACCCCCCAGTGCCATCAGCTCTCCACCACCCCAGTGCCATTAGCTCTCCACCACCCCAGTGCCATTAGCTCTCCACCACCCCAGTGCCTTCAGCTCCACCCCAGTGCCTTCAGCTCCCCCCCACCCCAGTGCCTTCAGCTCTCCCCCACCCCAGTGCCTTCAGCTCTCCCCCACCCCAGTGCCTTCAGCTCCCCCCCACCCCAGTGCCTTCAGCTCCCCCCCACCCCAGTGCCTTCAGCTCTCCCCCACCCCAGTGCCTTCAGCTCTCCCCCACCCCAGTGCCTTCAGCTCCCCCCCACCCCAGTACCTTCAGCTCCCCCCCACCCCAGTGCCTTCAGCTCTCCCCCACCCCAGTGCCTTCAGCAAGTAACTAAAATGTCCTGACGATGTGTGTACATCAGGGTCCAAAGCAGCGTTGTAAGAGCAGGCGGGTGACCACGGAGCGTGAGTAATAGCAAGCTCTTCACTCACATGGCACAAACGAATCATCGATTCGATTGATTAGAGGATTTTTTTTGTGTCGAGTTAATCGATTAATTTGAGTAATCATTTTAGCCCTACTATGATACTTTTGCTTAATATGCAAATTTTACTTTGCACCAGTTTTCAAACACACTACCAGTGCCACAAGGGTCACTAGAAAGACAGCGGGAGCTTAGGGAGTTAAATAAGTGGTCTGGAAAATGGTGCAAGAAGGAAGAGTTGGGGGTCATGGAGAACTGGGATGACTTCTCTGTCGGTAACAGGTTCTACAGTAGGGAAGTGCTGCAGCTTAAAATGAGTGGAGCTTGAGTGCAACAAAATCAATGGTGATGCCATCATTGCACCAATGGCCTAATTAGCATATTAACAAAAAGTATCATAACTGGGGAACAGCTGCTCTGGGGGAAGAATGGTGTGATGAATGGATGAGCTTTTAACTAGGATCTGGGTGGAAGGAGGGTGGTCATAAAAAGGGGGTATGAGAGTAGAAAGAGAGTGGGATACAGGAGGGGACAGCAGGGCTTGGCTAGGAAAGTATGGCGATGACTAGGAATAGGTGTACACCCAAGAAATGCAGAACTGTTGGTAACGTCAAATGTCTGCTGGAGAATGCAAGGAGTCTGACAAATAAGGCTCCATTCACACGTCCGCAATTATGCGGAACGGGTGCGGACCCATTTATTCTCTATGGGGACGGAATGGATGCGGACAGCACACAGTGTGCTGTCCGCATCCGCATTTCCGTAGCGCGCCCCTGATCTTCCAGTCCGCGGCTCCAGAGAAAAAAATAGAACATGCCATATTCTTTTTTTTTATATTCGTTTTATTGAACACACAAAGCAATCAATAATGACAGTCTCAGTACAAAGTCTAGCATCAATTGTACAACAGTGTCTTGTAGGGGTGTACACGTGACATGTGCATTATAACGCTAAAGAAAAGACAAAATAATAAAAGTATAACATTTAACAAGAAACTGCTGTGCTGTATTGTTACTTCACCTCAGTACCCGTAGCCAAAGGTTCCACCACCCCAGGACAAGCAGAAAACACCTGATCAAGGCATAATCATCCCATCTCATTTATTCCATTACCGTCTATTCCCTTCTACCCCACAATATCACTGCTGTTCACCCTGTTCTGCCCTTAAGGCCTCAGTTAATCTGTGTGCGGAGTAAGCTGTGCTCGGGGAAGAGCACCAGGTCCCCCACACCTTTTGAAATTTAGATGTACACCCCCTGTTCTTGAATACAATGTTTTCATAAGGTATTATGGCGTTGACAAGTTGTTTCCATTGTGTCAAGGAGGGCGGTCTATCACCCATCCATCTCATGGCTATCGCCTTCAGCGCCAAGAACAATACTTCCCTCAGGAATATCCTAATATGATGTGAGTACACATTCTCTTCCATTATCCCAAAGAGACAGAACTTCGGCTGCAATGGCACTGCACATCCCAATAAATCCTTGAGTAATTGAACTACCCTTTCCCAGAACGCTTGTACATAAGGGCATTCCCAAATAAGGTGCCAAAAGTCAGCATCTGTAGCCGCACACCGATGACACTCAGAGTGTGTAAGTCTACCCATTCTATTAAGCCTCAGTGGGGACAAGTAGCTCTGGTGAATTATGCATACTTGAATAAACTTATTGTTCACGGCAGGTGACACCAGTGTGGGGGATTCTAAAATGTCTGCTTCCTCTTCGCTGGTTAAATCTGGGATTCTAGCCTTCCATTTATTCAGCGCCTGAATCGGGGTGCCCTTCAGCTTAGCATCCAACAAGTTGGTATATAACGTGGAAATGAAGCCCCGCGGTCCCTGTGAGCGGATAACTCCAATCATTGGGAAATTGGACAGCGAGATTGGGGTATCCCTATAATGAGTTTGCAAGGCGTGTCTCAACTGCAGAAATCTATAGAAGGCCTGCCTAGGAAGTTCGTGTCTCTGGCTCATGGACTCGTAATCATTGAAAGTATTATTGCTGTAAAGATGGCCCAATGTGACAACCCCACGTTCCTTCCAAAATACCTTCTCTTGCATTGCCAATAAATCAGGGAACATGGGGTTATCCCAAATCGGGGTCTCCCGCAAATCCCCTCCTATTTTATGCAGACCTTTGCTAGCCTTCCAAACCTGAATGGCCACCCTATGAATTGGCAGTAACCTACGTGAGAATATACCAGGCTGCTCCAGTACCGACCACAAGCCAGAGACATCCAAAAATGTAGCTAGATGTCTCTCCTGTCTGCACAGTTCATCTCCCGGCGACAACCAAGACTTAATATTCCTTAATTGTCCAGCTAAATAATATAGGTAAACATCAGGTAAGGACATGCCTCCCTCCTTCTTAAAACGAGACAAGTTACCTATCGACAGCTTGGGCCTATTAGCGCCCCAAATAAATGGTGACATCAACGAGGTGAGATTTCGAAAGAACTTCTTCGGAACTGCATACGGTGCATGCTGTAAAATATATAAGCACTTCGGTAGGACAATCAATTTTATCAGATTGATTCTCCCCGGTGCAAATAAAGGCAAGTTCTGCCATACCCTAAACTTCTCTTTACAATACGTCAGCAAAGGTTGAATATTTAGGACATGGAAGGACATGGCATCTTTGGTGATATGCACACCCAGATATTTATAACTATGCACAATGGGCAGTTCTCCTGAGTCAAAGGAATCCTCCAGTTGGTATAAAGGACAGAGAGTCGATTTCGACCAATTTATCCGTAGTCCCGAGAATTGGCTAAACGATTCGATTGTGGTGATTACCCTGGGGAGTGTGGTCTCTGCTTGCGACATGAAGAGCACCATATCATCGGCGTATAGCCCAACTCTATCTTCATGTTCGCCTATTTGAATGCCATGATAGTGTGGGTCAGATCTTATGCGCATGGCCAACGGCTCTATGGCCAAAGCGAACAGTAATGGCGATAGAGGGCAACCCTGTCTGGTTCCTCTCTTTAGATTAAAGTTGTCTGACAGTATCCCATTCACTAATATACCTGCTCTGGGGCTTTTATATAACAACTCCACCCATCTCCTGAATTTAGGACCAAATCCGAATTTTCTCAGGACCTGGAACAGGTATGGCCATTCAACCGAATCAAATGCCTTCGCTGTGTCCAATGAAGCTAGAGCCCATTTCTCCTGCCTCTGAACACCAATCTGTGTCACTACCTGCACTCTCCTGATATTGTCAGTAGTTGACCTACCCGGCATAAATCCAGATTGATCCGGATGTACCAGTGCGGTGGCCACTTTACCCAGCCGCCCAGCCAATATTTTTGCTATAACTTTATAATCTAAATTTAGCAAGGATATCGGACGGTATGACCCGCATTCATCCGGTTCCTTGCCAGGCTTCAGAAGCACTATAATGGTCGCATCATACATTGTTGGTGGGAAACTACCATCCCTAAAGGCGGCATTATACATTTTAAGCAAAAGGGGGATGATGTGAGCGGAATATTTAACAGACACCTCTAAAGGTATGCCATCAGGCCCGGAGGCCTTACCTCTTGCCAGTTGCGAGATGGCCTCCTGTACCTCTAAGGTAGTTATGGGCGCTTCCAAACTATCTAATGCTTCCTGCGTCAAAGTTGGAAATTCCAAGTCCTCAAGATAGCGCAAAACATCCTCCATCGCATAGTTCACCCTAGAATCGTATAAGTCCCTATAATATTCCTGGAATCTAGCTGCTATAGCAGCCGGATCCAAGAGTATCTGCCCATCTGCTGCTTTGATGCGTAATATAGCTGGGGAAGCCTGACTCTGCCTAACAATGTGGGCTAACAGTTTGCTGGACTGGTTACCCAGCTCAAAATATGTCTGTTTGGAAAAAAACAATTTCCTTTGAGCTTTTTCCTTAAGCAGAGTCAAGTATTGTCTCCCTTTAGATAGCCACGCCTCCTTGTTCACATCATTGGGGTCAGCGACATAGTCTGCCTCTAATCTAGAACATTCTGCCGCCAGGCCTTCCTCCTGTCTAGCCGCCGACTTCTTGATATATGATATGGTAGATCTGAGACAACCTCTAAGATATGCTTTCATGGTTTCCCACAATAGTGCAACATTCGACTCTTCCTCATGTCCCTCCAAGAATACCCTTAATTGGTCAGGGATACGATCAGACGGTCCGAACAAGGTCAACCAAAAAGGATTAATCCGAGCTGAGCGTCTGGTCATATCCCCACCCAGCTCAAATGTCAGTTGCACCGGAGTATGATCAGATATGCCCCTAGATCCATATTCTACGCTATACACCAAGGAGCTCGCACTCGAGTTACCCAGAACATAATCAATGCGTGACAACGTACCATGACTAGCGGAGTAGCAGGAGTACCTTCTAGTATCTGGATGTTTCAGCCTCCACATATCCGTCCACCCTACCTCCTCCATCAACTCGGCTAGAGATGTCTTGCTGTTGCAATGGCTATTAGCAGCCTCCGCCGGTTGGTGCCTATCCAGGTCCCTATCTAGGGTCATATTAAAATCACCCATGCTGACTACACGAGCCGATGGATAAGAGGCTGCAAAACTCACCGCCTGCTGAACCACCTGCATGGAGAAGGGCGGAGGGACATATACGCCTATGATAACATACAGTATACAGTTTATGTAAGCAGCTACAAACACAAATCTACCTGCCGTGTCAACCTGGCACGTTTCCACCTCCCATCTAAGAGACTTGTGAACCATGAGAGACACGCCCCTAGACATATTCGTGTAACATGAGTGTTGCGCCCATTGGACCCAAGGCTTTTGTATGCGCCTTGTATTATCCACCGTTAAATGAGTCTCCTGCAGACAGAGAACATGTGGATTAAATCTCCTGACTGCCGAGAACACCATAGCTCTTTTCCTAGCGGCCCCCAATCCCCTGACATTCCATGACATTATGCGTAGTTCTGCCATAATGATGTTTTACAATGGACCGCTGACATTTTCCACGCCTCCCACCACTTTGCATTATAACTAATACAGCACATATAACATAACATGTTAACTGTCAGGCTTGTCCTGACATATACTGTGAGTGCCTGCATGGTGTAACACGTAACCATTCGCATCACTCTTGACATAGGAAGATAAAAACAATAAACCTCGTTCGTTTTGTGGCACTTCAAGTTAACGGGGTGTGCTTATGGCATTTAACCAGCAGCACCAAAGATCTTGAAGCTAATACAAAAGCAAATCCAAATATACTGACCGGGACCCAGTCCCTAACCTCTAATGGGATCCCAGGACAGAGTTCTAACCATCGGGTCAGTATGGACACTCTCAGTAAACTAGAGGACATATGCGCCATTCACACCACCCCTCCTGACCATAGTCCTCCCAGTACCTCAGATATGTAAATCAAGGGAATAACAAACAATACCCCAGGAGTCCAAATTATACTTAGGCAGTCCAGACGATACCGTTAGTCCAGTGTCCATACACCTGGGCCCTTCTTTCGCACGCAAACAATAAAGATAGATAAGAAAAGCATGGTGAGGAATGTTCCCACTATTATCTTGGGGCTCTTGCGTTTCTTCCTCTTCCATCCAACCAGTTAGTGGCTTCCTCAGGAGTATTGAAGAACCGGCTCACATCTCCATCTGCTACTCTCAGGCGAGCTGGGTATACCATGGAATAAGGCAAATTCTTCTCACGGAGCCTCCTCTTCACGACACTAAACGTGGCTCTGCGCTTCTGTAGCTCGGATGAAAAATCCGGAAAGATCATAACGGTGCAGTTTTCATATTTAAGCTCCTGTTTCGTACGCGCCAGCCGCAGTACATGATCTCTGTCCATAGAGTTCAGTAACCTTGCAAGTAAAGGTCTTGGGGGAGCCCCCGGTGGAGGAGGTTTGGCGGGAACGCGATGTGCTCGTTCAATAATAAATGCCGCCGAAAATTGCGCATCCGGAAAGGAATCTCGGAGCCAGGTAGTGACAAACATACATGAATCATTGCCCTCAGCTCTCTCCAGCATGCCGATAATCCGCAGATTGTTGCGTCTTGTACGATTCTCATAATCGTCACACTTCTGTTGCCAAAAGTTTATTTTTTGCTCCAATTCCTGTACCTTATCGGGGAGCGGTTGTAGGCGGTCCTCCACGTCTGAGATCCTGTTTTCGGTCTCTTTGACACGGTCTCGGATGGCCTGCATAACATGGCGGAGTAGGCCAATATCCACCTTTACCTCCTCCAGCTTGCCCACCATAGACGTGCGGCAGACAGATATCGCTTGCAATAGTTGTTCAGTCACTTGTTTTAGAGAGGGTTCACTGGCCGGGGCTCCCACCTCCTCAGACACAGCAGCCTCAGTCGTCCTCTCCACTGACGGCATACCCGGTCCTGCGCCATCTTGATCCTCCACGCGGGCAAACTCCCGGAGCCTGTCCACAGCAGACTGCGCTTTATTACGAGCCATGCTCGGGTCACGGGTCTTTCCCGACCTCCTGCCGGTTCTAGTTGCAATGTTTGCGGTGATGAATTAACAGGATAATGTAGAAGTTAGGCGAGCTGGGTCCGGAGCTCCTCTACATGCGTCCTCACATATCAGCTTCCGGCCACGCCCCCCCCAACATGCCATATTCTTGTCCGCAATAGCGGACAAGAATAGGCAGTTCTATGGGGGTGCCAGGCGGGTGTATTGCGGATCCAAAATACACTACGGACGTGTGAATGGACCCTAAACTGGATGAACAAACGGATGAGCGCTAACTCTGTGCACCCAAAAACCCATCTCCAGTAATCTCATAACTATAACTTGTACTTCTACTCAAGAAATGGATCCAGGCAGACATCACAACTTCCTCTGGCAGAAAGATCTGTAGTCTCACTGCTCTTACAGTAAAGAATCCTGTTCTACCTTGATGTACAAACCTTCTTTCCTCTCAAGGTGAAGGATGTCCCCTTGTTATAGTTATAAGTCAAAGCATTGTCCAGTCCTAGCTTATAGCATATTTTTACAGTTGGATATCAACCAATAAGAAACAGACATGATAAATACAATACATACATACATAAAATAATAAAATGCATGATAAAACCTAAGAATTCTTACCAGAATGTGCTGGAAATCCCAATGTTTTCCCATCAAATCTTACTGGAGTTGGCTTCATAATCTTGAAGGAAGAGGAGAAAAAAGATGAACTTTTAGAAATGTTACAAACGCATACATTGAAGTGTACCTCCGCTGACGGTCTCTCACCCGCTCTGGCATTTGGTGTGGAGACACACTGCTTTACATCATACAAAGCCCATGGTGTGTCATGTGCAGGTCCTGTTAGTTAGAATTAGGGCTCATTCAGACAGCCGTATGGTGTCTGAAAAAAATGCGTATCCGATTTTTTGCGGTCAGTTCAGAATATCCACAAAAAAACGGATTGCATTGACATCAATGGAGCCACGTCCTGATTTTCACTGACAAGTATAGGACATGTTTCATTTGTTTTGCAGAAGTAGAACGGAAAAAAGGGTCCCATAAAAGTGAATAGACAAGCCTCTATAAAAAAAAAAAAAAAAAAAAGGATTTTTGTGCACAATTCTCAACAGTTGTCATATAGTTGCCTTGACACTTGTACAGCCCACAGCACTGTACCGCCTATGCCATGGGCGGACTGGGAACTTAAAGTGGCCCTGGAAAAAAAACTAAAAGTGGCCCCCTTTTCGTAGTCTGGTCCAAATTGATGGAAGGCAGAGTCAGAAATACCATATTGTGACACATTATACCGCCCCAACAGAGCCAAATACCACAGTGTATGATAAAATACTGCTAGTAGCACTAAATATATCCCCATACATCCACTGGCTGGCCGAGAGGAGGGCCCAGGTGGCTCCCTGGGCATCGGTCCACCAGGAAATTTCACTGTAAGGTCTATGGCCAATCCGCCCCTGGCCTGTGCACACAACCGTTGTTTTGGTCCGCATCCGAGCCGCAGTTTTTGCGGCTCGGATGCGGACCCATTCAGTTCAATGGAGCTGCAAAAGATGCGGACAGCGCTCCGTGTGCTGTCCGCATCCGTTGCTCCATTCCGTGGTCCGCAAAAAAAATAACCTGTCCGATTCTTGTCCGTTTTGCGGCTCGGATGCGGACCAAAACAATGTCTGTCCGTGCCGTTCCGCAAAACACACAATGGTCGTGTGCATGTAGCCTAAGACTGGATGGTAGAGCTTCAATGGACATAACTATCGTACTGGATAATGGACTTCAACTATCGTACTTCCTGCTCTTGAAAACAGAAAATCTAAATATCAGAGGAACAGACTGTAAGGGATTATTAAAGGAGCACTCCGAGAAAATGTTTTATGTTTTGATCCTTTTGTAATGTACATCAAGTAAAT
This sequence comes from Bufo gargarizans, assembly GCF_014858855.1. Classification (NCBI taxonomy): domain Eukaryota; kingdom Metazoa; phylum Chordata; class Amphibia; order Anura; family Bufonidae; genus Bufo; species Bufo gargarizans. Next base: position 189,565,273 of record NC_058084.1, read on the forward strand.
CGTAGTGTTGTCAATTTTCTTACCAAGAGCCTTATTCCTGGTTTGTCACCCTCCGTTCCTCTATAGGAATGCATACAGAGAATGACTTCCGGACCACATTATCGACCCCGGGGGAGATTTATCAAACCTGGGGCTTAGGAAAATTGTCCTAGTTCCCCATAGCAACCAATCAGATCCCACCTTTTATTTTTCAGAGCTCCTATGCAGGTCACATGGTACAACGGGGGAATGGAGGCCGATAAATCAGGAATCATAGGCCGCCATTTTACACTGCCAGAGTCTGCGCCTAATTTATAAAGAGGCGCAAGTCTCATCCTAAATTAGGTGTATCCTCTGTAAATCTGTGCACAATATGCCCTTATTTGCTCCAGCAAACTGCTCAAAGTGAAGCTGAATGTATCTAGCCTGCTGGCCCTAGCTTCTCCCTTCGTCATGCCCCCTTTTCGGGAAAGGGAGGTGTAAAAATGCCTCTTGTAACAAAATTTGTCACAAGTGCCGTTTACACTAAAGTTTTTTGCGTTCCATATACGGGCCATTTTTGCATTCCGTATACAGAATTAATTTCAATGGGGTCGCAAAAGATGCGGACAGAACTCCATGCGCTGTCCGCATCCGTTGCTCCGTTCCATGACCCCGCAAAAATTATGAGACAAGAATAGGCATCTCTATAATGGGCCTCCTGTTCCATTCTGCAAACTGCGGAAGGCACACGGGCGGCAGCCGTAATTTGCGGACCGCAAAAAACGGTAGAGTCAAGCCATAATTCGGGGTTTGCAACATTGTTTCCCACTGAAAACTGGCACAAGGAGATGATACATCTTCCCCACAGTGCTTGGTAAGAAAATGAATGGCACTATATATCTGATGTACATTACAGTTGGATCAAGAGAAATAAAAATTTCCGGGGTGCTTCTTTAATTATTTGAACTTTTAGCCCCAATACATTCAATGGCAATCATGCTGTCTTCTTGGATACCTTCATAATAGAACAGACTCCTCAAACATATGAAGAAAGACACGTATGTGTAACCAGTGTATGATCTACAAAGAGAAGGGATGGAAATAAATTACCTTTGGGTTATCTAGAATAGGCGACACAATGAGATCAGAGTCTGTCAATATACGCCGTTTTATCTTCTTTTCAAGATCCTCCCGATCTGTGCACATACTCTCCACCTAGAATAGTAGACGAATACATGTCACAGTACAGAAAAACTAGGTGTCGAACAGAAAAAGTCTCAAGTAATTAGCAGAAAAGAAATCTTAAAGGGCATCTGTCAGCAGTTCTGTACCTATGAAACCAGCTGACCTGTTACATGTGCGCTTGGCAGCTGACGTCATCTGTGTTGATGCCATGTACATATGTGCCTGTATTGCTGAGAAAAATGAAGTTTTAATATATGCAAATAAGACTCTAGGAGCAACGGGGGCGTTACCGTTACACCAAGAGGCTTTACTCTCTCTGTAACTGCTGTGCCCTCTGCACTTTGATTGACAGGACCAGGCAGTGTAAATGTGATCACCCCTGGTCCTGCCAAATGGCGCAGCAGTTGCAGAGAGAGCAGAGGGTTTATGTGTAACGGTAACGCCCCCATTGCTCCTAGAGGCTCATTTGCATATAATAAAACTTCTTTGTTCTCAGTAATGCGAGCACATATGAACATGGGACCAACACAGATCCGTTTTGACAAATGCATTGAAATACCGGATCCGTCTCTCCGGTGTCATCCGAAAAAAACTGATCCGGTATTTATTAATTTTCACATTTTTAAAGGTTTGGGCGTGCGCAGACCGTAAGACCGGATCAGTCAATGCGGCACTCATACATTTCAATAGAAATGAATGCCGGATCCGGCATTCCGCACAGAGAAAACACTGCAGCAAGCTGCGGTAATTTCTCCAGACAAATACCGTAAAGGGACTGAACTGAAGACATCCTGATGCATCCTGAACGGATTGCTCTCCATTCAGAATGCATGGGGATAAAACTAAAGCGTTTTTTTCCGGTATTGAGCCCCCGGGAAGGAACTCAATGCCGGGAAACTTTGACGCAAGTGCGAAAGTACTCTTAGTCAATGGATCCACAAAAAAAATGCAGATGCAACACGGACAGCATCCGTATTTTTACAGTGGTGTGCATGAGGCCTAAAGCCTGAGATACCGGCCTGAATTCCTGCTGAGTGTAGGAGCGCACGGCGTCACTGGTTGCTATGACGCTGTGCGCCTGCTGCTGTATTATCTATACGAGTGTATTACTGTACAGCAGCGGGTGCACAGCGTCATGCAACCAATGATGCCGTGCGCTCCTGCACTCAGCAGGAATTCAGGCCGGTATCTCACGGTCCGTGCTCCACGGATGTGTGCATGAGGCTTAACAGTACAGAAAGTCATATTTTACTAGTTTTATTATTACAAATGCCTGAAGCACCTTTTCCTTTTCTTTTTTTCATTGCTTTGCTGCTGTCATAGAAGAATTTTTTTTTTATTTTTTTTTACAATGCACTTTGGTATAGGCCTGGTGTATATGGCGTAAGATAGCTCACCAATACAGACACTGGTAAGAAGATTACATCATGTACCTTTCTAGCAGGTCAGAGAATACCGTTTTTGGCGGGAGTTCTTCTTTAAGACCGGCGTCTAAAACACCAGTCTTAATAAATGTGCCCCATTGTTTTGTGTGCAGCAGATCAGCCTGTATAAACAGGGATCCACTGCCCAAAAACAATGAAACGTTTGGGGAGAAGCGATCGTTGTAGTGATCGCTCATCCCCATACAGGAGATGATTGCACCATTTTGTTTGTTCCTGATAATTGCCTGGTAAATCAATCAGTCCATGTAAAAGGACCTTTACCGTTACTTGTCTATCTACTGGGGGTGGATTGGGGTTATTATGCTGTTTTACATGAATATGTAAGTAATAGGTAAAATGTTTAACCCCCTTAGTGACCAGGCACATTACTTTTTTTTTTTTATCACATTCCAAGTGCTATAACTTTTTTGTTTTTTCATCAATGTACCTGTATGAGGTTTTGTTTTTTGCAGGACAAGTTACAGTTTTTAATGCACCATTTGGGGTTCATGTAATGTAAAAAGGCGGATTAGGAAAACAAGTGTGAATTTATGCACTAGATTATCGGAGATTGGTCATCGATTGGTGACCGGACTTGGCCAGTGATTGGCTGAGTGGACATTTCCCGCATGTTGAGAGGAAACAGGAAGCAGAACCCAGTGGAGAAAAAAAAAAATAATGGAGCGGCGCTGGATTGGTAAAGCGAATATTTGCTTTGCGCTCGGACAATCCCTTTAAGCTAGATGAACGTCTGCCATTTTCCATTTTTACTATGTAACTATTATGAACCTGAAAAAATCTACACTGTGACTGAAAACCATTGCATATATAGGGGGTTCCTCTTCATTCAAAGAAGACAGAGCAAATGGGATTTTCACCCATAAAAGGGAATGGGACAAAGACAAGTTGTCAGGCTGACTTCACTATGGGGTCACCTACATATTTAGGTGGAAGTTTTTCTGCCAGTGCCTCCTGGGACCATATGATTGTCTGCATGATGAATCCAATGTAAAGGTCTGGTCACTGCCGCAATAGAGTAATTACGTTACGTCAACCTCATAAGCTGCATTCCCGGCTCAGGAACAATAAGTGGCAAATTATCTACTAGTGAGGATGACAAGGAGCCGAGCGCTTGTAACGCAGACTGTACATACTACATACAGGACAGAAGCGGAGAGGTTTTCTTGACCAAGTTCATATGTTGGCAAAGAGATCAGCAACATAGAGACACGGGATTTCATAAAGTACGTTTTCAGATTAACCAGATTTAAGAGGAGTGAGCTTTGGCTGACAAAAAAATTATATATTATGTAACATGGACAATGATAAACTATTATAAGTGAATCTTAATATACTTTAGAACTGTAATTTTATATAGGAGAAAACAGATAGTTCTCTGTAAAATCTTCACCTCACTAAATACTCTATTAGAGGACCAGACGCATGGCAACTTATGTCATACATTATAAATTATAGCTTATACTTTCTGCAACTTGGGTCATTTTTTAAAACATTTTAACCAGTTTATTTTTGGGAAATTAACAGTCTTATGTTCCTTGCATATTAGTATTAATAGTATCACTCCCATTTTGTTACAAAACTGTAAATCACTGATAAGAGGAGAAGAGGAAATAATTTTGTCTGGAAGCAATGTTAAATACATACATATATAAAATAGCTAAATGAAATATAATTATGGTTTATGATTCATTTTGACAGAAAATACTTTTTTATGATGTCCCTACTCAACTCTGCATAATACGTTACAACTAGTAAAAGGTGCAACAGTGACACCTGCAGCACGCATGAAGGTACTGCCTCACACCCCAACAAGGTCGCTCCAAACCTACAGTACAGCACACAGGGAAAACGTGCAGAAATATCAGATTATTCACTAATATATATAGCTGATGGCCAGCAGTTTTATTTCTCAATCTATTCTTAAGGGAAAGCAAGCAACAAAATGTATAGACAGCTTACAACAAACATATCCATATCAATTTATGGTTTCCTAGATTATTTAGGACACAAGAAATTAAGACACAAGAGATGGATTCACATAAGAAAGATGAATGTATGTAAAGAATTATTTTTTCCTTCCTGTATATATTCTAAAATGTAGGAGAGGAATTCCATTAGGAATTCAAGAAAGAACAGCCGATACAAGCGTAGTTATTTCCCCAATTCATGGTACACATTTTATTGCACATACACTACCGGAAATTTAATAAAGAACACCTAAAAAACATAATTGGGCTGAGACTGATAAAGTATAAGCCGTTAGTGGTGATTGGTCAGTGATCACACAGCCAGTGTGGAGCACCCTTTATTTTGGGTTCTGCAGCAGGGTACATGTTGAGACAGGGGCACATTAATACTAGGTGGCTACAACACAGGCTGCCCCTCTCACACGGTAATGGTCATAACAGATGCCGGATATCTCCAGTGGTATGTCATGCCAAGCTCTTTTCCCTAGTTCAGCCAAGGTGGTTGTTGGCTGCAGTGCATGGGAGATCCCTTACCCCATCCAGTCCTACAGTCAGGTCTATAAATATTGGGACCTCGACACAATTCTAACATTTTTGGCTCTATACACCACCACAATGGATTTGAAATGAAACAAACAAGATGTGCTTTAACTGCAGACTGTCAGCTTTAATTTGAGGGTATTTACATCCAAATCAGGTGAACGGTGAAGGAATTACAACAGTTTGCATATGTGCCTCCTACTTGTTAAGGGACCAAAAGTAATGGAACAATTGGCTTCTCAGCTGTTCCATGGCCAGGTGTGTGCTATTCCCTCATTATCCCAATTACAATGAGCAGATAAAAGGTCCAGAGTTAATTTCAAGTGTGCTATTTGCATTTGGAATCTGTTGCTGTCAACTCTCAAGATGTGATCCAAAGAGCTGTCACTATCAGTGAAACAAGCCATCATTAGGCTGAAAAAACACAACAAACCCATCAGAGAGAGCAAAAACATTAGACGTGGCCAAAACAACTGTTTGGAACATTCTTAAAAAGAAGGAATGCACGGGTGAGCTCAGCAACACCAAAAGACCCGGAAGACCACGGAAAACAACTGTGGTGGATGACCGAAGAAAACACCCTTCATAACAGTTGGCCAGATCAAGAACACTCTCCAGGAGGTAGGTGTATGTGTGTCAAAGCCAACAATCAAGAGAAGACTTCCCCAGAGTGAATACAGAGGGTTCACCACAAGATGTAAACCATTGGTGAGCCTCAAAAACAGGAAGGCCAGATTAGAGTTTGCCAAACGACATCTAAAAAAGCCTTCACAGTTCTGGAACAACATTCTATGGACAGATGAGAAGATCAACTTGTACCAGAGTGATGGGAAGAGAAGAGTATGGAGAAGGAAAGGAACTGCTCATGATCCTAAGCATACACCCTCAATAGTGAAGCATGGTGGTGGTAGTGTCATGGCGTGGGCATGTATGGCTGCCAATGGAACTGGTTCTCTTGTATTTATTGATGATGTGACTGCTGACAAAAGCAGCAAGATGAATTCTGAAGTGTTTCGGGCAATATTATCTGCTCATATTCAGCCAAATGCTTCAGAACTCATTGGATGGCTTTACAGTGCAGATGGACAATGACCCAAAGCATACTGCAAAAGCAACCAAAGAGTTTTTTTAAGGGAAAGAAGTGGAATGTTATGCAATGGCCAAGTCAATCACCTGACATGAATCCAATTGAGCATGCATTCACTTGCTGAAGACAAAACAGAAGGGAAAATGCCCCAAGAACAAGCAGGAACTGAAGACAATTGCAGTAGAGGCCTGGCAGAGCATCACCAGGGATGAAACCAGCGTCTGGTGATGTCTATGCGTTCCAGACTTCAGGCTGTAATTGACTGCAAAGGATTTGCAACCAAGTATTAAAAAGTGAAAGTTTGATTTAGGATTATTCTTCTGTCCCATTACTTTTGGTCCCTTAACAAGTGGGAGGCACATATGCAAACTGTTGTAATTCCTACACCGTTCACCTGATTTGGATGTAAATAACCTCAAATTAAAGCTGACAGTCTGCAGTTAAAGCACATCTTGTGCGTTTCATTTCAAATCCATTGTGGCGGTGCATAGAGCCAAACATGTTAGAATTGTGTCAATGTCCCAATATTTATGGACCTGCCTGTAGATATTCTTGCTGTGGGAGAGATATGGCGATCAAGCTGGCCAGAGGAGCTGCTGGATACCCTGAGGAGTACATTGTGCTGCAGGAGCAGTGTGTGGCATTGTCATGTTGGAAAACCATGTCTCCTAAGGCCTAGTTCACACTGGCGAGCCAGAATCAGAATCGATCCTACTCAAAGACAAGGTATAATGGAATGATTAGCCCTTGAGAAGTAGCCTAAGATCAGCTCACCTGAATGAGATGAAATAACACTCCGTGCACAAAAGCAGGGCTGACTCTCTGAGGTAAACATCCAATAAAAGGTGAAGTTGCCCAGCACTCAAAGGGGCTCCATTTAAAATACAGAGGGGAAGGGGGGCTGTAGCTGCTGGCCAATGAAAATAATTAACCCCTAAATGTATAATCGTGGCACCTGAGGGGTTAAATTGAGGCCAGATGCCAGCTGTATGATACAGAAGGCAACCGCCGCATATGGCACTGGCTCACAGCAGCAGCCCACTCCATATATTTGTATTTAGGGGTTAATTATTTTAATTAGTGGCGCAGTCCACTCCATACATTTGTATTTAGGGGTTAATTATTTTCATTAGTGGCGCAGTGGCAGCTTCAGAGCACCCTCACGTTCTAATTGGCGGCCGCGTCACAGTGGGGAGGGAGGGACTCCTTCACTGTGCTGTCAGTGAGAGCATGGCATGCGCTGAGCGCCATGTTCCCTAATGAGAAAAGATACTAAGCTGTGCATTAGCGCAGCCTAGTATTGAGAGAAAGCAAATCCTGGCATCATATTGATGTGGGTGAAAAAGTATCGCTTGGGTATCGAAAGTTCAATACCGGTGCAACCCTACTGCCTGGCTGTGGTAATCAAAGTGCAGAGGCAACGCCCTCGTTGCTCCTAGAGGCTCATTTGCATATATTAAAACATCATTTTTCTCAGCAATGCGGGCACATATGAACATGGGACCAACACAGTTGCCTTCAGCTGCCAAGCGCACATACAACAGGTCATTCAGTTTCATAGATACAAATCTGATGACAGATGCCCTTAAAGTTTTTCAGGTTTTCTTTTTCCATTTTCCATTTTCCAGTAGTGTATATTTAAAGAGTTTTTTTTTTTGTTTTTTTAATCTTGCTCTCTATTGTGTAATGATGATTTATCTCCGTTTGAGTCTTCTCTGGTGTCAGTTTCCCCTTTTATCTAGTTTTTATTGTTCTTGTACCTCTCTCCACTTTGCTTACACCCCTGCTTGTTTGTTTCCGGTTTTAGCTTGCAACCAAACCTCACAGGCATAGCTTGGCTGTTTTACCAAGCCATAGACCCAATCCCAAGAACACCCCCCTGCTTCTGTTACCTCCTACACCTACTCATGTCCAACATGTGGAAACACGTCCACACAATTCTTAAGCGTAGGCCCAGTTCACACTTCAGTTATTGTCAGCCAAAACCAGTAGTGAAGCCTACTCAGAGATCCGGTATAATGGAAAGATTTCCTCCTGTTCTGTGTTTTTGACCCGCACCTGGTTTTGGCTCACAATCACCGATCATTGATGGAAATAACTCCGTCTTAGCTGTTCGGCCTCTTTTACAACTCATTCGTCACAGGACAGTGAACACACTGCTTGCGGCTCCGTAGAGAGTGGATTTACTTCCCAGCCTCTATAGTGCATTTTCATACTCCTTGTGGGGGGAGACATACCGCGGACCTACAGTAACTGGTGCTGGACTGTCAGGAACAAGCAGGCGCACTGTGGTTATGAGAACTGATGAGATTGCTCGACTTACTGACCACAAGTAGTACTTATGTATGGACAGAGCAAGCGCAGCGATTGCCCACTCAGACAGCAGCGGTGCAGGTGCATACCAGCAGTACAGACGAAGAGAGAGTACGCTTCGCATCTGCATGTCCGTTCCATGCCGTCCGCAAAATTATACAACATGTCCTATTCTTGTCCGCATTACAGATAAGGATAGGACTATTCTATTAGGGGTTGGACGTTCCGTTCCACAAAATGCGGAATACACACACCCTTTATCTGTGTTTTGCGGACCACAAAACAGCCAACAGTCATATGCATGCCCTTAGAAAAAAAGAGTTGACGCATGTCACATGACCACACTTGGAATAAGGGAAGACCGGTAATAACCTGACGTTAATAAAACAATGGTTATAGATATTGTAGTTGATGTAAAGGTACTTGTAGGAAGGTGAACAACCCCCTGTGTTGTCCCTATAATCTATACTGAGTATAAATTAAAGAGAACCTTTCACCGCTCCTGACACGCCTGTTGTAATAGCTACATACATTCCCCAGTGTTACCAGTGGTGGGTGTGGCTAACTCTGTCCAATCAGTGCTGCTCTTGTCAGACTGTGCAGGGACACACCCCCGACTAGTAACATCCATCTGTACATAACATAGAGCCATAAGAATAGAGGCTCCAGAATCATCATTACATGGGGATGCAAGTAGTTACTAAACCTGACTTATCTGGAGAGGTGACAGGTCCTCTTAAATTACAGTTAGATCAGGCAAAACAGAAGAATTTTTCAACTGGAGTAATTTTTTTACAACTTGCTCCTGTGTCTAGATAATTTGAGGACCTTTTAAGGTCCTTTTACAGGGACCGATAATAAGGGATGAGCGTTTGTATAAACGTCCTTCCCGATTCTTGGTCTGTGTAAAAGGTTTAGGCGATTGCTCCAGGAAACACTTGTTCATTTGTCAGAACTATTGAGTATGAATAAAGTCCATAATTATAAGGCCTATATAAGTGTATGGACATGAGCCTAAGGGACAACCATTTTGTCTTATTTTAAGGCAGAGTGAATTCAGGATTTTTTTTTTACTCTGAAATTGCTAACCTAAGGTTTACGATATATACCAAAGTGTTTACCTAAGTCTGTTTTGTGAGAAGGAGATGTCCCAAGGTCTAATGAAATGTGATGGCCTAGATAAGACAATGTATTTGAATTCTGATGATTTTAGTAAATAGAAAGACTCTAATCTTTCTTTGTGATTTTTATATTAATCAATATAGGAGTAGATTGATTTTATATAAATCAATTCTAATAGGTGTGCTGAATATATAGTATATATATAAGAGTATAGTCCTCATAGATATATTCAATTGTAAGATTAGAAATGAGGTATAAACTCCTCTGTCATGTTTAGAATCTGTCTCAGTGGAACACACAAATTAATTATTTATTTCCTGGAATGGAAAAATGTGGACACAGGTGATCATGAACAAACCCTGTCTCCTCCACGAACAATAAATTGAGATAGCCCTATTTATCTTGATTTAATCAAGTTTGGTCAAAAGACTTAAGGATACACAAGTTAGTTGACCAAGTATAAAACTCATTGTCTCTTAAAGATCTTCTCAAGGTTTCGTCTGAAACCTCAGATTACATTTTATTGCTAGTATATGAAAAAGAGAAATAAATTAATGCTTCGATTTTTGTATGGAATACTAGTGCCATCTAGTGTTAGGGTAACAAAGATCTAGGGTATATTTTTCCCTAGAGGGAGGTTCTATTAATTATAAAGTGAGGTCACTAGTTAATGATAAAACTTGGCCAAGCCCTTTCTAAGAGAGGATAAAAAGATGGTATGGGCTGACAGGAGAGAGAGCTCTCTCTCTCTCTGAACATCATCTTGACCATCTTGCCAGTCATTGGAGGCAGCCATCTTAGAACCATTGAAACTGATTTCTGCTAGCTGACATTTTGGTATAGTATAACCTTACCTATATTTTATAGGATAATTAATTAATATAATACATATCTATAGATATATTCAATTAACCATACTTTGTGTATAGTATCTGTTTTGGAATAAGATTGGGGTGTACCTGCAGCATCATCCTGAAAATTAATCCAATACAGGGAGATTAAAAATATACTAGTGAAAACACGGTATTATCTCCAAGGAACTGAATTCAGTTCTAGACCAGTATGGTTGATAATATATATATATTTATATAGATAAAAGATAAACCAGATTTGGGTTTAATCGGACATTTGTCGGCTGAGAGAAATCAAGTATTAAATTGACTTTTAATATAAGTGAGGGGTATTATTATAAGAAGGCATAATTGTGTATATATAGATATATGTTCTCAATTATTTTTGTCTTTACCACTATTTTGCATATCATTGATTGAATTTTATTACCGCCAATTTTATTATATATATTATTTTGCACTATAAATTGTATTAATAAATTACATATATATTTTGTCTGTAACTGTAACTGGGTTTTGTCTTCAATTCAACGCAGATCACGAGCTTGTTTTAGCTTGATATTTATGATAATAAGTTAGAATCTCCTTTATTACCGATTTTAATTTATTCACATAAATCATATAGACTGTCAATCGGAGACAGCATAAATATTCCGACATTAAATTGGAGGTCCCTACCGAGATCTGCTTGTAATAGAAACAAAATTTTGGGGTGCAAAATATATATTTGATAAAGTTATTGTGGTACTTGTAGTGCAACAAGTAAAAAAATGTCTGATAACAATGGCGAGGCTAGCCAAGGCATGCAGGCTGCTGCTGCAGTGGTAAAGACTGATATGCATGATAGAAAGACTCAAGAATTAATTGAATATATTGTGTTGGGTCATATGCATGACAGGTTGGATATTAAGAGAGAGTTAAAGGATTGGAGGTTTGAATTGGAAAAGAGAGCTGTAGAATATGCAGATGATATCTGGTCTGATAAATCCCGATTTGCTGATTATCTCTGTCACATTTCCCAAGCTAAACATAAGAAAGATAAGGATTCATTAATCCTTCAATCTTGGCCTGAATTTGTATATTTAGTTATTGAAATAGCAAAGCAATTAGAAAAAGCAAAATATAAAAATGTTGAACAGGCATATGAAATTGATAAATTTCAAAAAGATTTATCTGAAATGGAAAATAAGGCGGCCATGGTTTCTGGTGAATTAGCACAATGGTCTGCTAAATTATCAGAATATAATGACAGAGACCGTCAACAGCAAGAAGTTATTAGGACTCTGGAATGGAAATTAAGTCAGGCTACTAATGAATTGTCTAAATGTCAATTGTCTATGGTGGATCTAGATGAGGAATGTAAAAAGTTGTATAAGGAGGAGGGGAAACCTGTTTGTTCTGTATTACAGCACACAAAGTTTTCAGCTGCACAGAAGAAGACATGCGATCCTGCTCATAAAAGGAAGGAGGAGGAGTTGAGGACAAGTTTAACTGCTGAGCAGGAAAACCATTTCAATAATCATTCCAAATATCTTTGTTCCATACAAGAAATAGATAATAGATATTATATGGAAGTTGAATTATTTGATAATTTCTCGCCAATAATAGCCTTGATAGATACAGGTAGCCAAGCAACTTTATTATCTGTAAAATACTTTCAACAATTGCAGGATGTATCTTCTAACAGGTATAAGTTAAAAAGTTTTAATGCTAACCTGGTAAGTGTCTCAGGCAATGCCCTCAAGGTTTTAGGTAAAGCTTGGCTGGATTTTAAAGTAGGAAACAAAGTAATTAGCCATCCTACATTGATTGTGGATATGCCCATTGATAGATTAATTATTGGCATTGATTTCCTGAAAAGATTAAGTCCAGTTATTGATTTTATTAATAAGGTGATATGGTCTCAAGTGAGGATGCCCATTAATTATGAACAATCACAATCCTATCACAATAGGCGTAACTGCCATGTGATAGAGGAAAGGCCGGATTCCATTGAGGTACATTTCCGAAATAGCCAAGTCCCTGATGTCTCTTTCCTGCAAATCACTCCAAATTCCACTATAGGTGAACAGGAAGATAACACCATATGTGTGTCTCCTGAACGAGTAAAAGATGTCTGTTTGGAAGGGGATGTTCTTACAATCCACCTACACCCAGAAACTACTGACCCTATTGGGTTTAATGGTCACGAACAATTCCTAGTGGGAATGGAAAAGGTGGATGATGAGATGTTCTTCCCAGTACAGGTGAATGACTTAGGAAGAACTAAGAGGGCTAAATTGGATTTGCGCCATGAAAACAGTTATATTAGTAGGGATCTACTAAATCAAGTGGCCAATTCTAAAGTGATTCGATATCCAAATCCACAAGATAATTGGATACATGACTTAGATAATGATTCTGATGATCATAATATAATTGCAAAATGTATATTAACCATTTCTATTGCAGGAAAATCGTCTACTCATTTATTCCTGGTGCTTGATGAACCCAGATATCCTATGTACATTGGCAACGATATTTTACATCGTTTTGCTATCCATGTGGATATAGTGAATTCCACATTGTGGACAAGATTAAAAGGGAATCCTGAAGGTTTTATGGATGAACATGAAGCACTCAAGTCATCCCAGATACTGCCTTATGCAGTCAGTGTATTAGTGCCACGAGATATAATCATCCCTCCAGGTACTAATAATTTCCTGTTACCCATTCAGGTATCAAAAGGCCAAAAATTAAAGAAGGGTGATGCATTAATATGCCTATCAAACAGAATGCAACAATTAGGTATTTCAGTAAATCATACCCCTATGGTGAATTTACAAACCTTTAAAACCCAAATAATTGTGAATAATGGTATGCCAAATGAAGTTCATTTGTCTAAAGACACTATCATTGGTATGGCATTAGATTCAGATTATTATACTTTTGGGTTTCAGAATATAATTATTGGCCTAATACCTGAATCGTATCTAACAGAAGAACAATTGGTTGAACAAACATTTTATTCTTCTCCTGAAGGATTGTTCACCATTAGTTCAGTATATCCTTTTAATCTTGAAGAAGGTACCTGTAAGGTAGAGGAATCCTCTCTTACCTTTGATCATACAATCAATGAGCAGGAAGCCCAGGAATATCATGAGTTTGCTGAAAAAGCAGGTAAGTCAAATCATGACCTCACTGACAGGTTGGAGGAAACCTATGAAATAGGTCAACCAGAAGTTTTTCCAGGGTTTATGGAAATGGTCCAGCAACAAATCTCATTAGCTGATGGATGCTCCAATGACCCAGAGCGACAACAACTAAAGGAAGTTCTCTTAGAATTCAAGGATATCTTTGCTAAAGATTCCTTTGATTGTGGTCTGACTGACATACACATGGCCAGGATCCAGACTGATCCTGAGGCACCTCCCGTTTATATCAAGCAATATCGTCTTCCACTAGCTTGTTACGACTCGCTAGCGGAAATAATCCAAAATCTCAAGGAGAGAGGTATTATAAGACCAGTACACAGTTCTTATAACAATCCTATTCTTGGAATTCTTAAACCGAATGGTCAATGGCGTTTATGTGCTGATCTTCGTCAGCTAAATAAACGTGTATATATGTCCGGCTGGCCCGTGCCATATATAGACCAATGCTTGGTACAAATGCAAGGCGCTAGGATCTTTACCACCTTAGATTGCGCTCAGGGATATTGGACCATCAAAGTAAGCCCTGAAGATCAATACAAATTAGCCTTTACTTTTGGTAAAGAACAGTTTGCCTGGACTAGACTACCGTTTGGGTACATAAATTCAGGTCATGAATTTGCTGTATTTTTACATAAGGCTATGCCTGATGCCACAGAAAGAGGAAATTTAACTTATGTAGATGACATTTTGATGAAAAGTACTTCATTTGACCAGCATATTCAAGAAATTAGGCATGTACTGAATCAGTTGAAAGAGGCAGGTGTGAAAATTTCTTTACAGAAAGCCCAGTGGTGTCGAACTAAGGTAAATTTCCTTGGACATGAGGTTACCTGTGAAGGCCTGAATCCCCAGAAGAAAAAGGTGGAGGCTGTTATGAAATCTAAAACGCCTACCAACATTAGTGAATTAAGATCATTTCTGGGTATGATGAATTACTCCCGTAAATTCATTGATAACTATGCTGAGATTAGTAAACCATTGCTGACATTGTTAAAGAAAGGTGTACCCTGGACATGGGGGGAGGATCAGGAACAAGCTATGTCTGAGCTTAAAAGGAGACTCACCCAAGCCCCATGTCTAGCTTATCCCGAGGGGGGTAAACCCTTTTATCTGGAAACTGGTTTTACAAATCTTAGTATTAGTGCTGTCTTATGCCAAAAACAAGATAAATTGCATAAAGTTATAGCTTATGCAAGTAAATCACTGTCACCAGTAGAAATAAAGTTTAGCAACTGTGAAAAAGCTTTACTAGCCACAGTCTGGGCGCTTCAAAACTTTAGAAGTTTTGTACAGGGTGAGAAAATCATTGTTGAAACGGCCCATCAACCCCTACAATATCTACAGAGTGATAAAATTAGGGATGGTAACTTGTCTAACAGCAGGATCACTGCTTGGACCTTGTCTTTACAAGGATGGCCGTTGGAAGTTCAGTATAAGCAAAATAAAAAGTGTCCAGTAGCCCAAGGACTTGCTGAATTGCATAATTGCGCTGCTAATTCTCAAACGGAAGAACTGATAGATGATTTTCTAGAGGAACAAAAATCTTCCCCTTACAAAGTGTATGAAGACGACTATTGCTCTCTACTCCCCTGTGCGTACATAGATGGTTGTGCTTACCATGCCATTGTAGGGGATGAAAGAAAACTAGTGGCAGGAATTGGAATTACGTGGATAGATGGGTGCCCGAGTATTTCAATAGGTTATAGTATTGGTGCTAAGAGTAGCCAGGTAGCCGAATTAGCAGCTGTCTACCAAACCGTTAAAATTGCTATAGAGCACAATATAAAGGAATTCGTCATTGTTACTGATTCAAATTATGTGCGGAACAGCTTTGTAGAATATATGCCCACATGGAAGAGGAGTCATATGTTACGGTCCAATAACAAACCAGTGAAACACGCCAAGTTGTTTTGTGCCATAGATGAGCTAGTCCGACATAATGATCTAACCATTTATTGGAAAAAGACTAAAGGTCATTCCAAAACCCAAAATAAAGATAAAGAGGGTAACGACCTAGCTGATAAACTAGCTAAACAAGGAGCCATAAGTGGTGATCATGTGAATATAGATCATTTACTAGAGATGATTCCCATTGACGCTATCACTAGACAACAGGCTAAGGCCCAAACTGAAAATAGTATAGTTCAATGGAGCCAAGAATCTTCTAGTGAGGATCTGATTAAAAGCCAGAAGGAAGATGTTATATTGGGAATCTTCTATAAACATATTGAGGATCCTAATAATAATCCCATATCGGAGGATAATTATACCCAAAAAGAAGACCTCCGATTACTTATGAAATCCAAATCCCAATTTAGTATTCAGGATGGGTTATTAATGAGAACCTCTAAAAATGGTATTCAGCAGTGGGTAGTTCCTACTACATTTAGAGGTTTAATGTTACAGCATGCCCATGATGCACCTACAGCTGGTCATCGTGGAGAAAAGATTACATATGAGTCACTACGTGATTATGCCTACTGGCCTCATATGTTAAAGGATGTCCAGAGTTATTGTCAAGGTTGTTTGGTATGTGCGCAATTTCAACCGCAAGGTCCTAAACATCGTGCTCCACTTCAGAAGAAAGGTTTTTCATTACCATGGTCTGACATCCAAATTGATTTTATTGGTCCTGTTACCCGGTCATCCCGAGGAAATAAATACATGTTAACCGTCACTTGTGTGTTTACAAAATGGGTAGAGTGTCTACCGGCCCGCAATAACACAGCCGAGACCTGTGCATTTTTGTTGATTAACCATGTATTTTCCAGATTTGGGTTACCATTAAGGATTGATTCAGATCGTGGATCACACTTTGTAAGTGAGGTAATGGCGAAGATGTGGAAGATGTTGGGTGTGAAGAGAAAATTACACATTGCTTATCGTCCAACATCTAGCGGATCCGTTGAGCGCTATAACCAGTCTATTGTCAACATCCTTAAGAAATATGTTAAGGAGTCGGGTAAAGACTGGGATATAAGGTTACCATTAGTACTCATGGCCATTAGAGCTACTCCAAGTACGGCTACCCAGATGTCACCTTTTGAGCTGATGACAGGAAGAAGAATGGTACTTCCTCAACATCTGTTGTATCGCACATCAGATCATAACCTGATCAATGCAGCCACGACACATCAGTATGTGGAGGACCTTCGTAAGTATCTTCAACACGCGTTTGCTTTCGCGCAGAAGAATCTTGAGAAAGCCGCCGTAAGTAACAAAACTTATTATGACTTGAAAACGACCAAAAAGGAATATGAGGTAGGAGATAGAGTGTATCTCTATAACTTTGCCCGGGATCGGGTAAAAGAAAGAAAATTTCTCCCATCATGGAAAGGTCCGTATGATGTAATTGATAAAATATCACCTGTAGTTTATAAGGTGAAAATTAATACCAAAGATGGTTTCATCGAGAAATGGGTCCATGTAAATCAATTGCGAGTATGTCATCCAAGATCAGAACTGAGAATCATAGAAGATGACGCTGAATAAGAGAATGAATAAGGATGCGTTAATCTGATTTCTCTCAGTTCACAGATGTTCCAATTCTGGGGTTTCCATATAAAGCATTTTACATAGCAACGCTAGGGAAACTGTATATCTCAAAAGAAAAAATAAATAAATATATATATATACTGTATTCATACTTTCATTTTCATTTATAGAAAAAGGACGGGTGGAACCAGACGTGATTCCTGGCGATGATGATGACAACAAAGATACAGATATCGTGCAGATGGTGTTGATTCAAGAGGTCCAATTAAAGACGGAACTAATCATCAACCCGAATCTACAGTCGTGTTTCAGATGTCCCAGGATTGTGAATGATGGCTAGGAAGATTATATTTCAAGAATCTTTGCGAAACTGGATCCAAGGACATTCATTGGATGAAGATACCGAATATCACCATTTTAGCTTGGGAAAGGAACCAAATTGGTACATTATGCATGAGAACAAAGTCACAGCAATAATGGCATGATTGGTGCCAAGTTTTGCATTTTTCTCACATGCTAAAACCATTGGACACAGAATCTCTGTGATAATATACTTTTCCAGGATTGACGTTATGAGGCGATAAAAGACTCAGATACAATATTGATGAACATGAAAATTCTTCCGACCTTCTCCCAGTTAGGTCTTAAGGGGATCCTTGACTAACGTGGGAAGAAGGGGGGGGATTTGTCAGAACTATTGAGTATGAATAAAGTCCATAATTATAAGGCCTATATAAGTGTATGGACATGAGCCTAAGGGACAACCATTTTGTCTTATTTTAAGGCAGAGTGAATTCAGGATTTTTTTTTTACTCTGAAATTGCTAACCTAAGGTTTACGATATATACCAAAGTGTTTACCTAAGTCTGTTTTGTGAGAAGGAGATGTCCCAAGGTCTAATGAAATGTGATGGCCTAGATAAGACAATGTATTTGAATTCTGATGATTTTAGTAAATAGAAAGACTCTAATCTTTCTTTGTGATTTTTATATTAATCAATATAGGAGTAGATTGATTTTATATAAATCAATTCTAATAGGTGTGCTGAATATATAGTATATATATAAGAGTATAGTCCTCATAGATATATTCAATTGTAAGATTAGAAATGAGGTATAAACTCCTCTGTCATGTTTAGAATCTGTCTCAGTGGAACACACAAATTAATTATTTATTTCCTGGAATGGAAAAATGTGGACACAGGTGATCATGAACAAACCCTGTCTCCTCCACGAACAATAAATTGAGATAGCCCTATTTATCTTGATTTAATCAAGTTTGGTCAAAAGACTTAAGGATACACAAGTTAGTTGACCAAGTATAAAACTCATTGTCTCTTAAAGATCTTCTCAAGGTTTCGTCTGAAACCTCAGATTACATTTTATTGCTAGTATATGAAAAAGAGAAATAAATTAATGCTTCGATTTTTGTATGGAATACTAGTGCCATCTAGTGTTAGGGTAACAAAGATCTAGGGTATATTTTTCCCTAGAGGGAGGTTCTATTAATTATAAAGTGAGGTCACTAGTTAATGATAAAACTTGGCCAAGCCCTTTCTAAGAGAGGATAAAAAGATGGTATGGGCTGACAGGAGAGAGAGCTCTCTCTCTCTCTGAACATCATCTTGACCATCTTGCCAGTCATTGGAGGCAGCCATCTTAGAACCATTGAAACTGATTTCTGCTAGCTGACATTTTGGTATAGTATAACCTTACCTATATTTTATAGGATAATTAATTAATATAATACATATCTATAGATATATTCAATTAACCATACTTTGTGTATAGTATCTGTTTTGGAATAAGATTGGGGTGTACCTGCAGCATCATCCTGAAAATTAATCCAATACAGGGAGATTAAAAATATACTAGTGAAAACACGGTATTATCTCCAAGGAACTGAATTCAGTTCTAGACCAGTATGGTTGATAATATATATATATTTATATAGATAAAAGATAAACCAGATTTGGGTTTAATCGGACATTTGTCGGCTGAGAGAAATCAAGTATTAAATTGACTTTTAATATAAGTGAGGGGTATTATTATAAGAAGGCATAATTGTGTATATATAGATATATGTTCTCAATTATTTTTGTCTTTACCACTATTTTGCATATCATTGATTGAATTTTATTACCGCCAATTTTATTATATATATTATTTTGCACTATAAATTGTATTAATAAATTACATATATATTTTGTCTGTAACTGTAACTGGGTTTTGTCTTCAATTCAACGCAGATCACGAGCTTGTTTTAGCTTGATATTTATGATAATAAGTTAGAATCTCCTTTATTACCGATTTTAATTTATTCACATAAATCATATAGACTGTCAATCGGAGACAGCATAAATATTCCGACACATTGGGTGATAGCATCTTTCAGCTAGTACCAAATCCGTTTTCTGTGCAGCACTTCTCCCCGTGTAAACAGCAATCTACTGCCCAGAAACAATGATTTCCTATGGGGACAAGCAATCGCTGTAGTGACCGCCTGTCCCTATAGAGCGAAGGTCATTCTACAAGTATATGCCATCCTCATCTATGCTGACAATCAGGAAATTATTGTGAACTTCTGATTCATTCCAAATAATTTCATGACTTGTTCATATTTTTGCATGTAAAAAGGATTATGTTGTTCATGCACTTAGATGTGGGGTGTTAGTTTTATGGTTTATGCAACTACATCCTGTGATGGGTGTTTTGTTGTTTATGTAATCAGGGTGTTCATTCCCGACTTCGTTTGCGAGGTTTACTATGATTTTCATCAAGAGTCCCTGCCTATTTGATCTGCTGCCAGGTCTGATTGTTGCAGCAATGCTCTCCATGTACAACTGAGCTCAGAAAGAGCAGAGATTTAAATGCATACAGCCGCATGCAGACGTCCGTGGAACACGGTCCGTGAGATACCGGACTGGCATTGCAGGATCGCACGGCATTATTGGTTGCCATGACGCAGTGCGCTCCTGCAATAACAGTCCGCTATCTCACAGACAGTGTTCCACAGACGACTGCATGAGGCTTAAATGACACGTTTTACTGAATCTTTTCCCACAAAAACTATGGGGCACATTTATTAAGACTGGCGTTTTAGACGTTGGTCTTCATAAAGGCCCATAGCTGGCGGTGGTTATGCCGAAGTTATGAAGAGGTGTCGGCCTCGCCATCACTTTCGGCGCATCCAGCGCCAGTTTAAATTCCAGACAACTTCAGAGCCGTCTTACATTTAGACCATTTTCTAAGTCTAAAACAGGCGTAAAAAATTGTGAATGAGACGGGCCTCCCAACCCGTCCCTTTCCCCATCCACATTTTAAGACCTGGCGTGAGTGGTGCGAAGCAGCGGCTAACTTGGGCGCATTTCAGAAAAGTAAATGACTCCCTATATTCCAATCTGCTCGGCTCCTCCTGCTCTATAACATGCTGCCTTCTCTTTAACTTTGTGTACATGAATTGTAAAATATGCCATAGAGCCTAAAATAATGAACCTCATAAGCAAGCACAAATCATAAAATCACATATTAAGTAAAAAATGGGAACCATACCATGACCTTTGGAGCATCTGTTGTGGCTGCATCTTTT
This sequence comes from Bufo gargarizans, assembly GCF_014858855.1. NCBI lineage: Eukaryota > Metazoa > Chordata > Amphibia > Anura > Bufonidae > Bufo > Bufo gargarizans. Next base: position 189,586,021 of record NC_058084.1, read on the forward strand.
TGCTGGGGTAGTCTGGCGCCTTTGGTTGCAGCAGTGCTCGCCCTTGGAGTGGTATAGGAGCTGCAAAATGTTCATAAATTATCATCTAGCACATCTAAAAATCTCATCCTGTGTGTCCCGATAAATGGTGTGCATTACATAATCAGTAAATCATAGCCAAATGCTTTCTATTGAAATTATTGCATACAGCTGTCAAAGCTACTCTATGTAAGGGAAGCAAAGTATGGGGACATTTGTCATTTCTGAGACCAAAGTACTTAACGGTACAGTGGGGCAGACTTATTAATCCTGTCTAAAACAGGCAGTCCAAATGTTTGCCAGATCAATCAAGGTGCTGATGCTGGATGATAAAACTGGTGCACCTTTCGACTGTCTATGAATTTACATTCACAGGCAATTATCGGGAATGAACCAAATGTTCCAGATAATTGCCTGATGGTGAGTAGAAGTGAGAGCTGCATTTACATGCTGCAATCATCTCCTCTGTATAGTGACTCGGGGCATGTAAATTTCAGATCCAATTATTGGCCCGAGGGTCTTAACTTTACACCAACTAGTTTGGCTTACTTTGCGACAGAATTTTGGTGCAAAAGGTACCTATTAAAGAAACACTCCAGGATTTTTATTCTTTGCCTAGATCATGCAGGATAGGCCATTATTAAATAATAGCATAGTCTGTTGTGTATGCTTTGTGTATACATGTTTCATTTGATGTGCAATTTGTGGGCTGTCAGCTATCTTGATTTCTTCTTCCTACATTTTCCATCATTTCTGGATTTGCAGAAACAGTGGGGCCAGGGTCTCACCACACTGCACTGTTCTCAGAGGGCAGCCATGACAGACCAGTGACACACAGTTGGTGTCCCCTCACATTGCAAAGTCTCCATGTTTTCCTGTATGATATAGCTAGAGTCAGTCTGCCCTGTCAGCTATTACATGCAGGAGGCAGGGAGACCAGTGTGAAGCTACATCTCATAGGACTATACTGGAGAGTTAGCACATACAGATGGCATAGGCAGACAAAGTGAGGCAGGTTCATATAACTGCAGCTAATGACTGTATACACTCACCTACTATACCCTTCTAGGTCTTGTGCAGTGAGGAGCTCAAACATTGCATATTTTGTTCAATAGTTTGATGTGCCATTCAGGATCATATGAGAATATACCTGTCCCCATGCTATGCTATCTTGACACTCCGTCGGTTGTGTCAAGCATTACATGCCAGCTCCACTAAAGTGAATGGGATTGAGCTGCAATACCACACAACTTATGGACAGATGTGGTGCCGTTTTTGATGTAAAGCAGCCATGTATTTCTAATCCAGTACAACGCCTTTAATGAAATAGGAGGTATGGCACTGCCATACCAGTCTGCCAGGAAAGGACAGCTATCCTGCAGAGTTTGCTTCTGCTTTATGCTCTCTCTTAATATAATTAGTAGAATGATTATTATAAAGACCAGAAGTAACTTGTATATTTTTTATTATTTACCTTAATGAGAAAATTGCCTCATTCGATTCTCCGTCCAGAGCACTTTTGGGTCTTAAATGTGCAGGATTTTCTACATTGGAAAGAAGAAAAAAAACAGCAAAATGAAACCTAATTTTATTAAAAATCTTAATCAATACAAAAAAAAAAAAGTATGTCAATATGACAATCTAGAATTGGCAATAAAAGGCAAACTGACACATGCCAACTTCCAGTTCAACAATTGTCACATTTCCCCTCTGGTGTCACATCCAGGGCAATCAAAAAAGATCAGATAGGAAAAAATCCCTCCTATTGAATCCTTGTTTCTCCTGGCAGCAGTTCTTTGCCTGCAGGCACCATCATTACATTGTTGGCCGATCCCATCAAAATCAGTGGACTCGACCAACAAAAATCTAATGTACATGGTCGCATACGTCCTCAAACTACATTTACAAACAGAGTTGGCAATACAGACCAATCTTAAATGACTTGAGTAAATTTCCCGGAGTGTCAGGCCTGTCCGTGGCGTCACTCTCAACATCTTCCATAGTTATCCTGTCATGATAAAAGAAGAAACACCTGTTACAGAGATACTAAAATATTAATTGTGCTGAATTTTAGTATAAGAGAATGAAATGAAAGCAATATAACTCAGCATCCTACAATCTAGAAAAATTGGCAGATTTGCTGAATAATCTAGACAAGGACCGAGACAAAAGACTGAGAAGCAAACAACAATTAGACTTATTAGATTTGATATGTCCGCAGAATATTTTTGATCACTAGGGGCCCCACAGCTGGGACCCCCAAGAGCACAGGAACGGGTCTCAAGTCCCACGTACCTAATCACTGCACCACCACAGCGTGGAGGGCTGTATCAGTTAGTCCCATAGACCTGGAATGGAGTAGCACTGCGCATGCCTGACTGCCACTCCACTCATGAGGTCAGGCAGTATGAAGGAACGCAGGACTCAGGACTCCTGTTCTACTTATTAGCTGGGGTCTAAGAATCAGACGTTTATCATGTCTTTTGTGAGATATGAATAACCCTTTTAAAATGCCTATAGTACCTGTCTGACCTCCCATCTGCTTTTTGAGACTTTTCTGTCCCTCATACCTTTTATATACACCCTGTGAATGCCCCTAGAGTTCAACTATGGGGGTTTTCCGACATTTTAAGACTGATGACCTATCCTCTAGATAGTTCACCAGAATATGATGGGTGGGGGTTCGACATCCAGGAACCCCACCAACCAGCTGTTTGAGAAGGCACCAGAGCTTTTCCTAGGCCAATGATGATACGTTCATCTCTCACGTGTCGTAGGCACAGCTCCGCCCCATAGAAGGGAATGGGGCTGAGCTACAATACCCAGCTATCGCTATACAAGGTACGGCACTGTGCTTGGTGAGTTGTGAGAAGGCAGTGATGCTCACAGGAGCGCCGGTGCCTTCTCAAAACAGCTAATTGGTGGGGGTCCCAGGTAATCAGATACTGATAACCTATTCAGAGGATAGGTCATCAGTGTTAAAAAAATTGGAAAACCCTTATAAGAATTATGGAGGCCACTTTGCGCTTGGGAAATTTCAGTGGAGCAGATTTATTTGTACCCTCTTCAGATCTGTGCCTCCACACAATCCTGTCTCCGAGCTCTACAGGCAGTTCTTTCCACCTAATGGCTTGTGTTTTGCTCTGATCTGCATTGCCTGCTGTGACAATTACATAGATAGGGGTGTCTCTTTGCAAATCATGTCCAATTAAGTGAGTTTACCACAGGTGGACTCCAATCAAGGTGTAGAAACATCTTAAAGATGATCAAGAGAAATGGGAGGCCTCCAGAGCTAAATTTAAAGTGTTATAACAAAGGGTCTGAATACTTATGTCCAGGCAAAATTGTATTTTTTTTTTAATTATTATTTTTTTATATAAATTTGCAAATATTTCTAAAATTCTGTTTTCTCATGGGCAACCGAGTGCAGATTGATCAGGTAATTTTTGTAATTTTAGCACAAGGCCATAACATAGCAAAATTTGAAAAAAAGAGAACGGGTCTGAAGACTTCCAAAACGCACTATATATGCAGGATTAAGAATTATTTTCCATTTTATCTGATACCCAAGACAAAGTTGGGCAAATCTGGTCCCCATGGTTATCCTCTGCTTTACCCCTGTACCTCTTAAATATGGTTTTCACATTACTGCCTGGCCACTAATATCCTTGATCAAGCTTACTAATAAGTGGGAATTACCCCACCAGGTAATTGGTCATGTATGTTGGTTATGTTACATATGCCATATTGTAGTTTGCATTTTGTATATTAGTGTACGTCACAGGAGCACATGGACAGCATGCAGTGGGCTTAGGGGCTGAGCCCACTACTTACGTGGCAGGTGCCACCTTTACTATATATCTGGCCCCTACTTGCAACTGCCAGGATGATAACTCTTGCAATGGTCACTTGTTGTCGACATGACACCATCACTGCAGACCTCTACACAAACCCCAACAGGGAGAACCAGAGCGGCCGGGTTGGATCTAATAGGTTAGCAATTCCACAGAGTTACCTTTTTTTTTTTATTGCTGAAACTGGACAATACTAAAGTTAACCTTCTGACAATGACTGCAGGGTCACTGCATAAAGGACAGCTTCACAATACCTAGGGAATGCCACACAGGACTTTTCATAAAGGTCCACTAGATGGCGACAGAACTAAGAATAGTTTGCTCAGTAAAGTGACTCTTTCGGAATCTCTGGACAATGTCTCCTGAGCTCAGCAGAGCAGAATAAACGTTCTTCGACTACATTCCAGGAAACATAGAACAAACATGTAGAAATGTTAACACTTAGAATGCTGTGAATTGTTTTCTCATAGTAATACTTTAAAGAGGTTTAGGACAGTTTCAGGACACCGTTTAAAAAAAAAAAAAAAAAATAAGTTACATAAATAAATTTAGCTCCATCTACAATCCCATATACTGATCCCAACCTGGAATCCTGGCCCCCGGCCAGTAGACGATGTGTTTGCAGTCAGCTCAACACAGACCATGCTCGAGGAAAAGATATATCTCTGCTGAATCATTGGGCGCTATTATACCGCTCACTCTGCGGGCGTGGCAAGCACCGACTGGAGCTCGTCTGCATCGGCTTATTACCGTAGTCGTTCCTCTCCCATTCACTGCTATGATCATCGGAAGCACATCCCTGATTAAAGAGGGAGAAGTGCTTCCAATGGTCGGGCATCTATCAGTGTGATGAAAGAGTCACGTCAGCTAACACACAGGCTGGTTTATCAGCTGATCAGGTATGATTACACAGGCCAGCTATTGAGAATTGCTCTTACTCTCACACATATCAGGCCTTCGAGCCGGCTTACATCAGTCAGCTGCAACCTGCGGTACACCAGCTTTGGTGAAGCTGCAGCAGTCGACACTAAGGCAGGCATGCTCAACCTGCGGCCCTCCAAACTACAACTCCCAGCAAGCCTACAGCTATCAGCCTTCAGCAGGGCATGGTGTGAGTTGTAGTTTTACAGGAGGGTGAGCATCCCTGCTATAAGGCCACCTGCACACGTGGCAGAATATTCCCAGGCGGAAAAACTGCAGAGTATTACAGTACCAGCAAAGTGTACGAGATTACACAAATCTCATGTACACTTTGCAGATTTTTACGGTGTCGAAATTGACCTGCATTACGGATTTCAAAATAAATAGCATGTCAATTCTGTTTGTGGTTTTGCAGATTACACCCTTTTCAATGGAAGGGCGATATCTGCAGCAAAACCGCATCAAATCTGCACCATCATCTGTAATTAGACATTGCCGATTTAGGTCTGGCTATGCTGCAGAAACGCACATAAATCCGCACGGAAATTTGTGTGGATCTTATGTGCGGCCACCCGCACTCATGGGCAGGTGGACTAAGAGAGACACAGGTTGGAGAACACTGCGTTACAGACTGTAATCCCTACACATAGCCTAAAAGAAGGCCGGGTTCCTCTGTGACACAATGCTCGGACACAAAGTAAACATAACTAATCCAGAAATGTCTGGACAGTCTGGAAAAATAGGCGACTTTTTCCTGTGTCCATCAAAAAAAAAAAAGATTTTTTTTTTTTTTAGGTTGGGGGTATTTGACTAGATTATTTTGGTGGTAATCATTTTACAGCTTCCAGTAATTTCTGGTAATTAGTTCTTATCAGCATATTGAGCTATAGACATTTATTAACAATCTTTATCATTCAATATAGTTTTCCAATTTGTCCGTAAAAAAAAATGTTGGCTGATTTTGAGATAAGTTGTCCGGAAATGGAACTAAACTATATATATTTATAATTTACTAATTAAGGATGTTTGTCCTTTGGATTTCTGCTGTGGATTTGCATTTGTACATGCCACAAAACCTCATGCAGATTTAGTCATTCAATGGGGCCAATCCGCAAGTGGCCACCTACAAAAAATGACATTTCACTTTTTTGTCCCCAGTGATTTCTAATAATAAAACCATGCTGAATAAAATATGCAATATGTGCCTACATCTGCAACAAAAAAAAAAATCCGCTGTGTGAACATACCCTAATATAGAACATTCAGACAGCAGTTACGAAGAAGTAGAGCTTGTCCAGGGGTATCACCTATAGCCTAAAATCCTGATACCGGAAACTCATTTATACAGTACATAAGTAAGCTAGCAAGGCTAATAGGGCTATGTTCACATTCCATTAAGACAGGGTTAACATCACCATTTAGTTTTCCATTCCTTTAGGCCCCTTTCACACGGGCATTGCGGATTGGCTCCGGATGGGTTCAGGGTGCGTTCAGTGAAACTCGCACTATTTTGCAAGCAAGTTCAGTCAGTTTTGTCTGCGATTGCGTTCAGTTGTTCAGTTTTTTCCGCGCGGGTGCAATGCGTTTTGATGCGTTTTTCACGAGCGTGATAAAAAACTGAAGGTTTACAAACAACATCTCTTAGCAACCATCCGTGAAAAACGCATCGCATCCGCACTTGCTTGCGGATGCAATGCGTTTTTCACGCAGCCCCATTCACTTCTATGGAACCAGGGCTGCGTGAAAAACGCAGAATATAGAACATGCTGCGATTTTCACGCAACGCAGAACTGATGCGTGAAAAACAATGCTCATGTACACAGACCCATTAAAAATAAATGGTTCAGTATTCAGTGCGGGTGCTATGCGTTCACGTCACGCATTGCACCCGCGCGGAAAACTCGCTCGTGTGAAAGGGGCCTTACAGCAGGCATGCTCAACCTGCGGCTCTCAAGCTATTGCAAAACTACAACTCCCAGCATGCCTGAACAGCCTACAGCTATCAGCCTACAGCAGGGCATTGTGGGAGTTGTAGTTTTACAACAGCTGGAGGGCCGCAGGTTGAGCATGCCTGCTTTACAGTAATGAGCCAGGCTCATTACTTGTATATTACAGTTTAGGCCAGCAGGTGGCAGCACTGAACTTTGACATAAAGATTTTTGGTGTAGAATAAAAGGAGCAGATTCCATTATTCTATACAAATTGCAATCTGATGATTGAAAGTTGGGGACCAATTGAGGACCTAACAAAAAAGTTTAAAAAAATTAATAAATAAAAAAAGTTTTGAAAAAAAAATAATATAAAAAATTCAAATCACCTCCCTTTCCCCCCCCCAAAAAAAAAAAAAAACAATAAAAAAAAAAAAAACAACATCATGGGCATCACCACATGCAAAAATGCCTGTGCTATTAAAATATAATAAATAAAAAAAATGATCCTATACAGTAAATGGCTTAACGGGAAAAAAAATGTAAATGGTCAAAAGTTTATCGCTCCATACCTCAGGGTGCTGACATCCGGGACATCATTGTCACCACCCAAAAATGCATCTTTCCAGAAAGAGTGGCTCAATAACTCGGTCCAGGTACATCTAGAAGACATGAAGACAGCTGCATTACTAGATAAGGACAAGAATTAAGAACTTTTTCAAGGATACATTTTTAAAACTGAACCCGAGAAGTGATTTTGTGTATGCTGCCTTATCTGAGAGGGTGAGAAGCTGGTCTCTGCGGTATATATGACATGGAGCTGGACTCACAGGACTCCTAGAAAAGACGGAGTCCACTCCTAAATACTCCGCCCACACACAGTGACTGACAGCCTTCTCTATATACACACTGATACAGGAAGGGCTTTCAGGAGTCCTGCCAGGATTTACTCCATTTTTTACTGAAGCTGAAAAATAACTTGCATCTTTCCATATTGTGTTCTAAGAACAACCTTTTCGGACACATAAGTACGTTTGACCCCTCTTGCTGTTATAGTCTTTGAAATACAGTAAGGAAATAGTGGGGGGGGGAAACAAAAAGACAAAAAGAGGGGGATACTCAGCCCTAAACTGAAGAAGAGATCCTTTATTAGGTAAAAAGATAAAACAAGGGAACAGGGTAACGCGTTTCAAGGGGGGGGGGGGGGGGGGGGGGTCTTCCCTAGTCATCAGATACAGTATTATCATCAAATTCAATAGTAACAAAGTCAATCCTACAAGGCTTGATCTGCAAATCTGCAGTGGATCTGCACCGATTCCGCGGCAAAATCCTATCCACATGTACTGTAAATTACTGCGGATTTGTGGTGCAGAATTGGCATCAGAAATCCACCACATCTGAACTCACCAATAATACTATTTTATTTTAACCCTTGTTGCTCAAAGAATACTAGCATCCGAATACCAATACCTACCGCTTTAGAGGGTCCTTCTGCAGCAGGCCAGTAAGTAATGACTGGAACTCTGGAGAGGGCTTAGCAGATGATGGTCCTGGTCCAAATTATTTAGAAGAGAAATGAAGAAACAGGTGAAGAATAATTCTCACATAAAACTGGATGGACAGATTTAGAAAGCGAGATAGATTAGATTTTTAGAGCAAAGATATCGCAGCATCCTCGACAGATCCAATAAAGAAGAGTTTTATTAGTTCATGATGATGGGACATTTCCGTCCGCTCACAGGACCATGCTCATTGAATAACACTACTGCACATGTGCTAGTTTCCCATGCCATGCTCAATGGAGGTCGCTGATGGAGAGGTCTAGTTACGTGCCTGGCCAACAGCAGCCATAAAGAGACTGGAGCGCTGGACGTATCAAGGCGCCAGCAACTGGCGGAGGAGGATCTCAGCACTGATCGACTTCTAGCAGTAAGTTGGTCACAGTGCTGTAGCTAGCAAATTTGTGAAAGTTTTAGGTCATGCCCCTCTCAGTAAACGGTGCCCACTTTTTCAACTTTGGCAAGTGCCAAATTTTTGCAGAAACAGCAAATAAATAAATGGCCAAAAAACTTGCACAGCTGTTCATAATTTTCCACAAAGTCTTTGAGAAGTTACAAAGCACTACTAGTAGCGTACTACAGTCAGTAATAACTACATCGATAAAGATCTCAGCAGCCTGCAAGATATATCTAGTAGCATGCTTGGGTGCAACAAATCTAGCAGAAATAATATACCTCGTGGTGGACCAAAATCCTCATTTACAATTTTCTCTACCAGTTCGGAGAAGCTTTCAGAGAAAAACGGAGGACGCCCTGCAAGGTGAATGAAGGACATAAGAATGTTAGGACGAATGAGATGAGAAACACTACAGTAATGTATTGTAAAAACGTTCACATGCAGGTTTGCATTACTGGCTAAGACATAAAGGACTTGTCTGAGTTACATTAAAACACGAGCAGCTGTTTAAATGCTCTTAAATAACAAAAGTAAAGGAAGCCATACTTACCCCTTTTCTCCCCTGCCACTTCCAGCACTGGCTCCGGACATCACCTTCCTGGCTGCAGTGGTGACGTTCTGTGCACGCAGGTCACCGTGCAGCCAATCATTGGCCTCAGCAGTTTACAGGATGGCAGTACTGCAGCCAGACAACCAAACAGCAAGAGCACCGGAAGTGGTAAGGAACAAAATGGATGCACATCGCTTCCACCCATCAAAAAGTAACCTGGGCTAGACTTCTAGTAATCTAGTAATGGAGTGCACAACTTGGCATGAACGAGCTTTCTAGCATTAGCATCAACTGCAACAAGTTTTTCTACTGATTAAATGTCTGTTCAGCTAAGACATCCATTTTATAGAGGGGCGAAAAAGTTAAAGAGATAGTAGATCATAAAGTGTTTGGGGCAACTTACCAGAGAACATTTCATATAAGATACATCCTAAAGACCAAAGATCGCTTGATATGGAGAAATCTGCTCCCTTGATTATTTCTGGCGCAGCATAAACTGGAGACCCTAGAATAACATATCACATACAATTTCAGTACAGTATACAGATGAGCGAGCCAAGAAAACCCCTTTAGGAGTCAACTACACAACAATTGTGTTTCTTCAAATAGGGGAAGAAATGTGGATGTCTAACTATTATTATCCACAGTACAACATGATACTTGCTCCCTCCTGTGAGAGGGGTAAGAAGATCGGATAGACTTGCTGCATGTGAGGCTATCTGACAGGTCTCTCTGTATGTTGTTGTTTGGCAGGATCTCACCTCTCCTCAGGTGCCACTCGTTACCAGTGATGAGGCTCTATTTAGATCCGCCTCACACTGCTGACCATGCGGTTGATAGTTTCTGCTTGGAGTTGCTAGTGCTGGTTTGTCTTGGATCTCCTGCTTCTCCATAGATCTCTAAGCTAAGTTCTTGCTGCCTTCGCTGTTTCTTATTATCTGGTGTGTGTTGTTTCTAGGCCTCAGGGAGACGCAGGAGGAACCAGCTGTCTCATCCCCTGCTACCTATCGGGCTCGTCAGTTTTAGCAGGACTTTAGGTATCCGGTCTATGAGTATTTCCACCATCAGGATCTGCTCATACCGGCATGAGTTGGAGAAAGGCCTAGGCATTATTAGGCGGTCACCATCCCTCTTCCTTAGCCTTTGAGACCTAGATTGTTGTCTATTCGTTGTGGTGTGCATTTGGTGTTCTTCCTTCCCCTTAACCTGTGACACTAGTAGACATACACCAACTGAACTGGGGCCACAGGAGCCATTAATGCTTACTTAAAAATACTGGAGGTATGCAAAGCTGGCCTGGTTTTGCCCCATCTAGTAGAATAGAGATCCCTTTATGACAGTCACAGCACATTCTCAATGGAATATATTCTGTCCTAGTTGCAGATGTTATTTAACCAATGGCTGGACACCAGTTTCATACCCATATATGATATTTCCACACCACCAACTTAGCAAGGTCACCCAGTGAAGACAGGTAACCTAAGACACTAATTAATGGGTTAAAAGACAATGAAGCTCCATAAACTGAATTAATAAGGTCCAGAACCTCCTATCAATATTGGAATCATTTCTGACCACGCCACATCATATGCATAAGCTCTGCTCTACTGGTTTCACATCAAAGACAAAGGTGATGCATGTGCTTCAATTTTGGACTGCACCTCTGGTGTCCTATATACTTGTTGCACTAAATAAAGAGATGACAGTCTATGAGCTTCACTTAAGGAAAATAATACAATTCCAATAAATCATTCCATTGTGTTTCCTTAATAAGACCTGAATCCCTTTCCCATTTTCCTCCCCACTCTCCTCTTCCTTTCCCTAAAGCTGAATCAGCCTGAAAGTTAGAACAGAGTTTCAAGAATTTTCAGAAAGGAGTGGTGACAACAGCAAACTCCAGCAGCAGCTGAGAGAACTGTTTCAAATCCGTTAATATCTAAGGAATATTCTGTCCGTTCCTCATTAGCCTGAAATGTTCTCGACCTCACCCAGAATTTTGACTATTACTATTCTACACTATTGGTACGGTTTATATGCATAGGCAGCTTTGATAAACAAGGTTGTGACCAAATTTTTTTTTAATTGTTATGTTGCTTATAACAAACAATATAAACGGCTATGGAGAAATTAAACAAGGACAATTTTTCTATTAGGGTACATCACAGTCTGCATGTGTTGCATACAGATTTTGATGTGGTTTTCACCCTATGCATTGCAAAGTAGTAAAATCTGCATAAAGAATTCATCTGCTGTGGATTAAAATCCACACCGCATGTTGATTTACGCACTTTATTTTTTTTAGTTGTGTATGATGAAATCTGTTGAAATCTCTTTGCTGTGGATTTTTCACCAAAGGATTATCCACAGCATATCCAACATGTCAACATACCCTAAGGCCTGTTTCTCACGGTCAGTATTTTGCATCAGTATTTGTAGGCCAAAACCAGAAGTGGAACCTACAGAGGAAAGCCATCATAGAAATATTTGTGCCTTTCCGGTGTTTTGGACCCACTCCTGGTTTTGGCTTACAAATACGGATGCAGAAAGAGGTCTAAGGGTGGATTCAGGTACTGCATAAATTTATGCCATAGACAAAGGAGTGCTGAAAAATCTAGTTGCAGGTTTGCTACAGATTTTCGCAGCAATGCCAAGGCAAATCTGCCTGAAAATCTGTAAGTACATATTCATTGATAAATCTCAGCCATTCAGGTAAATGCCTGCTTCCTGTCTGTACATGACAAAACTGTCTGCCTGTAGTCATCACTATGGGAGCTCAGTGCATACAATGTATACAGTTACCACTGAAATCAATGGCACATGTAAGAAAATAAAAAAAATTATCTCTTTGAACTGAGCTCCCCCTAGAGGTGGCTGCAGGAATATTTTGCCAATTTATGTACGGAAGTATGAATTCAGCGGCAAGTGTCCATTCACACCAGGCCCCATAGCAGTTGCATGGTCTGCGTACATGGTAAGCATGTCACTGCATCTTCTATATTTACAGTACACAGCAGCTGCAGAAAGCTGTTCTGTGATAAATCTCAAAAAGCTCATCAGCCAGCTTTCTTCTGACCTCTGAGCAATCTTCCAAGCTAATTTATGACCAAAAAGTTGAACTTTGACTTGGTCATAATTCAGCTTAGAAGATCATTCAAAAGAAGAGAGAGGGGAAGGAGACTGGGCCATTGGATTAGCTGTCTGATGGATTTCACTTTGAACAGCATTATGCAGCTTGCTATATACTGTGATACATAGAATTCAGAACCAAAAAAAGCAACATTTTTAAAAACCCATTACAAAAACTTTTTTAGTCTAAAATACATATAAAAATCTGTAAAAATTGGCTCCAAAGTTGTCCATAAGGCTGGGTTCACATCAGCGTTCAGTTTCCTGTTCTTCTGATCCGTCAGAAGAACAGAAAACAAAACAAAAAAATGGATCCTGTATTTTATGCATCCGTTATGCACATTTTGCATCCGTTTTAGTCATTTGCGTCTGAGATTCGTTATTTTTTTTCCCCCCCATCTAAAATGATTGATCTCGGACGGAAATGGCTAAAACGGATGCAAAATGTGCATAACTGAGCAACGGATGCTTAAATTACAGGATACGTTTTTCTTTCTTGTTTATATTTCTATCCTTCTCACGGATCAGAAGAACGGAAAACTAAACGGTGATGCGAACCCAGCCTAACCTAAAAATTACATTACTCTTTTACTCACCTTTAATACGGTTCCTCAGGCTTCGTCGTGGTGTAGATTCCCCGGTTTCGCCTGAATTTTCCTCCGATCCGACCATTGCAAAAAACTCTTCTAGGTTTTCCCCGTCAGCCTTAGAAAAGCTGAAATTTGTTAGCTTCAAGGTGCCAGGTCCATCCAGAAGTATCTTTCAACAGATATGAAAAAATAGAAATAAATAAAATGAATTATAATAATAATAATAATAATGATACAATATAAGCCAGAATCCATTACGCATTGTGCTAGTATTACAATCATTCAGTTTGACATCTTGAAATCTGATACTTTTGCCAAAGTCCATTACTGTATTGTAAGCTTTACTGCATTGCTACTGACAGAAAACATTCAATTTGTTATAGTGGAATATTTCTTTAAAAGGAAACATGTCACCATTTTTTTTTTCCTGAGGATAGGTCCTCAATGTCAGATCGGTGGGGGTCCTGGCTGTACAGGGAGACGGCGCGCGCAGTGCACATGTGCCGTCTCCCTTCTGTCTTCCTGCTCGCTGCTGTAGGTCTATGGAACAATAGCAGCGGACAGGAAGAGAGACGGCACGTGCGCAGTCTCCCCGTACAGTTGATCGGCGGGGGTGCCGGGTGTCAGACCCCGCCAATCTGATATCGGTCATCAATATTAAAAAGCCTGGACAACCCATTTAAAATCAGAACATGATTTTCAGGTTGCTGAACATGATTATGGGGGGCGCCATCTTGCCTGAGCTGTTCTTAACAGTATTTAGAGATATGCTTTAAAGCAGCCACATAGACACATGCTGTGACCTCTGCAGATGTCGGGGGGGGAGTAGCTGTGATATTGCCTATTGTGAATGGTAGTTCTTATGTTATCTAGCTATATAGGTGACATTTCATCCTGCCTGTAATGATAAGCAGATAACTGCAGTAAAGTGATCTGTACAGGCCAAGAACTGGCACCTATTATTAGGCTTAGTGGCCAGTGTGAAAACTGTAGGATTTTAGTGTTTTTTTTATATAGATATTGACAAAGAAAGATAAAAAATAACCACCTAAAATTCTTTAAAAATAGGTTATTTAAGTTGTATGTTTAGTAACATAAAAACATGATCTAGACAATTTTCGGATGACAAATTCCATTTAAGGCTGAGTTCACATCTGCATTTTGAATTTTGTTTTTCTGTTCAATTTTGGAAAAACGAAATTCAAGATATGATGCATCTGTCACATGGCTGACGCCAACTGACTTATCATAGGGTCTGTCGGGTTTCGTCATGGTGTCCAGCATTTTTCCTGGGAAAAATAAAAGATGCATGCAGAAATATGTTTCCAGCAAATATGACAAAAGCCTAAATCATTTCCTAGTCTCAGAAAGAGAAGCTAAAGAAGATTTTGTCCATGGCCTTCTCATTGACCTCCCGCTGTTGTAAACAAAGGTTGTGTTAAGGACGACCCTTTGGGACAGTGCGGACGTCCGTTCCCAAGCACACTGCCAGTATGATAAATAGAATCCAGCTGTTGTCCAGTGCTAGCAATTTAAAGGGTAAATTTACCTTGGGCTATCTTATATTTGAAGGTTTACAGCAACAATTGCAGACTGCAAAATGGATACGGTGGTGTGCATGGGACATAAGAGTAGTGCAGTCCTGACAGAATACAGCCAGTGTCCACTGGTGGACAGATGTATACAGACAAAAGAAAACATGTACAAGGGCAAGTCTACAAGGGATGTATTGTATTTTGTGCTATACAAGACACACCCTTTTTTCCCCAAAGTGGGAGGGAAAATGTCAGTGCATCTTATAGAGCGAATACTAATGAGCGCTTCCATTATGGAAGTGCTCATTAGTATAGTAGGACCAGGGAGCGGTGAATACAGTGCTTTGTACGCAGCATTCTGTGGTCTTCGCCTGCTAGCGTCGCACACGGTGCTGTGACCTGCGCACAGCGTGAGGATGTCAGCGAGCTCTGTGGCCTCGCACTGTGCGACATCGGGTCACAGCACAGAGCGGCAGGAAGAGCAATGGATCTCAGGACGAACAGCAATGGCACAGGAGAAGCGAGTAGATTTTTCTCTTTTTTTTTTTGTTTGATCTAAAGTCTGATTTGGGAGTCTAAGCTGGGATCTAATAAACATTATGCATCTGATCTGAGGTCTATTAAGGGGTCTGAGCTGAAGTCTAATTAATATTGGGGGTCTGAGCTGAGGTCCAATTAACACAGGGGGTCTGATTTGAGGTCTGTAACATTGGAGTCTGTTAAGGGCTCTGAGCTGTGGTCTGATTAACATTGGGGGATCTGAGCTGAAGTCTGAAGAAAAATATATATTTTTCTTATTTTTCTCCTCTAAAACCTAGGTGTGTCTTATGGGCAGGCGCGTCTTATAGGGCAAAAATGGTAACAGAAAATATCTGCTGTAGATTCACTGAGAGGTCTGACTGACGGACTCATACACACAAACGTATTTTCTTTCAGTGTCCGTTCAGTTTTTTTGCGGACTGTATGTGGAACCATTCATTTCAATAGGTCCATAAAAAAAAAAGGAAGTTACTCCATGTGCATTCCGTTTCCGTATGTCTATTCTGCAAAAAATTAATAAATAATAGAACGTGTCCTATTATTGTCTGCATAACGAACAAGGATAGGACTTTTCTATTAGGGGCCAGCTGTTCCGTTCTGCAAAATAAAGAATGCACACGGACGGCATCCGTATTTTGTTGTGAATCTATGTTTTGCAGACTGCCAAATTCATACGGCCGGTGCATGATTCCTGACACGCGCAGATTTGACTTCTGCATTGCAAAGGGTGAAATTTGCTGTGAAAATTCAAAAAGCAGGTCAATTGCTGCATGGATTTTTTTATGCAGCGTGTGGATGAGATTTTTGCTGCTACAGAAAACGCAGTGGATTTTTCACCTGCTATACTATGGTAAAAATCCACAGTGCATCCAGCCCATGTGCACATAACATTAGGGAAAATCCCCATCACGTAAAATAGCAGTAAGGTGGGTTTTATGAAATCTCATCCACAAGTTACAAAAAACAATCCATATGGCATCCACACAGAAATCAACCAGAGGTTCGGAACTTATATCCACAGCATGTCAACTTATGTTGTGGATTTTCACTGCATATTTCATCCTTTGCAATGCATAGGGTAAAATCTGCACAGAACCCATTGACGTATCCTTAGAGAGAGTACGTATTGTACAGAGTCATATTAAATGAGTCATAATAAATAAAATAAAAACTGGCTGTACGTGCTTTGATGCAACATAGTTTGACCTTAAGATGTTGGTGTCCCAATAAAATGGCATGAAGAGCTAGATTCTGTCCGATAATGAAGCCACATGGGAGGACGCATGGTTCGTACAAGCAGTAGAATCCAGCATCCATACAACAGAACTGGTCTTACCTTTCGAGGGGTCAGATCACAGAAAAGTATGCCAAGTTCATGGATATAGCGGAGTCCGGAAATAATATCAACCGCAAATTCTCGAATGGTGTCTTCAGGCAAGTGCTCATCCTGACCAATGACTGATTCAAGAGAGCCTCCTGCAATGTATTTAATATGATTTATGTACAGGGAAATAGAGGCACGTTTGCATTTTGTACTGCAAAAGCAGAATGATAAAAATGGAAAAACATAGACATGAAGGGGCACAGTCTATTCTTAGAGCTTCACATGGCTGTATCCAGAAACGGTGCTCCTTCGATCTCATGAAGTGACCATTGGCAACATGGCAGAGAAAGGGAAGCCCCGTGTGTATTCAGAACAATAGGGTGGGAGAAGGAGGTTACGTTCTGCCATGGTTTACTTTCAGCAACTGTCTTGGTTGCCTAAATGGCATGTTCGTCACGGTAAAACCATTAAAGAGATTGTCTCACCTCAGCAAATGGCATTTATCATGTAGACAAAGTTAATATAAGGCACTTACTAATGCAACAGCCACACGGGCGGCATCAGTGTTTTGCAGATACGCAATTTGCAGACTGCAAAACGCAGCAAGGTCGGGTGAACCAGCCCTAAATCTACCAAGATAAATCCCCATCCTCACTCCTCAATAATGCCATAGCAAGGCATTTATATCTTTTAGGGTCCTGGGATAGCTGGGTTGCAGAAATGCAGAGCTGTAATAGACTGCAGAATACTAAATTTACAAATATATATCTCCCTCCTCACTCCTAAATAACACCATAGTTCAGGGTCCTAGAAAAGCTGGATTACTTGTACAGTGTAAATAACATTTTATGGCCAGTGTGTACAGCTCCACAATATCAATGATCCAGTTCTCAAACAGTGATAAATGTCAAATTTGCCTACACAGTGAGAAATCCCTCCTTGCTACATAGGAAACCTTGGCATTCAGGCACCTGGGGAATCTTGGTAGCACTTTCTGTAATGTGATAGTGGCCTGACACTATCTATTATCCCTGCACACAAACATGGGAGGTTTCGTAAAAAGCTGCCACATTTTTCAGCTTCCACCTCTGTAACAGTGAACTCAGTATCCAAAGTGAATGTAGTTAAAGGCTATGTACACTTTTTGAGCCAATTTTCTATTATTGTATTGTACTCATTTTGACCTAAAATTATTTTTTTCAATTGGTCTTTATAAAAAATATGGAATCCTTTTTTCTGTACATAGTGTAAGGGTTTGGTCTAGGAAAACAGGTATTTTCCTCCATGCTGATTTACAGCCAGGTGAGGTCAAATACCGGACCGAATTTTAAATGCCGGTCCGGGTTTTGGCAGCACCTGGCTGTCCTTAAATAGGCAGCTGGGCTCAGAAGCCAGGTCTCGGTGTTGGGATCTGGGAGCCTTGTGTCTGGATGAAGGCTTGCTACCTGTTTGGCGCAAAAACAGGTTGGTGCTGCTAGCAGCAAGGACTCTTTGAGGCAGAATTGCCGCAGCGCGTGAATTACCACCAACACAGCAAGGTGACTTTTTGTTTGAATATGACTGTTTGTTTTGTCACTTGCCTAAAGTGTGAATAAAACACTCAACTGTTTGATCCAAAGAACTTGTTTTGCCTCTATACTGCGTCTGCTAATCCTATCTACCAGAACGAGTCCCCACAATAGCTTAAATGCTCTAGTAGCAGCCTCTGGATTTTATTTCTTTTCCCGTCAGTTGGGGAGCTGACGGGCTCCTTATCTCTGCTCTCTGACATTATAAACACTCATTATAGCTCAGTCCTTATCTTACGGATAAGAATGTGGCTTAAATAAGTGTTTATGCCCTCTTAGTAGTTTAGAGATAAGATTTTTTTAGATGAGGGCACAAAGTGAAGGTAAAAGTATCAGTCACACAGTTAGAAAAACAGTTAACCCTTTGTTACAGAACGGCTCAATAATTTTAATAAAGGCCATTGAAAATATGATTTTTAGCCAAAAATTTGTAAAATGCAATTATAAACAAAAATTGCCTCCGTAGGTGTACATAGCCTTTAAGCCCCCCCCCCCCCGTGAGCCAAAGCTGGAGAGGCAGGGAGAAAGGAGGCACGTCAGTGACTGCAGGATATCTGTTTAACTGCTTTCTGCAGCAGTTTACAGATGTATATAAAGAAAGGACTACAGGCAAACATTCCTGAGCAGGTTATGCGTCATTTTTCATGGTTTAGTGTCCCTTAAAAGGGAATCTGCCATCATTTTTTTGGTGTCCTCACTAAGGGCAACTTAAACTAGTGGAAGATCACCTTAGCAAAATGCCACATTACTTTCTCTAACTGACCCAGCTGCTTTGCCAAATTCTAGTATTGAACAGCATCAGTGCATAGTGAGGAGTCCCAAATATTCATGAGTTCCTGGTTTCCCCACCTACCTGCTGCCGATTCAATTGGAAAAAACCTGCCAGAGGTAAGTGGGCGGAGATAGCCGTGAGCTCATGAATATGGGGAGACATTGGCAGGTGCTGGAGCTGTTAGGATTTAAAACTGAGGGCAGCAGAAACTGCTGACAGATTCACTTGAAGTCCCATTTATGAATTAGAAGTGCTGTGGTTTTAGGTTTCATTAAGGCTACTTTCACACTTGCGTTCGGGGCTCCGCTTGTGAGTTCCGTTTGAAGGCTCTCACAAGCGGCTCCGAACGGATCCGTACAGCCCCAATGCATTCTGAGTGGATGCGGACCCGCTCAGAATGCATCAGTCTAGCACCGTTTGTCCTCTGCTCCGCTCAGCAGCCGGACACCCGAACGCTGCTTGCAGCGTTCGGATGTCCGCCTGGCCGTGCGGAGGCAAACGGATCCGTCCAGACTTACAATGTAAGTCAATGGGGACGGGTCCGTTTGAAGTTGACACAATATGGCTCAATTTTCAAACTGATCCGTCCCCCATTGACTTTCAATGTAAAGTCAAAACGGATCCGTTTGCACTATCATGAACAAAAAAAATAAAATAAAATTGTATTTCTTTTTTTGTTCATGGTAATGCAAACGGATCCGTTCTGAACGGATCTAAGCGTTTGTATTATAGGTGCGGATCCGTCTGTACAGATACCAGACGGATCCGCTCCGAACGCAAGTGTGAAAGTAGCCTAAGTAACACTAACAGAAGTTTGATTCATGGGAAAACATGATTAAAGGGCATCCGTCAGCAGATTTGTACCTATGAAACTGGCTGACCTGTTACATGGGCCCTTGCTGAAGGCAAGGTGTTGGTTCCATGTTCATATGTGCACGCATTGCTGAGAATTTTTTGTAATTTTTTTTATCATATTCAAAAAAAAAAAAGGAGCAATGCTGTTGCGGTTACATCTAGAGGCTCTGCTTTCTGTGCAACTTCTCCACTTTGACAAGCCGTGTTTTCACTGCCTAGTTCTGTCAAAGTGCAGCAGTTGCAGAGAGAGCAGAGGGTCTATGTGTAACGGTAACGCCCCCGTTGCTCCTAGAGGCTCATTTGCATATATTAAAACATAATTTTTCTCAGCAATGCAGACACATATAAACATGGGACCAACACTGATGCCTTCATCAACCAAATACATATGTAACAGGTCAGCCGGTTTCATAGGTACAGAACTGCTGACAGATACCCTTTAAAGGGTGTCAATTACTCTCTGCCCATAGATCTAGTTACAGCAAAGAGTAGTGCGCTCACAATAGGTGTGAACACACACCTTTAGGGCCATGAAAAGGGAACTTCTATTCATATGCAAACTAGACTGCAAGTGTTCAGGCTCATTTCCATAAATCCTGCCCTGTGGTTTTGACTGCCAGCTCCACATTGTCAGTGCCGAAGAGAGTGAAATAGGAGACCGTCGGCGAGGAACATGGCAGGCTTCAGACTGCCCACTGGGCACTTGCCGATTCATTTGCATATGTAATAAAGGTTTGTTTGCTCTGGCAATTAGACTTCTCTCCTGAAAATGACAAATGTATAGACAACCTACAACTTTCATTAACTAAAAAAAATGTATAAAAGATTTTGCTTTCACTTCACAGTAAATACTTAAACTGAAATTGATAAAAAAAAATTAAACTTTGCCCGCAGTTGTGCCCCTCCAGGTACTTTAAATCTAATGTCACTACTTCCCTTTGCATTCACATGAGTTGATACTGGGCAAATGAGGAAAAAGGAAGATCCCAAAAGCAATGAAATACTAACAGTGCAGACAATAACTACTCCAGAAATCAAGTGGAACAGAATGAGATTGTAACGATCTTGTTGATGGTCAGTAAATGGATCAGAGGACAACGCTTCCTTACCTGTGCAAAGCTCCACAACAAGCCACAGATGGTTGCTGGTCTCGTACCACTCATAAAACGTAACCACATTTTTATGCTTAATGTGGTGTGTTAAGCGGACCTAAAATATAAAAAAATAATAATAATGTTATATACACACAATACACTGTATATTTACACACACACTGATGAACTGTCATTCAATATTCACCAATTCCTCAAACTAAAAGCAATATACATAATGTAGCAAAGGGGACACATGGAGAGACCTGTAGGCTCCTAAGGCAAGACTTTATGCATGTAGCTGCGTTACAGAACCGTAATACCGCATTGTACTCATTTTGAGCTAAAAATAATTTTTTCAAATTTGTCTTTAATAAAAATATGGAGTGATTTTCTCTGTACAGGGCTGAGATGCTCTAATAGAGGGATTGGAATTATCTCTGCTCCATGAGGCAGAGGGCTCCTTATCTCTGCTCTCTGACCTTATAAACACTCAAAGCTCAATCCTTATCTTACTGATAAGAATGTGGCTTAATTAAGTGTTTATGACCTTTTAGTAATTTACAGATAAGGGTTATTGGATGATTGCATAAAGTGAAGGTGAAAGTAGGATGCACACAGCTAGAAAAACAGTTAACCCTTTGTGACCGAACGGCTCAATATTTTAATAAAGACCAATTGAAAATATAATTTTCAGCCCCAAATGAGTAAAATGCAAATATAAAAATAAATAAAAATAATTGCCAGTGAAGGTGTACATAGCCTTTAAATAGAAAAAAAACGGAAAGTTATACTAAACGAAGTTTCAGTGGAATCATAGACTTGATGAGAACGGGGAGCCCGAGTCATTTGTTTGAATGGAGCGGTGGTGCGCACGAGGGCAGACCGCGCCATTCACTAGTTCAGCTCTTGGCCCTCCTCCTTCCTTTCACCCAGGAGAACCCCCAAATGAACTTGTACTGTTAGCTGATCTGGGAGGAGTCTTGAGAGATAGCATTTGGTCGACTTTCATCTAAAGTGTATGGTCACATTATTCTGGGTATTTTACGAGCAACATGATTTAAGGGATTAGACTGGTGCTACGCAGCGATCCTCTGTTGTGTAGCAGCACTGCCTCACAACATGAAGGAAGTGAATAGGGTCACAACGGGACTCGCATTTTACCGCGACCCCAGAGTCGCGGTAATATGCAGCAGTGTTGAATTTTTGGTGATTCTGGAACTGTGGTTGATAGAGAGTTACGTTGCAACCTCATTCCCTTCCATTAAGTAGTGAGGCCACACAGCCATCTTTTGGTTGTGGGACCACGGGCGCAGTGTAACACCAGTCTATGTCACAGTCGGTTTAACCCTCACAATTTCCAGTTCACCTCATCTTAAAGGGATTTTCCGGGAGTATAATACTGATGACTTATTCTGCAGGATAGGTCATCAATACCCGACTCCTTCCACCCCCGCTGATGAGCTGTTGTAAGATCCTGCTGTGCTCCAGCCTCTTCCTAGCCAACCGACGTCACGTTCATCCTCCTAAGAAGTCACAATCGCGGAGTGATGCGGCCTCTTCAAACAGCTGATCAGCGGGAGTGCAAGGAACCCCCACTGATCACATATGGATGAACCCCTTTAAGTAACTATAAGACACTATACATCTATACTTACCCAGTTTGTAATCTCTGCCCTTTTACTTTTGTCGATGCAGAGAATTGCCACAAAGTTGATTGTGCCCTTTCTTCTACCTTTGTATACGACAGACTTGCTCCCTTTCCCAACCTCTTCATAAAGGATGTAGTTTTCCATTCCGCTGGGATCCACACTGGACTCAGAATCTGAAAGATATTAACGACAAGAACATTTCCTGTAGCAGTGAACTAGGCCCTGGAAATAAAATGTCAATTATTATTGAACTCCATAAATGGAACCGGTCATATTGAATGGCGGGCAGCAGGTTACAGAGCAGGAGGAGCCGAGCAGATTGGCATATAATATATTACTTCTAGTTCATACAGATACATCATTAGGAATCCAAGTTACACGCTAGATGCACGCTCGTCAGTACTTTGTAATGGCCTTGGTCCTGTTTGACTATGTGGCCCAACTGTATAGAAAATCAGCAGATTTATGCCAATTAAACCCCTGGGTGCAACTAGGGCGGTGCCATTACTCCTTGTCACAACCAGCAATGCCGATCGTAAACATTTAACGCCTCAGATGCCAGGGTCTTTTGTAACCATGGCATCTGAGGTGGCTTTTCCCTACAGCACTGCAGTCCCAGGGCCAAAACAGCTTACCTGCTCTGAGATCTGAGAAGTCATTCATTGGTGGTCATAGGCTGGAGCCTGTACAAGGCTACCAGGCTTATTTGTATTATTTATTATATAGCGATTACCTATTCCGCAGAGCTTTACAGACACTGGCATTGATTGCTGTCCCCAATGAAGCTCCCAATATACGTTTTCCATCAGTATGTCTTTTGGAGTGTGGGAGAAAACCCACACAAATATGGGGAGAGCATACAAACACCATGAAGCTGTTCTCACATCCAATGTAGGCCTGCCGCTGGCTGTGCTGCATTGGAATATACTGAATTTCCCATACAATGCTGTATTCAGTAATAGCAGTAGTAATGATTGCACTTTCAGGGCCCCTAGGGGGGTTTAAAAAAGGTAAATATATATATATATACATACACACACACACACATATATGTAAAAAAAAAAGAAAAAAGGAAAATTCAAATCACCCCTTTCCCTATAATAAAAACAAAAATAAACATCATTTGCACCACTGCATCCCAAAATATATATTTGTTAATATAGTCCACAGCTTGTCTAAACTAAACAGCAACCTTCACTGTTTACTTTCAAAGGGAGAAAATCTGTCATTTGCTGGACACACAGATGCCCTGCTTCAGGGGCAGACTGGCCAGAGACCCTACAGGGAAACTTCCTGGTGGGCAAATGTCCAGGGGCCACTCGAACCCTCCTCATGGCTGCTGGCCTGGTACATAATTAATACTAGGAGCATCAGCTACTTATGTACCTGGCCAACGGCCACAGGTGCCCTCTTGAGCTCATCTGTATCACTGTTCTCAGGTGGTGAAGGTGGCAGTATTATGTGCTGCACTTGGGTATCTGCTTCTGCTGAGGCAGGATGTGCTCCACTCTGGTATTTCGTGCTGCACTACAGTATTGCTGGCCCTGCCTACTTGTGTTGCCCCGCCTTTTATCAATTTGGATCCGCCTACAACATTTTTTATTTATTTTTTCCAGGGCCACTTTCAGTTCCCAGTTTGCCCATGCCCAGCTCCAGTAACAAGCCTTGCACACTAGCATCATGATAACATGTTGAAACCGGAGTAACCCCTTAAAGGGGCTGTTGGGGTTCAGAGCTGAACCAGGACAGAGCCCCTTCTTCAGTCATTCAGCGTGAATGAGATGAGCATCAGAGTATTTCTTGCTCTGATGCTCCCCCTTGCGCAGGACAAGGGCTGTTTCGTTTACATTCTGACACTGCTAGGCAGGGGCTTCAGCCTAGCACTGATCCTGCTGACATCACCGGCTCTAATGGGTGGTCTAAAGACCGCCCATTAGTTCCAGTGACGTCACTGCGCTCACTGCTAGGCGGAAGTCTCCACCTAGCATACCCATGAAAAGCCGCCTACGTCACTGGAGGTAAAGAAAAAGCCCTTGTCCTGCGCTATGCGGCATGCTCCATGCTGAAGGAGGGAAGACAGGGTTATGTCCAGGTTTCGGTCTGAACCTGGACAAAGATGAGCACAGCTTTCTTCATTCATTTTCATGGGACACATTGATGAAGCTGAGAACTCCCATGGAAGTGAATGAAGAGAACCCTGCACGTGTGCCGCCACCTCTCCACTCATTCTTAGCGCCTCATAAACCTTCCTTATAGCTAAACCCTTATCAAACTGATAAGAATATGGCTTCAATAAATGTTTATGAGGTCAGGAGATCAGAGATAAGGCTTCACATCACTTACTGACTGTTGCCGCCAGTGTTTTGGTGACACTTTTGTCACACAGCTGTCTAGTGCCATCTCTGTGGACCCCACATCATCCTGCAGGAGGGGACTCGGAGGAAGAATACTGAGAGTTGTAGTCCTAGAATATCACGGTGCTGGTAGCAGCGGAGCTCAGTCTTACCACTGCGCTGCCGGACTCAGGATCTGACTGACCCTGACAGACCACAACTAAAGGCTGCAATCTGGGAGTTGTGTTCCCACATATGATCGCTGGGGGTCCCACCAGT
This sequence comes from Bufo gargarizans, assembly GCF_014858855.1. NCBI lineage: Eukaryota > Metazoa > Chordata > Amphibia > Anura > Bufonidae > Bufo > Bufo gargarizans. The sequence goes on from NC_058084.1 coordinate 189,610,913, forward strand.
TGGATCCCACTGGTCCTGTTGGAGTAGTGCCATGGCACCACGTGCCCCAGTGCTCAGACACTTACCACCGACCCCTATAGAAGTTATAAGTACATGTAACACATTTACAATGGGATTACCTACAAAGTAACAGAAGGCCAGAGCTGTAAAGGAGGGGGGATACCACACCTGTCACCTGCACGGACGGCTCTACAGCTCTCCGTCTTCCTCCTGACGTCACTTGTTTCTTCTCCAGAGCGCCCACCTAGTCCATGCTTCTCACCGACCAACCGTCCACAGACTGAACTACTACACGCAGGGGGGGGTGTAATGCTGAGAGCAGAATATCAGTCCCTCATTAAGTTATTTTCACGCACATATCATTGTCCAGGATATATAGTGAAGAGAGATATTAGAAAGTGTCTCTGAACACACACAGAGTATATATTTAACCCCCTGTACATGCATTGGATTAGTCCGTTACCTTAACAACGGAACGCATAGAACAGGATGCATGATATAGTCTAGTGTGCCGAAGGACCTTTCATGACGTCAGGGCCATGTGATCAGTCCCAGGCTGGAGAGGAGGAGACTGGGGGTTAGATGTGCAGTGAAGCCACAAGCAGATGTCATGTGTACAGGGGAGGATGTATACTGTACTTTACTATATTATACCTCTATAAACTCTGTAAGGTGTTACTGCAGCAGAGCTGTGGATGTATAATGTGCAGGTAGCAGAGCTGTGGATGTATAATGTGCAGGCAGCAGAGCTGTGGATGTATAATGTGCAGGTAGCAGAGCTGTGGATGTATAATGTGCAGGCAGCAGAGCTGTGGATGTATAATGTGCAGGCAGCAGAGCTGTGGATGTATAATGTGCAGGCAGCAGAGCTGTGGATGTATAATGTGCAGGCAGCAGAGCTGTGGATGTATAATGTGCAGGCAGCAGAGCTGTGGATGTATAATGTGCAGGCAGCAGAGCTGTGGATGTATAATGTGCAGGCAGCAGAGCTGTGGATGTATAATGAGCAGGCAGCAGAGCTGTGGATGTATAATGTGCAGGCAGCAGAGCTGTGGATGTATAATGTGCAGGCAGCAGAGCTGTGGATGTATAATGTGCAGGCAGCAGAGCTGTGGATGTATAATGTGCAGGCAGCAGAGCTGTGGCTGTATAATATACATGCAGCAGAGCTGTGGATGTATAATGTGCAGGCAGCAGAGCTGTGGATGTATAATGTGCAGGCAGCAGAGCTGTGGATGTATAATGTGTAGGCAGCAGAGCTGTGGATGTATAATGTGCAGGCAGCAGAGCTGTGGATGTATAATGTGCAGGCAGCAGAGCTGTGGATGTATAATGTGCAGGCAGCAGAGCTGTGGATGTATAATGTGCAGGCAGCAGAGCTGTGGATGTATAATGTGCAGGTAGCAGAGCTCTGGATGTATAATGTGCAGGCAGCAGAGCTGTGGATGTATAATGTGCAGGCAGCAGAGCTGTGGATGTATAATGTGCAGGCAGCAGAGCTGTTGTGGATGTGGAATGTGCAGGCAGCAGAGCTGTGGATGTATAATGTGCAGGCAGCAGAGCTGTGGATGTATAATGTGCAGGCAGCAGAGCTGTGGATATATAATGTGCAGGCAGCAGAGCTGTGGATGTATAATGTGCAGGCAGCAGAGCTGTGGATGTATAATGTGCAGGCAGCAGAGCTGTGGATGTATAATGTGCAGGCAGCAGAGCTGTGGATGTATAATGTGCAGGCAGCAGAGCTGTGGATGTATAATGTGCAGGCAGCAGAAGTGTGGATGTATAATGTGCAGGCAGCAGAAGTGTGGATGTATAATGTGCAGGCAGCAGAGTTGTGGATATATAATGTGCAGGCAGCAGAGCTGTGGATGTATAATGTGCAGGCAGCAGAAGTGTGGATGTATAATGTGCAGGTAGCAGAGCTGTGGATGTATAATGTGCAGGCAGCAGAGCTGTAGATGTATAATGTACATGCAGCAGAGCTGTGGATGTATAATGTGCAGGCAGCAGAGCTGTGGATGTATAATGTGCAGGTAGCAGAGCTCTGGATGTATAATGTGCAGGCAGCAGAGCTGTGGATGTATAATGTGCAGGCAGCAGAGCTGTGGATGTATAATGTGCAGGCAGCAGAGCAGTGGATGTATAATGTGCAGGTAGCAGAAGTGTGGATGTATAATGTGCAGGTAGCAGAGCTGTGGATGTATAATGTGCAGGCAGCAGAGCTGTGGATGTATAATGTGCAGGCAGCAGAGCTGTGGATGTATAATGTGCAGGCAGCAGAGCTGTGGATGTATAATGTGCAGGCAGCAGAGCTGTGGATGTATAATGTGCAGGTAGCAGAGCTGTGGATGTATAATGTGCACGCAGCAGAGCTGTGGATGTATAATGTGCAGGTAGCAGAGCTGTGGATGTATAATGTGCACGCAGCAGAGCTGTGGATGTATGATGTACACGCAGTAGAGCTGTGGATGTATAATGTGCAGGCAGCAGAGCTGTGGATGTATAATGTGCAGGCAGCAGAGCTGTGGATGTATAATGTGCAGGCAGCAGAGCTGTGGATGTATAATGTGCAGGCAGCAGAGCTGTGGATGTATAATGTGCAGGCAGCAGAGCTGTGGATGTATAATGTGCAGGCAGCAGAGCTGTGGATGTATAATGTGCAGGCAGCAGAGCTGTGGATGTATAATATACATGCAGCAGAGCTGTGGATGTATAATGTGCAGGCAGCAGAGCTGTGGATGTATAATGTGCAGGCAGCAGAGCTGTGGATGTATAATGTACATACAGCAGAGCTGTGGATGTATAATGTACATACAGCAGAGCTGTGGATGTATAATGTGCAGGCAGCAGAGCTGTGGATGTATAATGTGCAGGCAGCAGAGCTGTGGATGTATAATGTACAGGCAGCAGAGCTGTGGATGTATAATGTGCAGGCAGCAGAGCTGTGTGTATGCAGTGAGCAGGCAGCAGAGCTGTGGATGTATAATGTGCAGGCAGCAGAGCTGTTGTGGATGTGGAATGTGCAGGCAGCAGAGCTGTGGATGTATAATGTGCAGGCAGCAGAGCTGTGGATGTATAATGTGCAGGCAGCAGAGCTGTGGATATATAATGTGCAGGCAGCAGAGCTGTGGATGTATAATGTGCAGGCAGCAGAGCTGTGGATGTATAATGTGCAGGCAGCAGAGCTGTAGATGTATAATGTGCAGGCAGCAGAGCTGTGGATGTATAATGTGCAGGCAGCAGAGCTATGGATGTATAATGTGCAGGCAGCAGAGCTGTGGATGTATAATGTGCAGGCAGCAGAAGTGTGGATGTATAATGTGCAGGCAGCAGAGTTGTGGATGTATAATGTGCAGGCAGCAGAGCTGTGGATGTATAATGTGCAGGCAGCAGAAGTGTGGATGTATAATGTGCAGGTAGCAGAGCTGTGGATGTATAATGTGCAGGCAGCAGAGCTGTAGATGTATAATGTACATGCAGCAGAGCTGTGGATGTATAATGTGCAGGCAGCAGAGCTGTGGATGTATAATGTGCAGGTAGCAGAGCTGTGGATGTATAATGTGTAGGCAGCAGAGCTGTGGATGTATAATGTACATGCAGCAGAGCTGTGGATGTATAATGTGCAGGTAGCAGAGCTGTGGATGTATAATGTGCAGGTAGCAGAGCTGTGGATGTATAATGTGCAGGCAGCAGAGCTGTGGATGTATAATGTGCAGGCAGCAGAGCTGTGGATGTATAATGTGCAGGTAGCAGAGCTGTGGATGTATAATGTGCACGCAGCAGAGCTGTGGATGTATGATGTACACGCAGTAGAGCTGTGGATGTATAATGTGCATGCAGCAGAGCTATGGATGTATAATGTATATTTTATAACAATGCCGGCCTAACAGGACCGGAACCGGATAGACTCCCATCGACAAATTACCTCCTCATCCAACCCTCTCCTAGCCGCTTCCGTGGCCGCGCCGATCCGGAAAGAATGACCCCCAAACAATAAGGCATCCCTACCCAGCCCTTTTAAACAAACTCGGAATACCGCGATAAACTGGAAACGAGAAAGTCATGAACCAACAACGGTCCAACCTCTCGCCCCCAAAACTCCCTAAGACACCAAACCGGGCACACAGCCGACCCCGCCACCTGATATAAAACCACCCAACAACCCCGACCCAACTGATCCGTTTTTGACCTCCTAATACAAAAATCCACCCTGTCATGAAATAAATCCACCTCCTCTCTCTGAAGCCCACCCGCTCTGCTCCTACTCGGACTAACCAATTCTCCAATGCGTAACGCACCAAAAAAAGCAAAAGAAAATGCTAACTTAAACAGCCTAACCTCAGTAACTGATACAAAAACCTTCCCCAACTGCTCCATCATATCCCCCAACAATGCAAAGGAAGGCTGATCCACCCCCAGCGACCACCTTCTCCAACCCTTTAATGCCTGCTATACCCAGAATGATTTAGTCACATCCGACGTAGCCCGACACTTACAACCAAAAGCCACCCCTGCCATAAACGTATTCTGGACACCGACCATCCCTCCTCTCTGCAGTGCCCCACAAAAAGCAACATCAAAGCCCATTCCTCTAACCCGCACCCCTGAAAACGCAGCCTCCATTCTTCCCATAAAGCTCATACCTTCTCATAGGCCGCCCAAGTCCCTGCCGACAAGGATCCCCTCACCAATTCTCCAACCGACCAAATGGCATATTCCACAGCTTCTGGGGAAAGCTCGCTCCCTGCTTGTCTGCCTCCGGTGCCAGCACCCAAAACGCTCCCAGTGAAAACGAGACAAAGCATCCGCAATTTAGTTACTCACCACCTGCACGTGGGACGCAACTATCCAAGCATTCAACAATAAATAACTCAAAACCAAATGCTGAAGCAAGCACACAACCGGCGGTGATGAAGCCGAAACGTGATTAATGGCCTCCACCACCCCCTAAATTGTCACAATGGAACCGCACCTTCCTATTCTGAAAAAAATCCCCCCAAATGGACACTGCAACCACAATGGGAAAGAGTTCCAGCAACACCAGATTCTTCACCTAGCCTTCTTCCTGCCATCGCGTCGGCCACTCCCCTACACACCAACAACCCTGTAAGTATGCCCCAAAACCGTACCCCCCAGCCGCATCCGTAAACAAGTCGAGATCCGCCGCCAACACCCCATTCACCATCCATAAAGACCGACTGTTATACCTTTTCAAAAAGGACGCCCACACCCTAAAATCTTCCCGCAGTTCCGAGTAAGCCGCACAAAGTGATGAGGAGCCTGTCGCCTGTGCCAACCTCCTACAAAAAATCCGACCCATGGGCCTAATTCGACAGGCAAAGTTAAGTTTTCCCAATAAGGACTGCAACTTCCGAAGCCGCAATCTTTTTTCGCCCAGAGGCAGCCGACACCAACCACTGTACATCCTCAACTTTGTCTTCGGGCAACCTGCAATCCATACCCACAGTATCTATGACCATCCCAAGAAAACTCAACGCCGTCGAAGGGCCTTCCGTTTTTTCTGACGCTAAGGGAACCCCAAAAAGTTGTGACATGATTTCGAAAGAATGCAACATCACAGAGCATCCCTTCGAACCCGGCAGACAATGAACAAAAAAATCATCCAAATAATGGATAATAGAACCCCATCCCGACCACTCTCGTGCCACCCACTCCAAAAATGTACTAAACGTCTCAAACAGGAAACCGAACAACCCATGGGCAAACACCGATAAACAAAAAAAAAAGTCCCAAAAACAACCCAGCAAGTGCTGACTATCCGGGTGCACGAAACGCCGTCTCAATATCCACTTTAGCCAGCAAAGCTCCCTGCCTATACTGCCGAACACAACTCCGGCGCAATCCCGTCATTAACCGAACCCCCTTTAAGAAATGAAAGGTGATGTATAAGGCAAAATTTATTAGGCTTCCTCTTCGGCACGACCCCCAACGGCGACACCCGTAAATCCGGCATCGGTAAGTCCCAAAAGGGGCCTGCCATGCGACCCAACGCCACCTCTTTTTGCAATTTTTCACTAACCACCCCCTGTAAGCTCCCTGGCGGACCTCAAATTCTTTTTCCCTTGACAAAATTCACCCTCCACGAACGGGATATGAAAACCCTCCATAAAACCCATCAACAGAAACTCTGCCTATTTAGGAAGGGCACCATCTCAGTTTCCCAAATTGGCGTCTGCCCCTTTTCCAGCCGCGTCACCCCAACCCTTTCCTTTTTGACCCTTAAAACACAGATGTTCTCTATGACTTCCTCTACATGAGGAACACTCGTGCTTAAAGGGGTTCTGCACTTTCATTTAACTGATATCCTCTGGATAGATCATCAGCTTCTGATCGGCGAGGGACCGACACCCGGGACCCCCGCTGCTCAGCTGTTTGAGAAGGCAGCGGTGCTCCAAGTGAACAGAGCTTAGCCCCGCCTACGCTAGTTGATACTAGTTGTGACGTCAGTGGGCGGGCGGCCCGGCGGTAAACAGCGAGAAGGCCGCGGCGCTGCCGGAGAGCCGCTGCTTTCTCAAACAGCTGATCGGCGGGGGTCCCGGGTGTCGGACTCCAGCCGATCAGAAGCTGATGATCTATCCAGAGGATAGATCATCAGTTAAATGAAAGTGCAGAACCCCTTTAAATTTGCACTTGCATCCTCCCTTGTTAAACAGGAAGCATTACCCATTTTGCGAGGCCGCTGAGTGCTCCGATTGCCCAGAACCCCCGACGCCCCTTGGAAAGGACTGCCCCGCACTGACCGGAGCCATCACCCTCATCCACAAGCCAATTTCCTTATGATCCCACCGAATGCTAGCGCGAGCCGCTTTCCGTTGCCTAAATTGCTCGTCATACTGCAACCACCCCAGCCCCCCATATACCCGATAGGCCTCGCCTATCGCGTCCAGGTAACAGAAAAACGCGGAACAATTTTCTGGCACCTTCTCCCCATTGACACTGGCCAGGATCACGAACGCCTGCAACCAGATGGAAAAAGTCAGCGGAATCAAACGGCACCGCCGCTTGTCCTCTTCCTCCTTGCTCCTATCCTCCTTCCTGTTTCTATCCAAATTGAACCGCTCCAGCGGGAGTAATGAAAATATGTCTACATACTCCCCTTTTCAGCTGCCCTTCAAAGCAAACATATACCTCCTCTCTTTCCCTGTCATCTAAACGTGGCTCCTCCCCATCTTCGCCGTACCCCCCCCCCTTCTCTTTACCCCCGTTCCTGTTCGCCAGACCTTCCAGCGATGTCCCCAACGATCAGCTGGTCCCCGCACCTATGGCCCCATGATACCCCGCCCGACCAAACAGACCCAACTGTCCCACCCGTCGTCCCTGACCCTTGTGAACCCCAGGCCGCCACTGGTGACCCCGTCCCTGACCCCGTACCTACCAACCCTTTCACTAAATCCCTCAACCCCAATAACAACTCCAGCCCTCCCGCAACAGACCCCCTTGGGGCCCCACCCAACCCCAGGACTCCCCCCCAAGACAAGCTACTGTTAATGAAGACTCCCCATGTGTCTCACCTAGCTGCGTGGACGCTGTGATTCCACCAGCCGAAACATGAGGTCGTGGATCTTGACGGGCGCTGGTCTCCCTTCTGGTCATCCTCCTGTCCCCCTTCCTGCTGCTGGTGCTGCCAGAGCCTGCATTTCAGCAGCTCGACCACTAGAGGCCACCATTTCCCCAGCTAAAGCCGACACTGAGTCAGCCCCGCGCTGCCTGATCAGTGAACCCCGCACAGGACCGCCATCTTGACCCTGCCGCTCTGAGGAAGGATCCCGGACTCCACTCCCGCATCGGGCAAGGTGAGCGGGGTGTCCGGTCTTCCCCGCCCAGGGTCCCGCCTTGCGATAGGATTGCTTCCGACACGCAACCGCCTGGCTCCACTGCTCCTACCTGCGGCGCGTGCCGGAGGGGCTCCTGTCAGGGATGTAGTAGGGGAGAACACCAAAAGACAACAAGAAGGAAGAGGAAAGACACTAGGCCTCCCCGCTAGGGAAGGAAAAGTGTCACCACCTATAAAACCCTGCTCCTGGCCCTAACTCCTATTGTATGGGCACCTCTCGATGGTAGAGATGCCCATACACAGTAACCTGAAAAACCCTGGTAACCCTTAGATGCCCTAAAGGTAATGACAGGGCAGAGACAACCCGTTCCTTTCCTGGTGAAGGAACCAGCGTCTCGCTGAGGCCTAGTAAACAACCGGGGGGGGAGGAATACAAAACACAACAAGCGGAACACTTAACGTCTGAGGATGATGGATGAACAGGACTTCAACAAGAACCACACTCTAGCTCTTCCAAAACCAAATAAGCTATTCAGAGCAAGGAGTAATGGGTAAAGTCAGACTAAATAGGGAGCGGTAAAGGTCACAACAGGAGGTGTGGACATACCAGCAACACATAGACAAAGTGAAACCAAAAGAGGCTGTCAGATCACTTGTGCAGTCAGTCTTTCAGACCTTCTAACACCTGTCACAGGTGTGACAGTGTCACGGCTGAGGATGGGGAAAATCCTCAGCCGTGCGATGCTCAGAAATGTCCGGTCGCTACTCGGCCAGGGCAACAGAATTAGGGAGCAGGTCACCTCCTATTGCATCCCTAACGCTGACCCTGTCTCCTGTCTGTATGAGCCGACCCTGGTGGTAGGAGGGCTCATACGCTGGGACCTAATAGTCCCTGCAAGCCCTCAGGATGGCCCTGAACTAAGGAGCAGGGTAAGACAACCTACTCCTCCTAGGCACGGAGGAGCAGGAGTCTCACTGGCCAAGCAGCATGAAGATGGGGGAACATAAACAGAACTATGGACATGACAGGTGAACCCAACAGTTCCACACTAATGGAACCAGGACATCCATAGCTGCACAAAAAACCAAAGACATAGGACATCAACAGAACATCAAGGTTATGGATTTATGACCGGAAGGGTGGCCCTTACTAGAAGGACGGTTACAGGGTAACAGGAGGATGACTCCAGCAACATGCCTGGAGTACCCCACCAGAGAAGTGATCTGGACTGAGACTTTATAGCCCATGTAACCACACCCCACAGTCAGACACACCCAGTGACTCACACACACACACTGGGAAGGGAGTTAACCCTTCCAGCACCAGGGAAGGGAAACACCAACTAAAGGGAAAGTGTCCAACACTAGGACACACTGTGGCTGTTGCCGCTGGCAACGACATGGGTGGCAACCGTGTCCTGGGAGTCAGCCCGAAGGCCGGGACACTGCCACCACATGTACACACAACCAAACATTGCCACGGGCAACCACAGTGCAGGAAAGGTGTCAGTGCACACCACACATAAAACAGAGTGCACACAGACAAACAACAGTGCATACAAACACGCACACAACTCCACGGGAACTGCACACATAGCTGTTGTCCGCGGCAACCGAGGCCAACCACATTATGCCTCCCGCTGCGGTTGACACAACAACCCAAAACCGCAGGCAACTGTATGCGGCTCCCAAGGAGTCACGGCCATAACATGGTCGTGACAGACAGCTCCTCACCCGGCGCCGGACCCTCGGGGTCTCCTCCGGACTGAGGCATGCCAGAGGCCTGGTCCTCCGCGGCCGGCTAAGGAAGGAAAGCTGTGGAGGCTGAGTCCCCTGTCCCCGGAAGCAAGCCCTGCACAGTTGCCTGGAGCCTTTCTGGTCCCCTGCTCTCCAGAGCTGCACGAGCAGCACTTCCACAGAGGACATCCTGGCGCAGACAGTCACGCAAGAGGTACGCAGCAGCTCTGACAGGGGCTGCTGCAAATCTGCTGTCCCCACAAGATGGCCCCTAACGCACCGCCCCACCAATTAACCCCATAGGTCCCAAAAACCACTCCCTCCAAGCCTCTGTCATGCCAGGCCTACCTCCAGGCTTGCAGTCCCGAGTCCGGCCTGTACTTTATTGTAAGACAAAACTGACAGATATCTCCAGAGAGGCACCCTCTAATGCCTTTGATACCCTCCTTGCACCCAACAGACACTCCATTTCAGATTTATATTCCTTCCTTATAGTCAAGCTACTCCCAGGAAGCATCTATTCAATCTATAAAGGCTGGGAAAACCAATTGGGTGAAGAAGAGGTGGGAAGAGAGATACTTAGTGGGTGGACAGATTTAAAAAAACATATCCTATCGGAAAATTGGAGGGAAACCCAACTAAAAATTATGCACAGGGCAATACATGCCTTTAATATACTTCCCTCGGCCATTATGCCAGACAGACAAAGTGTCCTAAATGTAGTGAAACAAAGTCTGATCCATATCATAGGTTATGGAGCTGTCAGAAACAGAAAAAGTTTTGGGTTGATACCCACTCTCTAATCAAGAGGTTAAGTAAGCTCACGATACTCATGGATTGTAAAATGGCCTTGTTTCATTCAGGTGGTGGAGGCACACACTATTATCTTGGCGGCAAAAAAAATGCATCCTAGCAGACTGGTTACTTCCACAGACCCCAGATGTTAGTCAAGTAAGGCTACTTTCACACTAGCGTTCGGGTTCCGCTTGTGAGTTCCATTTGAAGGCTCTCCCAAGCGGCCCCAAACGGATCCGTCCAGCCCTAATGCATTCTGAGTGGATGCGGATCCGCTCAGAATGCCTCAGTCTGGCACTGTTTGACCTCCGTTCCGCTCAGCAGGCGGACACCTGAAGGCTGCTTGCAGCGTTCGGGTGTCCGCCTGGCCGTGCGGAGGCAAACGGATCCGTCCAGACTTACAATGTAAGTCAATGGGGACGGATCCGTTTGAAGTTGACACAATATGGTGCAATTTCAAATGGATCCGTCCCCCATTGACTTTCAATGCAAAGTCTGGACGGATCCGTCTGACTAACTTTCAGAATTTTTTCTGAAAGATAATGCAGACGGATCCGTTCTGAACGGATCCCATCGTCTGCATTATAGGAGCGGATCTGTCTGTGCAGACACCAGACGGATCTGCTCTGAACGCAAGTGTGAAAGTAGCCTAATTTTGATCACAAAAAAATCCTGTGGATAGAACAGTTAATAGCAACCAAAGATAAAGAGAGTCAGGCAAAAAGATTTTTTAAGGGTACTTTCACACTTGCGTTTTTCTTTTCCGGCATAGAGTTCCGTCACAGGGGCTCTATACCGGAAAATAACTGATCAGGCATATCCCCATGCATTCTGAATGGAGAGTAATCCGTTCAGTTTGCATCAGGATGTCTTCAGTTCAGTTGTTTTGACTGATCAGGCAAAAGAGAAAACCGTAGCATGCTACGGTTTTATCTCCGGCGAAAAAAACTGAAGACTTGCCTGAATGCCTGATCAGGCATTTTTTTCCATAGGAATGCATTAGTGCCGGATCAGGCATTCAAAATACCGGAATGCCGGATCCGTCATTCCGGTCTGCGCATGCGCAGACCTTTAAAAATGAAAAAAAAAAAAAAAAACGGATCCGTTTTGCCTGATGACACCGGAAAAACGGATCCGGTATTGCAATGCATTTTTCTGACTGATCAGGCATTTTTCTGACTGATCAGGCATTTTTCTGACTGATCAGGATCCTGATCAGTCAGAAAAATGCCTGATCAGTCAGAAAAAATGACATCCGTTTGCATACAGTTTGCCTGATCAGGCAGTCAGTTCAGGCAACGGAACTGCCTGCCGGAATCAAACAACGCAAGTGTGAAAGTACCCTAAGAAATGGAAATCCTGTATTATATGTTGTTGTGATGACAAAAAGAGACAGAAGTTAGTCAATCCCTTTTAGCTACACTCAATGGTATTTGCTGAAAAGCGCTAAAGGGTACTTTGGGGAAACTAAAGAAAGATAGCTCCTAGTTAGCAGACAAAAATGAAAACTCTACCATGATTAAGAAAATGTATGCCTATACGTTGTATTCTTTATTGCAACAGACTCAGAAGGTAAATGTATTAAGGTAATGTATTTACGTTGTTATAACATCTATGTTGTTCTTGATTGTTAAACATATAAAATCGAATAAAATATCTTTGAAAAAAATAAAAAATACATGAACTACTAGTCCGAAATCTATGTCAGGGCATTTCCAGACAATTTTTTATTTTTTTTTGGTTTTTGAAAAATAGCATATACGTGTGTCTTGCAATACAGCGGGTAGGGCTTTAAATCTTGGAGTGAAAATATGAAATACCAGGCCGAAATCTGTGTCGGTGCATCTCCAGACATTTTAAGTGTTGGTGGGGTGGGGTGGGTGGGTGGCTAAATAATCTCATAGTAGGTTGATTTTTTTTTTTTATACTAAAGCTTTTTTTTTTTTTTTTTTATCTGCATAGTTGAACGCACAGAAGACATTAGGCCCAAAACTGTTAGTGGTGCCAATACTCCATTATTTCCAAAGTCAATTGTCATTAGCAGTGTCCTCAGTATGTTTATAGAAACGGAAGGACATTTTATTGGGCCCCCTGTCTTTAAGTTACAGAAAACAGAATCGCTAACCATTCCATATTTTGTGTGACTGTGTACATGTAGTCCCAAAAATGTCAGGAATATGGAAGGGTTCCAAACAAAAGCAGAGCAGAGGAGGATGAGGCACCTCTATAGCTCAGTGTTGTGGAGTAACTTGTCCGCCTATGTGATTAGGACAGGTTTTGTGTGTAATAATAGGACGGCGGCCATTTTACTTCTCCTAATGAGTGCTCCCTAGCCAAAACGAGCCATTATAACTAATGAATGGTATTTGAGAGTATATTTATAATAAAGTACTATGTAAGTATTATTTTAAAAAAAATGTATTCCTGGAAAACCCCTTTAAAGTCCGGACGTTGACTGGGTCATTCCAAAACCTTCATTTTGTTTTTTTCAGTCATTCAGAGGTGGACTTGCTGGTGTGCTTTAGATCATTTTGGCCCATGGGGAGTACTAGTCGGGCTGTTTAGCAGCACTATGACCCCCCCTGTGCTGGAGATCTCCGACCCTAGTCCACATATACCATCATCCCATACACTCTGCCCGAACCATCTCAGGGAATGAGCCCCATGGAACACAGTTTGCTGCATTGTATTTAACAAGAAAATATATATGAGCATCCTACAGAATATAATACCCGAAAATTGTTTATTTTATATTTTTATATTTTTATTCATTTTTTCTTTTACATATTTTTATATTTATATATTTGCAGATTTTTATATTACATATATTTTTTAGACCTTATATAGAAGCTCCCTACTATTTAATATGTTTTTTAATATGAGGTTAATAAAGGTTTATAAGTTTTAGATACATTGTATTTTAGAAGAATGTGTTTATAATAACATAGATGATATTATCCATATTAGGCTGCTTTCACACTAGCGTTCGGGTTTCCGTTCGTGAGCTCCGTTTGAAGGAGCTCACGAGCGGACCCGAACGCAGCCGTCCAGCCCTGATGCAGTCTGAATGGAGGCGGATCCGCTCAGACTGCATCAGTCTGGTGGCGTTCAGCCTCCGCTCCGCTCGCCTCCGCACGGACAGGCGGACAGCTGAACGCTGCTTGCAGCGTTCGGGTGTCCGCCTGGCCGTTCGGAGGCGTGCGGATCCGTCCAGACTTTCAATGTAAGTCAATGGGGACGGATCCGTTTGAAGATGCCACAATGTGGCTCAATCTTCAAGCGGATCCGTCCCCCATTGACTTTACATTGAAAGTCTGGACGGATCCGTCCCAGGCTATTTTCACACTTAGCTTTTTTTAGCTAAAATAATGCAGACGGATCCGTTCTGAACGGAGCCTCCGTCTGCATTATTATGGGCGGATCCGTTCAGAACGGATCCGCCCGAACGCTAGTGTGAAAGTAGCCTTAGATCCAACTATAATTAGCTATAACAAAATCTGATATGCATAATGATTTTGGTTGATTTAGGAACACACACAACAGAAAAACGCATGTGTGTACAAAAACCGCAGATTTACCGCAAGACTACCGCAATATAAGGCAATTGGATCTGTGAAATCCAGATCCTTTGGGTCCATTTCAGGTTTAATAAAGAGCCCTTTGGAGGATAAAAAGCCGGCAAGTTAGTCAGACCCAAACTAGCCACTGAGGAAGAAGGCAGGTAGCCTTTGAAACGCGTCTGGCAAGGAGCAATTGGATCTGACAACACACCGGCAACAACTTTCTACTACATCGGATTGAGAAAGCGCTTTCTAAAAGAACTACCAGAACCGATCCAAATAGGTTGAATATCTATCTTAATTAAAGAAACCGGACGTGGATCTGCAGCGTGACACAGCCAGCATTTCCGTTCACAGCCGGGTGGATACAGCATCGCTAGCAGATAATTCAGCTGTGCTATCCAAAGGCGAGTCCTCTTGCATCTACACCACGTGGGACGCCACGGTGGGAATAGGACGATATGTGAGTAAGGCTACTTTCACACTAGCGTTCGATCGGATCCGTTCTGAATGGATCCGATCATATTAATGCAGACGGAGGCTCCGTTCAGTACGGATCCGTCTGCATTAATAACTTAGAAAAAATTCTAAGTGTGAAAGCAGCCTGAGCGGATCCGTTCAGACTTTCAATGTAAAGTCAATGGGGGACGGATCCGCTTGAAGATTGAGCCATATGGTGACATCTTCAAGCGGATCCGTTCCCATTGACTTACATTGTAAGTCTGAACGGATCCGCTCGCCTCCGCACGGCCAAGCGGACAGCTGAACGCTGCAAGCAGCGTTCAGCTGTCCGCCTGTCCGTGCGGAGGCGAGCGGAGCGGAGGCTGAACGCCGCCAGACTGATGCAGTCTGAGCGGATCCGCTCCATTCAGACTGCATCAGGGCTGGACGGAAGCGTTCGGGTCCGCTCGTGTGCTCCTTCAAACGGAGCTCACGAACGGACCTATAAACGCTAGTGTGAAAGGAGCCTAAGAGCTATTTAGCTCCATAACACTGCTGGATATATGTGTATTGCTGCTCAAACATCTTGCTATATCATCTGCATTGTTGACTGAATATTGCGTAACATTGCTGGACATACTTATACTATTGCTCAAGTACCCTGCCGCGTTCGTCGCGGTTGTTTAAACATACAACCTACCCAGGCAGATATCTGCTTAAACCGAATATATTTTAGGACAATTGTGCGGACCAAGCCAGGATTTAGGTCACATGTCCTACCATTAAAGAAAGACTGTAGCATCAGCGGGATACAGCAATTTTGTTGATTCTCCAGAGATATATATACATTTATATATTTATTTATATACACTATTTCACCAATCGCTTTCTAACTATATTGTTGATCCAGTGGATTTTATGTTCCATTGGACACTATAAGTCACTGTGTCACATCACGTATTATTACTGCTATATTTATTCTTTATTTTTGTTTATTTATACATCTATTCACTTATTTAATTATTTTTTTCCTGGAGATATATTTGCTGCTAGCCACTGTTGTAGACAATAGGAGATAAAATCACTGTGTTCCACCTGCTAATGCTGGACTGGACCTACTAACGCTGGACTGGACCTCCTGATCTTTTATCAGCTATAACAGTGGATAGTCACATGCTTATTTTATCAATTTTATACAAGTTTTATCATTCACGTCGATTTAGGGAATATAGCTCTGTTTAGGTTATAATACCATTGTGTACTGTTGATATATATTTGCTCAATTATATCGCTACTAATAAATTAACATATATCACTTGAGTCGCTTTGCCTACCTTGTGAACTAGATATATGAGTGCCCATTCTATTCTATTTTAATACTATTGTTTTTGGTGATTGGGTACAACATCTGTTTTGGTGCACCTTACCATCCCAAACCAGAGGTGAGCTGTCCTTTATTTTTCCTTTTGCTTTAGATCATTGTCCTGCTGCAGAATTCAAGTACGTTTGAGCGGTCACAAACTGATGGGAGGACATTCGCCTTCAGGATTTTCTGGTAGAGAGCAGAATTCATGATTCCCTCAATTACAGCAAGTCATCCAGGTCCTGAAGCAGCAAAGAAGCCCCAGACCATCATCCTACCAACACCATGTTTGACTGTTGGAATGATGTTCTTTTTCTGAAATGCTGTGCTAGTTTTACGCCAGATGTAACGTGACTCACATCTTCCAAAAAGTTCCATTTTTGTCTCGTCAGTCCACAGAATACTTTCCCAAAAGGCTTGGAAATTATCAAGATGTTTTAGGCAACTGTGAGACGGGCCTTTGTGTTCTTTTTTTTTTTTTTTTTTTTTTTTTATTGTTTTATTGTTTTTCAACAAGAAATAAAGAACATAGAGGTCAGCATTGTTTCAACCTTTTGGAGGTATACACATAACCTGAGCATACATTATATACGTATGGTTGTAATCGCAAAAGATTAACATGTTCAGTATCTTCCAAATTATACCTTCAAATAAAACGCATCTGCTCATCTTAATATAACAGACATATGAATATCCATTAGAGATCTAAATGGACTGCCCCTAAACACAATAATGTAAGAAGAAACATAGACGGGAGGGGGGGGGGGAAGCAAGAGGGAGAAAGAAGTGACATGGGGGGGGGGAAGAGTAGCTTTGCAAAGCACAAAATTCCATCGAGGCAGGCGTAAAGTGTAATGTCTCGTACGAACTCCAACTAGGAGCAACCAATATGAGTGCTCACAACCGAAGAAGATCCATTCAAAGGGAGGCAGCCCAAAGGGAGGAGTCTCACTCTCGCAAAATGTTCCTCCTACTGTAAGAACTCATATCCCAGAAAAATTTAAAAACGTTTTCCATGGGTTCCAAAAATTTTCGAACTGCATAGGGGTGCGAGCATCCCAGTGTTCAATTTGTTCGAGGCGATAGAGTTGATCGCATTTGAGGATCCAATTTTGAACAGTTGGTGGGTTTGGTTGTTTCCATGTTATTGCCAACATAAGTCTAGCTGCAGCTAGCAAAGTGTTACATAGCGAATGTTTATATTTGGGTCATCTGATTTCTCCTAAAACTCCTAAAAGGCAAATTTTCGGGGAAATAGGTAACTTCAAGCTACAAATGTTAGATATAAGTTTACAAATCTCTTGCCAGTAAGAGGTTATCTTGGTACACTCCCACCAGATATGGGTATGTGTACCTATTTCTAGGTTGCATCTCCAGCACATAGGGCTACACTCAGGAAACATGCGATGAAGTCTTTGAGGTGTGTAATACCATCTTGTTAAAACTTTATAGCTGTTCTCTTGCAGTTTGACGCACCTGGACACCTTAAGAAACGCTCTGAGCGCATGTTTTACTTCTAAGGGGGATAATTGAATGTTCAGTTCTGCTGCCCATTGCTGAATAAATATAGGAGTCTCTGAACCCTGGTTGAAGAGCAGGGTTTTATATAGTTGGGAAATTTTACTTTTTGGTTCCTTTGTGTTCTTTTTGGTCAGCTATGGTTTGCGTAAACACTGACCTTAACTGAGGCAGGTGAGGCCCGCAGTGCTTTGGAGGTTGTTCTGGATTCTTTTATGACCTCCTGGATGAGTTTTCAATGTGCTCTTGGAGTTGTTTTCATAGGCTGGCCACTCCTGGGAAGCACTGGCGTACATGCAGGGGTCGCAGTTGCGACCGGACCCAGCACTCCAGGGGTTCCGGCTGCCTGTGGACCCCTGGCCCCGTCGTAGTGCTGTGTACCGTAGTACCCAAGGCCCACCGAACGCCCCTTTTATCTACATACCCTTCCTCACTGTCCTGAGTCAGGACGTAGTGTGCGCACTATGACCCGACGCTGCACGCTGTCAGGTGACAGTGCAGCGACGGCTGGGAAGACAGGCCCGAAAAGGAAGAGTAGCCCGGCAGTGCAGAACAGGTAAGTATTGGGGCCTGGGAGAATGGGGATCACTCTGGGCTTCCGCCGGTGATTGATCTGAGTGGGGGTCTTTGGGCTGATCTGAGGTCTGATGGGGGCTGAGTGGGGGTCTTTGGGCTGATCGGAGTTCTGATGGGGGCTGAGTGGGGGTCTGATGGTGATGGGGGGTCTTTGGGCTGATCTGAGGTCTGATGGGGCTGAGTGAGGGTCTGAGGGGGGTCTTTGGGCTGATCTGAGGTCTGATGGGGGCTGACTGGGGGTCTTTGGGCTGATCTGAGGTCACATGGGGCTTAGTGGGGGTCTGATGGGGGTCTTTGGGCTGATCTGAGGTCTGATGGGGGCTAAGTGGGGGTCTTTGGGCTGATCTGAGGTCTGATGGGGCTAAGTAGGGTCTAATGATGATGGGGGTCTTTGGGCTGATCTGAGGTCTGATGGGGGCTAAGTGGGGGTCTTTGGGCTGATCTGAGGTCTGATGGGGCTAAGTGGGGTCTAATGATGATGGGGGTCTTTGGGCTGATCTGAGGTCTGTATGGGGTCTTTGGGCTGATCTGAGGTCTGATGGGGCTGAGTGGGGGTCTTTGGGCTGATCTGAGGTCTGACGGGGGCTGAGGGGGTCTTTAGGCTGATCTGGGGTCTGATGGGGGTTGAGTTGGCTGATATGAGGTCTCTCTGCAGTGGCAGAGAGACTCACTGAGGCCAGCAGCAGCCATTTTAGTCAGATTACAGCCACGCTGCAGCTTTGGCTCTGACTGAAATGGCTGATGCTGGCCTCAGTCTCTCTGCAAGTGCTGCTCTTAGGGTGGCCAGACATCCATTTTTTAGACTCCTGGTCCGGTGCAAGGTCAGGAGGGACGGCCAGAAGTCCCCCTTTTTTGTTGTTATGGATGATGGGACTGTGGGTCCAGCTCAGGCATGGTCACTTTAAGTACCAATGGCAGGGGGCAGGGCCTGGCAGCATGTCCGGATCACACTGCACGCTTACGTGACGTCACAAAGTTATCAGCGCTGCAGGTCCGGCAGGAAGTTGGGAACGGAGGAGTGCTGGAGCCACTGCTAGTCTGCCACTGCCCACTGTGACGACGGGGAGGGGGCCCCATCAGTTTTGCACCGGGCCCCATGGATTGTGTGTACGCCACTGCTGGGAAGATTCACCATTTGTGGAGAAATAGCTCTCCCTGTGGTTCACTGGTGTCCTAAAGCCTTAGAAATGGCCTTGTAACCTTTTCTACACTGATAGATGTCAATGACTTTTTTTCTCATCTCTTCTTGAATTTCATCAGATTGGGGCATGATGTGTTTTTTTTTTAGATCTTTTAGCCTACTTCTTGTTGTCAGACAGGTTCTATTTAAGTGATTTCTTGATTCTTTAATAAATGAAATCATTTAAAAACTATGTTTTGTATTTATCTTTGTCTGATATTCAAATTTGTTTGATAATCTGAAAAATGTAAGTGCAAAAACAAAAGAAATCTGTAAAGGGGCAAATACTTTTCTACTGCATGTCAGTGTCACTCAGACAGTATTTACTATTGCTGTAATTGCATCCAAGAGCTTAGGGAGTGAAAAAGCAAAAATTCATCAAAATTTTTATGATTTGGGTCTAACTGAACTTTTAACCTCTTCCGGACACATGACGTACCGGTACTTAAGGACACATGACGTACCAGTCCGTCATGTATAGTCCCGATCACCACTGCTCTGCGGGCGGTGATCAGAACCCGGTGCCTGCTCGAATAATTGTGACACCCCCGTGACGGCGATCGCAGCAAACCGCAGGTCAATTCAGACCTGCGGTTTGCTGCGTTTCCAGGTTATTGGGGTCTCTGGGGACCCAATAACCTGGAACAGGATGGTGATCGGTGGTGTGATAATACACCACCAATCACCATCCTGCGATCCTGAGAGGTGATTGTGACATCACCTCTCAGGATTGCCACTCATTGGTTGGCTGCAGGGGCAGGCAGTTCAAATTACTGCAGCGCTCCTCTCCTACTCCTTTTCAGTCCGGGAGCCGAGGAGAGAGCTGCATCGGATCTCCAGCCAGCACCCCATTCTGTGCACGGATCATCAGCAAGCACCCCATCTGTGCCCAAGCACCCCCATCTGTGCACCCAGGTATTTAGGGAAAGGTTAGGTTAGGCAGGGCTATTAAGGGAAAGTTAGGTAGAAAAAAAAAAAAAAAAAGTGAGTTTTCATTGTATCACCCTAAATCGGGGTGTCTGGGGTCCACAGCACAGCTGTGTGACCCTAGACCCCCCAGGGATGCTGCAGCTTGCCCCCCTCCCCCAACAACTTTTTTTGGGGTGCAAGCAGTTTTTTGTTTTTTTTTCTATGCTGACTGTGGCCGACACTCTTAGCGTCCGGCCACTGTTAGCGCATCTCACACCCCACCGCTGATCAACTTCGGACGGTTGATCAGCGATTTAGAATAATTATTATTTTTTTTATAACATTTTTTGCCCTTTTTTTAGTTAGTTATTTATTCATTTTTTGTCTGTTAGGTTTAGGGTAAGTTCACGAACATAGACAAAAAAAATCACAGAAAAAACTAAGATAAAAACATTCTGCACGATATGATACAAATGTGCGGATGTCCCTGGCCATATTATTGAAGAAAACCACAGAAATAAGATAATAATGCACTTATTAAAGTAGATGCAAGCACTATATATGGACAAAGTCCTCACTCTGATATGATAATGTCTGAGACACTTAGTCAATATATTTTGATCAAAACACATCTAAGCCCGCCTACCGAACGCCAAGGTGGTCTCAGGTCAGGCGGGTCCTACGCTAAACCTACCTAAGCCGCTGGGCTACTATGTTCAGGAGCGCAGACGCCGCACATATGGTGTGCAGCTCCTAGTAACCTCCATGTGCGTCAAGCAACCAATGGGAGGAGGAGCAGGCACAGCCATATGTACCACGAACACCCGTGCCCCCACACACCAAATAAAGTTTATAACACACGCACACACACACTCCCCTATGGCCCCCGGATGTTCTCGGCAGAGGAGGCATACACCCAACTTGCCTCCGAGTCCGAGAGCCCCAGTGATTGAGCCCGTGATTCCTTATTTTGTAGGCCAACCAGGAATCCAGATTTCCACAGTGGGCTTCATTGAATATGACTACTGTGATGAATACCACCCCTCGTGCCCGCTGACGTCACCCACGTCGAGCTCACGAGACCTGGTATGATCACAGGGTTTACAAAAAACGTGAAGTTACGCCCTCCAGAGGAGCACGTAAGGTCAGGCTGGTATAGTTTACACACACACCTCCTGTCCACGCGGGCACAGAGAGGCAACAAGCTGAGAGAGCCTTTTCACTGCCGCAGTGAAAACGGCACCCACTCAGCCCAGGTAACTGCCACCAGTTTCTGTAATGACCGGCAACACGCACAGGGAGGAAAAAGGGAAAGTCCTGCCCAAGGGAGAGGGAAAGGTGGTGACCCCTAACTCTCCTTGCGGCTGGCACCTGACTGCCCTGACGTCCCTAGACGGGTTCCTCACCCGTGCGGCGATCACGTGCCTAAACCCTGGCTTTCCCTGAAATGAACCCTAGATAATGAACGGGCCGGTGGGATCGCTAGTCCTCACCACTGCACTAAGAGGGAAACACCAGGGAGAGGACAGACAAACACAGACAAACACAAACACCCAGGTGGACAACAACAACTGTCCAAAAAGGTCCAACAGGGATCCGGAGGGTAGCGTTCTAAAGCAACAATCAGAACGCAGCAACACAGCTCCAGTGGGTCAGAATAGATGTCCAGGCAGGAAGCTCTATATCTGGCAACCAGAGAAGTGTGAGAGGGGAATATAAGGAGGATGGGAGTGCTGGACAAAGAACAGCTGAGAGAAGGAGCTATGGATCCCTGAGTGAGCCAAAAGGGTTTGCAAAGCAAACCCAGAAAGCTACAATATGGAAACATCCCTATCTTACATAGAGTGTGCAGCCAACCGCTGCGACCTCCTGACCCCGGGTAGAACGGAGTCAGGCTTGGCTCTTGACACCCTCGTGACAGTACCCCCCTCTCTACGAGGGGCCTCCGGACACTCAGGACCAGGTCTCTCAGGATGAGAGGCATGAAAAATCTGAACTAGCCTGTCGGCGTTTACCTCAGACGCAGGAACCCACATCCTTTCCTCGGGACCGTAACCTCTCCAGTGCACCAGATATTGGAGAGAGCGGCGGACCCGACGAGAATGAATAATTTTGGATATCTGAAATTCTAAATTACCATCCACGACAACAGGAGGGGGTGGCAGCGGTGACGGTTCTAGAGGTCGAACATATTTTTTGAGTAACGACTTATGAAAGACATTATGGATTTTAAAAGTCTGAGGTAACTCCAGGCGAAAAGCCACGGGGTTGATGATGGCTACAATTTTGTAAGGGCCAATAAACCTAGGACCCAGTTTCCAAGAGGGAACTTTCAATTTAATATTCCTAGTAGACAACCACACATAGTCATTTACTCCTAGGTCCGGACCTGGCGACCGTCTCTTATCAGCCATGCATTTGTATTTACCTCCCATATTTTTCAAGTTAGCTTGCACCTTTTGCCATACCGATGAAAGAGATGACGAAAACCGTTCCTCTTCGGGAACCCCAGAAGACCCCCCCTCTTTGAAAGTACAGAATTGGGGATGAAAACCATATACACCAAGAAATGGTGACTTGCCAGTGGATTCCTGACGGCGATTATTTATGGCAAACTCAGCTAACGGTAAATATGACGACCACAACTCTTGGTTTTCAGACACAAAACATCTTAGATATGTCTCCAGGTTTTGGTTGGTACGCTCAGTCTGTCCATTCGACTGAGGATGGAAAGCTGAGGAAAAGGACAAGTGAACCCCCAAACGGGAACAAAAAGCTTTCCAAAATTTAGAAATAAACTGGGTTCCCTGATCCGAAACAACATCGGAGGGGACCCCGTGAAGCTTCACGATCTCACTGACAAATACCTGAGCAAGAGTTTTAGCATTAGGTAGTGCGGGTAACGCAATGAAGTGTGCCATTTTGCTAAACCTGTCCACTACTACCAAAATAACTGTTTTACCCGCAGACAAAGGTAAGTCAGTGATAAAATCCATAGACAGATGTGTCCATGGTCTATTGGGAATGACGAGTGGTCAGGGCCGGTGCTACCATAAGGCAGACCAAGCGGCCGCCTTAGGGCGCACCCTGGGGGAGGGCGGAAAAATGTGACATGGAGGGGGAGAAATGTGACATGGGGGGCTGATGGCTGACATTGGGGGCTGATGGCTGGGGGATGATGTCTGACATGGGGTTCTGATCTGAGGTCTGATTAACATTGGGGGTCTGATTGGGGCTGTGAGCTGAGGTCTGATTAACATTGGGGGTCTGATTGCTGGTCTGACCTGAGGTATAATGGAAAAAAACATTTTCTTATTATCCTCCTCTAAAACCTAGGTGTGTCTTAGAGGGCGAAAATTTGGTCCTTAAACCAGCCATTGTCTGAAACAGAGAGAAGATACCAGGACCACACAGAGGAGAAGCGTGGGGGGGGGGGGGGGGCGCCAAAATGTAGCTTCGCTTGTGTTGGCAAAAATCCTTGCACCGGCCCTGCGAGTGGTAATATAGACCCTGCAGGACGTGTATGTGAAACTTTTGCGCGCGCACAGGTAGAACAAGAAGACACAAAATCCAATACATCCTGACGCAACCTTGGCCACCAAAAACGACGAGACAATAGCTCTAAGGTTGCTTTACTACCCGGGTGCCCAGCAAGTGCCGAATTATGATGTTCCTTTAATAATTCGAGACGTAGGTTCAATGGTACAAACAATTTCTCTGAAGGGCAAGAGACCGGGGCGTCCCCCTGGGCCTCTAACACCTTCCACTCCAAAGCAGAGTGTACCGCAGAGACAACCACTCCTCTTTGTAGAATGGGTACCGGATCACTCACATTACCCCCTCCAGGGAAACAACGAGATAGTGCATCAGCCTTGGTATTCTTTACCCCAGGACGATAGGTAATCACAAAGTTAAACCTGGTAAAAAATAGCGACCACCTAGCCTGTCTAGGGGTGAGACGCTTAGCCGATTCGAGGTACAGCAGATTTTTGTGGTCCGTAAACACAGTGACGGGGTGGACTGCCCCCTCTAAAAAGTGACGCCACTCCTCAAACGCAAGTTTAATAGCTAACAGTTCCCTATTGCCAATATCGTAGTTCTGTTCTGCTGCAGATAGTTTTTTAGAAAAGAAAGCACAAGGACGCCATTTGCCAGGAGACGGACCCTGAGACAGTACAGCCCCCACTCCCACCTCTGATGCATCGACTTCAACAATAAAAGGCTGAGAGACATCAGGTTGGACTAGTACAGGTGCTGAGGTAAACCTCTCTTTTAGAGAGGAAAAAGCAACTTTAGCGGCGTCAGACCATTTAGAAAAATCAGTCCCCTTCCTAGTCATGTCAGTAAGGGGTTTTACGATCACCGAATAATTTTTAATGAATTTCCTATAGAAATTCGCGAAGCCCAAGAACCGTTGTAGTGCTTTGAGGTTCTCAGGAAGATCCCAAACCAAAATTGCCTGGACCTTCCTAGGATCCATACGGAAACCTGACGCAGATAAATAATAACCTAGGAATTGTATCTCCTGAACGGCAAAAACACATTTTTCAATTTTAGCATATAATTCATTCGTCCGTAGTACCTGTAGTACTTGTCTGACATGCTCCTCATGTGTTCTCAGATCAGACGAATAAATTAAGATACAGTCATGTGAAAAAATTAGGACACCCTTTGAAAGCATGTGGTTTTTTGTAACATTTTTAATAAAAGGTTATTTCATCTCCGTTTCAACAATACAGAGAGATTAAAGTAATCCAACTAAACAAAGAAAACTGAAGAAAAGTCTTTTCAAGATCTTCTGTAAATGTCATTCTACAAAAATGCCTATTCTAACTGAGGAAAAAGATAGGACACCCTTGCCCCTAATAGCGAGTGTTACCTCCTTTGGCTGAAATAACTGCAGTGAGACGGTTCTTGTAGCCATCTACCAGTCTTCGACATCGGTCTGAGGAAATTTTACCCCACTCCTCAATGCAGAACTTTTTCAGCTGTGAGATGTTTGAGGGGTTTCTTGCACGTACAGCCCTTTTCAAGTCACCCCACAGCATCTCAATGGGATTCAAATCTGGACTTTGACTTGGCCATTCCAGGACTCTCCATTTCTTCTTTTTCAGCCAATCTTTGGTTGATTTACTAGTATGTTTTGGGTCATTGTCATGTTGCATGGTCAAGTTCCGCTTCAGCTTTAATTTTCTAACTGATGGTCTCACATGTTCTTCAAGCACCTTCTGATACACAGTAGAATTCATCGTGGATTCTATGATGGTGAGCTGACCAGGTCCTGCTGCAGCAAAGCAGCCCCAAACCATGACACTTCCACCTCCATGCTTCACAGTTGGTATGAGGTTCTTTTCTTGGAATGCTGTGTTTGGTTTACGCCAAACATGTCCTCTGCTGTTGTGTCCAAATAATTCAATTTTGGACTCATCTGTCCAAAGAACATTATTCCAGAAGTCCTGGTCTTTGTCAACTTTATCTCTGGCAAATGTCAGTCTGGCCTCGATGTTTCTCTTGGAAAGCAAAGGTTTCCTCCTTGCACACCTCCCATGCAAGTTAAACTTGTACAGTCTCTTTCTGATTGTAGAGGCATGTACTTCTACATCAACAGTAGCCAGAGCCTGCTGTAGTTCTCGAGATGACACTTTAGGGTTTTTGGAGACCTCTTTTAGCATCTTGCGGTCTGCTCTTGGGGTGAACATGCTGGGGCGACCAGTCCTGGGCATGTTGGCAGTTGTTTTGAAAGCCCTCCACTTGTAGACTATCTTCCGGACAGTGGAATGGCTGATTTCAAAATCTTTTGAGATCTTTTTAAATCCCTTCCCAGACTCATAGGCTGCTACAATCTTTTTTCTGAAGTCCTCTGACAGCTCTTTTGCTCTCACCATGGTGCTCACTCTCACTTCAACAGTCAGGAGCACACCAAACTAAATGTCTGAGGTTTAAATAGGGCAAGCCTCATTCAACATGCAGAGTAACGATCTACTAATTATGTGCACCTGGTGTGATATACCTGTGTGAGATCTGAGCCAATTTAAGAGGGAATACATGTGAGGGTGTCCTATCTTTTTCCTCAGTTAGAATAGGCATTTTTGTAGAATGACATTTACAGAAGATCTTGAAAAGACTTTTCTTCAGTTTTCTTTGTTTAGTTGGATTACTTTAATCTCTCTGTATTGTTGAAACGGAGATGAAATAACCTTTTATTAAAAATGTTACAAAAAACCACATGCTTTCAAAGGGTGTCCTAATTTTTTCACATGACTGTATCATCTAGGTATATTACCACAAACCTGCCGATTAGATGACTAAAAATGTCATTAACGAAATGTTGAAAGACGGCAGGAGCATTGGTCAGGCCGAAAGGCATAACTAGATTTTCATAATGCCCCTCAGGGGTGTTAAAAGCTGTTTTCCACTCGTCCCCCTCTTTAATACGAATCAGATTGTAGGCCCCCCTAAGATCGAGTTTGGAGAACCACCCAGCACCCGCAATCTGGTTAAACAGGTCAGGAATGAGAGGAAGAGGGTATGGGTCTCGGATGGTTATCCGATTTAATTCACGAAAATCTAGGCAAGAACGCAGGCCCCCATCTTTCTTTTTAACGAAGAAAAAACCTGCAGCCACGGGGTAAGAAGAGGGTCTGATGTGTCCCTTAGCCAAACTCTCAGAGATATAATCCTTCATGGCTTGTCTCTCTGGACCTGAAAGATTATATAACCTGGTCTTGGGTAATTTTGCGCCGGGAATAAGGTTAACCGGGCAATCATAAGGACGATGAGGTGGTAACTTCTGACAACCCTTTTCAGAAAAAACGTCCTCAAAGTCCGAAACAAATGTAGGTAGGGTAGCTATGGAGGCGACTAAGCAATTGCTATTTAAGCAATTTTCTCTGCACGGCTCACTCCACTCCAATATCTCCCTGGCCTGCCAATCCACCACTGGATTGTGCGCTACCAACCAGGGAAGACCCAGCACTACCGGAGCGGGAAGCCCCTCCAGAACAAAACATGAGAGCATCTCGTTATGGTGATCCCCTACCCGAAGGTGTAAATTATGAACAATGTGGGTGAGATTTCTCTGAGACAGAGGAGCAGAATCAATAGCAAATATGGGAATAGGTCTCTGTAGTGTACAGAGAGACAAACCCATAGTGCGGGCAAAATGGGCATCTATCAAATTTACCCCTGCTCCACTGTCTAGAAAGAAAGAAATAGTCTCTGTCTTATCACCAAAAACAATAACCGCTGGCAACACAAATTGCGATGTACGTATGGAGGAAACATATACCCCCCGGCTGACATCCTCCACACAGCCTGGGGTTAGTAGTTTTCCGACGGTTTTTTGTTTCTGAGGAAAGAAGGACAGACATTAATGAAATGACCCCTCCCCCCACAGAAAAAACAAACCCCACGCCTACAGCGAACCTCAGGAGGACGGACCTGACGAGTAGTTCCTCCTAGCTGCATAGGCTCGTCTAAGTCCGTACAGACTAACTGCTGCTTGGGAGGGGTTACCAATGGCTCCGGTTTTTTCAACCTGTCCCTAAGGCGTCTATCTATACGGATAGAAAGGGACATAACTGCATCAAGGGAAAAGGGGGTCTCATACAATGCAAGCGCATCCTTAACCCTTTCGGATAACCCAGAGCAGAACTGACTCCAGAGAGCCGGGTCGTTCCATTGGGTATCCGTAGCCCACCTACGGAAGTCAGAGCAATACTCCTCTACCGGCCGCTCTCCTTGTAGGAGTCTCCGTAATTTTGATTCAGCCAGTGCGACTCGGTCAGGGTCGTCATATATGAGACCCAAGGCCCCAAAAAACGCATCCACTGACCGAAGCACCTGAGAATCAGTAGGTAAAGAGAACGCCCAGGACTGCGGGTCCCCCTGCAGCAGGGAAATAACACCCACCCGCTGTTCTTCATTACCAGAGGAGTAAGGACGCAGTTTGAAGTATAATTTACAGGCCTCACGGAAAGTCAAAAACGTGTCCCTTCCCCCAGAAAATCTGTCAGGGAGAGGGACCTTGGGTTCCGCAACAACCTGGTTACCAGTAGCAACCGCTGGGCTTGCGGTCTGTTGTAACTGCTGCTGTTGCTGGAGGACCGACGCCTTTAATCCTGCCACCTCCAAAGACAGGCCATGAAATTGTTCGGACAGAGCAGCAATTGGATCCATACTGGATTCTAAGTAGGTAAAAAAAAATTTTTTTTTTTTTTTTTCACCTACACAAAAATAAGAGCCAGATATAATGTAATGACCGGCAACACGCACAGGGAGGAAAAAGGGAAAGTCCTGCCCAAGGGAGAGGGAAAGGTGGTGACCCCTAACTCTCCTTGCGGCTGGCACCTGACTGCCCTGACGTCCCTAGACGGGTTCCTCACCCGTGCGGCGATCACGTGCCTAAACCCTGGCTTTCCCTGAAATGAACCCTAGATAATGAACGGGCCGGTGGGATCGCTAGTCCTCACCACTGCACTAAGAGGGAAACACCAGGGAAAGGACAGACAAACACAGACAAACACAAACACCCAGGTGGACGACAACAACTGTCCACAAAGGTCCAACAGGGATCCGGAGGGTAGCGTTCTAAAGCAACAATCAGAACGCAGCAACACAGCTCCAGTGGGTCAGAATAGATGTCCAGGCAGGAAGCTCTATATCTGGCAACCAGAGAAGTGTGAGAGGGGAATATAAGGAGGATGGGAGTGCTGGACAAGGAACAGCTGAGAAAAGGAGCTATGGATCCCTGAGTGAGCCAAAAGGGTTTGCAAAGCAAACCCAGAAAGCTACAATATGGAAACATCCCTATCTTACATAGAGTGTGCAGCCAACCGCTGCGACCTCCTGACCCCGGGTACAACGGAGTCAGGCTTGGCTCTTGACACCCTCGTGACAGTTTCTTGTTTGATATAAGCCCGGTCCGCTAACGGGATTATATAGGGTCAGAAACCAACCAGCGGTAGCTTATAACTAGGCCAAAACACGGACGTGGAGATTCGTGATCGAGATACAAGATAGCACAAGATTAAATTATAGATTTAATCGCTGTAAGAGCACACTAGATATAACACAATATACACAGACAATATATACAGTGGTCTGAGGTTACAGATGCAGGTTATATGGTTACAACAGGGTTAAGCAGTGTAAAAGTCAGTTACCGAGTATGATGAAAGTTCCTTTGAGATGTCTTTTGCTGCAGTCCACATGAAGGGCCATGAACTCAGCTATTTCCTGGGTCCCTCTAAACACATGTGTAGGATGTGACCCCTCTTCAGAGAAGGACGCGCCTACTTGCTGGCACCAGACTTTTAACCTGCAGCCGGCCCCTCCCCTCCCTGCATCGGGGGGGGGGGGGGGGTATCCACTCCCCCTCTTCTGGGCTGGCAGCAGATGACCCACAAAACCCTTTAGGGTTCATAGCTCCAGACCAGAGGGTCACAGGGAGATGGTTCTGGGACTAATGGACCTGCCTGGGTTCCGGCTACAAGTAGAGCCCAAACCTGATACCGTTATGTGGTTTCTATGGGGAGATATGGGTATCTCCCTATCCTGACCTCTTCCCCGTACACAAAGACCATGGTAACCTACCTCGTGGCCACCGGGACACAAATATGTATCTGGTTTGCGCCTGCGATGGCCAGGCGATTCATAATTCCTTATGAAAGATAGGTGCCAACATGTCTGGGAAGTCTCATTGATCCTGGGCAAGAGCAGATACCCCCTGCTGAAATTTTTCCTGCAGGATTCAGGTGGCTCCAAACTGGTGCACGGAGGTGTGAACTTCTCCTTGAAGCTTGGACCCCCTGGGGCTGTCTTCCTGGCCCACTGACACTCAGATGGCTGGGGGGGGGGGGGGGGTGGAAACTTATTTTGCATGTACCCTGAATCATGCCAAGAGGTGCATCACATTACAATCAGGGCTGGAGCTTTGAAGCAGGGCCCTCCTGTGGAGTCCCTTACCTCTGCTATCTGTCAGCAACTGGGGGGTGTGAGGACATGGCTGACAGTAAATATTAATCCATATTCCTCAAAACTACTTTAGTATTTTTTTCAGTGACCACTTTGTAAATCTAATGGTGGAGCAAACAAACCTGTACGCCCAACAGTTTGTTGCTCAACACCCGGGCTCCTTTTTGGCTAGGTCCGGTGGAAGGACCCTGGTCAGTGCAGCCGAGATGAGGACATTTAGGGGCCTCGTGCTGCACATGGGCCTAGTCAAGAAACCTAGTCAGGCATTACTGGAGTGGGGACATCCTCTACCAGACCCCACTTTACAGAACGGCCATGACACACTCCCGGTTTGAGGCCATCCGGAAATGCCTGCATTATGCAGATAATGCAGCATGTCCCCCCCAAGGTGATCCTGCCTATGACCGCCTGTACAAAATCAGGCCGGTCATCGATCACTTTGGGGCCAAATTTGTGCAGGCCTATGTACCTGGAAGGGAGGTCGCGGTTGATGAGTCTCTCATTGCTTTCAAGGGGAGACTCATTTTCCGCCAGTATGTTCCCTCTAAGTGGGCGAGGTATGGCGTGAAGCTGTATAAACTTTGTGAGAGTACCTCAGGGTACACTTACAGGTTTCGTGTGTACGAGGGGCGAGATTCCAGTATTCAACCCCCAGAATGTCCCCCCACTCTGGGTGTTAGCGGGAAACTTGTGTGGGACCTTATGTACCCACTGCTAGATAAGGGTTACCACCTGTACGTGGATAACTTTTATACTAGTATCCCCTTGTTCCAGTCCCTCGCCACCAGATCCACGTCCGCTTGTGGGACCGTGCAGAAAAATCAACGCGGCCTCCCTACCCACCCCCTCCAGGTACCTATCCCCAGGGGTGCGACCCGTGCCCTTACCTGTGGAAACCTGTTGCTGGTCAGTTATAAGGACAAGAGGGATGTCCTTGTAATGTCCACAATTCATGGTAACGACATCACTCCTGTCCCTGTGCGAGGTATCGTGGCAACGGTCCTCAAGCCCGATTGTATTGTCGACTACAATCGGTATATATGGGAGGAGTTGATCTCTCTGATCAAGTCCTCAAGCCATATAATGCCATGCGCAAAACCCGGGCATAGTACAAAAAAGTTGCGGTCTACTTGGTGCAGGTTGCCTTGTACAACTCTTTTGTGCTGTCCTGGAGCGCTGGCAACACAGAGGCATTTCTCCAGTTCTATGAGGCAGTCCTCAAGGACCTTATCTTTTCTGACCAGGAAAGAGCAGGCCGGAGTACCTCGGGAACTGGAGGCGCCCGGATCGTCCCTGGCCAACACTTTCCAGGTGTGGTCCTCCATACTGGAAAGAAGGGATGGACTTAAAAAAGGTGCAGAGTGTGTCACAGCAGGGGATATGGAAGGAGACCACTACTCAGTGTGACACGTGCCCCGATCATCCGGCCCTCTGCATTATTGGTTGCTTCAGGCAGTACCACACTTCCATGGAGTACTAAATTTATGTTCCCCTTCCCCAATTTAGCCACTGACAATCGGATAAAAAATAACTATGGTTCTCAGAATTGAGACACTAAAACAAAAACCAAAAAATATTTTTCAAAAATATTATTTAGTAAAAATAAAATAAAATAAAAAAGTAGACATATCAGGAATCTGCTCTATAAAAATACTCCATGACCTAACCAATCAGATGATCACGGTCAAAAAAATAAAATAAAAACTTTACCAGTGTCATGAAGTACAATGTGTGACGAAGAAACAATTTCAGAATGGCCTGGATACGTTAAAGCGGTTTAAAGTTATCACCACTTAAAGGGAACCTGTCACCGGGATTTGTGTATAGAGCTGAGGACATGGGCTGCTAGATGGCCGCTAGCACATCCGCAATACCCAGTCCCCATAGCTATGTGTGCTTTTATTGTGTATAAAAACCGATTTGATACATATACAAATTAACCTGAGATGAGTCATAGCTTGAAAATATGACTCTTCTCTGGTCACACAAGTAAAATATAACTCTTTTATGTTAATTTGCATATGTATCAAATCGTTGTTTTTTTTACACAATAAAAGCACACAGAGCTATGGGGACTGGGTATTGCGGATGTGCTAGCGGCCATCTAGCAGCCCATGTCCTCAGCTCTATACACAAAAACCTGGTGACAGGTTCCCTTTAAAGTAACACTGGTCAGATTTGCAAAAAGTGGCCTGGTCCTTAAGGTGAAATATGGCTGTGTCCTTAACCTTCTCAGGACCGCCGCACGCAGGATTGCATCCTGGCGGCGGCCCTGTTGTTCCTCCTAGACGCGCTGGCGTGTCATCCCGCGAGTGGCGAGATTTCCTGTGAACGCGTGCACACAGAAGCGCGTTCACAGGAACCGAAGGTAAACCAGTGGATCTACAGCCTGCCAGCGGCGATCATTCGCTGGCAGGCTGTAGATGCGATTTTTAACCCCTGAAAGGTATATCAGATGCTGTTTTGTTAACAGCGTCTGATATACCTGCTACCTGGTCCTCTGGTGGTCCCTTTTGCTTGAATCGACCACTGTAATAAGTAGCACCAAGCACCACACTACACTACACTACACCCCCCCCCCCCCGTCACTTATTAACCCCTTATTAACCCCTGATCACCCCCCTGTATGGCTCCATTCAGACGTCTGTATGTGTTTTGCGGATCTGCGGATCCGCAAAACACGGATACCGCGGATTTGCAAAACACGGACACCGGCGATGTGCTTTCCGCATTTTGTGGATCCGCACATTGCCAGAACTATATAGAAAATGCCTTTTCTTGTCCTCAATTGCGGACAAGAATAGGACATGTTCTATAGGCTCTACAAAAAACGCAGTGTTCGCCTGATCAGGCCTGATCTTGTGCGCACACTTGCATTCAGTCCACCCCACCGCAGTGCCCGAATTTTTTTTTCTGATCACTGCAAAAACACCGTAAAATCGCTGCGACGCTATAAAGATCACTTTTGAGGGGCATGGTGAGTTCATAGAAGATTTTTATTTTTTGGGCACAAGTTACCGGAAATTTTTTATATGTTTTTTTGTTTTTTCTTACAAAGTCTCATATTCCACTAACTTGTGACAAAAAATAAAATCTCACATAAACTCACCATACCCCTCACGGAATCCAAATGCGTAAAATATTTTAGACATTTATATTCCAGACTTCTTCTAACGCTTTAGGGCCCCTAAAATGCCAGGGCAGTATAAATACCCCATAAGTGACCCCATTTTGGAAAGAAGACACCCCAAGGTATTCCGTGAGGGGCATGTCAAGTTCCTAGAATATTTTTTTGGGGCACAAGTTAGCAGGGCCGTCTTTAATATTGATTGGACCCTGGGCAAAAATTTACTTGGGCCCCCTGGATCCCGCCTTCCCACACCTTAGCAGGCAATCACGCCCTCCACCACAACACACACACACAAAATCCACACATCTGGTAGAGTACAGTGAATGACTGTAAATACTTCCAGTTCTGAAGACTACAGCGGCTCAGGATCAGTGCTCTGGGCAGCTGGGCTCAGGCTGGGAGTGGGCACCGCTCTGCAGGAAGGAGACCAGGGCTCGGCTCACCCTAGTGTTACAGTGCACCCCAGCACCCCACAGTATGCAGTATAGCACCCTATAGTGTACAGCACCACACAGTATGCAGTATAGCACCCCACACTATACAGTACCCCACAGTATATAGTAGAGCAGTATAGCACCCCACAGTATACAGCACCCCACAGTATACAGCACCCCACAGTATACAGCACCCCAAAAAATGCACGATACAGCCCCCCACACTATACAGTACAGCAGTATAGCACTCCACACTATACCGCACCCTCAGTATACATTATACAGACCCCCACAGTATACAGTACAGCAGTATAGCCCCCCCACTATACAGGCCCCCACACAGTATACAGGCCCCCACAATATACAGCCCCCCCCACAGTATACAGCCCACCACACAGTATACAGCCCACCACACAGTATACAGCCTCCCCACACAGTATACAGCCCCCCCACACAGTATACAGGCCACCACACAGTATACAGCCCCCACACAGTATACAGCCCACCACACAGTATACAGTCCCACACAGTATACAGTCCCACACAGTATACAGTCCCCACACAGTATACAATCCCCACACAGTATACAGCCCCCACACAGTATACAGCCCCCACACAGTATACAGCCCCACACAGTATACAGCCCACCACACAGTATACAGTCCCACACAGTATACAGTCCCACACAATATACAGCCCACCACACAGTATACAGTCCCACACAGTATACAGTCCCCCACTATACAGTAGTTTACAGTATATTAACATAACAGCCCCTGTCTTCTTTTTCTGATGTAATCTTCACACAAAAAAGCTCCACAGTTAACTTCTGCAACACTCCACAGGACCTGTGATGACCTCATAGCCATGTGACCAGCAATTGCTAGGTTACTGGTCACATGGTGATGATGTCATTAAGGTCCTAAATCACAAGTTTAACACAGTACGATCATGATGCCTGGACTCCTGGTAGAGCTGACAGCCTGACACCCGGGGCAGTGGCTAGCAGAGCTCAAGAGGCAGCTACCTTGGGCCCCCCAGGAGCAACTGGGCCCGGGGCAGCTGCCCCTTTTTCCCCTTGGTAAAGACGGCCCTGCAAGTTAGCGGAAAATGTTTTTTTTTTCTCTTACAAAATCATTTTCCGCTAACTTGTGCCAAAAAAATAATATTCTAGGAACTCGCCATGCCCCTCACGGAATACCTTGGGGTGTCTTCTTTCCAAAATGGGGTCACTTGTGGGGTATTTATTCTGCCCTGGCATTTTAGGGGCCCTAAAGCGTGAGACGAAGTCTGGAATCCAAATGCCTAAAAATGCCCTCCTAGAAGGTACTCATTGGAATTTGGGCCCCTTTGCGCACCTAGGCTGCAAAAAAGTGTCACACATGTGGTATCGCCGTACTCAGGAGAAGTAGCGCAATGTGTTTTGGGGTGTTTTTATTTACATATACCCATGCTGGGTGAGAGAAATATCTCTCTAAAAGACAACTTTTACAATTTTTTTATACAAAGTTGTCATTTGACAGAGATATTTCTCTCACCCAGCATGGGTATATGTAAACATACACCCTAAAACACATTGCCCTACTTCTCCTGAGTACGGTGATACCACACGTGTGACAATTTTTTGCAGCCTAGGTGCGTAAAGGGGCTGAAAGTCCAACGAGTACCTTTAGGCTTTACAGAGTTGCTCACAATTTAGCCCCGCCCAAAATGCCAGAACAGTAAACACACCCCACAAATGACCCCATTTTGGAAAGTAGACACCCCAAGGTATTCGCTGAGGGGCATATTGAGTCCATGAAAGATTGAACTTTTTGTCACAAGTTAGCGGAAAGAGAGACTGTGAGAAAAAAAACAAAAAAAACAATTTCCGCTAACTTGTGCCAAAAAAAAATAAAAAAAAATATGAACTCATCATGCCCCTCACGGAATACCTTGGGGTGTCTTCTTTCCAAAATGGGGTCACATGTGGTGTATTTATACTGCCCTGGCATTTTAGGGGCCCTAAAGCGTGATAATCCAAATGCCTAAAAATGCCCTCCTAAAAGATACTCATTGGAATTTGGGGCCCTTTGCGCACCTAGGCTGCAAAAAAGTGTCACACATGTGGTATCGCCATACTCAGGAGAAGTAGGGAAATGTGTTTTGGTGTGTATTTTTACATATACCCATGCTGGGTGAGAGAAATATCTCTGTAAAATGACAACTTTGTACAAAAAAATGGGAAAAGTTGTCTTTTAGAGAGATATTTATCTCACCCAGCATGGGTATATGTAAAAAGACACCCCAAAACACATTGCCCTACTTCTTCTGAGTACGGCGATACCACATGTGTGACACTTTTTTGCAGCCAAGATGCGCAAAGGGGCCAAAATTCCAATGGGTACTTTTAGGATTTCACAGGGCATTTTTACGCATTTGGATTCCAAACTACTTCTCACGCTTTAGGGCCCCTAAAATGCCCGGGCAGTATAAATACCCCACAAGTGACCCCATTTTGGAAAGAAGACACCCCAAGGTATTCCTTGAGGGGTATGGTGAGTTCATGTAAAGTTTTTTTTTGTCACAAGTTAGTGGAATATGAGACTTTGTAAAAAAAAAAAAAAAGTTCTACTAACTTGTGACAAAAAATAAAAACTTCCATGAACTCACTATGCCCATCAGCGAATACTTTAGGGTGTCTACTTTGCGAAATGGGGTCATTTGTGCAGTGCTTCTACTGTCTGGGCATTGTAGAACCTCAGGAAACATGACAAGTGCTCAGAAAGTCAAAGTGCGTAAATTCACATTTTTGCACCATAGTTTGTAAACGCTAAAACTTTTACCCAAACCAATAAATATACACTTATTTTTTTTTTTTTTTTATCAAAGACATGTAGAACAATACATTTAGAGAAAAATGTATAAATAAATGTAGTTTTAATTGAAAAATTGAAAATGTGAAAAATTTCATTTTTTTGCAAAAATCAAATCAATTTCGATTAATATAAAAAAAGTAAAAATGTTAGCAGCAATGAAATACCACCAAGAAGCAAAATTAATTTGGGTGGTAAGTTGTATGACCGAGCAATAAACCGTGAAAGTAGGCTTGTCTCACTTCAGCAAGTGGCATGTATCATGTAAAGAAAGTTAAAGGGGTTGTCTGGCTTCAGAGCTGAACCCGGACATACCCTTATTTTCACCCCGGCAGCCCCCCTGAGCCTAGCATCGGAGCATCTCATGCTCCGATGCGCTCCAGTGCCCTGCGCTAGATCGCGCAGGGCACGGGCTCTTGTGTTTTCAATAACACACTGCCGGGCGGTAACTTCCGCCCAGCAGTGTGTTCGGTGACGTCACCGGCTCTGAGGGGCGGGCTTTAGCTCTGCCCTAGCCGTTTTACTGTCAGCCCCATAGAGAGCCCGGTACGTCACCGGAACTCAGAAAAATGCCTTTGCCCTGTGCAATTTAGCGCAGGGCAAAGGAGAGCATCGGAGCATGAACTGCTCCGATGCTCATGTCAGGGGGGCTGCCTGGGTGAAAATGGAGGGATGTCCAGGTTCAGCTCTGAACCTGGACAACCCCTTTAATACAAGGCACCTACTAATTTATTGTTATTATCCATATTGCTTCCTTCACTGTCTGGATTTATTTTTCCATCACATTATACATTGCTCGTTTCCATGGTTACGACCACCCTGCAATCCATCAGTGGTGGCCATGCTTGTATGCTACAGGAAAAAGCACAAGCCTTTCTGGTGGCCGAGACTGCGGGAGTGCTAATAGGCTGGTGCTTTTTCCAATAGTGTGCAAGCATGGCCACTGCTGCTGGATTAGGGCTCATGCACATGAATGTATTTTCTTTCCGTGTCCGTTCCACTCTTTTGTGCACCGTATGCAGAACCATTCATTTCAATGGGTCCGCAAAAAAAACTGAAGTTACTCTGTGTGTATTCCGTTTCCGTATGTCAGTATTTCCATTCATCAAAAAAATAGAACATATCCTAATATTGTCTGCATTAGGACTGTTCTATTAGGGGCCAGCTGTTCAGTTCCGCAAAATACGGAATGCACATGGACGCCATCCGTATTTTTTGCGAATCTGTTTTTTGCGGACTGCAAAGTACATACAGTCATGTGCATGTGCAACGGGCGGCCTCCCCCCAGGGCCCTCTATATCTCGATTGCATCCCAGGTGTAGGAATGCGAGTGGTATAGTGTGGCCTATATGTCTCTTATTGTGTGTCACGGTGCTCCTACATGGATACCGCTGGACCCCAGGCTTTGGCTCCGAAGCAATAA
Source organism: Bufo gargarizans (assembly GCF_014858855.1). Lineage (NCBI taxonomy): Eukaryota > Metazoa > Chordata > Amphibia > Anura > Bufonidae > Bufo > Bufo gargarizans. Next base: position 189,648,604 of record NC_058084.1, read on the forward strand.
ATAGGGGAAATAATTGAGGGACTTGAAGAAATAACTTGAGTCCAGACCTTGAGATTAAGTTCAATGGCAGCTTTACCTGAATAAACGTTTCAGCAAACTGTTTCAGACTTTGTCTTGGTTCCAGCAGGCTTTAGCATTAAACTGGCAGGCAAACTCAACACTGCTATGTCTCTGTTTCTCTCTGACTCTGCTGTACTAACAGGCTGGCTGTATAACACTTCTTCTGTATGCTGCACTTCTTCTCTGTAGTCTGACTCTAGGTTATGCCAGGGAACTTTCCTCCTGGCTCCTGAGGTTTCAAGCTTTGGGATCCATGGACAGCACAGCTTAGTTTGCTCTGGCTTGCGTGGGCACGTCCAGCGGAGACATGACCCTGCACACCCTTCCCCTGTCTAGGGAAGACCTAAACTGGAACTAACTGGTTTCCACCCTTCCTTCAGGAAATAGGACTAGCCACTTCTCTCCAGAGAGGGGTTAGAATGGAATGGAGAGTTCCATTCTAAGTACAGCTCTGCCATATTTGTTGCCACCTGCTGGTGAACCAGGTATATTACATGAGCATAGCAGTTGAAAATAGATTAGGAATGCACAGTGTATGGGACCTGGACATAAATACATAGATGGCATTGGTGTTAGCCCAATAAAGACAGTATCAGGGTGCAGCAGTGGTAACACCACTCTGGGGTGTTACATTCCTTCTTACTTAAAACCCTCAGCTTGTGCTTAGGGTGTGTTCTAAGGGTACCCAAGGAAAGTTAGAGTGTTGCATGAGACAATTTTTTATTATGATGTACACAGACTGACATACAGTCGTGGCCAAAAGTTTTGAGAATGACACAAATATTCGTTTTCACAAAGTTTGCTGCTAAACTGCTTTTAGATCTTTGTTTCAGTTGTTTCTGTGATGTAGCGAAATATAATTACACGCACTTCATACATTTCAAAGACTTTTATCGACAATTACATGACATTTATGCAAAGAGTCAGTATTTACAGTGTTGGCCCTTCTTTTTCAGGACCTCTGCAATTCGACTGGGCATGCTCTCGATCAACTTCTGGGCCAATTCCTGACTGATAGCAACCCATTCTTTCATAATCACTTCTTGGAGTTTGTCAGAATTAGTGGGTTTTTGTTTGTCCACCCGCCTCTTGAGGATTGACCACAAGTTCTCAATGGGATTAAGATCTGGGGCGTTTCCAGGCCATAGACCCAAAATGTCAATGTTTTGGTCCCCGAGCCACTTTTGCCTTATGGCATGGTGCTCCATCGTGCTGGAAAATGCATTGTTCTTCACCAAACTGTTGTTGGATTGTTGGAAGAAGTTGCTGTTGGAGGGTGTTTTGGTACCAGTCTTTATTCATGGCTGTGTTTTTGGGCAAAATTGTGAGTGAGCCCACTCCCTTGGATGAGAAGCAACCCCACACATGAATGGTCTCAGGATGCTTTACTGTTGGCATGACACAGGACTGATGGTAGCTCTCACCTTTTCTTCTCCGGACAAGCTTTTTTCCTGATACCCCAAACAATCGGAAAGAGGCTTCATCGGAGAATATGACTTTGCCCCAGTCCTCAGCAGTCCATTCACCATATTTTCTGCAGAAGATCAATCTGTCCCTGATGTTTTTTTTGGAGAGAAGTGGCTTCTTTGCTGGCCTTCTTGACACCAGGCCATCTTCCAAAAGTCTTCGCCTCACTGTGCGTGCAGATGCGCTCACATCTGCCTGCTGCCATTCCTTAGCAAGCTCTGCACTGATGGCACTCTGATCCCGCAGCTGAATCCTCTTTAGGAGACGATCCTGGCGCTTGCTGGACTTTCTTGGATGCCCTGAAGCCTTCTTAACAAGAATTGAACCTCTTTCCTTGAAGTTCTTGATGATCCTATAAATTGTTGATTGAGGTGCAATCTTAGTAGCCACAATATCCTTGCCTGTGAAGCTATTTTTATGCAACGCAACGATGGCTGCACGCGTTTCTTTGCAGGTCACCATGGTTAACAATGGAAGAACAATGATTTCAAGCATCACCCTCCTTTTAACAGGTCAAGTCTGCCATTTTAACCCAATCAGCCTGACATAATGATCTCCAGCCTTGTGCTCGTCAACATTCTCACCTGAGTTAACAAGACGATTACTGAAATGATCTCAGCAGGTCCTTTAATGACAGCAATGAAATGCAGTGGAAAGGTTTTTTTTATATTAAGTTTTCATGGCAAAGAAGGACTATGCAATTCATCTGATCACTCTTCATAACATTCTGGAGTATATGAAAATTGCTATTATAAAAACTAAAGCAGCAACTTTTCCAATTTCCAATATTTATGTAATTCTAAAAACTTTTGGCCACGACTGTACAGTAGCAACAGGGGCGGACTGGGCCGGGGGGCAATTGCCCCCCGGGCCTCTCTGTCAGCTCATTGTCCCGGCCGGCTGGGCCGGAATGATATGTGACTGTCTGCAGTCTGCGGAGGGAGACAGGGAGCGGGGGAGGCGTGCGGCCGGCAGCCTATCAGAGAGGCCGCCGGACCGGCGCAGGCGACGCGATGACGTCATCGCGCCGCCTGACTGAGCCGCTGCGCGGCCGTAAAGTAAGGACATCGACAGCAGCGTTGGAGGCGGGACGGGAGTATTTCAGTGAAGGTGCTGGAGGTAGGAGGTAAGTATAAGTCTGACTGGCTTTTTTTCCTTCTTCTTCTCATTTCTGTCACTGATAGGGGGCCCTATCTGGCTACTGGCACATTATAGGGGGGGCCCTATCTGGCTACTGGCACATTATAGGGGGCCCCTATCTGGCTACTGGAACATTATAGGGGGCCCTATCTGGCTACTGGCACATTATAGGGGGGCCCTCTCTGGCTACTGTAACATTATAGTGGGGGGCCTATGGGCTACTGGCACATTATAGGGGGGCCCTCTCTGGCTACTGGCACATTATAATGGGGGGCCTATGGGCTACTGGCACATTATAGGGGGGCCCTATCTGGCTACTGGCACATTATAGGGGGGACTATGGCTACTGGCACATTATAGGGGGGGGGGGCTATGGCTACTGGCACATTATAGGGGGGCCCTATATGGCTACTGGCACATTATAGGGGGGCCCTATATGGCTACTGGCACATTATAGGGGGGCCCTATATGGCTACTGGCACATTATAGGGGGGCCCTATATGGCTACTGGCACATTATAGGGGGGCCCTATATGGCTACTGGCACATTATAGGGGGGTCTCTATATGGCTACTGGCACATTATAGGGGGGGCTATGACTACTGGCACATTATAGGGAGGGGCCCTATATGGCTACTGGCACATTATAGGGGGGCCCTATCTGGCTACTAGCACATTATAGGGGGGCCCTATCTGGTTACTGGTACATTATAGGGGGGCTATGGCTACTGGCACATTATGGGGGGTATGGCTACTGGCACATTATATAGGGGGGGCTTTGGGTACTGGCACATTATAGGGGGGCCTATGGCTACTGGCACATTATAGGGGGGCCCTATCTGGCTACTGGCACATTATAGGGGGGCTATGGCTACTGGCACATTATGGGGGGGTATGGCTACTGGCACATTATATAGGGGGGGCTATGGGTACTGGCACATTATAGGGGGGGCCTATGGATACTGGCACATTATATGGGGGGGCTATGGCTACTGGCACATTATAAGGGGGCTATGGCTACTGGCACATTATAGGGGGGCCTATGGCTACTGGCACATTATAGGGGGGCCTATGGCTACTGGCACATTATAGGGGGGCCCATGGCTACTGGCAGATTATAGGGGGGCCTATATGCTACTGGCACATTATAGGGGGCACTATGGGGACATTAGCTCAACTGGGGACATTACAAGGGTGTATTTTTGGCACTGTCTATTATAAGTAGAATTATTACTACTGGGGGGGGGGGCATTATGGTGGGCTTTATTACTCCCCCATGGTATGAGCCCCCTAGTAGCAGCACCAGGCTCTCCCTGCTCTGCTATCCCTCTGCCCCTTCTCCAAATCCTTATTATGATATTTTTCTCATTAGGATAAAACACATCAGCTCCGCCGAGCCCCCGGACAAAGTGTGGAGGTGTCCGAGATCCCCAAGGGTCAAGCCAAGTAGTTGTAAGTTTTCATATGAAATATGTTTATGTTATACACACATAGCATATACCGTGCCCCACAATATACAGTTTCTTCTGCAAAAGTCATCAGGTGTCATTGGGAGGGGGGAGGACAGAGCAGCGCCCAGCGGGGAGGAGAGAATACACGGATGCAACACTGTATCAGCCAGAAAATGACACTTTCGGCATTATACCAAAAATGCCATTTTCAGCTGATATGTTTCGGCGGCTGATATATCGGCGCATCCTTAGTTTATTTTGTTTTCCTGTGTTGTAATTTATATGGCTGACGAAAGTGTCAAGGGGGGGGGGTCAGGAGGAGGCAGGGGAAATGGGTAAGCAGGAGGGGGGCTCAGTGGGCCTCTGCGTGTTACTTGCCCCCTGGGCCAAAAGTTGCCAGTCAGCCCCTGAGTAGCAATGGCTACCACTAGGTTCCTGCCCGTATGAGTAGGGTGTCTATTCAGAGTTTGCCCTTCTCGGTAATAACCAGAGAACCAAAAAGACTGCACAAGGCGCTCAAATTCTTCTGTTTTGTTTGGATAACGGACCCTAGTACCACCGGAAGTGTGGGGGTCTCATGTACTGTAATCCCTCCATGATACTGTGAGATGTCCGCAAATAGAAGGGTGGCTTCATCCTGTAATCCCTTCCCAGCACCAAGGTCTAAATAAAGCTTTTCGCACGGTCACCTTGATGTCTCAACTGGTAGCTAAACATATGTCCTTAAGGCTGCGCACAAGGCCTTAGGACATCTAGAACTAGGAGGAGGAACTGGTTTACTCTCCACAGTTCCCATGACGGCTGATCCCTCTTAACACACATTGTTGCAGCGGGTTTACCCTTGATGGTGTTAGATCTGCTTGTGACTTACCATTTGGTCCACTTCTGTAGCAACAATACAATACAATGCCTAGGCTTTCTAAGCTAACACAAGGTAACTGTCACAGTCCCTCAGGTGACTGTTGTCAGGAGATCAGAAAGACTGTCTGAGAGTGGAGGAATCTAACAGCCTCCTTGATTTCTCTTTATTCAGTGTTGATAGGGTTAATGAACACTTCCCTTTACTCAGCTGTTGCTCAGTGGTCATCACTTCTACCCTTTATAGTCTGACCCCACCCCCTTCTGACTATGCGGTAGATAGCTTCATTTGGGTTTGGCCAAGCTGGTGTGAGGTCGTCTCTGGTGTTCCTGTTCTTCCATCTCTACAGAAGTTAAGTGTTGTGTTTGTTTGTATTTGTTATATTCCCTGTTGTAGTATCTGGGCCTGAGACAGGGACTTCCATTCGCCCATCTGGGGAGGAATGGGTCGTCTCTGGTCCAAAACTTATCCAGGGCCTTATAAGGAAATCAGGGCATAGGTATCCTGCATATGAATATTCCTACCTTCAAGGTCTATTCATATTGATAGGAAGTCAGGGCCCAGATTAGAGTTGTCTAGGAGGTGACCTGTTTCTTCTAGTTTTCAGGCCCAGTTACTGTTCCCATTCCCTCCTGTGTTTAGTGTGGTTTCCCCCCAACACTGATCGTGACATTATCTACAGCCATAAAAACCACTATTTCATTCAGGTCAGTGCAGCTATGGGTCCTATGTCAGCACTGGTCGAACATCTGCAGGCACTGTCATTGCGATTACGTGCGATTCCTGGTTCCGATGGTGGGTACAGGCCTGCCCTGAACCTAACGTTGCCCTCCTGGACAGATTTTCTGGGGATAGTGCCAATTTGATTTGGTTCAGGGAATATGTTGTTGTAATTTAAGCTGCGTCCTTACTCTTCTGGGGATAAGTGTCAACGTGTGGCTATGATCATTTCTTTGCTTAAGGATAATGCACAATCTTGGGCTTTTTCTCTGCCGACCAGATCACTGTCTCTCCAGTGGGTAGGTAAATTTTTTAGAGCTTTGGGTCTTATTTATGATGACCCGGATCGGATCTCTCAGGCTGAGACCAAGTTACGCAGTTTACTGCAGGGAGAGCGCTCCGCAGAAATGTATTGCTCTGAATTTAGGAGATGGGCTACGGATACGGAGTGGAATGATCCTGCTCTCCATAGCCAGTTCTGTCAGGGTATATCTGAGAGTCTGCAGGATGCCTTGGCCTTTCATGAAAAACCTGAGTCATTAGAAGCAGCTATGTCCCTTGCTGTACGTCTGGATAGATCTAAAGGTCCTTACCCTCAGGACGCACTGTCAAATTAGGTGGCGGCTTCCTGTGGTTATGCCTTGTGAGGAGCCTATGCAGTTGGGAGGAGCTACTCCTGGGACTGCTGGTAAAAACTCTGGTCATATGAAGGGAGTCTGTTTTTGTTGTGTAAAAAAGGGACATTTCGAAAATATTTGTCCGTATATTCATTGTCAAGGTGTAAACAAAAGAAAAACGCTTAATCCCCAAATTGGTGGTGTGGGTGGGGAGAAAGAAAACTTACTTTGTCATTTACTGGTAGTACCCGATTTCTCCTGTCTGCCGAGGTGGCGCTAGAGTCCAAAACTGTGGAAATTGAGGTATTATTTGACAGTGGGGCTGGGGTTAACCTGATTTTATGGACAGTTTGTTTGTATTCATGGGTTGACTACTAAAGCACTAGAGAAAAGCATTTCTGTCTTTGCAATTGATTCTGCACCCTTTACCCAAAAATACCTGTCGCAGGTGGTAAATGACATCTATTTAAGAGTGGGTGATTTCCATCAGGAATCTGTCTCATGTTATGTGTTGAAGGGTCTGCCTGCTCCGATGGTTTTGGGTTTGCCGTGGTTAAGCAAACATAACCCTACCATCGACTAGGAAAGTGAGACAGATCTCTGATTGGAGTGATTTTTGCATGGACAACTGTCTCAATGTGTCTCTCTCTGTGGTCACCACTAAAACTGTACCCTCGTTCATTTCCGAATTTTCTGATGTGTTTTCTAAAAGTGGTCACCAGGAGTTACCCCCGCATCGGGAGTATAACTGTCACTGTCAATCTTATTCCTGAAGCTAAACTGCCCAAATCTCGGTTGTATAGTCTTTCGGAGCCTGAAAGAAAGGATATGCGAGAGCTTGGCGATGTGTCATATCAGACCACCCAAATCTCCAGTGGCTGCTGGGTTTTTCTTTGTAAAAAAAAAAAATGATGGTACCCTTAGACCATGTCTGGACTTCCGTGAGCTCAACCGTATTTCCGTCCGTGATCCTTACCCCCTTCCTTTTATTCCGGATTTGTTTAATCAAATTGCTGGTGCCAAGGTGTTCTCTAAATTGGATCTGAGGGGGGCATATAATTTGGTAAGGATCAAAGAGGGGGGGTGAATGGAAGATGGCCTTTAATACCCCTGAGGGTCATTTTAAGAATGTGGTCATGCCCTTTGGAGACACTAAAACATGATTTTTTTTTGTTTCAAAATGAAATCATTGTGTAACACTTACATAAATAAAAAATGAGACCCTACCTAAGATAATCGCCCTAAAACTGAAAAACTATTGCTCTCAGACTATGGAGACACTAAAACATGATTTTTTTATTTATTTTTTTTAAATGAAATCCTTGTGTAAAACTTACATAAATAAAAAAAATAGTATACATATTGGGTATCGTTGCGTCCGTGACAACCTGGTCTATAAAAATACCACATGATCTAACCTGTCAAATGAATGTTGTAAATAACCAAAAATAAAAACAAAACAGCTATTTCTTGTTACCTTGCCTCACAAAAAGTGTAATATAGAGCAACCAAAAATCATATGTACCCTAAACTAGTACCAACAAAACTGCCACCCTATCCCGTAGTTTCTAAAATGGGGTCACTTTTTAGGAGTTTCTACTCTAGAGGTGCATCAGGGGGCTTCAAATGGGACATGGTGTCAAAAAACCAGTCCAGCAAAATCTGCCTTTCAAAAACTGTTTAGCTTTCCTTTCCTTCTGCGCCCTGCTGTGTGCCCGTACAGCGGTTTATGACCACATATGGGGTGTTCTCTGTAAACTACAGAATCAGAGCCATAAATATTGAGTTTTGTTTGGCTGTTAACCCTTGCTTTGTAACTGTAAAAAATTATTAAAATGGAAAATCTGCCAAAAAAGTGACATTTTGAAATTGTATCTCTATTTTCCATTAATTCTTGTTGAACACCTAAAGGGTTAACAAAGTTTGTAAAATCAGTTTTGAATACCTTGAGGGGTGTAGTTTCTAAAATGGAGTCACTTGTTTGGAGTTTCTACTCTAGGGGAGCATCAGGAGGGCTTCAAATGAAACATGGTGTCAAAAAAACAGTCCATCAAAATCTGCCTTCCGAAAAACTGTTTAGCTTTCCTTTCCTTCTGCGCCCTGCCGTGTGCTCGTACAGCGGTTTACGACCACATATGGGGTGTTTCTGTAAACTACAGAATCAGAGCCATTAATATTGAGTTTTGTTTGGCTGTTAACCCTTGCTTTGTAACTGAAAAAAATTATTAAAATGGAAAATCTGCCCAAAAAGTGAAATTTTGAAATTGTATCTCTATTTTCCATTAATTCTTGTGGAACACCTAAACGGTTAACAACGTTTGTAAAATCAGTTTTGAATACCTTGAGGGATGTAGTTTCTAGAATGGGGTCATTTGTGGGTGGTTTCTATTATGTAAGCCTCACAAAGTGACTTCAGACCTGAACTGGTCCTTAAAAAGTTGTTTTTTTAAGCCTTGTAACGTCCCCCAAAAATAAAATGTCATTCCCAAAATGATCCTAACATGAAGTAGACATATGAGGAATGTAAAGTAATAACTATTTTTGTAGGTATTACTATGTATTATAGAACTAGAGAAAATGAAACTTGGAAATGTGCAAATTTTTCAAATTTTTGGGCAAATTTTGTATTTTTTTATAAATAAAAATGAAATTTTTTACTCCATTTTACTAGTGTCATGAAGAACAATATGTGACCAAAAAAACAAACATTCTCAGAATGGCCTGGATAAGTCAAAGCGTTTTAAAGTTATCACCACATAAAGTGACACTGGTCAGATTTGCAAAAAATGGCCTGGTATAGGGAGAGGGGGTTTGGACAACAGGGTCACTCCAGTGGAAAACGGCCCCTTAAGTGAGCTCATGGGAATATATTCAACGTGGTCTCCCACGTATAGGCTATGGCGGGCCTGGGGCATGTAGGGGCGTTTTACCGACCTGTGTCCCACGAAGAGTTCGCCGTCTTCGTCATCCGCCAGGAAACCACTGCCTCTTTTCGATGGAGAACCACAGTACCGTTCCTCAACGTCGTTCTAGCTGCGGATCCCCTGGCCATGGGTTGTCTAGGACCTGGATCACCCAGTCCTCGATAGCTTTTTTATAGTCTCACATTGTCTGGGCATGGGCCGTTACTTCTGGGGGAACCATAGGGTTCCGTCTAGATGGAGGAGAGCTCTTCGTGTGCGTCGGAGTGGACGACTCCAGTGGCCTCCACCGCACCAGCCGGCGCGGCGGGCACCTCCGATCCTCTCTTAGGATTCCACTGTACTTGCGACAGTCGCACTGCTTCCAGGGCAGCTTGCACTTCGAGCTCATCGCCCCACACCATCTCTCCCCAGTTAGGCCGCAGAGATTGCGCCATCTTATCTTCCTCTTGGCTACTGCAAACTGGTAAGGGAGGAGGAGTCTTCGTTACCTGCAATTGCTTGGGCTGGGCGGTTCCCTGTTTTCCCGCTCTTGAGGTTCAAGAAGAACATACGCCATCACTGGCAAAAATGGCGGATTAACTCCTCGGATGCTGGCGCACACAATCTTGCGCCTCTAACTCTGCAGTAAACAGTAGTAAACTCATTTTTAGGGGGTTATCTGACAATTCCGTAGGCCTGTAGCTTAGATGCACGCAAGTAAATCCTGTTCGTGATGCCAATTGCAACAGGCGGCCTCCCCCCTGCAGTATGACTCTAGGTTATGCCAGGGAACTTTCCTCCTGGCTCCTAAGGCTTCAAGCTTTGGCCTCCATGGCCAGCACAGCTTAGGGTGCTTCGGCTGGTGAGGGCATGTCCAGTGGAGACGTGCCCCTGCACACCCTTCCCCTGTCTAGGGAAGACCTAAACTGGAACTAACTGGTCCTCACCTTTCCTTCAGGAAATAGGACTAGCCTACTTCTCTACAGAGGGCTTAGAATGGAATGGAGCGTTCTATTCTAAGTACAGCTCTGTCCTATTTGCTGCCATCTGCTGGTGAACCAGGTATATTACATGAACATAACAGTTGAAAAAAGATTAGTAATGCACAGTGTCTAGGACCTGGACAGAAATGCATAGATAGCATTGGTGTTAGCCCAATAAAGACAGTAGCAGGGTGCAGGAGTGGTGACACCACTCTGGGGTGTTGCACATGAGCCCTTACAGGGTGGACCCTGAGGTTTACTAAATGCTGGCATAGCACATGAGTACCCTGTAACAATGTGCTATGCCAGGATTATCTGATAGGAGCGGGCTTCTGCTTGTGCTTGCTTCGCTAAGCTAAAAGCTTACATGATTGACTCTTGGCTTAGTAAAGCAGGCACAAGCAGAGATATCTATACATAAAGTACATTAGAAAAAGTATTATTAGGGTATTTGAGAAAAAAAAAATAAAGTTTGCTTACTCTTTAATGGGTTGTATCACTTCAGCAATTAGCATTTATTATGTAGAGGAAGTTAATACAAGGCACTTACTAATGTATTATTATCCATATTGCTTCCTTTGGTGGTTGGATTCATTTTCCCATTGCATTATGCACTGTACGTTTCCATGGTTACGGCCACCGCACCCTGGAGAAAGTCTATGGTATACCAATATGCCTTAGACTTTTCCTGCCATTCATCAGCGCAGGGCGCACTATGAACAGCACAGGCAGCGCATTGAATGTAGGCAGGTTATTATAGCTAAATGATAAAGTACATGGGAGATATACTATGGACTGTAGTATTTAGGTTAAATTACTGCGTTGGCACTTAGCGGTAAATAAGTGGGTTTTGGGTGCAGTTTGGACACTCGGCCTCTAAAAGGTTCACCATCACTGCCCAAGTACATATGATGCACCTAGATTATTACTACCCAGATGCACAACTTTACATTTATCCACGTTGAACCTCATTTGCCCAAATACTCTGAGGGGGCCATTGATAAGGAACCTGCGACTATTTTGGTCATAAAAATAGTCGTAATTTTTTACCAGCTGTGCGGCAATATTTAAATCGCTCCCCCAGTTTTATGCACTGTTTGGCAGTTGGGTGGGATGGAGACGGAGCCGAGGTATGTCGGTGGCCAGTACTCTGGCCCCAGCAAATTTACTTACATTTACGCCTGGTGTAAATGTTGGCAACAAACTACTCCAGCCGGGGAGTTTTCCTCTCCAGGCACACGGACTGCCTTGGATTTGCCTAATTTATGATGAGTTGCACACCTTGTCATAAACTAGCTCAATCTTTTGGCAGTTCAGGGGGAAATCTAATACAGCATAAAAAGCCGATCACAGTAAATCACCCCCAATGTATCCAAAGCCGACCCTCTGTCCAAGCTTCTCCTCAACTCCTCACAAAAACAGACATGTTTCTAAAACCACAGTTCAGTGAACCCTACTGCGTAAGGGGCTCCAAAGCAGCCGGACGGTCACTGCAGAGAAACTGCACCTTGTACTTACTGCCGCTGGATGTGCCACAACTTAGATTTTAAAAGGAGACTGTTCTACGTCTATTTCTGGCCTGATTCTTCAAACTACATTTCCACTGCACTGATCCCCTGGGAGCTACGGCCTGAGGGAGTACACCATGACACAGTATCTCATCAGGGCAACTACCACTCCTATCCTCTACACTGGCTCCTCAGGGGCTCTCTGCATGAAATTGGCATCATGAACAGGATTATGCCTCTGTGCCTTACTAACGTTGGGCCAATTGCTCCGTGGACCCTAAAAGAGACTTTATTACCTTGTAATTCAGTAGAAGCTACAGCCACCTTGTGTTAACAGGACTCTGTGTGGGTGTTTCATATTCACCACTGCTGGCTACTAAGGCCCAGAAACACCAGCACAGAAGGGGTTAATTTGCCATCTTGGATCCACTCCACATGTGTCGAAGAACCTCCCCTCCATAGCGGTAAATCAAAAAGAGTACCCAGCAGAGGAGCAGGCAAGATGTGCCTGTGGGTGCTCCTCGTTCTTTTGCTGGACAAAATGTTTATTAATTTGCCAAGAAATAAAAGCCTGGGGCAGAGGCTTCTCGCCCTGTTACCAGAAGCCCAATTCCTAGGGGCTGGGAGCAGGAGAAGACGGTCTGGGCGCAAAGTGCTACCACCCGCCATTCTAACGTCTTTGGCCGTTGGCTACAGTCTGAACCTGGGACAGAAGACTGAGAACTCTCAACAGAAGTCTGATACCCTGAAGACACTCAAGATAGAAGGGGAATGGACGGAGAGATCAACACTGCCACAGGGAGGCTGTCACCACCTTGAATGTCATCTAGGTGCCCGTCAGCCGCACTTGCTGTGCCACTGTTACACCGCTTAAAGGGGCTCCGCACTATTTATGCTGTCGTTGCCCATGGCAACCTAAAACCCAAATTTGCCACCACTGATCCTGGATATGTATGAGTGGAAAACTGTGTGGCGTGTTGTTTTTTTCAGCCTGATGTGGCTGCTGATGAAGATGTGTATTCATGTGGATACCGTGAGGGGTTGGAGAGTGTATGTCTGCAGGGAGACTTCCATCAAGAGCCTGTCACCCAAGCGGAGAAGCTGTAGATGCTTGTATAGAACTTCACTAAACCTCACTAATTTGAATCATTATGATGAGGGAACAAAGTTTTATGCAAATCGACTTCGGATGCTTCATCTGAATTCAATTTGCACAAAACTTTGTTTTAATACTGTACGGAGCAGGAGCTCCGTACAGTATTAGAATGTATTAGGGCTCCAATGAGGCAAAGTTATTACTTTGTGAAGTCTTGCGAGACTTCGGGCAATAACTTTGTAAATTAATTTCTACAGTAAAAAACCTTGATACCAAGTCTTGCGAAGCAATAACTTCAGCTCATCGGAGCAAATACATTCTAATACTGTACGGAGCGCCCGCTCCGTACAGTATTAAAATTAAGTTTTATGTGAATTGACTTTGGATGCTCATCCCTAATAATGACTCAACCTGGGCCAGAACCCCGGGACCTACTACTGGCACAGTACAGCCGGAGCCCGATAAAAAGAAGGCACTGACCTTATAAGCACAGGACAAAGAAGGACAACCCAGTGAGAGCCCACAGAGCTGAGCAAGCTGAACCTTTATTACCTGAATTAGCATATTGTGATAAAGTTCATTGTTTTCTGTAATGTAATGATAAACATTAGACTTTCATATATTTTAGATTCATTACACACCAACTGAAGTAGTTCAAGCCTTTTATTGTTTTAATATTGATGATTTTGGCATACAGCTCATGAAAACCCAAAATTCCTATCTAAAAAAATTTGCATATTTCATCCGACCAATAAAAGAAAAGTGTTTTTAATACAAAAAAAGTCAACCTTCAAATAATTATGTTCAGTTATGTACTCAATACTTGGTTGGGAATCCTTTTGCAGAAATGACTGCTTCAATGCGGCGTGGCATGGAGGCAATCAGCCTGTGGCACTGCTGAGGTGTTATGGAGGCCCAGGATGCTTCGATAGCGGCCTTAAGCTCATCCAGAGTGTTGGGTCTTGCGTCTCTCAACTTTCTCTCCCCAATATCTCACAGATTCTCTATGGGGTTCAGGTCAGGAGAGTTGGCAGGCCAATTGAACACAGTAATACCATGGTCAGTAAACCATTTACCAGTGGTTTTGGCACTGTGAGCAGGTGCCAGGTCGTGCTGAAAAATGAAATCTTCATCTCCATAAAGCTGTTCAGCAGATGGAAGCATGAAGTGCTCCAAAATATCCTGATAGCTAGCTGCATTGACCCTGCCCTTGATAAAACACAGTGGACCAACACCAGCAGCTGACATGGCACCCCAGACCATCACTGACTGTGGGTACTTGACACTGGACTTCAGGCATTTTGGCATTTCCCTCTCCCCAGTCTTCCTCCAGACTCTGGCACCTTGATTTCCGAATGACATGAGCAACAGTCCAGTGCTGCTTCTCTGTAGCCCAGGTCAGGCGCTTCTGCCGCTGTTTCTGGGGAATGCGGCACCTGTAGCCCATATTCCTGCACACGCCTGTACACGGTGGCTCTGGATGTTTCTACTCCAGACTCAGTCCACTGCTTCCGCAGGTCCCCCAAGGTCTGGAATCGGTCCTTCTCCACAATCTTCCTCAGGGTCCGGTCACCTCTTCTCGTTGTGCAGCGTTTTCTGCCACACTTTTTCCTTCCCACAGACTTCCCACTGAGGTGCCTTGATACAGCAGTCTGGGAACAGCCTATTGGTTCAGAAATTTCTTTCTATGTCTTACCCTCTTGCTTGAGGGTGTCAATGATGGCCTTCTTGACAGCAGTCAGGTCGGCAGTCTTACCCATGATTGGGGTTTTGAGTAATGAACCAGGCTGGGAGTTTTTAAAAGCCTCAGGAATCTTTTGCAGGAGTTTAGAGTTAATTAGTTGATTCAGATGATTAGGTTAATAGCTCGTTTAGAGAACCTTTTCATGATATGCAAATGTTTTTAGATAGGAATTTTGGGTTTTCATGAGCTGTATGCCAAAATCATCAATATTAAAACAATAAAAGGCTTGAACTACTTCAGTTGGTGTGTAATGAATCTAAAATATATGAAAGTCTAATGTTTATCAGTACATTACAGAAAATAATGAACTTTATCACAATATGCTAATTTTTTTAGAAGGACCTGTAGACTAAGACTACCTTTCCCGCATACTGAGTCCGAGTCGTATTGACTTCAAAATGTTCCGCACTACAAGAAACCTACTACTATGGGAAAATGACGAGCTGGCAAGAGCTCAAGAGGAGTCTGGCCAAGTCCAGTGTGACATTCAGTGGCATTTTACCTCTGATCTCCTCACAGCCGCCAACTGAATAAAACACACCTAATGTGCAACTACCGGACTTTCCAAGTAGCCAAAGTGGCCAATCTACTAGTGATGAATCAACAAATACTGCTCCATGCACTCCAGAGCCACCAAGTGGTGAGCTCCTTGCCAGGAGAAACCTAGGAGCCATCTTCGTCTGCTGTCTGGTGAATCTGTCACCTATGAGAAAACGATAAAGGTCTACAGAGGACCTTACAGAAGATGTTTATCCTGTGGTTCCTGATAACCCTACAGGAAGTCGCCAAAGGACCATCTATGACGTTCCTGCGGGTGTACAATTGTCCAGGATACCTCAGCTTGCGGAACCAGCTTCAAGGATCCAAAGTATAACAAGCCTGCGGACGTTTGTTACGACCTGGCCTAAAGATTATTTTTATATGCCAGATTATCCCTAAGAGCGCCGTGAGACAATTGAGACTGGCCCCTGTTTTGTCTGTGTCGCACTTCCCTAACCCTTTCTGTGGTTATTGCTGCCATCTTGCTTGACTTGCACCTTTGGGTATCTATTCCGGAGTTACCCGGAAGGACGACAAGCACAGGGAGTGTGCAGTACCCCAGACTTGGGGATATCTGTAATCGTTCCTCCACTGTTGGTAGGATTGGGCTGGTACTGCTCCTGCCAGAAGGGGGAGTTCCAGTCTAGAGGGTGAGAGGAAGCACATGTCAGAGCTCCTAATCCTAGAAACCCGATATCCTTCTCCTGTAACACTCCAACACTCCAGGGGTGCACATCCTGCGGCCCTTGATACCATTCTGTGTGGCCCCCTCTATCTGGTAACAGACATGTATGTCTATGTCTTGTGACGGTTCACATTTATTTTTTATGTATTTCTCCCATTAGATGGGAGCCCTGAATCTGTAACTAGACATTAATGGTATATACTGTGAGTTCAATATGCCATAAATACAGCATTTCAGTTGTTAATACCTATTTAAATTTCGGCCCTCGCCATTGGTTCAGTCTGGCAATGTGGCCCCCAAGCAGAAAACGTTGTGCACCTCCTGCTCTACAGAGATCAGCAAATTCTGCTTCCAGAAATCATCAAAGGTAAAACAGCAGAGTGATCAGCGAAATTCAGCTTTATAGATACTGCTGCAAGGTAAGGGACTACAGCTCAGACATCCATCACCTAAATCACCCCTCACCCAGACCAAGCTCAACCCTGAATCTTACAGTGGACAAGTATCTCTACAAGTATCTGCTAATGTGAATATATAGACATCCAACCTGCTCCTATAACTTATCTGCGTGCAGCATAGCTGTGGATGTATAATGTGTAGGCAGCAGAGCTGTGGATGTATAATGTGTAGGCAGCAGAGCTGTGGATGTATAATGTGCAGGCAGCAGAGCTATGGATGTATAATGTGCAGGCAGCAGAGCTGTGGATGTATAATGTGCAGGCAGCAGAGCTGTGGATGTATAGTGTGCAGGCAGCAGAGCTGTGGATGTATAATGTGCAGGCAGCAGAGCTGTGGATGTATAATGTGCAGGCAGCAGAGCTGTGGATGTATAATGTGTAGGCAGCAGAGCTGTGGATGTATAATGTGCAGGTAGCAGAGCTGTGGATGTATAATGTTCATGCAGCAGAGCTGTAGACGTATAATGTTCATGCAGCAGAGCTGTGGATGTATAATGTACACGCAGCAGAGCTGTGGATGTATAATGTGTAGGCAGCAGAGCTGTGGATGTATAATGTTCATGCAGCAGAGCTGTGGATGTATAATGTACACGCAGCAGAGCTGTGGATGTATAATGTGCAGGTAGCAGAGCTGTGGATGTACAATGTTCATGTAGCAGAGCTGTATATGTATAATGTTCATGCAGCAGAGCTGTGGATGTATAATGTACACGCAGCAGAGCTATGGATGTATAATGTGCAGGCAGCAGAGCTGTGGATGTATAATGTGCAGGTAGCAGAGCTGTGGATGTATAATGTGTAGGCAGCAGAGCTGTGGATGTATAATGTTCATGCAGCAGAGCTGTGGATGTATAATGTACACGCAGCAGAGCTGTGGATGTATAATGTGCAGGCAGCAGAGCTGTGGATGTACAATGTTCATGTAGCAGAGCTGTATATGTATAATGTTCATGCAGCAGAGCTGTGGATGTATAATGTACACGCAGCAGAGCTGTGTGTATGCAGTGAGCAGCCAGAAGTGATTACTGACCCATTTCCCTGCAGGACAGTGTGCATTCAGCAGAGATGAGTGTGTGTAACCTATAGGCGCCTGCTAGTAACATGCAGCATCTGAACCCGGCGCCACTACACTAGAGGAGGTTGCCTGGATACCAGTGGGCGTGGCCTAGTCTCCCCTCCACCCATCTCCCGCACTGACAGAGCGGTTCGGAGTGATGACGTCACGGGTCTGAGGCATGGAGACAGCGAGCTGCGCTCTCACATAGGACGGGAGTCCTCCTAGCGCCTGATTCATGCAGAGGGGAACCTCTGCCCCCTCCCCTCCATCCCGCGCTGCAACCCCCAGGGTGTGATCGCAGTATCCGGCGAGACGCCCCCTTTCTTCGGACTCTGGAATTGCTAAAAGATTGATCAAGGGGCGGGAGGGCTGCTAGCCAAAGAGGAAAATAGCCGGCCGGCAAGAGCGTGCGATCTGGGGATCTTCTGCGACAAGTCGCTCTACACTGTTATTAGCAGAGCTTCCATGTGCGCCTTTTCCTGCCAGATGTGACATTGTGTGAGGAGCAGCCGGGGACCCCTCTCTGCTGACCCGGTGAGTGCATGGCTGGCCCGGATGTCGCTGTGCTGGCCGGGGGCTTTCTCTGGGGCTTGTACGATCGTTCAGCTGCTGACAGAGGAGGCTCCTCCTTTATGTACCCGGCTCGGCGCAAAGTCACAGCCCTAGACCCTATAGATCACTTACTGGGGTCACATGTGTCACCTGATTATACACATCCCATACTGAGGTCACACATGTCATCTCATTTTATATATATATATATATATATATACACACACACACACACACACACACATCCCATACTGGGGTCACATATGTCACCTGATTCTATATAGCACATCTCTCAATCTATCCATAGAGCATTACATGTCCTCCCTCTACCACAGCAGGGTCAGATGTCCTCCCTCAATCATTCAGCTGTGTCCTACCTGCCATTTTATGCTTTTATAAGATGAGGTGTGTGTGTGTGTGTGTATATATATATATATATATATATATAATATAGTACTGAGCTCATCCTGAGGCCTTGCACGATGTGCCCTGTGCTGTGATCTTTACATGTGGGGATGGAATATGATGCCAGGAATGTATACTAATCCCAGGTATGTGTGAGGCAGGTAGGTAGATACTAGATAGACACTGTAGACGGATGGAGTGTGCACTGTGTGTATATAGCGAGAGCCATGTCTGTTCTCTTTCCTGACATTCATCAAGGTTATGGATGTAGATGTGTGTGTGTGTGTGTGTGTGTGTGTGTGTATATATATATATTAGTAGCAGAAGGACCCGGTATATTTCATCAATTTCATTTAATGTTTCTGTGTGTCATTAAAATATATCAACAGTATCCACCCCATAACAGTACCCGGCCCCTTAAAGGGGTTGTCCAGGTTCAGAGCTGAACCCGGACATGCCACCATTTTCACCCCGGCAGCCCCCCTGACAGGAGCATCGGAGCAGTTTATGCTTCAATGCTCTCCTTTGCCCTGCGCTAAATCACGCAGGGCAAAGGCATTTTCAGGAGTTCCGGTGACGTACCGGGCTCTCCATGGGGCTGCGAGGAAGCCTGGTGACGTCACCGGCACTGAGGGGCAGGATTTAGCGCTGTCCTAGCCAGTAAAATGGCTAGTGCAGCGCTAAAGCACGCCCATCAGAGCGGGTGACGTCACTGAACACACTGCCGGGCGCAAGCTGACGCCCGGCAGTGTGTTATTGTAAACAAAAGAGCCCGTGCCCTGCGCGATCCAGTGCAGGGCAAGGGAGCATGAGATGCTCCGATGCCAACATCAGGGGGGCTGCCTGGGTGATATGGGTATGTGCGGGTTCAGCTCCTCACTGATTCAGTCCACGCTATTCCATCATTGCTCCAGTCCATGCTGCTCTCTGCTACCTGGCTGCTCGGCCAGTCACTGTCTTAGGTAGGTCACCGCTGCTAACTTTTGGAATTGTAAGAGCAAAAAAAAAATATAATATATATATTTTTTATTTTTTTTTAAACCAAAACTAGGAGTGGATTCCAAAAGAGAAGCTGTATCTGTCCTTCAGTCATGCAATTGGTGCAAATTAGTGAGAAGATTTATCAAAATAAGGCCTCATGCATGTGGTCATGTGCATGAGGCCTTAGTGGGAAGAAAAATTGGAGGAGTTGCCCATAGCAACGGACTAGGTTGTAGACTTGGAATCGGACTGGTGGAGCAACTGCTCGACTTTTACCCTTCCATACATTTCTTAAACTATGCTGAGGAGTACGGTGTATGTATTGCCCCAGCCAAGCCCTGTGTTTCTGTGGAGTCCAGGGGTTCGCCAACCAGGAGGCTAGGTGGGTACTACATGTTAGGTGTGTACACTTTCAGGCCAGGAAAAATGGCACATCTTGAACCACAGAATAGGTGATATATGTGTAATCGCTGGGGTTGTGCTCTTCTAGAGTGTAAATCATTATTTTAATTTCTTAAAGACTCCCCATAGATCTTGATACTGATTGATCTTCTATCCACATCATTTGGCAAGTTTCCAGACCTACGTTATTACTTGCTGGAAAATATCCAGGTTCACCTACATCTCATTTATTATATTTGTTAGCCCAGCGGTCTGTGACTGCGCTGCTGCCCCTACCGCGGGCACGGCCACCGGGCTCTCTTTCCCGCTGCCATGCACCATGCTGACAAGCGCGGGCAGCAGGTAGCTTAGCTGTTGTATCTGTGCTCCATGCCAGAGTTTACTTCCTGCTGGAGACCTGCACTGTTTGTTAGGGCTTGCACGGGTGTGTCTCTCCTCCCTTGTGAGGCAGCACGGACGCGCCCTCTGTCTCGCCAGCCTATCGCTGGACTGCAGGAGGTATTTAAAGGCGCTTCCTACCACAGGAAGATGCCTGAGCAACTCATGGTCACTAGCTTTGTCTAGTTCCAAGTGTGTAGGTGGTTTTCAAGTTCTGATTTGCTGTGTACCGTGTTTGCCGCCTGCCTCTGACCTTGGACTTCGTTTACAGACCTTGGTTGATTGCTGCCTGCCCTGACCCCGGACTTCCTGACCACGTACTTCCCCCTCAGTGCTTGCACCGATATCTCTGACCCCCTGGTCACCTGCCACTGACTCGGGGACTGCTCTGGAGTGGCACCTGGCAACTACCCTAATGGCCCAAGTCTATCCTCACCATCAGAGGCTCTAGTGAAGGCCAGGTAGTTGCTTAGTCACGCCCCTCCAGAGTATAGCCAGTCAGTGGCACAGTGGGTTCACACTAGGGATCGACCGATATTGATTTTTTAGGGCCGATACCGATAATTTGTGAACTTTCAGGCCGATAGCCGATAATTTATACCGATATTCTGGGAATTTTCATTTTTGAAAAAAAAAATTAAAATTCCCACAAATCTGCTGAAAATTAATGTTTATTGTTAATGTGTATTTTTATTTTTTTTGTAAATCTTTCTTTTTCATCTATATTTAATATTTTGGTGTTTTTATTTTTATTACTTTTTTTTTTTTTTTTTTTTTTAACTAACTTTTAGCCCCCTTAGGCCCCTTTCACACGGGCGAGATTTCCGTGCGGGTGCGATGCGTGAGTTGAACGCATTGCACCCGCACTGAATCCTGACCCATTCATTTCTATGGGGCTGTTCACATGAGCGGTGATTTTCACGCAACACTTATGCGTTGCGTGAAAATCGCAGCATGTTCTATATTCTGCGTTTTTCACGTAACGCAGGTCCCATAGAAATGAATGGGGTTGCGTGAAAATCGCAAGCATCCGCAAGCAAGTGCGGATGCGGTGCGATTTTCACGCATGGGTTCTAGGTGACAGTCTATTCACTGTATTATTTTCCCTTATAACATGGTTATAAGGGAAAATAATAGCATTCTGACTACAGTGCTGGGAGGGTTAAAAAAAATAAAAAGTTAACTCACCTTATCCCCATGATCGCCTAGTTCCCGGTCGGTCTCTTCTTTAGCTGTGACTAAAGGACCTGTGGTGATGTCAGATCACATGCTCCATCACCATGGTGATGGACCATGTGATTGGAGCATGTGATCTGACATCACCAAAGGTCATTCAGCCCAAGCCCACAGCTAAAGAAGAGACCGACCGGGAACTACACGATCATGGGGATAAGGTGAGTTAACGTTTTTATTTTTTTTTAACCCTTCCAGCGCTATTATACTAAGCATTCTGTATTCAGAATGCTATTATTTTCCCTTATAACCATGTTATAAGGGAAAATAATAGAATCTTCAGAACATCAATCCCAAGCCCGAACTTCTGTGAAGAAGTTCGGGTTTGGGTACCAAACATGCGCGATTTTTCTCACGCGAGTGCAAAACGCATTACAATGTTTTGCACTCGCGCGGAAAAATCGCGGGTGTTTCCGCAACGCACCCGCACATTTTTCCGCAACGCCCGTGTGAAACCAGCCTTAGGGACTAGAACCCTTGTCCTATTCACCCTGATAGAGATCTATCAGGGTGAATAGGAGCTCACACTGTCCCTGCTGCTCTGTGCTTTGTGCACACAGCAGCATGGAGCTTATCATGGCAGCCAGGGCTTCAATAGCGTCCTGGCTGCCATGGTAACCGATCGGAGCCCCAGCATTACACTGCTGGGGCTCCGATCCGAGGAGCAGGGGAGAGGGAATCCTGTGGGGGGCGCACTGCGACTGGGGGGAGGGGGGGGGGGCGCACCAATGCTTAATACTGGGGGGGCTTGGGGGGGGGGGAGGCGCACTGCGCCACCAATGCCTAATATTGGGGGGGAGGGGGGGCGCACTGCGCCACCAATGTCTGATACTGGGGGGCTTGGGGGGGCGCGCTGCGCCACCAATGAAGCTTAATCTCTAATTTATTCATATACAGGAGGCGGGAGATGGCTGCAGGATCACATAGCCGGCTCCCGACCTCTATGAGCTGTAGCTGCGATCCGCGGCACCTGAGGAGTTAACTACCGCAGATCGCAGCTACAGCTCATAGAGGTCGGGAGCCGGCTGTGTGATTCTGCAGCTCCCGCCTCCTGTATATGAATTAATGTGAGATTAAGCTTCATTGGTGGCGCAGTGGCCATAGCTCCTCCCCTCCTCTTGTCCCCTGTCCTCCCATTGGCTGGAGCGGCAGCAGCAGCACAGGGGGAGGAGACACTGCTCCTTCTCCCCTGTGCTGCTGCTGAGGGAACACGGAGAGCGCTGTCAGCAGCGCGATCTGTGTTCCCAGGACGTTATCGGAATATCGGCAAAATAAATGCCGATACCGATAACGTTCAAAATCCTGAATATCGGCCGATAATATCGGTAAATCCGATAATCGGTCGATCCCTAGTTCACACCCGCTTGCATAACAATATTTTATTTTTATTGATCCTTTTAATTACCCTTTTCTATGCTGCCGCTTGTCTGTTATGTATTATTATTGGCCATTATTGCTGCATGGTTGTTATTAAAGGGGTTTTCCCCAGTTGTCTCCATGACAGGACACCTAAGATTGCCTTCCCCTGATAGGGACAGGAAGAACACGGGTTAAATTCCCAACCCTTCCTCACCATCCAGTGTTTTTCTTGTCTTGTCAGATGGCAGGCAGACCACAGAGGTGCTGGGAATCTTTTGGGCCCCTGGTGGGATTGCTGTAGGTTTACCAGGAGGCCGAGGTTGGAGTTTGCGGTGGCCAAGTAATTCCCCATTCCTTGAAGGGCCTCTGCTCGGGTACTGCATTGCAGTCTCCCCTGTAGAGTTCCCCAAGACTGTATCCTGAGCAAGGTTGCGCCCTCTTTTCAGTCTTGAAGTGATGACGTCGGACGTCCGGGTCATGTAAAACATCAGATGCAGAGCCACACGTCACTTCCAGTTGGCGCATTAGGAACACTTAAGCGGGGAGATACCCTAAGGGCCCTTTCACACGGGCGAGTTTTCCGCACTGAATCTGGACCCATTAATTTCTATGGGGCTGTGCACATGAGCGGTGATTTTCACGCATCACTTGTGCGTTGTGTGAAAATTGCAGCATGTTCTATATCCACGCAATGCAGGCCCTATAGAAGTGAATGGGGCTGCGTGTAAATCGCAAGCAAGTGCGGATGCGGTGCGATTTTCACGGATGGTTGCTAGGTGACAGTCTATTCACTGTATTATTTTCCCTTATAACATGGCTATTAGGGAAAATAATAGCATTCTTTAATACAGAATTCTTAGTAGAAGGTCAATTGAGGGTTAAAAAAATTAAATAAAATTAACTCGCCTCCTCCTCTTGATCGCGTAGTTGCCGATCTCTTCTTACCTCTTTAATCATGAGCTGCCGGCTAAAGGACCTGTGGTGATGTCACATCACATGGATGGACCATGTGATGAGCTCAGTGACGTCACCACAGGTTCTTTGACAGGTCCTGAAGAAAGAGCAGGAGACCGGCAGCTACGCGATCAATTGGAGGAGGTGAGTTGATTTTAAATTTTTTAACCCTCAATTGACCTTGTACTAAGCATTCTCTATTAAAGAATGTTATTATTTTCCCTTATAACCATGTTCTAAGGGAAAATAATTACATCTACACAACCCAAGTGAAGAAGTTCGGGTCTGGGTACAACATTCAGTTTTTTTTTTTATCACGCGCATGCAAAACGCGATAAAAACTGAACAATGGAACGCAATCGCAGTCAAAACTGACTGAAATTGTGTACCTACCCGCGCGGGTTTGCCGCTAAGCACCTGGGATGCATCTGGACCTAATCCGGACACGCTCGTCTGAAAGGGTCCTAAAGGTTTTGTGTATCATAGCTCCTCACTATTTTTATTACTGGAGCACTCTTCCTTGTGTGGTTCAGGGAGACTGTCATCCTCCTCCTACAAAACCCAGATTCAAGAAATGTGGGATTTGGGATTTGTTTGCCTTCAATTTGTGCTAAAGCCCTGTGCAAGGACTGTACTTCTAAAGTGGTGTCACAGGAAACCCTGACACTCATTGAAGATCAATTATTGATTAAGGAGGAAATTTAGTCTGCTGTGGCTTCCAAGTCCTCTCCAGTAGATCTTACTTTGGGTGTGTCCTCATAAAAGCGGTCTTCCCCAGTTATTACTCTGATTTTGATCTAAATATATTGCAGATTGGATAATTGACGTTTCATCAGGGGAGAGCTTTAACTCTAAAAAGTTTCTGTTTAATCCAGAAGATACTAATGAGTTTATTCAAGCTAATCAAAGCTACTATTAAAATGGAGGTTCCAAAAAAGCCTTGGTCAGTTCAGGATGAAATTTTGGAGGGCTAAGTGGACGGCGGGATAATGTGTTCCAGTACTTGACCATATTCAGAAGTTCTTTTATTCCCAGATGTCTGACAAGGATTTTAACAAAACGGATTGTAATGACTGGGACATGGTCCCTAAAGTAGATGCCCCCCAAGTGTACCTCTTTACCTTTTGAGGATGCAGCACAGTTAAGGAATCCCATGGACTGGAAGGCAGAGTCCCTCCTTAAGAAAACCTAGGAGGCTCCCTCAGCTCTGTTAAAACCAGGGGTAGCAGCGACCTGTGTGGCTAGAACAGTTAATGTTTGGTTAGGCCAATTAGAAAAAACATCGGCAAAATAGATCACCTAGGAAAAATTCTATAGTCTCTGCTTCTCCTCAAAATGGCTACTGGCTGTAAAGCATTCAGGCTGTATGACTGTCCAGTCCAAAACCTCTAGAAGGGTTGTGTGGGCATGGTTGGGTGATTTGATGTAAAAAAACAATCCAGACGCAAACGGATGGCATTTGTCAGATGGATACGGATGCGGATCCGTCTGCCAAATGCATTGAAATACCGTATCCGTCTCTCCGATGTCATCCGTAAAAACGGATCCGGTATTTATTTTTTCATAGATTTAAAGGTCTGCGCATGCGCGGATCAGAAGAATGGATCCGTCACTGCGGCAATTTTAATACATTTCAATGGAAATTAATGCCGGCACTCCAGCAAGTGTTCAGGATTTTTGGCCGGAGAGAAAACTGCAGCATGCTGCGGTATTTTCATGCTGCGGCCAAAAAACTTAAGCGGGACTGAACGGATGCATCCTGAACTGATTGCTCTCCATTCAGAATGCATTAGGATAAAACTTTTCCAGTATTGAGCCCCTAGGACGGAACTCGATACCGGAATTGCAAAATGCTAGTGTGAAAGTACCCTAAGTACTGTTTCTTTAAATAAAAAATTGCCTCCCCCCCCCCTCCCCCAAAAAAAAAAAATTTAGTTTTTTCTATGAGATTTTTCAGTGTTTTGTTGAGAAGCTACTGCAGATGTGAGAAGGGAATGGAAATTCTTCTACTGTCCGGTAGAAGTTGATGATAACAGTGCAGCGTTGCCATGCAGATTACTCAGACGGCGCTATTACTTCCCCTTCTGTAGTATGGCAGTAATTTACGCTAAACAGCAGAGACTTATAGGGAAATCTGTTTCAGACTCTTGTGCAATCGCATAACTAAAATTCCTTTCACGCTGAATTTTAAAGATGGGGAGCAAGGATTTGCACTATGGCCGTGGTCATGTAACTAATAAGATTTCAACTTCCATTTTCCAGGGCATTTTAGAAAACAGAAGTCAGTGATAGGTTTGTCTTCACTTGCTGATGCGTTGAAGACCCCTTTTTGGTTTTGCTATTGCATTATATTGGCATTTGACTTGGGTTGAGGAGGAGGGTATCCTATAAATGAGGTTAAAGGCATTGTGCAGGATTTCGCAATATTACCTGGGCAGCAAGAAATAAGATAAAAAAAATCCCTGACATTCTTATTGTCCTGGCTGGTGTCTGATTTTCCTGGAGCGTTGACGTGTTGTACCTCCACGTAACCTTGGAGGCCAATCACTGGCTGCAGCAGTCTTTTTCTGTACATACATTACACGTATCATGCCAGTGGTTACGTGGATGTACCTTATATCACTTCATTGATGCAGCAAAGCAAAGATCGTTGGGGACCACTAGAGCAGCAGGACATTTAGGCTAGTTTCACACTAGCGGCAAGGAACTCCGGCAGGCTGTTCCGACCGGCTGTTCACCCGCCAGATCCGTGCGGCCGCTAGTGCACGCGTGCCCCTGGACTACTGCTCCGGCCCCATTGACTACAATGGAGGTGGGCCGGAGTTCCGGCGGCAACACGGCAAAGATGCCGAGAGGCGGCAGGAATAAAACTACGCTAGTGTGAAAGTATCCTTGTAGTCTGTCAGCAGTTTTGACCATGCTTAAGTTCTGACAGCACTAGGTAGGGGCTGAGCAGAGCAATATAAATATGCATTTTGGAGAACTTTTTTTAAATTTTTATGAGGAGTAGTATGAATATGAACTTTTATTCTTCCAGGTTCTGCTCCTGCAAGTGTCCAACCCCTCTGCTCCTGCAAGTGTTACAGTCCCTCCCCTCTGCTCTTCAGTGGCAGCTATAGTAGTCTCCTGGTTGAATGCTGTCAGTCAGAGAGGAGGGATTGTGAAGCAGCTCAATGCATAGTGCGCTTCACCTCCCGAGCACTTGCAGGAGCAAAACCTGACAGAATAACCCTGGGTTCAGACCTGAGCGTTTTACAGCGCGTTCCTACGCGCTGTAAAACGCTCAACAAGGAGAAACCAATGATTCCCTATGGGAATGGTTCTCACCTGGGCGTTTTACAGCGCGTACGATCGCGCTGTAAAACGCCCGACGCTCAAAAAAGTTCTTGAGCTTCTTTGAGGCGTTTTGTCGCGCGTTCCCGTACATAGACTTTCGGGAACGCGCGACAATGTGTGTTCGCTTGTCTCTGTATGCGCGATTGCAAACACCCGTACAATCGCGCATACAGAGCACTCCATACCGAACGCTGAGGTGTGAACCCAGCGTTAAAGTTCATATTTGCACTACTCCTGATAATAATAGCTCCACACAAGGTATGCCTGTCCCAGGCTCCTACCTAGTGCTGTCAACAGTTTAGCATTGTCAGGATTCCTTCTAACAGGTGAATAATTGTTTTATTTTATCACACTTCTTCTTATCAAGCTTTTTTCTGTGCAGTTTCCAGGGAGGGTTGTAAATTTGTGGATAAAAAAAAAACTAAAAAAATAATTTTTTGATTTATTAATTATATATATATTTTTTATCCATTTTATGACAGACACTAAAAGCGGTCCCCACAGACTACATCATGGTATCTTATTTTTATGACATGTTAGACGGAGCCTCCAATATGAACTTGGCCTTACTGAACATAACATTATGGCTTGTGCTTGAGCTTGTGCCCCCCTCCCCTCAGTGCTTTGTGGCAAGGGGCAGGGGTGCACCTAGCCTTTCTGCTGCCTGAAGTAAAAATTGAAATGGCAACCCCCCCATGCCAAATTTTCAACCTAACCCCTTCCAGTCCTATTGTTAAAGACATACTTTGAAAACATTACATACAGCCCTACAAAACATACAGGGTAATACAGCGCCACATACCTCTTACATCCAGTAGATGTTCTGTCTACTGTGCCCAGCTGACACTAATAGTGTAAACATAACGCCCCCCCCCCCCTCCCAAGCTGATACTGTGCCAGGATGCCTCCACAGTAACAGTGCTCCCCAATGTCCCCCCAATAGAAATAATTACCTGCAAGAGTGCCCACGAAGTGAAAACTTAGATCTGAAAAAGCTTTTAGGCAGACGGATCTTCGGATCCAACTGTATGAAAGTAGCCTACGGACAAGGATCACTGACGCGGATGACAATCTTGTGCGCATCCGTGTTTTTTCACTGACCCATTGACTTGAATGGGTCCGTGAACCGTTGTCCATCCAAAAAATAGGACAGGTTATATTTTTTTGACGGACGGGAAACACGGATCACAGACGCGGATGAACAACTGTTCATTTTCCGAGTTTTCAACGGACCCATTGAAAGTCAATGGGTCCGCAGAAAATCACGAAAAACGGCACAACGGACACGGATGCACACAACGGTCGTGTGCATGAGACCTTATAATGTGTGCCAGTAGAAAAATGGTCCCTTATAATGTGCTACAGTACAAAAAACTTTCAAACTGTAACCGTAGTGCCTGGTAGGACTACCTCCCATATTACACACATTCCTTTTGCTGCCAAATCTAATACTGCAGTCCACTGATCTTCTTCATCTTTTAATCCATATGCAAATTTTGATTTAATTGCACCAAGGGCAGCCTAAGCTTTTTGGTGTCCATAGCTCCTCCATTTTTTTCCCCTCCCAATGCCTCCCACTTTTGCTTGATTTAATAGGGCCAGTAATCCCCAGCTTCATCACACCTGGCCCTGAAATCCTCCACCGGTGTAGTCACTTCTAACATTGGCCCATGCACTAAACCCTCTGTCCTGGCCCAGTCTCAATGGACAGTACTGTGCCAGGCGCAGTGACACCGGGAGTACCTGACTGTCTATCAAGCAAGAGTGTGATGTGCTGGGAGGAAAAAGCAGAGGCGCTTTGGTTCACCAAGCGACTTGGGTGCTCCCTCGGTATGTGTAAATTCTAATTAGCATATGGGTGAAAAAATACATTTCCTCGGGTTGCATTATCAGATTTTGCAGCAAAAGTATGTATGTCATGTGAGGAGGCATTCCTATCTAGGGCTGTGGGTAGTTTGAAAGCAATTTTGCAGCTGACAGGCTCCCCTTCCATATGGCAGGCATTACGGACAAAGTGACCAACAACCTAGACACTGAATGTTATATTGCAAATGTCAGTGTTGGTAACCCCCTCTGCTCCGTGTGAGAGAGGGATCTTGTGCGCTGTCAGTATGATTCTGACAGAACTGTCAGGCAGGGGCACACAGCATTATCAATCATGCCGCTCGATTCCCAAGTCCGCAGGAGCCCTCTCGCTCACGGAGTGTGATTCCAATAAGGGACAGGCTCATGTGAAAGAGCCCTTAGTGATGAATGTCTTTAGGTCAGGGCACCACAGCAATGTATCACCTTCAGGCCGCATGCACGGGCAACATCCGTGCAGCGGGCCGGACCCATTCAACTTGAATGGGTCTGTGATCTGTCCGCACCGGAAAAAAATATGACATGTCATATTTATTTGCGGTGCGTAACAATGGAAATAAACACCACGGAAGCACTCCGTAGTGCTTCCGGTGTTCCGTTCCGTGACTTTGTTCCGCATCTCCGGAATTGTGGACCCATTCAAGTGAATAGGTCCTTATCCGTGATGCAGGGTGCAACGGTTGTGTGCATGAGGCCTTAGGGTACATGCATGGATTATGCACATTTTTTCCGGGCGGATTTTCATGCGGAAAACAGCAGCATGATACAGTGTGCGCAAAATTAATGATCTCTTGTACACTTTGGGGGAGATTTATCACACTGGTGTAGAGTAGAACTGGCTTAGTTGCCCATAGCAACCAATCAGATTCCACCTTCCATTTTCCAAAGGAGCTGTGAAAAATGAAAGGTGGAATCTGATTGGTTGCTATGGGGAACTAGGCCAGTTCTACTTTACACCAGTTTGATAAATCTCCACCTTTTGCGTATATATTTTCTGTTTGGAAATTGACCTGCCGTGCATATTTTGAAATCCGCAGCATGACTTTTGTTTCTGGGGATTTTTAGTACGGATTTCACCCTTTACAATGCAAAAGGTAAGATTGCTGCAAATTGACATAAAAAT
The DNA here is from genome assembly GCF_014858855.1 of Bufo gargarizans. NCBI lineage: Eukaryota > Metazoa > Chordata > Amphibia > Anura > Bufonidae > Bufo > Bufo gargarizans. Next base: position 189,678,477 of record NC_058084.1, read on the forward strand.
CTGCAAGTAACACATGAGTATTTTGGTGCAGAAACGCAGAGCAATCTTCACTCAAGTCGGTGTGGAACATTACCGGTAGTTTGTGGACACGCATCCGTGTACATATATTACGTGCAGAAATCCACTTGTCAGTTGTGCCTTTCCGCACCTTTTATATAGAGTGGTTTTCCTCATAGAAGGGGTTCTAATATATGCAAATGAACCTCTAGGAGAAATGGGGGTGTTGCCATTACTCCTAGAGGCTCAGCTCTCTCTGCAACTGCTGCACCCCCTGCACTTTGATTGATAGGGCCAGGCAGTGTAAATGTAATCATACCAGGGCCTGTTTTCACCTAATTCAATGAAAAGGCAGAGGACGGGGCAGTTGCAGAGACAGCAGAGCCTTTAGGAGTAATGGCAGCCCCCGTGGCTCCTAGAGGCTCATTTGGATATGTTAAAACTACCTTTTTCTCAGCAGTGAAGGCCCATTAGAACATGGGACCAATGCAGGTGTAGCAGGTCAGCCAGTTCTGCTGACAGATGCCCTTTAATAAGACCAGTAAATGTAGGCGCTGGACTTTTTGCACTCACAAGTGATTTCGCTTCCACGGGTTACTTTCTATAATTGCAGAATCAATGTGTAATAAGTAACTAGATTAGTGAAACAGTGGCTGTTCTACATTTCTTGACCATTAGCCAATGTGATGAATTATCGCTGTGAGGACTTTCCTTTGTCTTAGATGACCCTCATGATACAGCGTATGCAGATACTGGTATATGGCCGGAATCTGACTTCCTGTTTGGGTAATATCTGCCCTACAGCGTTAATGACTCATTTCTTTCAAAAAGAATTCCTAGGAGTGGTTCGTAGCTTAAATTTCAAGCCTTGTGAGTCCCTTCCTAACTGGCAGTGTCTGTGTCACACACCAAACCAAGTTTACAGGCAGATAATAATCGTGGATAATGCGTTGGAATTTGATGTGATTTGTGTATGCTACAGCCATCTGTTAATAAGCGGTTATATAATTGTAGCATAAGATACCGTATAGTCGTAGTTTGGAGGGATTTTCCAGGGCCATAGCAGCACCTTAATTACACATAACATGTCTGTTTGTAGTATATTTTTCATTCTGAGGTTGCGTGGATCGGCCTTCTAGGAACCCGATAATGTAACGCAAAATTTAGGTTCCTTCGATGTCGCGACCTTTATCAGGTTTCCAGACGGATGTCACTCCAGATGTGGACAGGGCGAGAACTGTTCCTCTGTCTAGAGCATGCTCAAACTCCTGCATCCATCTTATTTGCTCATGCACCAAGGAGCGGAATAGTTTGGTTCTGTCCACGTCCAGAAGTGGAGTCCTGTCCATAGCCCAGGCCAGTAACCTGGTAAAGGGCGTGATGTAGGTGGAAGTAGGATTTTCAGAAGAGGAGTGTAACATGACTGGGTTCCTGGGAGGCCCATCCACCCCACTACAGAATGGTAAGTGTTTGCAGGACCCACTGGATCCCGGAAAACCCCTTCAATAAGCAATTGTTATATAGACTTCTTGAATGGCGTTTGTGTTATATTAGACCTGCACAAAAGTTCTCATCACGTGACATTTATTGTATTAAATTGCCAGGGGTCTGACACGGGAACATTACCGATCAGTGGTTCGAAGGGGCTACAGTGCCACCTGTTCATTTTCTATATTGGTCCATGCTGCACAGTGCTATACTATTTTCAGCTACTGTGCTTGGTATTGCAGCGACTGCCATTCTTGAGACCCCCTTTTTTTTTTAAGCTAGACTACCTCTCCCATTGTAAGCTGTTGTTACACTGCAAAGGAAAGAAGTACCGGTAATTACCAGCCAGATCACGTTGGGTCCAGGCAGTGGGGTTCAAGATTGACAGGGTATATTAACCCGTAAACCGGTAATGCCAGAGATTGACTGCAGTGACATATAGGATGTCTCCAGTGTTGCCAAAATATTACATCATGGCTGCAGCCAGGCATAGACAATGGAGCAGCATTGTTGGATCGGAAGGGCTCAGGAAGGTGTGTTTTTTAGCTTTTTCATTATTTTAATTGCTTCCCTGCAGTTTGCCCCAGTAAAATGGAGAGATCAGCAACCTCCAGCACTCCAGTTGTGGTGAAACTACAAGTCCCAGCATGTACACTTGCTTATCTGTCTTCAAAACTTCTATATAATTGAATAAAGCATGCTGGGATTTGTAGTTTCACAATAGCTGGAGTGCCAGAGGGTGCTGATCCATGCTTTAAAGTATTCTCCTCTGTCTATAGATATCCAAAATTGTCACCATGAAAATACAATGCAGTATGTAGTCGAGCAGGAGGAGCTGAGCTCTAGGAGTCATGTGGGCGGGCCTACTCAGTGATTGACAGCTTTCCCTGTATGCTTGGTCATGCAGAGTTAGCTGTCAATCACAGAGTAGGATCGCCCACATGACTCTGATGCATGAAAAGAGCAGAGGTTTAAATGCAAAAAGGACATGTTTTCCTGATTCTATTCCTTCAAATTATACATCAATCTGCTCAGTCCTCCTGCAAATTGCACTGCATTTCATGGTGGCAGGTTCCCTTTAAATGGGTTCTCCAAGAATTTAGAAAATGAAAATACTTAAATATTACTTTATTATAAATATATTCCCAAATACCTGTTATTAGATGATAAATAATAAGCAGGTGGCTCACTCTGGTTTATCACGATTGGTGCACAAGTTCAAAGAAACACCCCTAGTTCTGATTAGTGTAAATATATATTGGATGGAACCGGCACTCAAAACAGTAGGAATTCACGTGGGACCGAAATTAGAGTATTAATTTTTTTTAATTAAACAATATACCATGTGTGCACTATGTTCGGATATATATAAAAACATATATAAAAAACCATATCAATAAAAACATATATCAAAAATGCATTGTCCTCTAAGTTCACTGTGTCACAAGAGGCTGCATCCATATCCTCCCCGGTGGGTGGGACTCATTAAATCACAGCCGTTTATGACAGAGCGAGCTATGCTCAGGGCCAACCGTATAGCTGTATTCCAGATAAAATTTGGTACATGTAAATACTTTTGTATAATACCACCGTGTAGGGCGCAAGATATAAATTATTCGGATGTGGCTGTTTGTTTTCGCTCCACTTTATGCTTTATATAAATTGTCCATCCGATATGGTTGTCTCAAGGATCTGAGTACACCATCTGTATAAGTCCAACTGTCCGGTAAGTTTAATGCACCCACACCTGTGTCGTCTTTGACTCAAAGGTATGGTACGGCTCCATTTGTATTTATATAAATTGTATGTTTACTCACTGTGTCCCATGTAGGCTCACTGTATTCGTCCTGCGGGGGGTTACTGCTGTGGCGTCCCACGCTTCCACCTTTCTCCGCTGTGGCTGTGTTAATTCCGGTTTTGCCGGAATCTCGCCTTTTTGCCGGAATATTCGATACAGGATTCTCGCCAGACTAAAGGCGAGATTTCGGCAAAACCAGAATTAACACAGCCACAGCGGAGAAAGGGTTTTTTCAGTGCTCGGGATGGGTCATCAATATGAGTGCATTAATGCACTGTAGTTCTCATACTCCCAATCCCAAACATACCTTTTATGTGCTGTTTCCTGCAGTTTTTGCCCCTAACAAACAGTTTTTAATGAGGTTTTATGCAAAATAGTATAAAAGAGCCCAAGGGGTTATGCCTATTGGACAACAGAGCCCTGCCGCACCTTTTTGAATCGAGCCCTGCTCCACCCCTCTGAGCCTTTAATTCTCCTCTGCTCCCACATTCCCAACATTATCAGGCCACCAAACGAAATCTCACACAGGCACACATCTCGGCTCTGCCTGCGCCATCTGGTCCCTTCTGTTTACCGAACTTTGCATCCTTCCCACACGTGCTGTTCAGTTGTTGACAGTACTGGCCACAGATGCACGCCGGTTTAGAAAGAGCTGCAATGTGCTGCAAGATTTCCAGTGGTGGACTGATGAAAGATTTTCTTTAAGGCAAGGTATAAAGGGGGTTTCGGGTTGATTACATAAAAATAGCCTCAGAACAGTATAGAATAATTCATATTTACTTTATCAATGCCCCACTGGTCTCGTTCCGATTTGTGGTCTCCACTAATCTGTTCTTCCTGGTTCCTCTCCAGACACAGGGAATGACTGCTCAACCAGGCACAAGCCTGCAGGGATTGGTTGTGCGAGTATGACTTGATTTATTATATTACACTGTTCGGTGCCTTTTTGTGTTTTTAATTTTATTTTATTTTATTTAATTCGCCGGTTGACTCTTAATATACTTTCTAATTTGTATTTCTTAATTTGTACACCCACAGCCTCTAGACTTTTTTTCAAAGAAGTTAGTCCCATTTTATTGGAAGTTTAGGTCCAGCTGCCAAGAAGCGCGTATCGTACAGTTACAAGGTTCCAGGATTCTGTGGTCATTCTCTGCTTGATTCTGTAGTTGGGATTTATTAAGAAGTCAAGAGGCTTATTCTACTCTAATTAAGAGGCTTACTGGTTGTAAAGAAGATTTGTGTGTTACTGTGCTCGCACTACTTTGTCTTATTTTATTATCTCTTTAATCTTATAGGCAGCATTTTGGGGCCAATGTGGTACTAAAGCAGAGGTGCTGAGTTTGGCACAGTTTGGGGTTTTACCTTGGAGTCCAGGTAGACCTCATTATCTGCTGCCATGCCATTTCTGTGTTATTTGTCTGTTTTTATGTATTGTATATACAGGGAGTGCAGAATTATTAGGCAAGTTGTATTTTTGAGGATTAATTTTATTATTGAACAACAACCATGTTCTCAATGAACCCAAAAAACTCATTAATATCAAAGCTGAATATTTTTGGAAGTAGTTTTTAGTTTGTTTTTAGTTTTAGCTATTTTAGGGGGATATCTGTGTGTGCAGGTGACTATTACTGTACATAATTATTAGGCAACTTAACAAAAAACAAATATATACCCATTTCAATTATTTATTTTTACCAGTGAAACCAATATAACATCTCAACATTCACAAATATACATTTCTGACATTCAAAAATAAAAACAAATTAGTGACCAATATAGCCACCTTTCTTTGCAAGGACACTCAAAAGCCTGCCATCCATGGATTCTGTCAGTGTTTTGATCTGTTCACCATCAACATTGCGTGCAGCAGCAACCACAGCCTCCCAGACACTGTTCAGAGAGGTGTACTGTTTTCCCTCCTTGTAAATCTCACATTTGATGATGGACCACAGGTTTTCAATGGGGTTCAGATCAGGTGAACAAGGAGGCCATGTCATTAGATTTTCTTCTTTTATACCCTTTCTTGCCAGCCACGCTGTGGAGTACTTGGACGCGTGTGATGGAGCATTGTCCTGCATGAAAATCATGTTTTTCTTACCTTGCAGACTTCTTCCTGTACCACTGCTTGAAGAAGGTGTCTTCCAGAAACTGGCAGTAGGACTGGGAGTTGAGCTTGACTCCATCCTCAACCCAAAAAGGCCCCACAAGCTCATCTTTGATGATACCAGCCCAAACCAGTACTCCACCTCCACCTTGCTGGCGTCTGAGTTGGACTGGAGCTCTCTGCCCTTTACCAATCCAGCCATGGGCCCATCCATCTGGCCCATCAAGACTCACTCTCATTTCATCAGTCCATAAAACCTTAGAAAAATCAGTCTTGAGATATTTCTTGGCCCAGTCTTGACGTTTCAGCTTGTGTGTCTTGTTCAGTGGTGGTCGTCTTTCAGCCTTTCTTACCTTGGCCATGTCTCTGAGTATTGCACACCTTGTGCTTTTGGGCACTCCAGTGATGTTGCAGCTCTGAAATATGGCCAAACTGGTGGCAAGTGGCATCTTGGCAGCTGCACGCTTGACTTTTCTCAGTTCATGGGCAGTTATTTTGCGCCTTGGTTTTTCCACACGCTTCTTGCGACCCTGTTGACTATTTTGAATGAAACGCTTGATTGTTCGATGATCACGCTTCAGAAGCTTTGCAATTTTAAGAGTGCTGCATCCCTCTGCAAGATATCTCACTATTTTTGACTTTTCTGAGCCTGTCAAGTCCTTCTTTTGACCCATTTTGCCAAAGGAAAGGAAGTTGCCTAATAATTATGCACACCTGATATAGGGTGTTGATGTCATTAGACCACACCCCTTCTCATTACAGAGATGCACATCACCTAATATGCTTAATTGGTAGTAGGCTTTCGAGCCTATACAGCTTGGAGTAAGACAACATGCATAAAGAGGATGATGTGGTCAAAATACTCATTTGCCTAATAATTCTGCACGTAGTGTATTATGCTGCTGATTATGAGCGGGTTTTCTCACCATAGAATATGATGGTCTATTGCTGGGATATGCCATCCATTTCTGATCAGTGGGCATCCAGCTACTACACTAGAGCTGTGCCCCTTCTTTCACAGTATCATTTGGGAACCCAGAGGTGAGACCACCACTGATCAGAATGTCATAGCATATGCCATATATCCAGTGAAATAAAAATTCTACTTTAACTGATTAGAAACACATTTTTGGATCTTTAGGATATCTTTACACATGTTGCTCTTTCTGATAGCCTGTATTTATTCAAGATTGAGACTCTGTTTTTGAAAATGAGTGTCCCGTATCTAGGATGAGGCTCATTCAATGTAGGATTTCCATGTGGAACCCTTCTGCAACGTGGACTCGAATCTTGGGAAAATGTGCGGGTGCGTTTTGCAATCGCTTAAGAAAAATTGCGCATGTTTGGTACCCATGATCGGTGTTCTGTAGATTGTATTATTTTCCATTATAACATGGAAACAGTAAAATAGCGCTGGAGGGGTTAAAAAAATTAAAAAAATGATTTAACTCGCCTTAATCCACTTTATCACGATCAAGTGGATTAAGGTGAGTTACATTTATTTTTATTTATTTATTTATAACCCCTCCAGCACTATTTTACTATGCATTCTGTATTCAGAATGCTATTATTTTCCCTTATAACCATGTTCTAAGGGAAAATAATAATGTTTAGGTCTCCATCCCGATCGTCTCCTAGCAACCGTGCGTGAAAATCGCACCGCATCCGCACTTGCTTGCGGATGCTTGCGATTTTCACGCAACCCCATTCATTTCTATGGGGCCTGCGTTACGTGAAAAACACAGAATATAGAACATGGTGCGATTTTCACGCAACGTGTGAAAATCACCGCTCGTGTGAACAGCCCCATAGAAATGAATGGGTCGGGATTCAGTGCAGGTGCAATGTGTTGACCTCGCGTATCGCAGAATACTCTCCTGTGTGAAAGGGGCCTTAGTCTTTTGACTTTTAGGCACCTTTGTTTTGTATTGGCTCTCATTTGGTTATAACTTAACTTTTATTAACTACTTGCTAAAAACATCCTTGGTACTTATGAGACCATTTAAAAGTATCAGTAAGTAGCGCTGTTGTAATGACCGGCGTCACACACAGGGAGGAAAACAGGGAAAGCCCTGCCCAAGGGAGAGGGAAAGGTGGTGACCCCTAACTCACCTTGCGGCTGGCACCTGACTGCCCTGACGTCCCTAGACGGGTTCCTCACCCGTGCGGCGATCACGTGCCTAAACCCTAGCTTTCCCTGAAATGAGCCCTAGATAGTGAACGGGCCGGTGGGATCGCTAGTCCGCACCACTGCACTAAGAGGGAAACACCAGGGAGAGGACAGACAAATACAAACAAACACCCAGGTGGGCGACCACAGCAGTCCACAAAGGTCCAACAGGGATCCGGAGGGTAGCGTTCTGAAACAACCATCCGAGAACGCAGCAACACAGCTCCAGTGGGTCAGAATAGATGTCCAGGCAGGAAGCTCTATTTCTGGCAACCAGAGAAGTGTGAGAGAGGAATATAAGGAGGTTTGGGAGTGCTGGACAAGGAACAGCTGAGGAGAAGGAGCTACGGATCCCTGAGTGAGCCAAAAGGGTTTGCAAAGCAAACCCAGAAAGCTACCATAAGGAAAACAGCCCTACCTTAAATAGAGCGTGTAGCCAACCGCTGCGACTTCCTGACCCCGGGTATAACGGAGTCAGGCGTGGTTCTCGATACCCTTGTGACAGCTGTATGATCTATCATGTATCGTTTGTATCTTGAGGATACTTTCCACTGTTACACTTTCACAGAGAAAGTTGGTACTAGGCCCTATACCAGCTGGGTGCGCGCTCCCACTTGTGTTATCTTATCTTCAAGAAATAGTGCGGAGTAGGCAAGACAAGTGGAAGCGCACACCCAGCTGGTATAGGGCTGATGGCACAGGGGACTGATGGCATGGGGGTTGATGGCACAGAGGACTGATGGCATGGGGGTTGATGGCACAGGGGACTGATGGCACAGGGGACTGATGGCACAGGGGGTTGATGGCACTGGGGGTTGATGGCACTGGGGGTTGATGGCACTGGGGGTTGATGGCACAGGGGACTGATGGCACGGAGTGTGATGGCACGGAGTGTGATGGCACAGGGGACTGATGGCACAGGGGACTGATGGCATGGAGTGTGATGGCACAGGGGACTGATGGCACAGAGTGTGATGGCACAGGGGACTGATGGCAATGGGGGAAGCTCATGGCACTGGGGGGGATTGTGCTGAGGACTGATAGCAGTGGGGTCTCATGATGGCACGGGGGGCTGATGAGTTTTTATAAAGGAAAACGTTCTTTTAATTTAGTTTTTTTGTATTTTAGAGTACTTGATTAATTGTTGGATTAATCTATAAAATACTTGATTACTAAAATAATCGATAGCTGCAGTACTAAAGCCTACTTCTAATGTTTGCTGTATTATGGATATATTCAGCCTTGCTGTGTAAGAGTAATATGTGTTATGGAGAATGTACAAGTCCTCAATATGTACAGGGTCTGTGCACACTGCTATGCCATATGTTTAACTACCCCCTCCTCTCCTGGCAAAGCCTGCAAAAGCGACACATAGTGGATCATTGTTCCTTCGCTCCCCATTCTGAGCTGCTCGGGTCCCCCTTCATCTACATCCTTATTAACGCCACTGTGGCCAGGTCAATTGGTCATGTGATGCAAGGGAAGCAAATGGATGTTGAAAGTGCGGGACCTGAGTGAGGCATCTGAGGACAGGGAAGTGAAGGAGCTGGGAATCCGCGGCGGGTAGCAGATATATGCGCTTTCCTTTTGGAAGTCTGGCCAAAAAGTTGCTGACCTCTTTTTCAATAAGGGAGAATTCACATCTCCGTTTCATTTTCAGTTTTTCTGATCCGTCAGAAGAATGGAAACCAAAACATAGGATCCTGTTAAAAAAATAACAGAACCTGTTGCACATTTGGCATCTGTTTGAGCCATTTCTGTCTGAGTCTGAGATCCGTTTTTTTTTTTTAGAAGGGAAAAAAGTTCTGCATGCAGTTCTTTTAGACAGAAAAAAGTACTGATCTCAGATGGAAATGGCTCAAACGGCTTTGTTCTTCTGACTGAACTCTCTAATGTGACTCCCAATGTGGGCACTACAAGAGAGTGAGTGGTGTTTATTAGTCAACTCTTTTGACTAAAGAGATTACGTGGCCACCTTCTTGACTCCTTGGAACATGGAGCCAGTCTCATGCTCATGTGGTTCAGCAGCCTCCACAATCTGCTTTTACATTAAGAGGCCATTTTATTGAAGTCTGAGACGCTACAGCTTGTCATTGCATATGTCAGCTGGGTGGCAGCCGCCAGTAACAGTTCCAGCAGCTGGTACTGTGTCGCCAACTGACTCTTGTCTAGGATCAGTTTTCTGAATGACTGTGGGAGCCACTCCTAGCGACGGCTGTCCTGACATCAGCAAGAAAGGAAAAATGGCCTCATGTCTGTGTGGTGAGATCATTAGTTGGAGGTCTCCAGCTGTAAGCTAGTATGTGCATTAACCCTTGGCTGCCTTTCCTGTCTCAGGACTTGCGTGATGGAATTAATCTTTTGGGCTAGGTTGTCTGTGTAGTCAACATATCCATAACATAACATAAATGTTAGGAAACTGTGAGTATAATGTGAATATGGCATCAATTAGCGCAGAGCTTCTCCCCTGAAATTCCGTGTTTTCTGTAACTTTGCCAGTATTCTTATGGAAATGAGTCATGAGTCAGTGTGTTCTTTACATGTTTGAACATCTTAGCGTGGTGTGTGTATGATTACAACTGAGTAAGTTAGTCAGTTCTCATGCACACGACTGTATGTCTATTGTAGTTTGCAAATTGCGGATCCAGAAAACACGGACACACACTTCATGGAGATCTGTTTGTTCCCTGGGCCACAATTTGTGACCAAGTATAGGATATGTTCTTACTTTTTGCGGAACGACTATGGATGCAGAAAGCAAACTCATCCACATGTGCGGCCCACAGATTAGTTGAAGTCAATGTGTCCGCCCCCCAAAAATGTGGACGGCACACGGACTCTATTCGTACTTTGTGGTATTAGCGATTTACAGAGCACAAAACGGATATGGTCACTTGCCTAAAAGCTTTGGACATATGCATAGACTTTTGTATGTATTTCATACTTGCCTTTCAGACGTGTGGCCTTGGACCTCATTGGAGTATAAACATCTCATATGGACATATCAATGATCTATTTGCCAATAGGTTGCCATGTAGTGTTTTGGTATATATTTTGTATTATGCCTGTTGTTCCTACAGTGTACGCCTATATTGTGTTTCTTGCTTCTGACTTCTACATTGACTGTTTTTACAGTGTCTAAAGAAGGCCCGGTTTAGTGCCGAAAACATTCACATGTGTCTACTTCTGTGGATTGTGCACGCGTTTTCTGCATCTGATTGCCAAGTTTACTATATTTGTATAAGAGATCGGTACACTTGAGGAGTGACGCAGCCTTTTTCTCTCAATTCCAACTTCATGCTTTCAAATTACTGTCACAGATGAAGATGTGTCATACGCTTCGGAATAGTCAGTTTAATCGATGAATTTTGCACATCATCAAACCATCTAAAAGCCTGCCACAAGCTCTCGATCCATTTCTCTGGGTTGTGTGGACCTGTTCCTACAACATTTAAGGACACGCTTATTAAGATCAGCGTTTTAGGCCCTACACTGGCAGTGAATCCGCCAAAGTTATGTAGAGGAGCAGGCCGGGCTTCTAAATGTAATACAGCTTTCTTGCTGTCTTACATTAAGACCATTTTCTATGGCTAAAACAGGCGTAAAAAATAATGAATTAGACGAGCCTGCTGGCCCGTCCCCTTCCCTGCTCACTCAACTCGCACTTTTTTAGACCTGGCGTGAGTGGGGAAAAGTCACAGATTGAAGGAATCTCCGCCTGAAATATGCCTAATATAGGTTTATGTCTGTATATTAAATGACCCCCTTAGTTGCTGGTTCCTAGATCTGTCTAAAGGTGGAGTAACACGTGCCGACAAGCAGCAGATTCTTGGGAAGGAAGCGTTCCCTTCCAGCAGTGGGCTGCTCGCTCAGTGGAGGCGAAGCTCTGCGTTTACATGCAGACATCACCGCCACACTACGAGGATGAGCGGACGCTATTGCGATTTCTCGTCCTTTTTCAGTGGCATTGGTTCTGGCCAGCTGTTGAGACAGCATGATCTGCTGCCCAGAAATTATCATTTAGGTACCTGCACGAATGACTGTTTCACCCTATGAACAAGCGTTTTGCTCGTTCATAGTGAGATCGGTGGCACTTTTAGACGGGCAGCGTTCACAGGAATATTCGTACCCGATTATCTTGATTTATAAGATCCACCTTAAGCCTGTGCTACGATATCATGAGTTTTTGACGTTTGGTTTCAGGCTGTTTACTGTGTGCATGCTCGTTATGGAAATTGAATTGGGAGTGCGGAGTAGGGACAATTACAATCCTATAGAATAGATGGTCTGTTTATGGTAGAATGATGTGGCTTCAGACTGAGCATGTCCCAAGGGATGGGGATAACGCTCTGACTGTTAGGCAGCTTCCTGGAATTGCTCCTTAGGCTTTTCTATTGTCTGGTGCTCATACAATGTCACTTGCTGTCTGAACCTTGGTCACAGCTTGAAACCGCCATACACAATGAAGTCTTCCTGGCGGCCTACAATGGCATATTCATAATCGCTGTTTATTTCTTAATGTAACTAACTGCTACAATTAACCTTACATCAAAACACCATATGAAAACTGGATGCAAATATTATACTGGGGTTTAAAGGGAGCCTGTCACATTGAACATGCTGCCTGAGCTGCAGACAGCATGTTAGGGCTCATTCACACGACCATATGAATGGGTCCGCATCCGTTCCACAATTTTGCAATGAATTCATTTCAATGGGGCCACAAAATGCAGAAAGCCCACCATATGCTGTCTGCATCCGTTGATCCGTTCCGCGGCCCAGCAAAAAGCATACAACATGTTTTGTCATAGTGCTGGCCATGTGCCGTCGGCAAATTGCGGAATACATAGGGGCCGGTATCCGTGTTTTGTGGATCGACAATTTGCAGACCTCAAGACACTACGATTGTGTGAATGCACCCTTAGAGAACAGGAGGAGCTGAGCAGATTGGTATATAGTTCAGTTTTAATTGTTGTAATCCATTCATTTAAAACTCTGAGTCTTTAGTCTTAAAACTTGGTGCCAATCTGCTTAGTTCCTCTCCTGTTAAAGGGGTATTCCGGTTACCATAAATATTGCAGGCTCACACAGGAGCTAGACAAATGGATTGCAAGGTCAATTGAAGCTCTGGTTATATGTATAGGTATGGGTTTTGGTTGAAGCCACTTTTGCCAGAATTAGGGTTGTTTCGGGTATTGAAATTTCGATACCCAATCAATACTTTTGTACTGGTTTCGATACGATACCGGGATTTCCATTTTTTTTCGATACTGGGCTGCTGCACAGTCTAGTATCACAGAACTTGGCGCGCGTCAGTGCGCTCCAAGTTCCTTCAGCAGCACAGGAGAGAAGGGGTGGGCGCACTGCGCCACCAATGAAAGTTAGCTGTTCTAATACAAATACAGGAGGCGGCAGAATCACACAGCCTCTATGACAGGGTGTTTTGCGATCAGCCACAGTTTACCCTTCAGGTGCCGCACTCCCGCTGATCGCAGCTCTCTGTCAGAGATAGGGTGCCGGCTATGTGATTCTGTCGGCTCCGCCACCTGTATTAAAGGTTAACTATCATTGGTGGCGCAGTGCGCCCCCCTCCTCCTCAGTTATAAAAACATTGGTCGCACAGTGCGCCCCCTCCCCAGTATTAAAAACATTGGTGGCGCAGTGCGCCCTTCTCCTCCCCTTCTCCAGTATTAAAATCATTGGTGGCAGTGGCCACAGGGTCACCTCCCCTCCTCCTCATTGGTGGCAGTGGCAGCTTCTGATCGAAGCCCCAGCAGTGTAATCCTGGGGTTCCAATCTGTTACCATGGCAGCCAGGACGCTCCTGATGCTGCGTTCAGAGAGCACAGGGCAGCAGAGAGAGTGTGAAGTCCTATTCACCCTGATAGGGATCTATCAGGGTGAATAGGTTAAAAGATCCCAGGTTCTAGCCCCCTAAGGGGGAAATAGTTTTTAAATAAACAGTAAAAAAAAAAAAATAATAATAATTAAAAAAGGCACCAAAATATTAAGTAGAAATGGCTTCCATTCCTAATCTTACATATAAAATAAATAAACATATCACATATTGCCACGTCCAAAAAGTCCAAACTATTAAAATATAAAAAAAAATCTCCTATGCGGTGAATGCCAGAACAGAAAAAAATAAACTGCGAGTATCTCAATTTTTTTTGTCACCTTGTCCTCCCCAAAAAATAGGATCGGACTGTTTGATTATGAGCCGGATGTTCCATGAAATGCGGAATGCACGCAGCTTATTTTTTTTTTTTTTTTTTTTCCACGTGGTATCGAGTATCACAATACTTTTTTATGGTATCGAAACCAAATCAAAATTTTGGTATCGAAACAACCCTAGCTGGAATACCCTTTTAATAATAAAATAAAATGATACTCAACCATTCACTTCTCCACCACTGCGATTCAGACACTCTGGTGGTCCACACCCGTCCTGCAGCGATGATGTCTCGTACGTCATTTATGTGAATAATGCAACCGGTTACTGGCCTCAGTAGTTATGCTTGCAGGTATTGCACATGACTGCTGAAGCCGGTGATTGGCTGCAGCGGTCAGATTTATCATATGCTTGACATAATGAAAAAGGTCTGTACCTCAGAATTGCAGTGGATCGGGTGAAGCAGGTATTGATTTCTACTGCTCGGGCTGTTCTACCAGACATTGTACATGCTTTGCTACATGACCGATTCAGTAGGAAAAAACACAAATAATGTGTTCCATTTAATACTATGTTTATCCTGTTGCCTTATGTCATTATTTTGGAAGGCTATTCAAGGTCACCTTTTTGACAAAGACGGCGATTGTCTTGAATTAGTCAGTGGCACTGTTCTCCGCTGCGGTCAGTTGCGCTGGCAAATGCTAACTTTTTTTCACTTCTCTTTTATAAATTTGACCTTGAACAAGCAGTGACATAGATTGCCAGAGGCAGCATAGTTTTCTGGTACAAGAAGTTGATCTTGAAGTTAAAGGCATCCAGGATTAGAAAAACGTGATTCTTTTTTCTTCTAAAAATAGCCCCACCTCTGGCCATGGGTTGTCTCTGGTATTGTTGCTTGGCTCCATTGGAGTCAATGAGGCCATGCTGCAATACCACACACAACCTGTGGAGAGGGGTGGTGTTGTCTTTTGGAAAAGAGCAGCTACGTTCTTCGAATCCTGGACAATACCTTTAAGTGTTGGAGTAAAAACGGCTTATTCAGTGCCCGAATAACAATATTGAAAGTAGAAGAAGTGGCTGTGGGCAATACGGGCAGCTTATTTTGACCAGAACTTTAATACTACCTTACATTATATGAATTTGTTTATAATCCAGCCAGTACTCCAGTCAAGTAGTGTTTGTATATATCTTTTTATTGCGCTTTGTAAGGACTTTGGAGAACATTTTTCTTTTTGGGGGGTGGGGGAGGGAATTTTTTAAAATTTGGGTCACTTTTATTATCTTGAGGGGAATTTTTAAAGTGGTTGTGTTGCTGTAATTTGTGCCAAATTTATCAAAAGTTGCACAGCGTTTCATAAATTGGATGCATCTTTAAGCTTCTGTCTTGAGGTGTTTTAATCATGTTTTTAGTGAAATATATTTTTAAAGATTTTTTGGGGTTTTGTTATTACATTTTCCATGTTAATACATATATATATATATATATATATATATATATATATATAAAAAACTAAACCTAATAGAAACATCTTGGTTTGCACAGATGACTTTACTGCAGTTATCTGCTTATCATTACAGCACAGGATCCACTCTTCTAAATAGGTGATTGTCAAAGTTTATCTACTCCATCCTTACCTCTGCACAGGTCACGGCATGCCTAGAAAACTCCCCCACAGAAGTCAGTGAGGTCGCCTCTTGTCCATTGTGTCTATGGACCATGGTGGCTGCTGTAAAGTAAATCTCTAAGGCCCCTTTCACACGGGCGAGTTTTCCGTGCGGGTGCGATCCGTGCGGCGAACATATGGCACCCGCACTAAATCCTGACCCATTCATTTCTATGGGGCTGTGCACATGAGCGATGTTTTTAACGCATCACTTGTGCGTTCAGTTGAAATCGCAGCATGCTCTATATTTTCCGATTTTGACGTGACGCAGGCCCCATAGAAGTGAATGGGGTGTGTGAAAATCGGATGGCATCCGCAAGCAAGTACGGATGCCGTGCGATTTGCACGCATGGTTGCTAGGAGACCATCGGGATGGAGACCCGATCATTATTATTTTCCCTTATAACATGGTTATAAGGGAAAATAATAGCATTCTGAATACAGACTGCATAGTAAACCAGCGCTAGAGGGGGTAAAAAAAAAAAAAAAAAAAATTTAACTCACCTTAGTCCACTTGCTCGCGAAGCTGGCATCTCCTTGTGTCTCCGCTGCTGATGAACAGGACCTGGGGTGAGCTACTCCATTAAATAGAGCTTAAGGACCTTCGATGACGTCACTCCGGTCATCACATGATCTTTTACCATGGTGAATCACCATGGTAAAAGATCATGTGACGTACCATGTGATGACCGGAGTGACGTCATCGAAGGTCCTTAACCTGTATTTAATGGAGCAGCTCACCCCAGGTCCTGTTCATCAGCAGCGGAGACACAAGGAGATGCCGGGCTTCGCGATCAAGTGGACTAAGGTGAGTTAAATTTTTTTAAATTTTTTTTAACCCCTCTAGCGCTGGTTTACTATGCATTCTGTAGTCAGAATGCTATTATTTTCCCTTATAACCATGTTATAAGGGAAAATAATACAATCTTCAGAACATCAATCCCAAGCCCGAACTTCTATGAAGAAATTCGGGTTTGGGTACCAAACATGCGCGATTTTTCTCACGCGAGTGCAACGCATGACAATGTTTTGCACTTGCGCAGAAAAAATTGCGCATTTTCCCGCAACGCACCCGGCTCTTATCCGGGCAAAAAAACTGACGCCCGTGTGAAAGAGGCCTAAAGGCTGTCAACAACAGCTCAGACAAGATAATTATGTTCAGGGAATACAATAAAAAATCTCCTCTAGGGCTCTTTCACACTTGGGTTCTTTTGTTC
Source organism: Bufo gargarizans (assembly GCF_014858855.1). Lineage (NCBI taxonomy): Eukaryota > Metazoa > Chordata > Amphibia > Anura > Bufonidae > Bufo > Bufo gargarizans. The sequence continues at coordinate 189,695,086 of NC_058084.1, forward strand.
CGGCATAGAGTTCCGTCGTCGGGGCTCTATGCCGAAAGAATCCTGATCAGGATTATCCTAATGCATTCTGAATGGAGAGAAATCCGTTCAGGATGCATCAGGATGTCTTCAGTTCCGGACCGGAACGTTTTTTGGCTGGAGAAAATACCGCCGCATGCAGGATTTTTGGCCGGAGCAAAAAGCGCAGAACACTTGCCGCAAGGCCGGATCCGGAATTAATGCCCATTGAAAGGCATTAATCCGGATCTGTCCTTAAGCTAAACAGCTAAACGTCGTTTCGGGGCATTGCCGGATCCGATGTTTAGCTTTTTCTGAATGGTTACCATGGCTGCCAGGATGCGAAAGCCCTGTTTGTCATGGTAAAGTGTAGTGGGGAGCAGTATACTTACCGTCCGTGCGGCTCCCGGGGCGCTCCAGAGTGACGTCAGGGCGCCCCACGCGCATGGATGACGTGATCCGTTGGACACGTCATCCATGCGCATGGGGCGCTCTGACGTCATTCTGGAGCGCCCCGGGAGCCGCACGGACGGTAAGTATACTGCTCCCCCGCTCCCCACTACTACTATGGCAACCAGGACTTTAATAGCGTCCTGGCTGCCATAGTAACACTGAACCCATTTTGAAGACTGATCCGTCTTCAAATGCTTTCAGTTCACTTGCGTTTTTCCGGATACGGTGTGTAATTCTGGCAAATGGAGTACACGCCGGATCCGGACAACACAAGTGTGAAAGAGGCCTAAGAAAATAAGAACAGATTAGGAGAAAAAGGATATTTGTCACTGGTTTTAACAGGCAGAAAAACAATTATTTTTAAATTGGACAGGCCGACTTTTCAAAACTGGTACGAGTGGTATAAACATGCAAAATTACACAATACATTTTTTTTTTTAATGGCTATCGCTGTTGCCTTCGAGCTTAAGGCCAAACTAGACTAAAATCTCTTTGAAGTTGGCATGAGTTTGCTTTTATTACTTTGGTTTTACGCCTTTTCTCACGATCAATGTTCTCCTCCATGCGCTGTCCGTTTTAGATATGGAGAGCACACAGACCAATATGAGTCAATGCCAATGCTTTATTCATGGATCCATATTTCTGAACCAAGAAACTAGTGTATGTCCTATACTAGTCCATGTTTGTGGATCAGACTCACCTATTCAGTTTATGGGAGTGAGAGAAAATCGCGGAAGCAAATCCAATATCCTCTAACATTCTTCGTGCATCCCATGTAAACGGGGCATCTTTTACCCTGTACTCTTCAGAAAGTATCGGTATATACCTGGAATAATGAGCAGTCTGAGCCTAAATTGTGCCTAATGCATGCGATATTTTTAATTGAAATATTTTTATTTCGAGGGTCAGTCATTAGCCATCTATTGCAAATTTCTTTGAGGGCAGTGATCTAAAAATGAACTTTATTTCCAGCACATGGCTGGCATTCACGAATACTAAGGATAGTACCACCGCTCCTGACTTACTAGTGAAGATGGTGGATCATCTTCTCTGAATAGCGGTGACCCTGCTTGCACTGGTCTGTGCTCTTTGCGGCACCCATATCTTTCTTGATACTTTGTGTGGCTAGTTATCAGTACTAGGCCTCATGCACGATTGTATGCACTTTGTGGTCTGCAAAATACGGATGTGGTCCATGTTCCTTTTGCATTTTTTTTATTTTTTTTTGTGGACCCATTGATTCTATGCGTCTATGGTCTGCATTTTACAGACATATTCTATCTTTTTGCACAACAGACATACGGATGCGGGAAGCACATATGCGGACTGCAAAATACATGTGGTCATGTGCACGAGGACATAGTAAAAGGGCAAATCTTTCTAGCAGCTGACTGCATTGGTGACAGGTGGTTTTATTTTTTTAATTTTTTTTTTAATTGATAGGATTAGTGTTTGTATTACCCCGCCACCACCACCCTCCTGACGTGTCCCTGGGGACAGTCAAGAGCCCTTCATATGCATTAGATTGTAGATGAGTATACCTGACTATAGAGGTTGCATAGCATGGCAAGCAGTACTTATATATTGTATTATATTGTGCTTTCACTTCTGTCAGGGTATAATTGGAGTTCTACATTGGCATTAGTTCAATAAATGAAAGTCTAGCACATTTACTTAGGTCGGTGATCCAAAACACAGCAGTCATCCATGGAGTGCTCATGCCTAGATAATCCAGAAATAGAGGAGGTAAGATCCAGCATGTACTGTATTTTTCGCCCTATAAGACGGACCTGTCCACAAGACACACCTCGGATTTAGAGGAGGAAAACAAGAATTTTTCATCAGACCTCAGCTGAGACCCCAATCAGACCCCCAATGTTAATCAGACTTCAGTTCAGACCCCCAATATGAATAAGAACCCCTCATTCAGACCTCCAATGTAAGTGACTCCTAAGCAGACATCAGATCAGACCTCCTATGTGAATGACCTCCCCCAAGTAGTCCTCAGATCAGACCACCAGGCTCAGAGCAGACATTAAAAAACAATTAACTTACACTGCTGCTGCTACTTACATCCACACTCTTCTAGTTCAGCCTGCCGCAGGCTATGCTGTGACCCGACGCGCCCAGCGTGAGGTCACAGAGTGCCAACGTCCTCACGCTGTGTGCAGGCACGGCACAGCCATCCGCTGAGGACCAGGAAGAGTACAGAGCCTGGGGAGTGCTGCGTTCACCGCTTTTCAGTCCTCCATAATGGAAGCGCACATTAGTATTCGCCCCATAAGACAGTGACATTTCCCACCCCCACTTTTGGCGGAGAAGCACTTTCTTATAGGGCGAAAAATACAGTAAATAAAATCCATTTAAAACAGATCCCCTCCTGTACATCACTGCCATGTTTCAACCGACTACAGCAGTCTTAATCGTAGCACTTGCTGCGATTAAGACCGCTGTAATTGATCGAAACATGTCAGCAACAAGACTAATTTCTCTGTTAAATGAGACCTTGATTCATGGTGCATTCACACTATGTATGTATTTTGGAGTCTACAAAAAATATGGATGACGTCCGTTTGACATTGGTGTTGCATCCGTTTTTTCTTTTTTTCTTTACAGATCCATTGTAACAATGCCTATCCTTGTCCTCAAAATGGACAAGAATAGGATGTTATATCTTTTTGCGGAAAGGACAGAACACGATGTGCTGTATGCATTTTTTTGCAGACTCATTGATATGAATGGGTCCACATCCTATCTACAAAAAATGTGAATCGGATGCGGACCAAATATATGGTCGGGTGAATGCACCCTTACCAAGACTGGCATTTCGTACACCAGTCTTAGCTTTCAGTTATGTGCCACTTTTTCTCTTTCGCCTATGACCGCACCCTTGGAGAAATCGCCTCCACCTCCTCAGGACAGGCCTTTTTAAAAGAGGGATCATCCCCTCTACCTCCAGTAATTTTTCCTGCCCTGAGGCAGTTTTTCCTTCATTCTGGCTTGGTTTGCTGTGAGATATGGAGCAGGCTCAGCCCGCTGAAACCACCAATGATGCATCAGTACCGGGGGGGGGGGGGAGGGGGGGGGCTATACCCCAGCATGTGTGTTTTTTTTTTTTTTTTTTTTTATAATAGTGCTCAGTAATATGTTTTGTGCGTAGGTGTCATGTTTTGTGCGTAAGAGGATATGCTGTGTGTAAAAAGAAGCTATCTTCTGCCTGGGCAAAACCCCTATGTCAAGTGTTTATCAGCAAGTTAATGGAGGAGGAAGCTCCGTATTTAATGGGCAGCATTAAGCAGATGATCCGTAAAGAGATCAGAGTCGGTTAGCGGTTTGATTAAAAATCGCCCCAGTACTTCTGCAGCTAAGGATTCGCCCTCCAGTGACAGCGATATACTTTCTGGTTTGGAAGAAGGAGAATGGGTGTCATCAGATGAGTCTTCTGTGGACAAGGCCGCAGAGAAACCACTGTTTCATGTTGAGAACACTAACTCTCTAGTCAAGGCGGTTAGAGCTACCATGGGGTTGGATGATCAGAAGCCACAGCAATCAGTACAGGACTCGGAAGGTTTAGGTCCCAAGAAAATAAATGTTTTTTTTACGTGCATAAAAACATTCAAGCGGCGATTGCCAGAGAGTGGAAAACACCTGATTAGGAAGTTTTTTGTTCCTTCTTCTGTGAAGCGGAAGTTTCCGTTTGAAGAGATCTCCGCTCCTTGGGATAGGGCCCCAAAGCTTGATGCTACAGTGGCGAAAACCTTTGAAGATATGGGTTCACTTAAGGACCCGATGGACAAGAGAGCAGAGGTTTATTTAAAAAAGCTGGGAAGCTTCTGCAACAGCTTTTAAACCTGCTATTGCCGCTACGTCTGTTGCTAGGTCCCTAAAAGTGTGGATGGGGGATTTAGAGGCTCACATTAAGGGGGATACCCCTAGGGAACAGTTACTTTCTTCCTTCCCTACTATAAATAATGCCTTAGATTTCTTAGCCGACGCTTCTGTTGACTCCTTAAGATTTTCCGCTAGGGCTCCTGCCATATCTAACTCTGCCCGTAGGGCAATTTGGTTAAAATGCTGGAATGAGGATGCTCGTTTCAAGGCTAAACCTTGTGTTATTCCTTGTCAGGGTGAGTTTTGGTTTGGGCCGGTCCTTGACGATTTACTAGAAAAGGCCTCGGACAAAAAAAAAAAAAGCTTTCCCTCTGTTAGACAGCCCCCCAGGAAATCTTTCCGTCCCCGATTTAATAAACACAGCTTTAAGGGGAAGGAAAGAGAAAAGCAGTTTACAGGTGCTTGTAGGAAAAAAAAAGGGTTTTCTTTTTTCTGGGTCAGATGCCTCAAAAAAAGCAGTCCCAGTGACGCCAGGGCCCCTGTTGGAGGCCACCTGTGTCTTTTTTTTTTTTTTCTTCTCTTCAATGGCAGAAGATCTCCAACAGCCCCCGTGGATTACATTCTGTGATAGGGGAGGGCCTAAAGCTAAAATTTCAGAGCATTCCAGAAGGGAGATTTGTAATTACCGTTCAGATCCCACAAAGCAGTTGGCCATCATCTCAAGAGTTTTTTTTTCCCTAATAGAGAAAAAGGTGTTGGTAAGAGTTCCAGAGCAGAAAGTGAAAAAGGGGTTTTATTCAACCATTTTTCTTGTCAAAAAACCAAATGGCTTGTTTCTGACAATAATAAATTTAAAGTGTTTGAACCGGTATCTGCTCTACAAGAGATTTCGTATGGAGTCCATCAGGTCAGCTGTGAAAAATCTTTTCCTGGACTGCTTTATGGCCACAGTAGACCTGAAAGATGCATACTATCATGTCCCTATCCATCCCAGCCACTAGATGTTTCTGAGGGTGGCTGTCCAGTTACAGAGTGATGTTCTGCATCTTTAGTTCCAGGCCTTAGGGTCCATTCACACGTCCGTTTTTTCTTTCCTGATCTGTTCCGTTTTTTCAGGAACAGATCAGGACCAGATCTGGACCCATTCATTTTCAATGGGTCCTGGAAAAAATCGGACAGCACAATGTGTGCTGTCCGTTTCCGTTGTTCCGTTCCGCATGTCCGTTTAAATATAAAACATGTCCTATTCTTGTCCTGAAAAATCGGATCCTGGTACAATACAAAGTCAATGGATCCGCAAAAAAACGGATGACATTCGGATGTCATTCCGTATGTCATCCGTTTTTTGCGGATTCCGTTCCTGGAAACACATAACAAATTTTTTTATTTTTTTTTCAATTTTTTTTCAATTAAATCCAAACAACTTTATTTGATTATTGAAATGTATACATGTTCCCGTTTTTTGCGGATCCGCAAAAAACGGATGACATACGGATGACATACGGAAACATTTTCAGGAACAACGGATCTGCAAAAAACGGACCGTTTTTCAGGATGAAAAAAAACAGGACGTGTGAATGGACCCTTACCCTTTTGGGCTCTCACAGGCTCCGAGGGTCTTCACGAAGATTGTTTCAGAGATGATGGTCCACGTGAGGGAGAAGGAGATCGTCATTATACGATACCTGGACGATTTTCTTCCAGTGGTCAGGTCAGATTCTTTAGAGACAGATTGCCTGGTTGAGGGAGGTTCTAGAGAAACTGGGATGGGAGATAAACCTATAAAAATCCAGTGTATGCCCGAGCCAGAGATGCATTCTAGGAATGATTTTAGACTACCCCTTCAAAAAGCTTTACTTATCAGCTTTACTATACTCTCATCCGTCAGTCACCCTAAGAGAGGCCATGTCAGTGCTGGGTCTCATGACCGCTGCTATTCCGGGAGTAGAATGGGCCCAGTATCATTCAAGGCTTCTTCAGATTCTGCGGGATTGGGACAGATGTAGCCTCTCTCTGGATGCAGAGATCTCTCTATCTCCCCAGACTCTGAGTTCCTTGGAGTGGTGGATGGATCTGCAAAATAAATAAAATGGGTTCCTTGGATCAGGGAGGCGGTTCTCCCCTTGACCACGGATGCTTGCCCATCCGGTTGGGGAGCCCATGTGGGGTTGTTGCAGGGGAACTGGGACTGCAGTTTTCTATCCCAGTCTCACAATTTCAAGGAATTAAATGCAATCAGGATAGCCTTAGTACAGAGTCTCCCGGCTGTTAGGGGCAGAGACATGAGAGCCTACTCGGACAACACGACAGCAGTGGCCTATATCAATCGGCAGGGAGGTACAAGGGCTTAGGGCCTAATGACACTCACTCATCAGATATTCAGTCTAGCAGAAGCTTCTCTATTCTCTCTTTCTGCAGTACATCTAAGGGGTTCAGATAATGTGAAAGCGTACTTCCTCAGTCGTCATCATCTATACCAAGGAGAGTGGTCCCTAGATCAGGGGATATTCAATCAGGTTGCAGCGTTGTGGGGATTCCGGAGATAGATCTCTTCTCCACCAGGTCAAACAGAATGGTAGAGGTCTTCTTTTCCCTATCTCCGGGGGGAGAATCCGAGAGCAGTGGACGCATTGGTCCTGAACATGGTAGCAGGGCATTTTTTATCTCCCTCCCCCCCCCCCCCCCCAAAAGTTATTACCAAGGGTTCTCAGGAAAATCGGAGAGGAGGGAGCCACGGTGACAGTTGTAGCTTCTTTTTGGCCGAGACGGGTGTGGTTTTCCTGGCTCAGCAAGATGTCAATAGCGACCCCATGGGTGCTTCCACAGTCTCAGGGTCCAATCTTTCACCCAGAGGTGAAAAAATCTGCACCTGACTTCCTGGTTGTTGAGAGGGAGATTTTAAAGAAAAGGGGTCTCTCTGGGGATGTAGTTAACGCTCTGTTGGTCATTCGGAAGAAGGTCACTTCTGATATCTATCTGAGAGTTTGAAGGGCCTTTTTCAGATTCCTAATATACCATTCGTATCAAGAGGGATGGAAGAAAAAACTTAGGACTAGCACTTTGAAGGTCCAAATTTCAGCTTTAAGCGCTTTGTTTGAGTTTAAGTGAGCGGGACATCCTTGGGTTAAGAGGTTTGTGACAGCAGAGTCCAAGTTATCTCCGGTCTGTAAAAATAGAGTTCCTCCCTTGGATTTAAAATTTGGTTCTCTCTACTCTCACTTCGGACCCCTTCGAGCCTATTGATAAGATCTCCCCAAATATGCTCTCCCTTAAGGGTTTCTGTCACCTGAAAAATGGTTATTAAGCTGGCTGACATTTGCGATGTGCTAATGTCAGCTGAACATAACTATATTAGTGCCATCTCACTGCTTGAAGCCTTTATTGAGAAAAAAAAACTTTTATAATATGCTAATTAGCCTCTAGGAGCAGGGGGTGGCGTTGCACCTGCTCCTAGAGGCTCCGTTTGCCCATCTCTTTTCACGCCCTTCTCTTAATTGACAGGGCCAGGGCAGCGCTGCTTCTCTTCTCGCACCGGCAGTGTCTGTAGTGTAAATCTTGCGCCGTTCAGTATTCGTGCAGGCGCAGTGAGGGAAGGACGCTCGGCGGCTGCTGACTTCCTCACTGCGCCTGCGCGAATACTGAACGGCGCAAGATTTACACCACAGACACGGCCAGCGCAAGGAGAGCAATTTCTTTTTTACCAAAAGTCTCTTCACTTTTTCACCATTCTGAGGAGATAGTCTTACCTTCCTTCTGTGCTTTCCCTAAAAATAAGAAGGAATCAGAATTACATTGTTTAGATGATAGGTGTATTTTGCAATATGTATAGGTCACTCGGCCTAGGAGGTCCTCCTCACGTCTGCTGCTTTTATTTCAGGGAGCTAAGAAGGGATCTTTAGCTTCTTCTCAAACTATTGCTAGGTGGATTAGACAAGTGATTTCTTTAGCCTACTCTAAGGCCTCTTTCACACTTGCGTTGTCCGGATCCGGCGTGTACTCCACTTGCCGGAATTACACACCGGATCCGGAAAAACGCAAGTGAACTGAAAGCATTTGAAGCCGTCTTCAAAATGCTTTCAGTGTTACTATGGCAGCCAGGACGCTATTAAAGTCCTGGTTGCCATAGTAGTAGTGGGGAGCGGTATACTTACAGTCTGTGCGGCTCCCGGGGTGCTCCAGAATGACGTCAGAGCGCCCCATGCGCATGGATGACGTGCCATGTGATCACGTGATCCATGCGCGTGGGGCGCCCTGACGTCACTCTGGAGCGCCCCAGGAGCCGCACGGATGGTAAGTATACTGCTCCCCCGCTCCCCACTACACTTTACCATGGCTGCCAGGACTTAGCGTCCCGGCAGCCATGGTAACCATTCAGAAAAAGCTAAACGTCGGATCCGGCAATGCGCCGAAACGACGTTTAGCTTAAGTCCGGATCAATGCCTTTCAATGGGCATTAATTCTGGATCCGGCCTTGCGGCAAGTGTTCCTGATTTTTGCCCGGAGCAAAAAGCGCAGCATGCTGCGGTATTTTCTCCGGCCAAAAAACGTTCCGGTCCGGAACTGAAGACATCTTGATGCATCCTGAACGGATTTCTCTCCATTCAGAATGCATTAGGATAAAACTGATCAGGATTCTTCCGGCATAGAGCCCCGACGACTGAACTCTATGCCGGAAGAAAAGAACGCAGGTGTGAAAGAGCCCTAAGGGAGTTTTTCCGCCCTCCGGGTTTGGGGCTCACTCTACAAGATCAGTCTCCAGAGAGAGCTTCAGCTTCTATAGAGCAAATTTGTAAGGCGGCAACCTGGAGCTCTCCACAAACTTTTTTTTTTTTTGGCACTATAGACTTCAGACACCTTCCAATGAAGGTCTTTCCTTTTGGCTGTAAGGTGCTTCAGGCTGTGGTCCCACCCTAGTTAGGTTTTCTTGCCTATTCTCCAAAGGCGCTGTAATAGGCGGAAGAGAAATATTGGATTACACTTACCGGTAATCGGTTTTCTTTGAGCCTACGACAGCACCCGAAAAAGTTTAGATTGTTAAGATATTATGCTTGAAAAAAGGACTGGATGTAGAGGGGATGATCCCTCTTTTAAAATGCGGTTCTGGTTCCTGTTTCCTGTCCTGTGGAGATGGAGGCGGTCTCTCCAAGGGTGCTGTCATAGGCTCAAAGAAAACCGATTACCGATAAGGGTAATCCAATATTTTTGGGAAAAATGAGCAAACAGCCCATAATTCATGAGGCCCTTAGTGTTTCTTAATGTCACAGCATCTTCTTATTGTTTCTTTCTTGGTATTTAACCTTTCCGTTAAGCTGCAAAGTCAGCACAGAACAAGACTTCTTTTGTCTGAAGAAGAATAAAGTAGGACACATTTAGTCTGTTGCCATCATCTGAGGGCAGCATAGATTGGTGGCAGAGGCCCTGATTAAAACGCTGGGCTGCTTAATATTTTTGATCCAGTTCTGTTATTAAAGTCCCTGATGAGCAAGCCAAGAGTTGGAGTCCCAATATTCCTGAACTGCGGCTTCCCTCACCCTCCCGCAGATGATAAGCAGGTTTCTTCCTATAGGAGGAGAGCTGTCAAGTTAATCGGCACAGGGAGAGCCTGTGGCTCATGAGTATTGGGACCCCTGAGCTCGTTCAGTGTATTGTGTGCACTCCAGGGCTTTGCTTCTGCCCAATAGGGATTTTTAGAAACTGGGTCAAAACAAGTCAGTGAGCCAGCAATTTAATCAGGGTCTCTGTCACCGGTGTGTGCTGCCCTCAGGTAGCACAGCATAAAAACTGCTGACAGTTTGTACAGTTCTTTATTTGGCCTAAATTTGCTATACATTAAACCTTATAAAATTCAAATGTACATGTTCATGTATATGTTACAGGCAATGTATGAAATAAGGCATTGTATCAAATGCCCTGGCATTCTACAGAATGCCTTATGTATTCAGGCAAAGTATGAAACTCTTAATATTTCACACAGCAACCATAAAATTACCCCCATGATGTCATTAAGGTCATTCAGTATTTCCTTTATTGCAATTTCAACTGCCATTCATTCTAACAAGTGAGGACATTGTCACGTTTTGGTGTGGGAGGGAAATCCACACCGAACGTAGGAGAGAAAGGGGTGAGGGGAAAAGGCCTAGAAACTACGAAAGGAGCTGGTCACCTAGAGAAACCCTAATCAAAGCCCTGACTGACTTCAAATATGAACTGACCCCGGAAGTAGGTGAGTTCATACACAGGAATCTAAAGTCCTAATTCACCCTGTAGGTCCCTTGTACTAATGTCAGGACAAGAGACAACCTGTTCCTCCAAACTGTAGGATGAATAGGAATCTCCCTCAGGCCTAAACACAAATGACAGAGAAAAGAGCAACACAAGAACCCAAACAAAAAACTAAAGGGAAAGAAGACACTAAACTTCTAATTGTTATGGAAGCACAGGAACTCCGCCGAGATCCAAACACTAGCAATCCAAAACAATACTGAGGCTATAAACCGCACAGCATGGTGGGAGAAGCCACAATAAATAGGGAAGGATAAATGACCACATAAGCAACACCTGAGGCAAGGGGTGTGGTCATCACCAGAAACAACATAGACACGAATTGATCCACAAGGAACCTGTCAAATCAAACAACGTGTTGCCAGTCTCACTTATCTCCTGGCATCTGTCACAGGAAGGTCCGTGACAGACATTTGCATTTCTTCTGTGCAAGAACAAATGCCAAACTATGAAGTGCTCTTGTGTGAGAAAGACAATTAAGTGCAATTCAAAATGCCGTTCTAGCCTTCCTTGTTGCAACAAGTGAAGACAATACTAGTCTCTTTCTCTCATTTTTCAGTAAGTAAATTGTGTTCTTTTATTATTTTATTATTATTACATTTTGTAGTTTATTTTCTATTTCTTTCACGTTCATCAATGAAGGCTTCTTAATACTTGATAACATTTCATACTTTGCCTAAAGAGCACTTTTTTTAATGTTTATTATTATTATTATTTTATATATATATATATATATATATATATATATATATATATATATATATATATATTTATTTATTTGTCTGGGCATTATATACAATGCATAGGCAAAGTATATAAAAGACTGAAATGTCTGTTATTTCATACTTTGCCTAATTACGTTTAGGCATTCTATAGAATTTTATACAATGTCTGCATTGTATTCAATATACTGTGGTAATGTGAACAGTGCTTGAAGGTGTGTAGTCCCACTTCAGGTACCTCAGATGGGTGAGACAGATAAAATCCACAGAGTGGCAGTTGTCTCAGCAAAGCATAGTTTGCTGAGACATTTTTGTATACATTTTCTGGGCTGGATTTTACTTGCACTGGTGGCTAGGCTTGGTAGAGGGAGTTCCCAGTCCACACCCTTCCAGTATGGGTTTTCCTTTCTACCTGAGGTGATTGCAGGTGAGGCCTGCTGTAATCGGGCTTGCATAAAGCGTCTCAGAGTAGGTCAGTCTGAGGAGGGAGAGCGAGACTGTTTTGTGAAGCAGAAGCTCTGTGTGTGGTCTCAGTCAGGAGGACTGAGGGGCCACAAGGCTTTGAATAGCCTGAGTTTTGGAGGACCTAGCGACACCTAGAGAACAAGGGTTCCATGCCCAAAAGGTACTGGAGTTGCCACAGCCTTGAGGCTGCAGTATTGATGTTGGCTGAGGAAGCCGCATATAATGTCCATGTGTGAACTGAGCTCTATGAGTGAGGTAGGGACGTATTTTGTTTAGGTAGTGCCTAGACGGGCAGGAGTTTATTAGTGTTTTAAGTGTTGGCGGTGCGGGAACCTCACCCCACCCAGTGATGTATAACTGGACTATCCTTTATAAGAAGACTGTCAAAATAAATGCACAGTTTGGACATGAAAATCCGTTGTCTGGTGAGATATCTGTGAGTGTGACCCCCTGAAAAGAGACTATCCCTTACAATACATTTCCTGTAACATATACATAGTGCAACAACTTATATCACCTGCAATGTTCTGCAGAGCTGGATTTCTTTCCAACTCCTTTACGCCGGGGTCACGTGACGGATTAGCTGCGGATTTGCTGTTGTACTGTTTTTGTACAGTACCAGCACAAAAAACCAGCAGCAAATGTTTCCGCTGAATTTTCCTTCAGGTGTGTTCCTGCCTGGCCTTACAGTATTAGAAATTGGGTTTGAGTCTCAACCAAGATATCATCTCTATCCGTGTCCGGTGCTGTCTGCATCCGTATGTCTGTTCCACGGCACCCGCGTAAAATAGAACATATCTTAATCTTGCCTGTATTACGGACACAGATAGGACACTTTTATTATGGGCCACCCGTTCCATTCCGCATAATGTAGAAGGCACACGGTCGGTATCCCTGATTTGCGGATCCTCGATTTGCTGACCCCAGAAACGGCTACTGCTGTGTGACTGATCCCTTAGGAACTAAACCATAGGCACATGGGGCCATTTGTTATTGGAAGTATGCCTGTTTTGTGGCTGGAATTAGTTGCATGTTTTGGCTCATGTGTTTTTTTTTTTTTTTTTTCTTATCCTGCTACCTTTGCCTTTTTGTACGCCAGTTTTCCAAAAGACCTAAATGTAAGTCAAAGTTTTGGTATTACACCTGAATTATGTGCAACATTTTCAAATGTCAAAAAAGTTGCGTCTCCGCTCCAGGCAACTCTCTGGGGTACTTAAAAGACATAGGCGTACACTACATTGCCAAATATATACCGTATTTATTGTGCACTATTTAATACGTTTTACGTGACTTCACAAAGAAAAGACAGACTTAAAAGTGACACCAAAACCACTGTCAATGATAAGTTGCCCCCACAGTGTTGTACTGCGCTCCTCCATAATATGGCATCCAATGGAACATGCTAACATGGATTCCGACTAAACCTGTGAGAAGAACTGATCAGTATGCCTTCATATGAAATGGGAAGAATTTGGAGGTTTAGTACAAGCACATATTTTTGAGTACCATATTATGGCTCCATAAAACAGAGTATTTTTGGAGTTATAATATGGTGTATGCGTTCTTATTCTTGATGCACAATATGGCGCCTTGCTTTCTTGTTGGGGCACTTATCTGAATAGGAGGGGAGGTGACGTCCTTTTGAGGGTCTGATCGCGGTTTCCATGCAGTATAATGCATGCTGTTTTGTACTGCTCTGAAACAGTTTCACGCTAACAGCTATGAGAGCCGCCTGGTGCTGGGCCACGCAGGCTTCCGTCTATAGCAGGCCCAGAGGCCTTTCTTAAGGCTTCTGGGTAACTGATAGCCAGGCCCCCTGTCTGAGCCCCTGTGCCTTGCCGATCGGCGTGCTGTACATGTCAGGAAATCGCTGTCTGCAGTGCCATAGATGTACCAGGAAGGGGTTAAAAATAACCTTCATATAATGCCAATGTATTGATCGGTAAGTAGCTCAGTAGACGGAGATGAGCAAGGAGATATAGGGAGCTTTGTGGGTGAGACTGATAAGTTTAAATTGTGTTGCATAGTTTGTGGGCAACCGGTGCAGTGACTGGGCAACCGGTGCAGTGCAGTTACTTTTAATGCAAATATTTGTGCAAGCACAAAAGCATTGAGAAGGCAAATACAGGGAGGCAAATGTTTGTGGAGACGTAGGAACATACACTTCTAGAACTGGCGACCTCCGCAGAGCTGAATAATTGATGTTCTATATCGGGGGCCGACAGATGAGCAGCTGCCATTTCATCTGCTTTATTTTGCAACCACTTCTCTTCCATTAAGCAGGAAACGTCTTGTGATACACATTCATATTTGCATGCATTTAGAGTGTGCCTTCCTGACAGCCGTTAAAGTGACAGTTGATACTGACTTGCTGCTATAAACACTTTTTTCTTGTACATTTGTTGTTGTTGTAGGCATTTTAGTACAGTAAGGCTAGGTTCACATCTGGAGGTTCGGTTAGGGGTTGCAGATTGGGTCAGAATTGCAGGGCATAATACGGCAGCATGCTGCGCTTTTTGTCCAGCAGAATGACACAGTGATGGAAACCCAACGGACGCCCTCCAACAGTCTGTCGTAGCACAGATCAGGCGCTTCCTCTATTTTCATTTTGCTATTCTGAAACTGGAAAACATACCGCAGATATAACCTAAGCCTTAGGAATAGCCATTGTTGTAAACGTATATCTTAAAGGGGTTACCTGGGGCATTAATGTATGAATTCTGGGCCCTCACCAGTCAAGCTCAATGAAGGGGGCCACTATATGACAGCCTGGAATGAGCTGCAAGACGTGACATATCTCCCGTGAATGAGCCGCTATGCTCATTCGGTGATGGGGACCCTTCATTTTGCTGAATGGTGAGGGTCCTGGAGGTCAAACCCTACCTGTCAAACATTGGTTACCTGTTTTAGAGGAGTTGTCTGCTTTTATGATATTGAGGATCTATCAGTATCAGATTGGGGGAGGTCTAACTCCTGGCAAACCTGGTAGTCAGCTCTGTGAAGGATTGCGGAGCACAGTGTTTACCTGCACGCCGTCTTCATTCTAGTAGCTGTGATGTCTAATTACAGCTGTTTGTCCCAGTCACTAGAATGGGAGAGGAGTCTGAGCATCCCCTCTGATATTGATGACCTATTCTGAGGAAAGATCCTCAATATCATGAAAACGGACATCCCTTTTAAGGATGGAGCTCCTTTATCACCATAAGATGTCATCATGACCATGAGCCTGAATTTTAAGTAATGATTTAGTCACCTCTGTCAAAAGGCATCCACAATTTAAACCTCCTTTCAACAGAAGTCTCATTTGGCCGGGGACTGCTCGTGGGATTTCCATCAACGTTGCCTTGTCCAGCAAAGTGAGACTTCCAGACAAGACCAGATGTCCTAGTTGTGTGTGTCTTGAAAGCTCAGTCATTTGTGCCTCTGACTTCAGGCCTTATTCAGAAGGGCCTATTGTACCCGTGAATAACTGTCCATATTCTAGAAGTATTCTGTATGTAATATCCAGACTATTGGACCAACCACACAACACTGTAGGGATCAGAAGGAAGCCTTTTTGGGGGGACAGGACATGCCGTAGTTGTGTGATAACTACTACCGTATCTTCATGCATTGTCCTTTCTGTTTTTCACCTCTGGGACACACACCTACAGTATCAGACATTTGTGGCGTAGCCTGCTGACATGCCCTTTAATATTATACAGTTTCCGTGCCTTGAAGTATTGTCACTATAGCTCTTTTAGCCCTATTTATTACTGTTTTTTGGTCTTGGTATTCTGGAGTAAAAATTTCATAGAATGCGTTACTGGGTCTTGATGGAACCAACCATTTCATAGTAACAGACAAGGGAATGAAAGGGAGAACAAAATTAGGCCTTTTGGCTGGTATCCTAAAGAGTGGGTGACAGGGTGAACATGCTGTTGCATAGATGGCATGGTGGCATGAACCTCGTCAACAGGGGTGGTATTTTGCTCTTGATATGAAGCTTTATCTATTTTATAAATGTCCCTATTTGTACGTTTAGTGATAAGTATGTAGTGTTGTACTGTACAGTCTAGTAGCAAACCTATCAAACTTTAGTGAATCATATATTTTATTACAAATCATGCCCTGTTTGAAGAGAACCTGTAATTGAATTTTATTGTTGTAGCTTTTTGATCTTCGTCAGTCTCCGTCCCTGTTCATTACTGCGTCTATGGATAAGTGCTGACAGCCTCTGGCCGCTATGTTATGTGGCTGCATGGCAAAGTACATGATGCACATTCACGTGTTCTCTGCGTAAGCAAAGGGCAATACACTAATAGTGTATTAATAGTAATATACATTTGGAAAAACTATTATTTTACACTCCTTCATTCTCTTATTAAGGCTACATGCCTACATGTTTGTTTCCGTGTCCATTCCGTTTTTTTTTTGTTTTTTTTTGTGGATAGGATGCGGACCCATTCATTTCAAAGGGTCCGCAAAAAGCGCAGACAGCACACCATGTGTGCATCAGTATATCTGTATCAGTATGTCCGTTCCTTTGCCCCGCAAAAAAAAATAAAAAATAGCGCATGTCCTATTTTTTTTTTTCTAGATTGCGGACAAGGATAGGCATTATTACAATGGATCCGCAAAAAAACGGATGCCATATGGAACGTCATCCGTTTTTTTTACGGACCGCAAAACACATACGGTCGTGTGCATGTAGCCTAATAGTTGTCTTTTTTGATATTATGGAGTGTTGTGGTGTCACCACCGATAGACGTAGCAGAGGTCTAATTATCTGATCCCATCCTACGCTTAGTCTCTCCAAGGGCATACATGACCTTTACATTTCATTCTGCTAGAATCTCTGATACATGGGAAGTATGCCGCGATAATGCTAGGACGCATACACCAGCCGAATAAAATATTTTATTCATGTGCAGCCCTGTGGAGGAAAATTATATTTGGTTTGGTTGATGCTACATCTTTTGGAAAGCCTTGGGATTGTTATCTTTGTGAGTCCCAGACCCTAATGTGTTGAATTTTCAGTTAATTTGGAAAAATGTATTATTAATGTTTTATGGGTTTTTTTTCTCTCTATTTTGCTTTAGTGACTTTTTGTATTTTATCTGTGTATTCATTTTCAGTATCTATCGGTATTCTATTAATTCGATATTCATTAATGTGCATCCATTTTTAATTTTCCAGGTGACTCCAGATCAGGTCCTGGAGAGCTGAATACTGCCTGGTCTTGTAAGTATTTGAAATTTACAGGATATTGTTTTCTACACTTTGTTGTTTTTCTACAATAAAACTGTAATTGTAGTATACCTCCCTCCCTAAAGGTGTTGAATACTTTAGATAAACCCTTTTTGTTAGGAAAATAAGCGTGTGGAACCCAGGCAACAAATATTCAATTCCCCTGCAGCACCCCATGACCCCCCCCCACCAGGGGTAAAAGGAGCATTACATATTTTCATTGAAATCAGTGGTTTTCATAACACTGCTCTTTTTATCTGCTGTATGCCCCTATATTAACTCATTAGTTACTACCTTTTTATAGCCCTGGCAGCTTTTGCTTGAATTCGCCTTTCAATATAGTTTAAAATGGTCTCCGTCCGCCCTTCCCCGGGAAACTTATGTTGTAGAGCATATCAGAATGCTTTGACCTCGTAGCTGGACTTGGGTGCAGGACTTTTGTCTCCGCTACAAAATCGATACCTTCCTTTCGGCTCAGTTATGTGCCGAATCCGTCCTTTCCGTTCTTCTGCTCCTATAACGGAGCAGAAGAACGGAAAGGCGAATGCAGATGTGAATTAAGCCTTACAGTTTGAAAAGTTTTGTTTGGTGTAATGGAAGTCTGCTTTGTATGGGATCTGTCACCCGAAAATACAATAAACCAGACACAATACCTTGTAGGGCTAAGGCTGGGTTCACAAATGAATGCCTCAGACAGATGCCATACAGTGGCATCTGTCACCATAGAGGGCCCTTGTAAAAAAATGTTAATGCAGGGATCAGCTGTTCTGAAACTACAGCTCCCAGAATCCTCCTTTCACTTCTACGAGGTTTACAAGAACAGCCAAGTATGCACGCTGGGAGTTGTAGTTTCACAGCAGCTGTAGTGCCAAAGGTTGCTGATCCCTGCGTTAATGTTTCTGCAGGACAGAAAAGCATGGTGTACTACTTTTGTATACCCCCCCCCCCCCCCAACGTATACATTAAATGTAGGGCAAAAATGTGATGTGAACCCAGCCTAATTCTCCTGTAATGATACCAGGGTTGGACTGGCCCAACAGAGTACCAGAGAATCCTCTGGTAAGCCCAAGACAATAGTGGACCTCCAATAAGACAAAGTCCCTAAAGGCCCCTTTACACGGGCTAATGATTGCGGCAATTATTGGGAAGACATTCCTTGGAACGATTGTTCCCGATGATTGCCCTTGCACCCAGAGGCTCCGCTCTCTGACTCCTTTGCTGCTCCCCCACCGCTGTGACAGAAAGACCAGACAGGGAAAACATATATTCATGCCTGGCGCTAAAGTCTCATGGGAGCGTCCTTAGCACATGTGCAGTAAAGTGATGGGGACCCCCAGGCAGATGGGCGATGTTTATGCTTTTACTGTTCATGTGCTAAACACTCTCCCATGAGACTTAAAGTGGTTGTCTCATCATGGATAATGGGGGCATATCACTCGGATATGCCCCCATTGTCTTATAGGTGCAGGTCCCACTGCTGGGACCCGCACCTATATCGAGAATGGAGCCCTGCAAGATGGTGGCTGGAGGACTCCGGTCCGGCCACCACCAAGCCGACTCCCCATAGAAGGGAATGGGAGCATACCGCTCCCATGCGGCCGATGGCAATGGCCGAGCCAGCTCTTGTGGGGCTCCGTTCTTGATATAGGTGCAGATCCCAGTTGTGGGACCTGTACCTATAAGACAATGGGGGCATATCCTAGAGATATCCATGTTGAGACAATCCCTTTAAGATAGGAGGCAGAAAACGGAGCCCCTGAGTGCAATGGCACCTCCCTTGCTGCACCTAGGGGGTAATTTGCAGATTATAAAAAACCTTTTTTCTACTTGCCGGCACTTATGGAGGTATCGGAGATATCCGATATCAACCTCTACAAACAAGCACCCATCTACAGCGGCCAACCGTTTCACCTACTGTAAGTGATGACAGATGCCCTTTAATAAAGTAACAATTTGATTCCTAGATATATGGAGATGTTCCGCTATTTAAAAAGAAAATGATCGGGTGGTAGGCAGCAGCAGCATCTTGAAGCAGCACAAACATCGTTCCTTGGGCAACAAGATCCAGTTGTAAATATCTTGCAGACGTTGAGATGATGAAGCGCCTCATCTTGTCGCGTCATGATGTCCACAGCATTTATCTTTGATCTTACGCTTGATGCCCATTTAAAAATAATGACAGTGTGTTGCACGAAGCTTTGTGTGCCTGATACATGGGCCTTCATGGCTGCTGGCTCTGTTCACCGCTCTGTCCCTCTCACTTTACACAAGGAGCCTCTATTTATAGATGCCAGGAGAACGCTGAGGAAGGAGTCCCAATGAGCAGAGCGGCGCTCCGAGAAGGCCAACTCCCACATCACTGACATTCAAGGTCACATGCAAGGGTGGTCTGGCCCTGCCTTCTCATTGGAAGCATTCTGCTCGGACAGCCGGGGCTAAAGGAGGCTTACTCACTTAAGACTTTGCATTTGTCCTGGTGAGCAATAAGATCATGAATGTTGCTTTTGAGAGTGCCTCTCATTTTCTTTCTATTACTAATAGACCTAATACACAATGTGTGTGGTGCTTCATACTTCTCACAGTTAGAGATTGTGTTGGTTGCTACATGAATGATTCTTGCACTTGGCTCTGCCTTCCTATTAAAGGGCACTCTGTACTCGTCTGTGCTTTTGCTGGCGGTTTTAACAAGGTCATCCTGAAGACTTTCTATTGTAATCTAAAATACAACTGCTCAGGAGAGTCCAGTATTGTATCGGACCTTTGTAGACATATCCTGGCGAACTGGTAAATGGGATAGAAAGGAAGTATCAGGTTATGTTCCCGTCTGACCTTTAGAGATTTAGACCGTCGGTGGACAATTTCATATCTGTAGAATGATTGTCTTTAATGGGGTTTTCCAGGCTGCAGATGTTGATGACCTATCCTCAGGATAGGTCTTCAATATTATATTGGGGGGTTCGACTCTCAGCACCTCCTGCAGCTCATCTTCAATGCTGCAGCATTGCTTACCTGAATGTTGTCTCCCTTCTAGTGGTGGTGCAGTGTAATTACAGTTTCCTCCTCCATTCACTTGAATCTGTTACCCTGACAACTAGTGTTGAGCGCAGGGTGGTCGCAACTAGAGCTGAAACGATTACTTGATTGAATAGAGTAATGCGACACAATATTTTTTTTTTTGCATTGAGTATTCATTTTTGTCATGTGACCATGGAGCGTGAGTGAAGCGCTTGTTATTGCTTAACGCTCTGTGGTCACCCCCCCGGGCCCGCACCACGCTGCACTTTCCTCCTGACACTTGTCAGGACTTAGTACACATAAGCGTGCACTATGACCTGACGCTGTTTGACATCAGGACGATGAGAAGAAGATGGACGAGCTGTGGAGTGGCGCCCCTACAGGAGTATTTTATTTCACTGGCACAGGGGACATGGCTAGGTGGGGCAGATGGTGGCACTGGGGGGACAGCTGATGGCATGGGGGGGGGGACTGATAAGTTTTTATAAAGAAAAAAACGTTCTTTTAATTAGTTTTCTATTAGAGTACTTGATTAACCGTTGGATTAATCAATAGAATACTCGATTACAAAAATAGTCTATAGCAGCTGCCGTAGTCATAATAACCATGAAAACAAGCAGTGTATAATGTGTTGGAAATCCAGCCAGCAATGGAAGCAATATGGGTAGTAACAATACATTAGTAAGTGCCTTGTATTAACTCTCCCTACATGATGAAGGGACACAACCCCTTTAAGCTGCGGTGCCACGGGGAGGCAGAACGGACGCAGCCTCAAGTGGGTTTTTTTGTTGAAATTTCTGTGCTGCTGTCTGTGCTAAAATTCAGCTGTAACACCCAGTGTGGGAATGGACCCTAAAAGTTTTTTTTAAAGCTAAGTAAATCATTAAATGACATCAGTAAAGCACATTATCAATCAGAATGGCCCATTAGGGTATTGTTTTAATGTTATCCCTATTTTTCAAAATTTGATGTTACTTTGAATTGTCTTTTCCCTTGTATTTCCTATGTTGTGCAAGTATTTGGTTAATTTTCCGGCTAGACCAGTTCTTCTGAAAAGATCATTGTTAACGGTCTGAATGAAGGCCTCAGTTTACTAGGTGCTCTTATAGTGAAGCACTGAATTGTATTAAATACGGTTAAGATGAATGTGGGCCGGATACGCCAAGAGGGTTTCTTATTATTCTATTTCTTTTATCCATTATGTGATAGAAATGGTCACTTTCCATGGTAAATGGGCAGGTTTGTTAATTGGATTTCTGTAGAAGAGAAATAATGTGTAGTGATTTTTTTTTTTTTTTTTTCGTTTTTAAAACTTTTCCTGAAGGTGGTTGTGTTGGACCTCCTTCATGTATTGGCAATGTGTGTGCTGTACGATGGCATTAGGTTCTTCCATATGTGTGTGCCGTGTGTCAAATTGCTGTCAACTCAAAGGCCCTGTCACATGGCAACACCCCCCCCCCCCCCCCCCAAGAAAAATGCACATATGGAGATGCCCATACATCTTATAGCCTCCAAGATATGATGGAGTTCAGCGCCTCCCCTGGACCCAGAGACCAGGGAGTGTAGTGTTACTGTCCTGCTTTACCTAGACCTGAGCCTGGGAGAGGGGCTCTGCTCATTCTGTCTCATTGTGTTCAGCAAAGCTACAGAAAACTGCAGACGTGCCTTCGAGTCCCATGTGAAAACTGGAACTTCTTTTAATATGAATGCTCACATTAACATTTTTTATTTATTTATTTTTTAATCCCTTAAAGTGTACCTAAACTTTATGAAATCCTGTTCTAAATGTGCTAAAAATATATATATTTTTTGTAATACATTTTTATTTCTTTTTACTTTTCCATTTATGCAAATAAGTACCCCTTCCAAATACTTTTCCATGTGAAATAGACACCTGAAGGTATTTTAGAATCTGTACTCCCATACAACGCTGTGAATGGGAGTATGGGTTCCCCTGCCTGGCCCAGCTCCGTTAAAGCCTAGCATACTTGGACAGGCACAAGCAGGAGAGCAATGTCTTATGTTGAGAGCAGGGTGCTGGCTGTGTAATCCAGCTGGCAGTGGCAAGACTCAGCTTCTGAGTCTTCAGCATCACAGCACTGTACCATTAGGGTGTCGAGCAGTAACTGTCTATACACATTTTCTTGTAAGAATACTACATATACTGTATTTTACAAGCCTGTATACTATATACATTCTATTTACAAGGTAATATTGTATTGAGTGCCAGGAATTTTTTCAATTTGCCTTCAAATTCCTTTAATATAAAATATCCATACTGGTCTGTCACCACACTTTGACTTTCCCAGTTAATACCACTGTTGTATAGCTGGGAGGGCCCTGTTTCTGAAGGTGTGATTATTTTTATTAAAGCACATCTTCTAACCTCCACTGTGATCTTGCAGTCATTCTTTCTCACTGATGTGCACAAGCTCAGCAGTCCTGTTATGCAAATTGATAACACTTAGGCCAGCCCATCGACTTTGATACACCCTATCACAGCCAGCCCAGCAGAGTGTGGAGTACAACTCCTTACCTTTTCAAGTAATATATGGGCCAATGCAAGTGAGTTTGACTTAAAGTAATACAAATGTAGCGTCATTATCTGTCTGACAGTGCATTACTTCTGCGAGTTTAATGGCGTTACAGGTGGAGACAGATTCCCTTTAAAGGAGTTTCCTGCCACCATATGCTATCATCTGCTGATCACTGTAGGACGGACTCTGAAAGGGGCCAAGTGGAAACTTACAGTAGCCCTGGAAGAAAGAAAATAAGTCGCCTGATTTTGTAGTCGGGTCTAAATTGGCCAACACAAGTAGGCTTGGCCAGCAATACCATATTGTGGCATGTTATACCAAACTAGCAGAGCCAAATCCCACAGACCATCACAAAATACTGCCAGCAGCACAAACTACATCCCCAAAAACTTCCACTGTGTGGTGACCGGCGCCAGCTGCCACGTTCTGGACTCCTAGTTGCCTTAGGATGGCAGTAATGTTGAATTCAGGAGGGGAGAGTTAGATCATTACTTACCTGGCTTGTGGCCGTGTGAAGAGCTCAGGCATCCCCCCCGGGCATCGGCCCACCGGGAAGTTTCCCTTTTAGGGTCTATGGCCAGTCCGCCCATGACCCGTGGGGACCCTTACCCATTACATTTTTCCTGCACAGTGCCATGGCAGTCCAGGTGCTCTTCATGTACTGCCTCTTGGCTTGCATGGGACTAATATACAGTTTTCTTCATACCCTCTGGATAGGAGCATTACATTCTAGAAAAAATTTGGAAGGGGCCCCCATGAGGATTGTTGGTGTCACATCCCATCAATTTGTGGCCATTACCCTGACTGGAATGTCTCTTTAAAACAAGTCACCAATCATTTGTTCACCCTTTATTTTGCAGTTGTGACTTGGTCTGCCATTAGACTATGTTCACATTTTGGGTTGCTTACTACAAAGTATAACATGTATTATTTTAATAGAGGCATAAATTACCCGTGCAAATGCAATGGATCTATTGGCTGTGCACCCATGACCAGCTCAAATGAAGCCAAAACGTATGAGGCTGTATTCTGGGGAAGATTTATCAAACTGGTGTAAAGGAAAACTGGCTTAGTTGCCCATAGCAACCAATCTCTCCTCTCCTGAAATGTCTATTTTAGGAACTACTTTCACTACCCTTGCAATAATAATTCTGGAGCATCTCTTTGTTATTCCGTTCCTCAGTTATTGCTACAAGAAGTTTATTGATGAAGCTATGACTTGGTATTACCAGTTTGGGGGGGGGGGGGTGACCGACCCTACAGTCTCCCACTAGCTGCTCTCATCGGATAGTGTCAGACTGTGCAGCCCCTCCCCCCGCACACACTGGTAAAACCCAGTTGTAGATTGGTTAATAAACTGCTAGGGGTTATAACTGAGGAATAGAACAGAATCCTTATTGCATGTTGAATCGAATTATTAAAAACTTATCTTAGTGGCTCACTCAGGATGATGGACACAGACGCTTTTGTCTTTTCGGCACCTATTGGTTGGCTTACTTTGCAACAGAATTTTTTGCCAAAATTTGGCATAATTTTGGCACCAGATGTCTGTGTCTTAAGCCACACCTCTTTCCCGCTAAGCAACGCTCTCCTGGGAAATGTGGCGTGGTGGGTCGTTCCTTTTGGCTTACTTGCTCCATAAATATGTTGAACACAAGACGTGTCGTATCGCACCAGCTTCTGGCACACAATAAGCCGCAGTGGTAAATAGTGCATTATTTTCTGCTAATTCCTGGGATTTTAGGCCATTGTGTTGCTTTTGTGGACAGGAAAGTCTTTTTTGCAGATTGTACCATACTCCTTCTGTTCAGTAAACAATGAAGCTAAAGATAGCCAGGACATATTGAGGCTGCATATGCGGATGCTCACGGCCAACAAGATAACGTGTTAACTAGAAGCGTACTCCAAGATTTAGATCTGGATGTGCTTTTATTGTGTGAACACTATACGGCGATGCAAAATCAGTGAGCCACTGTCACCATTTTATTTTTACTGATTTATAGACTCTGGCCTGTGCAGATAATTAGATAAGGGCCAAGTTGCAGGCTGAAACGCGTGAGTAATTTATTGTCTATACACATGCTTAACTAGCTGCGTTAACTAAACTAATTGCTTTTCAATAGCTTTTGTTACAGGATATCACGATGAGTTAAGAATTTTGAGTTAAAGGGGTTGTCCCACGAATAATATCCTGCAGTTTTCAAACCAGCACCTGGAGCTGAATACTTTTGTAATTGCATGTAATTAAAAATTTTGTATAGCCAGTGAGTTATTCAATAAAATGCATCTGTATAGCGCCATCTGGTGTTTATACTTTTTCCTTATTTCTTTGTCCTGCTCTCTGAGATGGCCGCACATGCTCAGTTTCATCCTTCAACTCCCTCCTGATAAAGGACACCCCCACTTCAGCCAGCTTGATATAAATCTAGCAAAGCAATTGGAGCAATGAATGGGGAAATCTCTGGATCCCTGTGAGGTACAGGGCTGGTTCTAGCTTTGTTAGAAAGAGATAGTCAAGTTCTATATCAAGTTCTGATTTTAATTTTAAACAACAATAGGATAACCCCTTTAAGAGCTTGAATGTTTAAGGGGTTGTCTCAAAATGGCATTTATCATTTATCGAGGCATTTACTAATGTATTGTGATCCGCATGGCAGGACAATTTCTGAATGGGGGAACAAAAGCAAAGTGTACATGAGATTTGTCTGATCTCATTCACTTTGCTAGTACTGTAGAAAGCTGAGTTTTTCTGCGTGATAATCCGCGTGGAAAAAACTTGTATAATCCGTAATGTGTCTAGGTACCCTAAATCTGCAGCTCGTCAGTTTTTACAGTGGATTTTCCACAGCAGATTTCACTGTTTGCAATGTATAGTTAAAAATTCAGTGAAAAATGTGCAATGGAATATCCGCTGTTTTAATTACGGCAAATGCACTTGCGGGGTAATGCACACGAATATATTTTTTGTCCGTGTTCGTTCCGTTTTTTGGCGGACCGGCCTCAGTAGTTTTGTTCCGCATACGATTTTTTGCGAATTGGATATGGACCCATTGATTTTAATGGGGCCAGAAAAGTTGTGGACAGCGCACCATGTGCTGTCCACATCAATATTTCGGTTCTGCAGCCCCATATTCTTGTAGGTTTTGTGGACAAAAATATTTTTAACATAGCATGTGACCTGTGGAAGGGAAAATGCGGTGGGTATCCATGTTTTGCGGACTGTGCAGGAGGTTAAAGGCTGTACACCCAGAACAAAATAGGTTCAGACCTCTTGAGGCTTCGTTAAAAGTTAGGGTACATTCACACTTGTGTTGTTGGAAATCCGGACGCAAACGGATAGCATTTGTAGACTGATCCGGATGCGGATCCGTCTCACAAATGCATTGCAATACCAGATCTGTCTCTCTGGTGTCATCTGGAAAAACGGATCCGGTATTTATTTATTTTCATATTTTTAAAGGTCTGTGCATGCACAGACCGGAAAACCGGATCCGTTTTTTTTCCGGAACACTTGGTGCCGGATCCGGCATTAATGCATTTCAATGGAAAATAATGCCGGATCCGGCATTCCAGGAAGCGTTCTGGAATTTTGAACGGAGAAAATGCTGCAGCATGTACCACTGACGAAGCAAAGGTAAAACCCGGGTCGGGTGATAGACGGGAAGCCGCCTGAATTGTTTTATATGCCTATAGTCCTCACATGTTTGTGTGTATAATAAAAACTGGTGTGTGATTAAATCTCATTGCGGTGCTTCACTATCTTTGCCTATCTGGCCTTGGCTGTTATAGGACAGGTGCAAGGGATTGGCGTATGGATTAATGTCGACACAAGCTGACGTGGTCTGAGTTTTAGTATTATGAAGATTGGAATTTGGTGTGAATAGAACCCACCACGCCTGAAACCTGCAGCGCTCAAAGTAGGGGTACTTTCACACTAGCGGTTTTCTTTTCCGATGTTGAGTTCCATCACAGGAGCTCAATACCGGAATGCATTCTGAATGGAGAGCATTCCGTTCAGGATGCATCAGTTCAGTCCCTCTTACGTTTTTTGGCCGGAGAAAATACCACAGCATGCTGCAGTTTTTGCTTTCCGTATACGGACCTATTCATTTCAATGGATACACACAAAAAAACGGAAAGTACTCCGTCTGTCTTCCGTTCAGGGTCCATTCACACGTCTGTAACGTGTTTTGCGGATCCGCAAAACACAGACAGTGGCAATGTGCGTTTCGCATTTTGCGGACCGCACATTGCCAGCACTAATAGAATATGCCTATTCTTTGCGGACAAGAATAGGACATGTTCTATTTTTTTTTTTTTTTTTTGGGAACGGAATTGTGGACCCGGAAGTGCGGGTCCGCAATTCCGTATCCGGGCAGCCCATCGTGCTGCCCCATAGAAATGAATGGGTCCGCAATTCCGTTACGCAAAATGCGGAACGAAATTGCAGACGTGTGAGTGGACCCTCAAAGATAGAACGTGTCCTATTATTGTCCACATAACGGACAAGGATAGTACTGTTCTATCAGAGGCCAGCTATTCCGTTCCGCAAAAAATGCAATGCACACGGACGTCGTCCGTATTTTTTGCGGATCCTTTTTTTGTGGACCGTAAATTACCAAAAAAGCCATACGGTCACGTGCAAGAGGCCTAAGAGTGACTGAAGACATCCTGATGCATCCTGAACGGATTGCTCTCCATTCAGAATGCATTAGGATTAAACTGATCAGTTTTTTTCCGGTATTGAGCCCCTAGGACTGAACTCAATACCGGAAAACTTTAACGCTAGTGTGAAAGTAACCTAATCCTTTTTTTACTGTGGTTAAGAAACTGTCCTAGTTGGTAACAGCTGATTACGCATTTCAGATATAGATATCATTAGTCACAGCATTTTCTTTTTGGAAGTTTTAGCATTAGTATGCCGTCATTGGTGCCAGTAGTGCACAGTAGTATCTAGAGCTGTAATGGTAACACATTTCTGGGGCATTTGAGAATTTTACTACTGATCCTCTGGTGCCGCACACCCCCGGGGATCGGTGGTCTTTAGTATCTTCGGCGCCATTCACTTCAATGGGAGCAGCACTGCAGTAACTAGTTCCCTTCTCTACACAGTGGACAGAGCCGTGCAGTTCGCCCGGAGCTACTGCAAAACAGCGGTTTAGTGGGGGAGAAGGGCGTTGGACCCCCGCCAATCAGACATTGATGGCCTGTACTGAAGACAGACCATCTATAGTATACACTTGGAATACCTCTGTAAGGCTATGTTCACACGTGAGCATTAAATCTGAATCTTATCAAATCTCATTTATTTTTGCAACTGAAATCTGAGGCAAATGCTTGGATTTCTGCCATGGGTGTGCAGCAGCGCCACAGAAAGATTAACCCTTTTGTCATTCATTGGGCTTTGCTTTTCCGTGCAATCTGCAAACCTAAACGTATGCAGTTCTGACAAAAATCTGTATGGAAAATGGTCTGTGGCACGTGAACAGGGTTGCAGAAGCCCCATACTCGTGCATAGTTCATGTGGATTTCTGTGCAGAATCTGAAATCCGACAGGTCATGTTGGTATCGCCCATTATTCTTCTCGCTGTGCGGTTATTCCAATATTTACTTTTCTGAAGTTGATGTTAAAAAGCTAAGTTCTGCTTGCGGATTGTTTGCTGGGAGCAATAGATCTGTACTGAATGGTCTCACATCCTGTGCCAAACACAATGTGACCCATTACCCCTGGTTTCCTCCCAAATGGTAGAACTGTGTTTGTTTCACATTTTTCCGCTTCATGGGTGTCAGCCCGTCTATTATTAGCTTTTTATTTTATTACAGACTAGCAAAAGGACCCGGCTTTGCACGGGTATATTTCATATAATTCATTTATTGTTTGTGTGTGTGTCGTTAAGATATCGACAGTATCCCCCATAACAGTGACCTCTACAGCACCCTGCCCCTTTAACAGTGAACTCCACAATCCCCCACCCCTTAAAGGGAACCTGTCACCCGGATTTTGGGTATAGAGCTGAGGACATTGGTTGCTAGATGGCCGCTAGCACATCCGCACTACCCAGTCCCCATAGCTCTGTGTGCTTTTATTGATACATATGCAAATTAACCTGAAATGAGTCAGAGCTTGAAAATATGATTCTTCTCCCGTCACACAAGAAAGATATAACTCGTGAGGAGAAGGGTCATGATCACCTGCCTAGCCCGTACATGTTAAAATGGGGCACAGCATGTTCCGACACTGAAAGTGAGCAGGGGGTAACATCTGCTTGTGAATATCTCTGACATCTCCTGTTGATCCGCTATCCGTTCTTCCATACGTTATAAGACATACCGAAGTTTCTTAGCCCACTCACAGAGGGTGGGTGGAAGTCTGGTCTTCCAATGCCTGGGATTTACCATTCTCGCTGCAGTCAGAAAATGCCTTAACTTGAGACAAGGAGCCCGGTATAAGAGAGAGTAGGGTTACCTGAGGAGTATTTGGAATAGTCTTACCAGAGTATTTAGCATATACTTGTAATACTTGATCCCAAAAGGAGCAAATTGCAGGACAGCCCCACCAAATATGTAATAGAGAACCCCTATCTCTCTCTCATCTCCAACACAAATCTGACACTGAGGGGAACATATTGCGTAATGTAGTTGGACAATAGTACCATCTAGAGAGAATTTTGTAATTCTTTTCTTTGGCTTGTGCCGCCAATGATATTCCATGGGGAACGTACACATTTTGAGAACATCCACTTCCGTGAATTGGACCTGTAAATCAGATTTCCACCTGTCAAAGAATGGTGCCCTGTCCGCGTTGCACAAGTCTAGGAGAACCTTCTAAAATGCGGACAAAGTACCCCTTCCATCCCGACTGTAAGTACATCTTGTCAAACCCCCTCAGAGGTCCAGTCGCGGTGTTAGAGAACGTGGCTCAGAAAAACTAACGCAGCTGAGCGTATCCTAACCACGAGATCATACAAAAGGTAGAGCTCGTACGCAAGGCTTCAAATGAAGCCAGCTTCCCTGATGTCAAGACATCCTGTATTCTCAGAAAACCGTTGTACACAGTTGTAATCAGAAACTATGAGGGATTTAATCCCGGTCTAAAAGCGGAGTCATAGGACCAGGTCTATACGAGATCTGTTATCTTAAGATCCAATCAGCCCAGACTGCTAGGACATGTCTCACAAGATATGGCAAATCTGTTCTGGGTGGTCCGCCTCTCAAGGTGATCCACGGCGCAGCTTTAAGGGATAGTGGAGACAGAGATTGTTCCAGGAAGACCCACAACTTCTGTGAACCTTTGTGTGTCCAGTCTGGTATCCTAGAAAGTAACGCTGTGTTGTGGTAAAGGTGAAAGTCTGGGAGGCCAAATCCTCTGAGGGATTTATGTTTAACTAGAACGTGTTTGTTTAACCTAGGCTTACTGGTATGCCATATAAACCTGGTAAGGGCCTTTTGTATGGCCGAAGAATAACTCCTCCGAACGTACATGGGTATAGTCAGAAAGAGGTAAAGGAATCTCGGAAGTATATCCATTTTGTCAGTATTCATACGGCTAAACCATGATCAGTGTTTCAACTTGTCCAACCGTAAGTCCTCAAGAGTTCTATGACTCTGGATGGATAAAGCCGCTGTCTGGGAGACGGAGACGTTCAATAGTTCTGTATTAGCGAGGTTTACCTTTAAAATTACTAAGGTGACCAAACCTGTCAAATTCCCGAAGTATAGAGGTATGGGGAGAAGTCACATGACAGCTCCTCTTTAACAATTACATTTAAAAATAAAAAATTTAAACTTTGCGAATCTGATTCTGATTTTTGCATTCAATAAACACATTTAAACAATAGACGGACTTTATATTCTTGTTGGGCTTTTTTTGTTTTTGTCGTGGTATCTATTTGGTATAGAGAATCGGGATGCTTTACTTCATATTTGCTTTTTCAATCTAAAAAATGCCAGATATTACATTTACATTGCACGATCAAGTGGATTAAGGAGAGTTAAATGATTTTATTATTTTTTAACCCCTCCAGCGCTATTTTACACTGCATTCTGTATTCAGAATGCTATTATTTTCCCTTATAACCATGTTATAAGGGAAAATAATACAATCTACAGAACGCCGATCCCAAGCCCGAACTTCTGTGAAGAAGTTCGGGTTTGGGTACCAAACATCCCGATTTTTCTCACGCGAGTGCAAAACGCATTACAATGTTTTGCACTTGCGCGGAAAAATCACGCATGTTACCGCAACGCACCCGCACCTTTTCCCGCAACGCCCATCTGAAAGAGGCCGAAGGGTACTTTCACACTTGCGTTGGGAAGGTCCGGCAGGCAGTTTCATCGCCGGATCCGGAAATCTGTGTGCAAATGGATAGCATTTGTAGACTGATCCGTATGCGGATCCGTCTAACAAATGCATTGAAACACCGCATCTGTCTCTCCGGTATCATCCGGAAAAACTGATCCAGTATTTATTTATTTTTGCACTTTTAAAGGTCTGTGCATGTGCAGAACGGAAAACCGGATCCGTTTTTCTGGAACACTTGGTGCCGGATCCGGAATTAATACATTTCAGTGGAAAATAATGCAAATGTTACAGAATTTTGGACAGCGAAAATACCGCACCCTGCTGCAGTATTTTCTCCAGCCAAATACCGTAAGGCTACTTTCACAATTGAGGCAGGACCGATCCGACAGGCTGTTCACCATGTAGGATCCGTCCTTCCGCTGTTTCACCGTGCCGCCGGACCGCCGCTCCGTCCCCATTGACTATAATGGGGACGGGGGTGGAGCTCCGGCGCACCACGGCGGTGTCGGACATGCAGGACTTTTTAGTCCGGCAGCTTTCGCCGTGCACCGCCATGCTGCGCCGGTGCTCCGCCCCCAGTCCCCATTATAGTCAATGGGGACGGAGCGGCGGCACGGTGAAATAGCGGCAGGTCGGATCCGACATGGTGAACAGCCTGTCGGATGCGTCCTGCTGCAAGTGTAAGTAGCCTAAGGCCCCATGCACACGGCCGTGTGCGGGCCGTGGAACCGCGGCCTGGATCCCTCCTGAGAGCTGGAGCGCACGGCGTCACTGGTTGCTATGACGCCGTGCGCTCCCTGCTGCCGGCACAGTACAGTAATACACTGGTATAGATCATACCAGTTTATTACTGTATTGCGGCGGCAGCAGGGAGCGCACGGCGTCATAGCAACCAGTGACGCCGTGCGCTCCTGCTCTCAGGAGGGATCCAGGCCGTGAAACACGGCCGTGTGCATGGGGCCTAAGAGTGACTGAACTGAAGACATCTCTATTCAGAATGCATTAGGATTAAACTGATCCGGTTTTTTTTCCCCCGGTATTGAGCCCCTGTGACAAAACTCAATACCGGAAAACTTTAACACTAGTTTGAAAGTACCCTAAACCGGTAAATAAATCAGTGGTATCAGAAGTGTTTCCTGATGGATGTCTCCAAACAATAACATGATATAGCCTTTAAAAGGCATACTTCATCCGGATGCTTCAATATGAAAAAAAGAAAGATGTATACCACGTACGCATATTTATTGCGCGACGATTTTGTAGACTGGTCTGTACAGCTGAAAAAATAGACATGACAGAAGTCGAAAGGTCACTCTTTTGGTCTTCATCAGTTGTATTGGGGCATATGGATATGTTTGACGTATGCACCAGGAGCTTTGCCAGGGTAAACGGACATTGAAAACGCAATAAGAATTCAGCCTTATTATCCACGCGGTGCAGAATATCAGGTCAGATTTCTCCATTCATGCCCTCATCTCGCTGTATGGAACGCCTCTCTCTCCAGTGTCTGACACGTATTTACTCCTCACCTCCAGACTCAAGTTTTAAATCATAGCAGAAGATTGCTTGATTGAAATTAAATTATAACCTTCTTCTGATTTGTGCTATGGGCGACTGCTGCGCTTTTCGTTTGCTCTAATTTTAATGTCCACACATGTTGGGGGTCATTTACTAATGCTGGTTTGGTGTAAAAAACTCGCAAGACCCGTTTTCTGACTTCTTAAATGCCTGTCGCACGGGTTCTTTTACGCCATCCTCACCAC
The DNA here is from genome assembly GCF_014858855.1 of Bufo gargarizans. NCBI lineage: Eukaryota > Metazoa > Chordata > Amphibia > Anura > Bufonidae > Bufo > Bufo gargarizans. The sequence goes on from NC_058084.1 coordinate 189,727,682, forward strand.
TGGGGTATGGTGGGGGCTGGGCCTCAGGCGTATGGACCACAGGAGCATGCTCCTGAGACATGGCTAGGCCTAGGCCTGTACCTCGCCATAAATTAGGTGCATCCTTCTGAAGCATAGGGGGAATCAAACACTGGCATAAAAAACTGGTCTTTGATAAATGTCCCCAATTGAGTCCAAGTAACAGAAATGTATAAGCAGGGCCAAATGGGTTTGCGCAATGGAGCCCTTCCACTCCAAAAGTCAGTGGTGGTCCGAGAACAAACTTCACCTTTGGAAAGTGCTCACGTGCCTGTGTCATACGACTGGACATGAAAATAGCTGGTCACTCACAGTCCACATTTACATTTACCCTGGGTTCACACCTGAGCGTTTTACAGCGCGTTCAAACGCGCTGTAAAACGCTTAAGACATGAAAACCAATGCTTCCCTATGGGAAGGGTTCACACCTGGGCGTTTTACAGCGCGTACGAACGCGCTGTAAAACGCCCGACGCTCAAACAAGTACTTGAGCTTCTTTGGGGCGTTTTGACGCGCGTTTGTGGCCATAGGACACTGCAGTCAATGACACAAACGCGCGTCAAACGCGCGTTTACTATTACAAAAAGCGCGCATAAAAACGCGCGACAAAAACGTGCGTAAAACGCGCGTTTGAGGAACGCTCAGGTGTGAACCCAGGGTTAGGGTATTTTCACACATGGCAGATGCACTATGGCTTTTACTTCCCGGTTTATGGGTGGCGAATCCGCAGCGTATTGCAGTAGCAGCATAGTAGATAAGACAACAAATCTCATCCACGTTCTGTGGAAAGTAGTTGGCATGGTTTTTAAATCCACAACCTGTTTGTTCTTTTTATGGATTTTTACTGCAGAAAATGCGTAAGAATTGTAACAAATACACTGTAAATCTTTTCCCGCAAATCTGTGTTGCAGTCCACAACAGATTTTTTTTTTCCATTGTATTTGGGCGTAACCTTACTGTGCTTAAACACTTTTGTGGAGAACAATGGGGAAAAGTTACTGGGGATATTTACAGGACTGGCGTTCCCATGCACCAGTTTACTTGGGACATTTACAGGACTAGCATTCCCATACACCAGTTTACTGGGGACATTTACGGGACTGGCGTTTCCTTGCACCAGTTTACTGGGGACATTTACGGGACTGGCGTTCCCATGCACCAGTTTACTGGGGACATTTGCGGGACTGGCATTCCCATGCACCAGTTTACTGGGGACATTTGCGGGACTGGCGTTCCCATACACCAGTTTATTGGGGACATTTGCGGGACTGGCGTTCCCATACACCAGTTTATTGGGGACATTTGCGGGACTGGCGTTCCCATACACCAGTTTTGATCCCCTGTGCATTGGAGTGAGATGTCCCTAATGTATTAAGAGGCAGAGGCACAGACATGTGCAGTTAATGCTGCGGCTTTCTGTCCTCTGCTGCTGAGCCACGGCATTAACTGGTGTATGTGTACTGCACATGTCTGTGCCTCTGCCCATAATGCAGCCACAACGCCACCCCTGGGCACTTGCGTGCCCTCATTTGCATAACTTTTTTTTCAGCCTTACTAGATGGGACAAAAACATTAGAGGTACTGTTATATTCATGTATGCAGTGCACAAGAACACTATACACTCACCTAAAGAATTATTAGGAACACCATACTAATACGGTGTTGGACCCCCTTTTGCCTTCAGAACTGCCTTAATTCTACCTGGCATTGACTCAACAAGGTGCTGATAGCATTCTTTAGAAATGTTGGCCCATATTGATAGGATAGCATCTTGCAGTTGATGGAGATTTGAGGGATGCACATCCAGGGCTCGAAGCTCCCGTTCCACCACATCCCAAAGATGCTCTATTGGGTTGAGATCTGGTGACTGTGGGGGCCATTTTAGTACAGTGAACTCATTGTCATGTTCAAGAAACCAATTTGAAATGATTCGAGCTTTGTGACATGGTGCATTATCCTGCTGGAAGTAGCCATCAGAGGATGGGTACATGGTAGTCATGAAGGGATGGACATAGTCAGAAACAATGCTCAGGTAGCCCGTGGCATTTAAACGATGGCCAATTGGCACTAAGGGGCCTAAAGTGTGCCCAGAAAACATCCCCCACACCATTACACCACCACCACCAGCCTGCACAGTGGTAACAAGGCATGATGGATACATGTTCTCATTCTGTTTACGCCAAATTCGGACTCTACCATTTGAATGTCTCAACAGAAATCGAGACTCGTGAGACCAGGCAACATTTTTCCAGTCTTCAACAGTCCAATTTTGGTGAGCTCGTGCAAATTGTAGCCTCTTTTTCCTGTTTGTAGTGGAGATGAGTGGTACCCGGTGGGGTCTTCTGCTGTTGTAGCCCATCCACCTCAAGGTTGTGCGTGTTGTGGCTTCACAAATGCTTTGCTGCATACCTCGGTTGTAACGAGTGGTTATTTCAGTCAACGTTGCTCTTCTATCAGCTTGAATCAGTCGGCCCATTCTCCTCTGACCTCTAGCATCAACAAGGCATTTTCGCCCACAGGACTGCCGCATACTGGATGTTTTTCCTTTTTCACACCATTCTTTGTAAACCCTAGAAATGGTTGTGCGTGAAAATCCCAGTAACTGAGCAGATTGTGAAATACTCAGACCGGCCCGTCTGGCACCAACAACCATGCCACGCTCAAAATTGCTTAAATCACCTTTCTTTCCCATTCTGACATTCAGTTTGGAGTTCAGGAGATTGTCTTGACCAGGACCACAACCCTACATGCATTGAAGCAACTGCCATGTGATTGGTTGACTAGATAATCGCATTAATGAGAAATAGAACAGGTGTTCCTAATAATTCTTTAGGTGAGTGTATAAGCAGTCCAAAACATGGAAACTTGGTGCCAGACTCTTTAACAGTACATCTAGTAAGGGGATGAGTAGATTTGCAAATGTTTTTTGTCTTGTATAACTGTAGCCAATAGTGGTAAATTAGGCTGTATTTCTATGGCCATAGTGGGAGATTTATCAAACTGGTGTAAAGTAGAACTGTCTTAGTTGTCCATAGCAACCAATCAGATTCCACCTTTCATTTTTGACAGCTCCTTTGGAAAATGAAAGGCGGAATCTGATTGGTTGCTATGGGCAACTAAGCCAGTTCTACTTTACACCAGTCTATCCTAGTCTAAGATGTGGGTCAGAAAAGAACTTGCTCTATATTTGTTTTTTTTTGTGCAGACCTGCGATTGGCATAAAAAAAATCAAGACAAGGGTGAATGACCACAATGGCATCTGAGTCTAGTCCGTGGAAACATCGCCTGTGGTGTTAGGGAAGTCTAGAAGAAACTGCAGTGGTTACACGTGTACCCAGGGGTGTGTGGCGGATACGCACTGTTGGTATTGGTGCCCTGTTTGTATAGCAGTAGCAGGGATCATGGACTGTATATTCAGTTAGTGTATTTACGTCAGTGGGCAAACATTGCGGGCAATTAGCTGGCAGCCGCTGAAGGCATGACCTAAACAAAAATAACACAGCTGTTTGAAGGCCTATCATGTCTTTCTCCTGGATGAGCTGTGTTCTAATCTATCTGTAGCCTGCACACATTGCGGATTATGCGCGGTTATTCCGCACGGATTTTCGTGAGGATAAACTGCAGCGTAATACTGTACCAGAAAAGTATATGAGATTAGACAAATATCATGTATATTTAGCTTTTTCATTCCATATGGAAATTGACCTGCCTTGCGGATTGTGAAATGCAAGGGTGAGATCTGCGGCAAATCTGCATCTGAGTAACCCATGCGCTTTTTGGTGCGTAAACGCACAGAACTTCGTGCAGAGTTTCTGCAAGACAGCCTGCTCCCGTGTGCACATAACCTTTAAATAATTTTGTCTTTGCTGGGTAACATCATGGAAATTGTAGGATTGTTTTATGGCATCTCTCAGGTCTTCCCGTCAAGTGCCGAGGAAAATTAACAGGCACCAACATATTTGATTTATAGTTTTTGTTATCCTGTCGTTTTAGTGAATTTATTTTATAAACCAAGGATTGATGCCCACTTTAGCTAGTGTGTTTGGCTTGTGTATGGGAGTCAAATCTCTCAGGATACCTGCACGTGGGCGTTGCATGACTACTGTGGTTCCATTTATTTCTGTGGAAGCTTTGGAAATAGCTGAACGAGTGCACTAGGCTGTTTTTGAAAGTCCCATAGAAATGAACGGAGAGCGCACTGCGCCGGTGCGGCTTCCGCTCAGTTCACCGGAAATAGCTGAGCCACACATGCATAGAGGAAGGCCACGCATGAGTCTATTCTCAGTTCACTTTGGAGCTCTTGTTCTAGAGATAGGTGGGATCTGCACCTATTTAACATTGATGAAGTATACTAGCGATGTGACCCCAATGTCTGAGGTGAGACAACCCCTTTAATGGAAGTTTTTCAGGCACTATTTGAATTTGGGATAAACCACCACCAAAAAAACAAGAACCTGACTTTCTCATGACAGAAGATGTCTGGGCTGATAAGGATCGGACTGTTGGATTTCAACATGCCTGATCCTTTTGTTCTCAGTGACGTTTCTTCCCTCCCTCCGTTCAGGACCGTTCCATGCTTGTCCTAGTCCAGTTTGCACGTGGATGTGGGAACGGGAGAGCTAGCTGTGACACAAACAAGCATTCAGCCGACTACTATTGTGTGGATAGCCGTCGTCATGACAATTGAGCAACCATCTCATGAGCCACTTGGTGGATAACTTTGGGAATGTTGCCAACTGCATCACACCCTAGCAGTATGATAACCGCGCAGTGATGTCATGAGCCGAACGATGGAAACCACTGACCCATCTCCCGTTGTTACCCCACTGATAGAGAAGTCTGTCAGGGTAATGTCCAGATGTCTGTCATGTCTTTAATCATTTACTTGGCAGTACATACCCTGATTCTAGTTACTGTGACACTCATTAAGGCCCCATGCACATGGCCGTAATTTCAGTCTGCGTCTGTTTTGCAGACAAGAATAAGTCTTTTCTCTAGATGGGGGAAAGAAAGACCGCATCCTAAGATAAGATGCCTTTATTGTCACTGTACAATACAATGTAATACAATGTACAATACAATGAAATGTTGTTTGGAGCTATCCTAGATGCCATGGACAGGGGAACAAGAACTGACATTTAAACTAAAACATTACACTAGAAAAAAACAAAACATTGCACTAGAAAGCATTACTATTCACAGCATATATATAGCAAGAGCAAAGTAGGAAGTGCTTATGAGTATATATTAGGGCTGCAGCTAACGATTATTTGAATAATCGATTAGTTGCCGATTAATTTCTACGATTAATCGGCAAAAACGACAAAATTACAAAACAGAGGTTTATATGATCTTACTTGAAAAAATATGTTCAAAGGCCATATTAAAACAAATTGTGGACGACACTATTATGGGGGATCTGTGGACGACACTATTATGGGGGATCTGTGGACGACACTATTATGGGGGATCTGTGGACGACACTATTATGGGGGATCTGTGGACGACACTATTATGGGGGATCTGTGGACGACACTATTATGGGGGATCTGTGGACGACACTTATGGGGGATCTGTGGACGACACTTATGGGGGATCTGTGGACGACACTTATGGGGGATCTGTGGACGACACTTATGGGGGATCTGTGGACGACACTTATGGGGGATCTGTGGACGACACTTATGGGGGATCTGTGGACGACACTTATGGGGGATCTGTGGACGACACTTATGGGGGATCTGTGGACGACACTTATGGGGGATCTGTGGACGACACTTATGGGGGATCTGTGGACGACACTTATGGGGGATCTGTGGACGACACTTATGGGGGATCTGTGGACGACACTTATGGGGATCTGTGGACGACACTTATGGGGGATCTGTGGACGACACTTATGGGGGATCTGTGGACGACACTTATGGGGGATCTGTGGACGACACTTATGGGGGATCTGTGGACGACACTTATGGGGGATCTGTGGACGACACTTATGGGGGATCTGTGGACGACACTTATGGGGGATCTGTGGACGACACTTATGGGGGATCTGTGGACGACACTTATGGGGGATCTGTGGACGACACTTATGGGGGATCTGTGGACGACACTTATGGGGGATCTGTGGACGACACTATTATGGGTGATCTGTGGACGGCGCAGTTATGGAGAGGGGGATCTGTGGACGGCGTAGTTATGGAGAGGGGGATCTGTGGGTGGCGCAGTTATGGAGAGGGGGATCTGTGGGTGGCGCAGTTATGGAGAGGGGGATCTGTGGACGGCGCAGTTATGGAGAGGGGGATCTGTGGACGGCGTAGTTATGGAGAGGGGGATCTGTGGGTGGCACAGTTATGGAGAGGGGGATCTGTGGGCGGCGCAGTTATGGAGAGGGGATCTGTGGGCGGCGCAGTTATGGAGAGGGGGATCTGTGGTCGGCGCAGTTATGGAGAGGGGGATCTGTGGGCGGCGCAGTTATGGAGAGGGGGATCTGTGGGCGGCGCAGTTATGGAGAGGGGGATCTGTGGGTGGCGCTGTTATGGAGAGGGGGATCTGTGGATGGCGCTGTTATGGAGAGGGGGATCTGTGGGTGGCGCAGTTATGGAGAGGGGGATCTGTGGGTGGCGCTGTTATGGAGAGGGGGATCTGTGGGTGGCGCTGTTATGGAGAGGGGGATATGTGCACTGTTATGGGCATAACAGTGCACAGATCCCTTTCCTCATAACAGTGCACAGATCCCCCTTCCCATAGCAGTGCCATACACAGACCCCCCCTCCTCCCCATAGCAGTGCTATACACAGACCCCCCCTCCCATAGCAGTGCCATAGACAGATCCTCCCCCCTCCCCATAGCAGTGCTATACACAGACCCCCCTCCCCATAGCAGTGCCATAGACAGATCCTCCCCCCCTCCCCATAACAGCCCCGGCGCTTATAAGTCGGACTAATCACAGTCTGCATCTTTATTTTACCTTTTTACAATGACGCTCCTGTAACAGCCAGGCAGAGCGGACGGCGGCGTAACGTCACTCACTCACGTGACACACCTGCTCCGCCCACCTCATGAATGAAGGAGGTGGAGCAGGCGTGTCACGTGAGTGAGTGACGTTACGCCGCCGTCCGCTCTGCCTGGCTGTTACAGGAGCGTCATTGTAAAAAACTAAAAAGGTAAAATAAAGATGCAGGGACCGCCCGCCCGCATAGCAACGAATCGGCGATTATTCGATAACTGGATTCGTCGACAACGAATCCAGTTATCGAATATAATCGATTACATCGATTAATCGTTGCAGCCCTAGTATATATACAGACTGATTCAGACACCACTGCAGACAAGAGATCAACATGGGTTTATGAATGCAGCAGTCACTTTCAGTCTGTGGTAGTTTCTATACTAGGAAGGGGCAATAATCTCCGAGCATTTAGGAGACTGATTGCTTTGGGGTAAAGGCTGTTCTTCAGCCTAGTGGTGCGGGCATGTAGGGCTCTAAGACGCCTACCAGAGGGTAGGGGAATGAAAAGGCTGTGGCCGGGGTGAGTTGGATCCCCGCAGATAATTTTGCTGCAGCGAGCAGTGAAGATGTCATCCAGTGATGGTAACTGAGTACCAGTGATTCTGCCAGCCATTCTGATGATGCGCTTGAGGGTCTTCTTGTCCTCAGTAGAGCAGCCGGAGTACCATACTGTAATGCAGTATGTGATAACAGATTCTATGGTGCACCTGTAAAAATTGACAAGCAGCTGTTTTGGGAGTTGTGCTTTCTTCAGACTCCTCAGAAAATAAAGCCTCTGAAGGCCTTTTTTGGTAATTTCTGTTGTGTTTTTTTATCCATGACAGGTCCTGACTAATATGAACTCCCAAGAATCTGAAACTTTGAACTATCTCCACGTTTCCACCATTAATGCTAATAGGATGGTGTCCATTTTGTTTCTTCTTCCTAAAATCCAGAATTAGCTCTTTTGTTTTCTTGGTATTGAGTATGAGGTTGTTGTTCTTACTCCATCTCTCTAGGTTCTCAACCTCTTTCCTATAGGCTGTTTCATCATTGTTGGAGATTAGACCTATCACGGTCGTGTCATCTGCAAATTCTATAATGGTATTGGTATTGTGAATAGGTTTACAGTCATTTGTGAAGCGGGAGTAAAGGAGAGGGCTCAACACACAGCCTTGCGGTACCCCAGTGTTTAGTGTTAAGGATGAAGAAAAGTGCTTGCCCATGCGTACGATTTGTGGGCTTTTTGTAATAAAATCCAGTATCCAGTTGCACAGGTGTGAGCTGAGACCCAAGTTGTTAATTTTCGTTGCCAACTTGTTGGGAGGGATGGTGTTAAAGGCCGAGCTGTAATCAATGAACAGCATCCGCACATAGCTGTCTCTCTGCTCCAGTGTAACAGCGCAGTGTGAAGGGTAAGTGAGACAGCATCCTCAGTTTGACCTATGTGCTCTGTAAGCAAACTGGTATTGGTCCATGGAGGTGCAGATATTGCTCTTCATGTGCCTGAGGACAAGTTGTTCAAAACACTTCATAGCAATAGGAGTGAGAGCCACTGGGCGATAATCACTTAAGGTCTTCACCCCGGCCTGTTTTGGAATTGGGACAATTGTGGAGGACTTCAGGCAAGTGGGGACAATGGCCTGCTCTAGTGAGCTGTTAAATATACTGGTAAACACTGTTTTCAGCTGTTTAGCACAGTTTTTTAGGACTTTTCCAGGAACTTCATCAGGGCCAACTGCTTTGTGGGGATTAATGTGGCTGAAGGCCCATTCTACCGCATGTGCTCTCAGCATCAGAGAACATGATGGAGCCTCTTGCTGGGCTAATTTGATGATAGGCAGCTCATTGCCTTTGTCAAATCGTGCAAAAAAATGATTTAGGTCATCAGGAGAGAGAATTTCCAGTGTTGATAGAACAGGTGTGGCTCTTATAATTCGTAATGGACTTGATACCCTGCCACATGCGTCGGGAATCAGAGCTTGTAAAATGATGTTGTATTTTTGTTTTGTAGCAGTGCTTTGCCTCCTTAATGTCCTCACAGCCGATTCGTGTTTTCCAGATCCACAAAAAAATGTTTAGTCATGTGAATGATCCCTAATACTTAATAATACCCAGAAGAGGGCTGGCATGCCTACATACTAAATTGTCATGTCCGGAACTTTATGCGCATTGAATGAAACCTATCCACGTGTATGTTCTCTCTCCATGTAACAAACACATTCACTTTAACCCTTCTTTTTTTTTTCTCCACAGATATCTGACTGTCTGTGACACTAGCAGTCGAACACTTTGAAGGCCTATTGACTACTAGACCACGGCCTCAGCACTGCTTCAACCCATGGCAGTTTGCACATTTTCGTGACACCTGCCAAGCTGGACCCCACAGCTGTGCATCACGACACCTCGGCCGTCATCGTGCCCATTTCGCCAGTAAGCGACAATGCAGTCCTAGCCTGTGCCGCAGGCATTCATGAAGAGCACTATGTAAGCGAAGCTGTGGGACCTGAAGATGTGCTGGGTCAGAGAGAATACAGAGATGCCGGCACCATTACAGGTGGGCGAATTGTCCGTGACCTCGGCATATGGACACAATCTGTCACGTGCCCTTCGCTCAATGTGTTTACTTGCTGATGTAATTATTTGAACTTCTTTTTGGGTTAGTAGCATATGTGAAGATACCAATGCCTTACTGATAAACCTCCATAAACTGTAGTCTTAAAGGAGTTGTCCAACTTCATATAGTTTTTTAAATACACCCTTCTCACCCAGCGGGAGCTGTCAAGGGAAAACGACTTGCCTGTTCCTCGACACTCTGTCCGGCTCCATGGGCCCACTGCAGTCTTCGCAGGCTTTCAGCTCCTGCATGTAAAATTCTAGTATTGCTGGAGATGTGTGCTGCTGCAGCCAATTACTCGCCACAGCAGTGACACTTCTAGGTCATGTGCCGCTGAGGGAAGTGTCACCGCTGAGGCGCCACATCCATTCCAGCAGTTAACATGCGGGGGACTGTAGCACAGTGAAGACAGTGGTAGGCTCATTAGCCAGAACGGAGTGTCGAGAAGCAGTTGGCCTACTTTTACATGCGCTTTTGTTGTCCGGTTTTGAGAACCAACATGAGATCTTAAAACCATAGCAAAACGCATCAGTTTGAATAATACAACCGGCTGCATCCGTTCAGACCAGAAGCAGTTGCATTATATCGAAAATGAACATACTGGATCTGGCACTAAAACCATTTTAAGTCCATGGGCACTGGATCCTATTTTTCATGTCTGAAAAATGTCATTCTTACTGCTAGGACATGGCATCACCTCATAATCGGTGTGGTCTGATCTCTGGTACTCTCGCAGCGAGCAAAGGATTAGGAGCCCCATTCATTGGCAGTTCATCTTCACATGTCCTTCACAGGCGTAGAATTTTTCTTGGCAGTTGACACGGACTTTAGCTTTCTCTGCTTACAATCTAATATCTCTAGGACAGTCCTGAAATGTTGTCTGTCAGGAGAAGCAAGGATCTTGCAGGCTGCATTCTACCATAATTGAACCCTTGTTTCTCTTAGAGACAAGCTGTGTCAGATTTGTCTGGCAGCTTATAATCTCTTCCTTTGGGGCTCATGCACACGACCATATGTATTTTGGTTTCCACAAAACGCGTGTCTGCAAAATATGGATGATGTCTGTGTGACTTGTGGGTCCATGGACTGCATTTTATGGCCAAGAATAGGACATGCTCTGTCTTTTGTGAAGTGAACATATGGATGTGGAAAGCACACGGGTCATCCATGTGCTTTCTGCATCTGTACGTCCCTTCCGCAAAAAGATAGAACATGTCCTTTACTTGGCCACAAAATGTGGACCACAGACTCATTGAAGTCAGTGAGTTGGCCCCAAAAAAAGCAAAACAAAACAAAAAAATAACGAATGCAAAACGGACATCTCACAGACATCATCCGTAGTTTTCTCATCCGTTTATATTGCGTGAAGGTGCTTGTTTGGGAATGTGAACTGGATAGCCGAGGCCAAGGCTAGCTTAACCTCATCCAGAGCATGAAAATTTAGGTATAAGATAGAAATGCCTATTACGGACAAGAACAGGGCATGTTCTGTCAGGAGAAGGACATTCCGATTGCCAGTCCCCTTTAATGCACTTGAGTCACAGTCTATATCCTTGAGAGCTGCCGTTCTTCTGATGGACCTACCATGACTGTGCACGCTTTGACATTCCAGGAAAGTGTGGAATGTTAATAATTCTAGTCACGGGCACCGGACTCCACTTGTGTAACAGCTGCCCTTTCTGCTGACTGGGCATCACTGTCATTTACTGTACGGTTACACAAAGGTAACTTGGCACAAAACCGTTCAGAGTAATATTTGCCCTTGTAGTCGGCAGTGTGTTACCTAAAAGGTGGAAACTTTTGTCCTAGAGGATGTTATCAAATGTGATTGTTACAGGCAGGATCCACATTGCACTAACATGTGAATGAACCGCCTGGGACACAGGATTGATTTATTATGTATCTTTGTCATTGTAATCCGATTCTGACTTAATATTTCATCACCTATTAACAGCCTATACGTGAATGTTTTAGTTTTTTTTTTTTTTTTCCTTTACAAAATGACATAAACGAGTGGATGGTTTTCTGAATATCATTTTTGTAGACACTCTCTGTATTCTATTGATTGGAGGTTTAGCACAACAAAGAGCCTCGCTTGACTTTTTTAGTCTGACCATTCACTGTGCTCAGAGTGACCCCATGGCAGAGCATCACACTTTACACTGCAATTCTCTTCTGTGGACATTTTTATCTAGGCTTATGAAGAGAACAAACGAGCTGTTATCCGAATTCTACTAATCTACCATTTTACTAGCAGATAACCTGTACAGCAGCAGTAAACTAACAATATGTTACCCATATGCAGTATATGGGAGTTTTATCTCTCGGTCTTGACTGCTAGGTAAAGATAATATTTTGTATTTATTTTCCAATGACCTAGTATTGCAGAAATGAGAAGGGAAAAATTCTTAAAAAGTCGTTTTCTATGATATTAAGTTAAAAAAACAAACAAACAAAAAAAACTTTAAGTTGACCAAATATTTTTGAAACATTTTCTTCATTAATAATTGTGTTGCAATGTAAGAAATCCCACTATGATAACTCGTAACCTTTCAATACATTCCTCTTGGTACTTTTTAGGAGTCATTTCCAGCGATGCACAACTTGGCCGTGTAAAAAAAAAAAAAAAGATAATAATAATTTTTACAGGTAAAAAGCTGACAGAGTTACCAGGTTACCCTGTGCAGCATCGCTGGCCATTCGGTAGCCACGCCGACATGTTTGGCACAAGTGCCACACCTGAGGGGTTAATTGCCGCAGTTTGGCGGATCGCACGCCCTGTTATTGAGGCCGGGTATGTGATACCGCTGCCGGCACCCGCTGCCTCATATAATTCAATTAATGTATTAATTACATTCATTAGTGGCGCAGTGCACCCCCCCAGTATTATAAATGATAGCTAGTGGTGGCGCAGTGAGCCCCCCCCCCCAGCGTTTTAGTATCAGTATCATTGGTGGCGCAGTGGCCATAGGCACACCGCCTCTCCCTCATTGTTATATTCATTGGTGGCAGTGGTCCCCTCCCCTCCTCCTCATTGGTGGCAGTTCCGATCAGAGCCCCAGCAGTGTAATCGTGGGGCTCTGATTGGTTACCATGGCAGCCAGGATGCTATTGAAGCCCTGGCTGCTATGGTAAGCTCCCTGCTGCTGTGTGCACAGAGCAGAGGGCAGCAGGGAGTGTGAAGTCCTATTCACAGAGCTCTATTAGGGTTAAATAGGACAAGTTAAATTATTATTTTTTTAAACAAAAAATAATAAAAGTTTAAATCGCCCCCTTTCCCAATTTTTACATATTAATTTTACAAACAATAAAAAATAAACGTATTACATATAGCCACGCCTGAAAAAGGTTGAACTATTAAAATATTACAAAATATTTCCTATGTGGTGAACGACATCAAAAACGTGTGATTCGCCATTTTTTTGTCACCTTCTACCCCCCAAAAATAGAATAGGACTGTTCCATAAAATGCGGAATGCACGCGGCTTTTTTGGTGTTTTATTGTTTTCGCGTGGTATCGAATGGTGTCGAGTATCACAATACTTTTTTATGGTATCGAAATCGAATCAAAATGTTGGTGTCTAGGGAGGATCTTACATTTAGGTGTGGGCTGGTGTCTAGGGAGGGTCGTGCATTAGGTAGGGACAATGGAACGGGTGAGTTCAGGGTTCACTGCCCCTCCATGACAGCAACCAGATTACCTCATTACTCCATTTTCTTTCCTCAGTTGAAAAACTAAAATAAATGATCTCATTGATAACTATGGGAAACTACAGTATTTTGTCAGCAAAAATAAACCTGTCCTGATGAGTTGCTGGCCTGAACTTGAATTCTAGCTTCATTTTTCCAAGTCCTGATTCTGAATGTTTATAAAGAAATGGATTTAATGGAAGGTCATTCGTGCATAGCTGCTGACTGCCCTCTTGTGGTGGTTCGGTTTCATCTGAAAAAACATACACCGTAGCTAGCCATAATCCTGGGTTTCTCAGCCAGGGTTCTGCGAAATCTGGTTAGGGGCATCCTAAAAGACGGCAACAGCAATGTGCTGTATGTACTGATTACTATAGGGTAGTTGTAACAGTTTCTCAAGAGGGTGGAATGTTTGGCAAGGGGTTCTGCAGATTAGTAACTGAAAAAAGGTCATTTGGTGGTATTTACAAGCGTTTTAGAGTTTTGGGTTGAGGAATTTAAAAAGTTTTTAGAAGAAGCTTTAGAATCGTTTTTGGCAGTGTTCTTCTTATCCAGCCCATAGGTGGGATAATTCAGAAGCTTTTTAGTGGTGGAAATGCTTCTAACGCCTCATGCACACGGCCATTGTTGTGGTCCACATCCGAGCCGCATTTTTTGCTGCTCGGGTGCGGACCCATTCACTTCAATGGGGCCGCAAAATGCGAACAGCACTCCGTTCCCCGCAAAACAAAATATAGCATGTCCTATTCTTGTCTGTTTTGCGGACAAGAATAGACATTTCTACAATGGGCTGCCCGTTCCGCAAATTGCGGAAGGTACATGGGCAGCTTCAGTTTTTTGCGGATCCCGCGTTTTGCGGACTGCAAAGAACGGAGCGGTCGTGTGCATGAGGCCTTAGGCTACTTTCATACTAGCGGCAGGACAGATCCGACGGGCTGTTCACCCTGTTGGATCCGTACTGCCGCTATTTCGCCGTGCCGACTATAATGGGGGCGGAGCTCCAGCGCTGCACGGCGGAAGGCCGCCGGACTAAAAGTACTGCATGTCTGGCTTTTTAGTCCGGCGGTCTCTCTGCCGTGCTTTTAAGGGAGCTCCGCCCCCGTCCCCATTATAGTCAATGGGGACGGAGCGGCGGCATGGCGAAATAGCGGCAGGACGGATCTGACAGGGTGAACAGCCTGTCGGATCCATCCTGCCGCGATCCTTCCTGCCGCTAGTGTGAAAGTACCCTAAAAAGTAACACTTCAGCAGCGAATCTCAATATAGTGTGTACATGGTGACGTTTTTTTCTTTTTTCCATTGAAATCAAAGGAAAGCTATAGTTGGCATTTTGATTGCGGATTACTCCGTTTTCTGAGACTGCATCCGCAATGAACTTTAATTGTATGACCATTCCCTAACAGTCTGCACATACAGGCCATAAACTATTCACTTGAAGTGCTGAGTGGCCATTGACGGCGCCGGTTTTCAGCTTCATCATGGCTGTGAGTGCGATTAAACTTAGGCCTCTTTCACACGGGTGTCATATTTTTGGCCCTGATAAGATGCGGGTGCGTTGCGGGAACACGCGCAATTTATTCAGCATGAATGCAAAACATTGTAATGCGTTTTGCACTCGCGTGAGAAAAATCGCGCATGTTTGGTACCCAAACCCGAACTTCTTCACAGAAGTTCGGGCTTGGGATTGATGTTCTGAAGATTGTAATGTGGTTATAAGGGTATTGCAGATGTGCTAGTGGCCAACTAGCAGCCCATATCCCCAGCTCTATGCAAAAAATCCTGGTGACAGGTTTCCTTTAATGATGAGCTGTGGGCTAAAGGACCTGTGGTGACGTCAGATCACATGCTCCAATCACATGGTCCATCACCGTGGTGATGGAGCATGTGATCTGACATCACCACGGGTCATTTAGCCCACAGCTAGTAAAGAAGAGAACGGGAACTACGCGATCAAGAGGAGAAGGTGAGTTAATTTTGTAATTTTTTTTAACCCCTCCAGCACTATTGTACTATGCATTCTGTATTCAGAATGCTATTATTTTCCCTTATAACCATGTTATAAGGGAAAATAATACAGTGAATAGACTGTCACCTAGAAACCATGCGTGAAAATCGCACCGCATCCGCACTTACTTGCGGATGCTTGCGATTTTCACGCAACCCCATTCATTTCTATGGGGCCTGCGTTACGTGAAAAACGCAGAGCATGCTGCGATTTTCACGCAACGCATAAGTGATGCGTGAAAATCACCGCTCATGTAAACAGCCCCATAGAAATGAATGGGTCCGGATTCAGTGCGGGTGCAATGCGTTCAACTCGCGCATCGCACCCGCGCGGAATACTCGCCCGTGTGAAAGGGGCCTTAGGGTTCACTAGTCATAAAATCACTTGCAGAGCACATATTGTAAATTTACTATTTAGTCTACAGATGCACCAAATGTATTAGTGGTTGATGCTGGATGACTTTTGCACCCACATTTCCGTACAGTCTGGTTGCTTGCTGGTGTATCTTAATCCATACCTCTCGCCCCAGTAAACCATGTCCTTTCCAGCTGAGCCTCCTCACCTCTTTTTAAGGCCTCTTTCACATGATCGTATGGCTTTTCCAGTGTTTTGCAGTCCGTTTTAAACAGATCTGTTCCGTTTTTTTTGTTTTTTTGTTTCCGTTGTGTTTTTCCGTATGGCATATACAGTATACAGTAATTACCTAGAAAAAATTGGACTGGGCATAACATTTTCAATAGATGGTTCCGCAAAAACGAAACTGATGCGGTAGACATACAGATGCATTTGCGTATGTGTTCCTTTTTTTTTTTTTTTTTTTTTTTTGCGGACCCATTGACTTGAATGGATCCACGGAACGTGATTTGCGGGCAATAGGACATGTTCTATCTTTCAATGGAACAGAAATATGGAATGCAAACGGAGTAGATTCCGTTTTTTTTTTTTGCGCAACCATTGAAATAAATGGTGCCATATACAGAACGCAAAAAATGGCCTGTAAACGAAAAAATAACTAAATAAGAAGGTTGTGCGACAGAGGCCGTAAAAGTGCCTGGAACAGATAATAATGGCGTAAAGCATAAAGCATTTTTACCACATATTTGCAGTTTTGTGGTCCAGAAATGTGGTACATTTGCCTTTAGTAAATATGCCTGTTGTATGAGTTAGCACTGTAGCCTATTCTGATGATCCAGGTGGCCCTGCTTTTTCTGGTGGGAAACCCCTTTAATAATAATAGTCAGTTGTCTCATCATTGTACTTTTGAATAGACCGTTTTGTCTGCTGTGACTGATGGTTGGAGCGTCGATCCAGGAGGGTCGGGTCGGTATAGCGTGCACTGCAGCCCACCCTAGGGAAGTGGGGCCTGCAGGATTCAAAATGAATTTTTATAGCCCTCTATAGATTATTAGCAGGGGCAGAGGTATGTATCGCCACCTGCCCCCGCCTCTACCTATTTCTGTCAGCAGTTTTGTTGATTGACTCCCAATATGCCTCTTACAATATAATCAGTTGTACAATTTGTACTTTTAATCTAAATTTAGATATAATATAGAATACTTTGAAATAATTATTATAATGCCTTTATAGGGTTGTCATACTATAGAACTGTGCACAATGACAGTGACCGTGTCATGACCGACTATGTGGAGGTCACCCTTTCCCAATCCTGAACTTTGGTCCCTCTGTGGGGTGATTTACCAGAGCATGCTTGAAGGGAGTGCATGTGAGCGAGTACAGGCTTCCAGGTATGTATCTGTGCTGTCCCTGTGTCCGTTGACATAAATATTTTTTACACCAAAATTAGTGTTTTTTTTCATTCCAGAAAGCTGACTGATAGGATACATGTGAGCTGTAGGCTGCGCAATCATTTTGTGTAAATGGGTATTGCTATGTATGTTGGCATACTTCTGTATCATGTGGTCTCTAAAATCCTTTAAAATATACAAATGAAACATTACTATAAAAAGTACTGGTCTTAAAGGGGTTCTCTAGGTCCAAACTGCAATTTTTTTTTATCTACCATACTTAGCCTAAATAATTCATATTTGTCCACCATTATTCTTGTTTTCAGTCTTCTGCACTGCCTTCTATGGATCACCGCATGGTCCTGGATCTCTTGTTGCTTAAAAAGGGTATTCCAAGATTTTACTACTGATGACCTATCCTTGGTATAGGTTATCAGTATCTGATCGGTGGGGGTCTGACACCTGGGACCCCCGCCGATCAGCTGTTTGAGAAGGCACTGGTGCGCACAGTAGCGCTGCGGCCTTCTCACAGCTTGCCAAGCACAACACTGTCTGTCTGATAAATTCGATGGTGGCTGTGCTTGGTATCGCGGTAAACCCCTTTCACTTGTATGGGGCTAAGCCGCTCCTAGGCCACGTGACATATAGGAAAAGCAGAGAGAAGGTCACAGCGCTCACAGGAGCCCCGCTGCCTTCTCAAACAGCTGATCGGCGGGGGTGCTAGGTGTCGGACCTCCACTAATCACATACTGATCACTTAGGCTCCATTCACACGTCCGTATAATGGGTCTGCATCCGTTCCGCAAATTGCGGAACGGGTGCAGACCCGTTCATTCTCTATGGGGACTAAATGGATGCAGTAAGCACACTATATGCTCTCCGCATCCGCATTTCCGGAGCACGCCCCCGAACTTCCGGTCCGCGGCTCCTGGAAAAAATAGAACCTGTCCTATTCTTGTCCGCACATGCGGACAAGAATACGCATTTCTGTGGGGGTGCCGGGCGGGTGTATTGCGGATCCACGATGCATTGCGGACGTCTGAATGGAGCCTTTTCCAGAGGACAGGTCATCAGTATTAAGATCTCAGAAAACCCTTTTAACTTTTTGTTCACTGCTAACCAAACCCATGATCTCCAGAGCTAGCTCCTCCTGTCTGTGATGTCAGCGATGGCGCCAATACTTCTAAGAGACAGAAGAGAAGTTCCAGATGAGACGTCCGCGAGGGGCCGCACATTTCATCCGGAGCACTGCAGAGGGTGAAATCTACAGTGGATATCCACAGCGTAAATTGGCATGATGCGAATTTAAAATCCATGCCGCCGTTCAATTTATGCTGCAGAGTTTTGTTCAGCATGTGGATGCAATTTCTTAAAATCTCATCTACTCTGCAGTTAAAGGGAACCTGTCACCAGGATTGTGTGTATAGAGCTGAGGACATGGGCTGCTAGATAGCCGCTAGCACATCCGCAATACCCAGTCCCCATAGCTCTGTGTGCTTTTATTGTGTAAAAAAACGATTTGATACATATGCAAATTAACCTGAGATGAGTCCTGTATGTAAGATGAGTCAGGGACAGGACTCATCTCAGGGTAATTTACATATATATCAAATAGTTTTTTATCCACAATAAAAGCACACAGAGCTATGGGGACTGGGTATTGCAGATAGGCTGCTAGATGGCCGCTAGCACATGTCCTCAGCACTATACACAAAATCCCGGTGACAGGTTCCCTTTAATTTGAAATTCTGCAGATATGGCACAGGCACATGTATTGCGGCAAATCTTCAGCATGTCTGCTATGTGTGAGCATAGCCTTAATGAGCTACTGGAACGTAAGCAGTGAGTCTAGAGAGTTTTACAGTTAAGACTTGTGATGTAATATAGATATGACCACTAGGTGGCACATGGAACACTTACAATCCTTGGCAATGAAAAGCTTTGCTGCAGTGTAGAGGTGCATCCTGCTCAGAAGTGACTACATTTTTCTTAGTTTTATGGCTCCTGTTTAGTTTCACACGTTCACCAGTTTAGCTGCAAAACTGGATTTTTCAGATATACATTATGTGGCGGCAGAAATGTTTTTTTTATGTAGTTACTGTATTTTTTATGGTTAATACAGCAGTGGCATGACCAGGGCCATTGCGGCTCAGAATTGAATTCTTTGAAAACCAAATATGTGGATGGAGATTATAGGCAAATCATAAATTCAAACCTACAACCTTTCTTTGCCATTTAACTTTTTACCCTATGTGGACAAAATTAATTTTTATGAATAAGAACAATTTTTTTTTTTTTTTATTAAAGTGGTATTCCAGTGGGGGGGAATTTATCATGAGGGGAATATCTGAAGTCCGTTTTGCTTGAGTCTGTGTACTGTGCACCAAATTTATCATGGTGTTTGTGAAATTTGGCGCATCTTTAAACCTAATCATTTTGACTAGAAATGTTACTCCAGTTTTCCTACTCGTAGCTCCACCTTTACGCCACCTACCGTAGCTTGCTACTTTTTTTGCAACTTAAAAAGCTGCAATCTGGAGTTAAAGGTATTAACATAGCTACCCACACCCACTTTACCACCCACTCTTCAAAACTGGAGTGAGTGGCATAAAAAAGTAACAATTTGCAAAATGTTTGCATAATGGCGCCTTCACACGCAGCAAATTTTGTGGCAGAAAATTCTGCAACTGAAAATCGGTTCCATTCATTTGAATGGGGGAGCAAGCCAATGGATTTCTGCAAGCCCCATTAAGATGAATGGAACTGATTTAGGGTCCATTCACACGTCCGTAGGACGCGGAGCCTCAAAACACGGACACTGGCAATGTGCGGACAAGAATAGGACATGTTCTTTTTTATTTTATTTTTTTGTCGGGAACAGAATTGCGGATCCGGAAATGTGGATGCGGACAGCACATAGCATCCGTTCCGGCCCCATTGAAAATGAATGGATCCCCAAAATCCGGAACGGATCCCGGAAAAAAATTGTGGACGCGTGAATGGACCCTTAGTGCGGGATTTTGTACAACAATATCTGACGAGTGTGAAGGCACTCTAAGGGACCAAAAAAGTTGCAAAGCGCCTATTTTGCTGCTTTTTGAAGCCAGTATTGTGGAGTGCAGGGCTTGATAAATCCCTGATCTGCACAGCAGCGCTTCCATTCCCTTCACAGCCAGTAGATGGGACTGCTGCCGCACTTTGTTCTGGAGGTCCTGGCGGTCATACCCGCACTTATTAGAAAGTGAGAATTTAGCCTAGCAATTTGCCATCTCTTTTAAAGTGAACCTGTCAGGCGATTTATCATCTGCTATCTGAGAGCAGGATATAATAGAGAAAAGCTGAGCTCTCGGATATGAGATTATACGATTTGGAGCAGAATTTCTCAATGGAAAGCAGAGTAAATCCTGACAGGACTCCTAGGCGAGCCAGAGAGTCCTGCTTACCCCTCCCATGCAGGATGATTGACAACCTTTCCTGTCAAGATAGAATGAGTTCTATTTTTTTGACGTCCGTTATTCACTAGCCATAAAAAACCTGCTTTGTGATTAAACCCATAGACCAGGGGGTGCTCGAGTACTTTTTGTAAAGGTTTCCTGAGTCTGCCGTCGGGTCCAGGTCCGAGCCACAATAAAATGCAAGGACGACTATGCCGATGGCACGTAATACACTCAGCAATTTCTTTTTACAGTAAGATACACTTCTACCCATCCAACAGTAATTGTGCCCAAACACACAATAAAAATGTCTCCTTAGTGCCATCTACAATATTGATGTGCCTTCCCACACAGTATGATGCCCCTTTAATATGCCAAAAGAGTAGGATGCTTTTAAATGGATGTCCTTTAAGGGTGCATTCACACGACCGCAAATGTTTTGCGGTCCTCAAAACACGGATACCGGCCGTGTGCGTTATGCAATTTCGGGAGCGCTCCTGGCCGACACTATATAGAGAATGCTTATTCTTGTCCGCGGTTGCACTATCTTTTTTGAGAGGCCGCGGAACGGAACAACGGTGCGCTGTCCGCATCTTTTGCGGCCCCATTGAAATAAATGGGTCCGCATCTGTTCCACAAAATTGCGGAACAGATGCAGATCCATTTATATGGTTGTGTGAATGCACCCTATGTGTTCCCTGCACAGTGCTGGCCCCTTAAATCCCCCCCACCACCAAATTAATGTCTCCTTAAGTAGTACCCACACAGTGATGCCCCTTAATTCCCCCCTAAGTAGCATCCTTTAAGTGCCTCGTCAGGCAGAGTGTTGCCCTCTTAAATGCCCCCACAGTATGATGTCCCCTTAACTGGCCCAACACAAGTGTGATGCCCATATTACCTCTAGTTTAAATAATCATCTACCCCACATTTCCCAACTGTCAGCTCCTCCCTGCTTCTTCATTACTCATCGGTTGTTCAGCACTGGGAGGCGAGATGAAATGACGTCATCGTGCCCTCTGCACTGAGCCACAGATAGCACAGCGCAGTACAAGCTCCACTAATAGTAGATATGCCCCCTTTAGTGCCCCCTCATACCAGATATATACGTCTTTAGTGTCTCTTCACATTGTATATGCCCCTTTAGTACCGCCTTCACAGTAGATATGCCCCTTCGTTGCCCCCTTACACTCGATATGCCTCTTTAGTGCCCCCTCACACAATATCTGCCAGTTTCGTACCTCTTTGCAGTAGATATGCCCCTGCAGAGTAGATACGCTCCCTTAGTGCCTCCTAACAATATGCCTTTAGTGCCCTCTCAAAGGAGATATGCCCACTAAGTGCTTCAATAGCGATGTAGTTTTATTAAAATAAAAAATAAAAGCCACTACTTACCTCCCACTCTGCCGATGAATGGATCACATCATCCTGGGGCTTGTGCTTCTCTCACTTGGCAGTCGTGATGACGTCATTTCATCGCGCCTGCTGCTGGGGACAGAGAGCATTGCCCGGGGAATGGTGGAGCAGGGAGATGCTGGCACTCTACTTCACCATGTGTGCTTAGGACGCAGATACAGCTGGATGTGGGACACACAGGGGTCAGGACGGCGGGTAACCGAGGTCCAGATTCGAACCTCGGTCCACCTGTTGAGTATCCCTGCCATAGATTATCGTTGTTCTTAAAAGGGACGTGTGACGGCTGTAAAAAACAAAACAAAAAAAACCTTCGTCACACGTCCGTTTTTTGCTGTTTACCACTTACTCTTACTTACACTTCTTTTAAATTGGTTTCGCTCTGAGCAATTTTTTGGGAAAAATGCAGCAGATTTTGTGGCAGTTTTTTATGCGGTCTTTTGAGCTAAATCCAGAAGTGGATTCAGAAGGATGGGACAGCATTAGGCCTCATTCACACGTCAGTGTTTGGTCAGTGATTTTCATCAGTGATTTTGAGCCAAAACCAGGTGCGGCTCTAAACGCGGAACTGGAGCAGATCTTTACATTATAACTTTTCTCTGTGTAGGATCCATTCCTGGTTTTGGCTCACAATTACTGATGGAAATCACTGACCAAACACTGATGTGTGAATGAGGCCTAAAGGAACGATGTAGGCTTGTTTTGCATCAACGTTATTAGCTGCGGCAAAGAGCGGTCTGTGTCCGGCAATACCAGATGTGACCACCATTCGTCACAGGACATCTTTCCTCCATTTCTTTTCTACTGTCTAAGTACCAGTTACTGCCGTAAAAGGGCTCTGCTTCTGATCGTTCACAAGAAAAACACTCCAGAGGTTGTATTTCTCAAGCCAGCCCTGTAATAAATGTTTGCAATTTGAGATATAAAAATATTTCAGTGAAAATGATTTCAAACTGCAAATGTAGGTAGGAACTATGGAAATAATTTTGGCAAATTAATATCCCCTATCAGCAGGACCCCCTGGTAGGTTTCTTTTTAACCAGCAGGACGTACCCTATCTTGTGAAAATCGATTGCAGTGTTCCAGAGAACATTATGCAAATTAGGACTTCAGTGCACCAAAGCATGGGTCCTAGCCCCTCGGTGCACCTCAGCGTCTTAGCTTTCCAGTACTGGCCATGACTGGGCACCTCTAGTAATCGTTGAGTCCTTGCCTTTTGCTCTCGGAACGCTTTGGGATGCAGTCCAGTCATAGCAACAGCTGCTGCAGGGAAAGTAATATTTGCTGTCGTTACTGCTGGAGGGTTCTGAGTACACGAGATGGCGGCACCCTTTTGTGCTGACCCTGTCACCTGTTGTCTTGTCTTTGTCTGCTCGGTGCTTGCGTTTGCTGTGTAAGATGATAGGAGCCGCACAGCAGAAGGTCTTGCCGCTATGCCTATAATGGCCTTTGTACACCAGGTGCATGTATACAGGAGACGTGGGTCAGGCGGGAACTAACTCTCCTAAAGAGAGAGCACCTTGAAGGGAGTCTGTCACCAGATTTTGACCTTTATAGACCACTTACATAGCGCTCTAGCATAGCAGTCTATGATTCTAATGGTACCTTAGATGTTTTCTTGTGAAGTTCCCCCAAGGCAAAAACTGACTTTTATTCATATGTAAATTAGGGCTCGCAAGTGCCCAGTTCACCTTGTTGGTGCCCAAGCTGTTCTGCCTCTTTTTGTCATATCCCCGCCCCAGCCTCTTCCTCTGCCTGCCCCGCTCTTCCTTTGCGTCCTCCTTCTCAAGTTCTCTGCAGTGAGATCCTGCACCTGTGCTCTCCATTGCTTGGCCTGGACATGCGCACTGCGATGCCCATTGTGGGTGTCTCTGGTCCGCCTCCTCGCCGCTGTTTCTTGCCGTTGGCTGGTGCATGCGCAGTAGCAATGGGCATCGCAGTGCACATGCCCCGGCAAAGCTATAGGATCTCGCTGCAGTGAAGGAGGACGCAAAGGAAGAGCGGGGCGGGCAGAGGAAGAGGCTGGGGCAGGGATATGATGAAAAGAGGCAGAACAGCCTGGTCACCAACTTGGATATTAAATAACCCAGCACCTCATCTGCAGATAGCTGTTTCGGGGTGATTGCCCCTCATCAGTGCAGAGCAGAGAGTACTGGCTTAACTGGGTGAGAGGCCTGTGTCCTGGTCAGGGGGGAACTAACTCTCCTCACACTGATTAAGGTGCTCTCTCCCTAAGGAGAGTTAGTTCCCCCATTACCCAGACACAGGCCTCTCACCCAGTTAAGCCAGTACTCTCTGCTCTGCACTGATGAGGGGCAATCACCCCAAAACAGCTGTCTGCAGATGAGGTGCTGGCTTATTTAATATCCAAGTCATGTCTCAAAGCTTATTTTAAGAGCTGAACGTTGATTTATAGGATAGCTGCCTTACATCTGGTGGCATTAGAGGCAGAGCTTGTACAGGAGATGCTGCACATATCCAAGAATAGAATGAGAATTCCTAATAAAGCACAATGCTGCGCAGTTCCCGCTTGTTCTCTCTTAGGTGTCTGCTCACAAGACGTTTGCACGTGGTCATTGCTATGTAGTACAGGATTTTGATGAGCACAGGGCTTAGACCTGTTCTCTCCCAGGAGCAGACTAAGCCTCCTTCATATTAGTGGGGTTTTTTTTTAACATTAAAATGCTTATTAGTATGTGTACTATATTTTATGTTACTTTTCATTGTAATCCTGTCTGTGCTGATAATGAGTTAGCTAATGAAAATGAATCGCTAGAGGACAGTAAGTCTCATGAAGACTCGTGATATAACTGCTCTGACAACCTTTGACACATGTGGATGTCTTTGAAGGGGGTTTATAGAGGAGGTCTGCTACTAGGGGCCCCTTTTACTCTGGAGGACCTGGCCTGTCCGTGCATTTAGTCAACCATTTATTTGAAAGCTCAGAATGTGAAGCTGCTCCATTCCAACATCGATGCTACTGTCCCCTCTGCCTTAGGACCACAGCGGACCTAACGTGATGACGTATCGTCCTTGCTAACGCAGACAAGTGCAGCCAATCACTGGCTCACACATGACTACAGAGGCATAGCTAGAATTGACTGGGCCCCACAGCAAATTTTTGAATGGGGCTCCATCCCACAGTAATTTTTTAGTGACCCCCTTCCTTTCATGCCGCCCCCATTCCTGTGGCTAGTAAAGATCGCTCTCTCAGACCAGGCCCGGCAGCTGTTCCATCCGTTTTATACACTGTCTATACTGTCACTGTATATCATTTCATTGTGTAATACTGTTGAGGGGGCCCTGGCAAAATCTTTTAGTCCTCCTCTTCCTGGATGGGCCCTTTCTGGGTCAGGGCCCCAAAGCAGCTGCTTCCCCTATAGCTACGCCCCTGATACTGGTTGAGCTTGTACAACTCCTGACAATTTAATATTTCTTGTGCTGCCAGGGCCAGGTAAATTCAAAAGGGTGGCATGAGAGTAGAAAAGAGGACTTCTCTGTTCCAGAAATGGCACTGTTTGTATCGGGCTCCGTCTGGTATTATAGCCAAATTTAAGTGAAAAATCGGAATGAATTCTTCTACGTATTGATGAAGCCAGGGACAGACTGGGGACCTAAAATGGCCCTGGAAAAAAAACAAAAAGTGACCCCATGTTGTAGATGGGTCCAAATTGACAGACGGCAGGGCAACACCACTAGGCAGGGACAACAGAAGTCGGTTGGGCAAGCAATACTGTAGCGCAGCACAAAATACCGCCCAAGCAGAACCAAATATCACGGTACAAAATACTGCCACCTACACCACAGTATTTACCTAGATCCAGATGAATTCAGGAGAGCGGCTGCTGGCTAGGTGTATTACTGTGGTATCTGATGCTCCTAGCATTAATTAATGTTGAGGGCATCAGATCGTAATGTGTCCGGCTGGCATTTCCCTAGTAGGGCTTGGAAAGCCCACCTGGAAGTTTCCCTGTAAGGTCTATGGCCAGGTCGCCCTGGATGAAGCCATTATGTCTTTGTCCTGCTTTTATGCAGTATTTGAGCATTCTCCTTGCCCTGTCCTCTGCAGTAATCCTGGCTGTTCTTGTAGTTGTGTACAGGTCTGAGGTCGAGGATGTTAATGTTAGAAGCTTGAAAGGACCAGGGCCGTCTTTAATATTGTTCGGACCCTGGGCAAGAATGCTTGGGCCCCCTGGATCCTGCCTCCCCACACTCTAGCATGCAATCACGCCCTCCACCACAAGACAAAAATCCACACACCTGGTAGAGTAGACGATCACCATGGACTATCACTATAAACATTGTCGTGCGACAAAATGTCACGCTATTGTCCAGGATACAAAGGTGCTGCTCATCCTGGTACATGTAGAGGGCAGTACCCAGCATACAGGAGAGGAACAGGGGCCACTATCAGTCGGGATGTAGGATATCTGTCATCTTTTAGATCTCTATTATGTTTCTGAGGGATTTCACTTTTAACCCCATCACTGCCCTAGACCTCCAGTGATTTAACGATTCACCCTTTCAGGGCCCTATGTGTTTCCATCAGCATCATGGAATTTAAAATGGAGGTGCAGGAAGCATGCTTTACCCCTACTCTATTTAAAGGGAGTCTGTCATCAAAGTTTCACCTTTTTAACCCTTCCCATAGCTTTCTAGGATCCTTACAGTTAATAAAAACGTTACCTTTATGAGCAATCCTGGACTTATAAAACCGGCAAAAAACAACTTAGTAGCATATGCAAATGAGGGCTCGCAAGTGGCGCTACCCTCGTAGTTGCCCAGCTAGCTCAGCCTTATTGTCGCTTCCCCCCACCCATTTTTTCCCTCTGCCAGCCCATCTACTTACTACTTGTTTCGGCGAGATCCCGCGCCTGCGCACTCAGTCCGTCAGCCGGCGCATGCGCACTGCGATGCCCATTCCTTGTACGGCATCACAGTAATTAATGCGCATGCGCCGGCTTCGTGCCGTTAGCCAGCGCATGCGCATTAATTACTGTGATGCCGTACAAGGAATGGGCAACGCAGTGCGCATGCGCCGGCCGACGGACTGAGTGCGCAGGCGCAGGATCTCGCCGAAACAAGAAGTAAGTAGATGGGCGGGCAGAGGGAAAGAATGGGCGGGGGAAGCGACGATAAGGCTGAGCTAGCTGGGCACCTACGAGGGTAACGCCGACCCTGGGCACTTGCAAGCCCTCATTTGCATATGCTACTAAGTTGTTTTTTGCCGGTTTTATAAGTCCAGGATTGCTCATAAAGGTAACGTTTTTATTAACTGTAAGGCTGCTAGAAAGCTATGGGAAGGGTTAAAAAGGTGAAATTTTGATGACAGACTCCCTTTAAGCTCTTCCAAGCCACGGTCGTCCTGTGGATCGGTGATAAACTCCTGTAGCTGGGAAACGCCATGAACCCATTCCCTAGTCTAGATCAATAGGGATGGAGGCGGCCAGTACAGCATGTGAACACGGTATAGAGAAAGTAATATGTGGGTATTACATAGCAGCAATATGTACCTTCTATGTGGCAGTATTATGTTGGTGTTATAAATATGGCAGTATTATGTGAGCACATCTGTATGGGGTTATATGTAGACATTGAGCAGCAGTAGTGTATGGTTGCTATTTGGCAGTATTATTTAGGGACTGTATGATGCACATGCTCTCAGGAGTCGACACCCCTGCCTCTCGCAGCCTCACATGACCAGTATGTACACATATGGCAGTCAGATGAGAGATGACAGAGGTCTTTACCAGCAGACGCAGTATATGCCACTACCAGGGGCCTAGCTAAAGGCTCATGGGCCCTGGTGCAAGAATTCATCTTGGGCCCCCGTACCATCAATACCCCTTCCTAACACCACCAGATCCCTGTGCTCCCATGCCCGCCCAACGGCAGAACTAAAATCTCACCAATACATTTTATATTCTGACCCCCATAACTTTTTATTTTTATGTGTATGGAGCTGTATGGGGGCGACCTGTACTTTTCATTGATACCATTTTGGGGTGCGTATGACTCTTTGTTGGTGGGAAGTTAAGAGACCAGAAATCGTATAATCAGCCATTTTAACAGTTTTCTTCCATCTTGCCGTTTATATGGAATAAATTATTTTTATGTTTATTTTAACAGTACAGGTGTGAGCTGCTACATTTGCAGTATAGCTCTGCTGCATGCACCTTACCCACACACAGCTTCACCATACACTCGACATATCTAGCTCTGCTGCACGCACATTCACCATTCACACACAGCTCTGCGCTCTGCACGCACATTCACACACAGCTCTGCGCTGCTGCACGCACATTCATTCACAGCTCTGCGCTGCTGCACGCACATTCACACACAGCTCTGCGCTGCTGCACGCACATTCACACACAGCTCTGCGCTGCTGCACGCACATTCATTCACAGCTCTGCGCTGCTGCACGCACATTCACACACAGCTCTGCGCTGCTGCACGCACATTCACACACAGCTCTGCGCTGCTGCACGCACATTCACACACAGCTCTGCGCTGCTGCACGCACATTCACACACAGCTCTGCGCTGCTGCACGCACATTCACACACAGCTCTGCGCTGCTGCACGCACATTCACACACAGCTCTGCGCTGCTGCACGCACATTCACACACAGCTCTGCGCTGCTGCACGCACATTCACACACAGCTCTGCGCTGCTGCACGCACATTCACACACAGCTCTGCGCTTCTGCACGCACATTCACACACAGCTCTGCGCTGCTGCACGCACATTCACACACAGCTCTGCGCTGCTGCACGCACATTCACACACAGCTCTGCGCTGCTGCACGCACATTCACACACAGCTCTGCGCTGCTGCACGCACATTTACCACACACAGCTCTGCGCTGCTGCACGCACATTTACCACACACAGCTCTGCGCTGCTGCACGCACATTTACCACACACAGCTCTGCGCTGCTGCACGCACATTTACCACACACAGCTCTGCGCTGCTGCACGCACATTTACCACACACAGCTCTGCGCTGCTGCATGCACATTTACCACACACAGCTCTGTTGTACACATTACACATATAGCTCTGCTGCATGCACATTTACCACACACAGCCCTGCTGCATGCACATTCACACACAGCTGTGCTGTAACATTACATATACAGCCCTGCTGCATGCACATTTCCCACACTCTGCGCTGTTGTACACATTGCACACATGGCTCTGCTGCACGAATATTCACAGCTCCACTGTACACGTTATATATGCAGGCTGCAGCAGAGCTGTATATATTACGCACACACAGCTCTGCTGTACAAATTACACATACAGCTCTGCTGCACACACATTTACACACAGCACCACCGTACACATTACATACACTGCTCTGCAGCAGTTTATACAGACAGGTGAGGAGGTGAGTGATTAGAGTCCCACTGCCTGCACGACACACCGCCACAACACAGCACCCCTGGCACTCCCTGTCCGGCTGCGCACATACGCTGTGCCTCGCCTCTGTAAGTGACTCACTGTGGGAGCGTGGTAGGTGTGCAGCGCTGAATCGCTCCTTCTGGGGGGCCCTACTTCCATAGAGCTGACCAGTGACGCAGCCTCGATTACCTTTGCAAGTCGAGGCGGGAGGATGTGGCGCAGGCGCGGCGTACGCAAGGGGGGAGGTCGGGAGGAGGAGCAAGTAAGTTCTTCACTATCCGAGCCATGCTACTCGCATAGTGAAGGATAGGATCGGCAGTCGGGACACCAAGCTGCCTTGGGCCCCCCAGGAACAACTGGGCCCGGAGAAGCTGCCCCTTTTCCCCCTCGTTAAAGATGGCCCTGGAAATGACTCATGTATATTGTTCAGGAATATGCAGAAGGAAAATGTGAGCTGCTCCATTATATACTGATCAGTAATGTTATTGACTGGAGAAGCTGACATGACAAGCAATCATCTGTCAGGCTGAACTCCTAAGAGGCCAGTGTCATTATGGTTTCCTGTTCTGGAAAAGCATTTCTTATGATACCTGCCGTCCTGGTGACCTCCTGGATACGCAGTACTCAGGGTGAGGCTATATTTCGTAGCTTGCCAAGCTGACGATTCTCCTGGTCGTGGTTCTAATTCGTTTGGATTTAGATTTGGTGGACCTTATGCACCAAAACTGGACCTACAGGAATCGGCTTCATAAGAGATTGCTCTCAATCTCCAGACTCCCGTCTGAATTTTCTGATTTTGATGGAGTTGAACTTAAAAGGGTCTTCCACGATTTTATACTGATGACCTATTCCCAAGAGAGATCCTCAGTATCTGCTCAGTTGGGGGTCCAACATCCGGGACCCCCGCTGATCAGCTGTTTGAGAAGGCACTGGCGCTCCTGTGAGCACCATTGCCTCCTCCCTGCTCACCAAGCACAGCGCCATACATTGTTTAGTGGCTGTGCTTGGTATCGCACTCAGCCCCATTCACTTAAATACCGCTCCTAGGCCATGTGACACATAAACATGTCACTCTCCCTAGGAAAAAAACAGAGAAGGTGCAGCGCTCACAGGAGTGCCAGTGTTTTCTCAAGCTGCTGATTGGCAAGGTCCAGGGTGCAGGACCCCACCCATCAGATACTGATAACATATCCTGAGACTAGGTCATCAGTATGAAAATTTTGGTAAACCCCTTTTAAATTCTGCATTCAAAATATCACAAGTTCCATTCCTTTACGACTAAATTTCTCGTTTAGGTTTATTCTTTTCTTGACATACATGCCGTGGTTAGACCTGATTTAACCTCTTAGAAGTTTGGGCAGCATTGTCAGTGTTTTGGCCGAGAGAGGCTCAGACAGATGATAGCTGAAGGAGAGAGCAGATTGTGATGTTGCTTAGCAATGTTACAGTCATGGAAAGTATGCTGCGTGACAAAAAGGGAAACCAGACGGAGGGGGCATCATAATGAGAGTATAGGCATGAGTATGCAATGCATGTTTCTAGGCTTTCTTTATGATGCAGAAAATGTAGTTGCTTAAAGAGTCATTGTGCATTCACACAACTAAATTTAATAGAGAACGGTGCAACTAGCAAATTCCTGAATCGCATATAAAAATAAAAAAATAAAAATACAAAGTCATATAACCACTAGGGGTCTCACTTCCACCTATGTTGCAGTCTATCAGGCAAGATCCGTCCCTAATAACAGAGACAGAAAACTGCAGAGAGGAAGTGGTGGCATGTCAGAGCTAGCTGAGATTGTGAGCCTGACTAAACAAAAATGCTTCTGCACTGCTTCTGAACATCACAGAAGCCTCCTACATGTTAGAGTGATTTATCCCTCCCTATCTGTTCTGTGAGCTCTGGAGCTGAAAACAAACATAAAGGAAAGTAAGGGAAAGGACGTCACAGCAGTACATTGCTGGCAGACTTGTATAAACGGGTACACCCCTGCTTCTGAGTGAATTGCATCCAGCTGTGCAGCTGAAACGGAGTAATATGGCTGAAAGAAACATTAGGGAAGCCCAAACAACTGTACCTTCACAATTATGATTGTAAAAGAAGCACAGCCATCGTAAACCTTTTTTTCAGGTGCGCTTCCACCTTATTCAAAGAATGCAATAGGTGACAACCACAAATCTTCTAAGCCCATTATATACTATTTTTAAAGTCTATTTATGGAGTCCTGTTGGAGGCAATCTTTTATAGTTGCATGCTACTCTTGGGCTAAGAATTATTCTTTTTTTCCAGTGAATCTACAGACTGAATCTGTGGGGGAGCTGCTCTGATGGCTTGATATGTAGCCTTTATTTCTGAATTCCTGACAGCTCATAAACAATCATTATAGCTAAATTCTTATCAAACTGTAGCCTAAAGTGAAAGCTGAAGAGGAAAAAGTGTACCTCAAATATGCCTCTGCCAGACAACATAGGTTCAGATTCTAAAATAAAAAGGTGCCTTTTCGGGTGCCTTAAAAAAAAAAATGTAATAGTTACGCCACATTCACACTGCACAATCTGTACCATGGGTTTGTTCAGCCAGCACAATGTAAAAATATATCTGTAGTTGTTTGACCAGGAGACCACAAAAGAAACATAGGAAGTACCAAATCTTGGAAAGGTTGGAAAACTCAAACTTTGTGTCTTGTCTTATGTAGAAGACAACCCTTTTTTAACCTGTTCCAGTATCTTTTAAGGGGTTATTCCATGACTAATGGAGAAAATAAAACATCATATAGTACATTGCAATCTCCTTCTAACAAAACTAGAACCAGCCTTGTACCTCACATGGATCCAGAGATCTGCCTATTCATTGCTCTGCTAGATTTATATTAAGCTGGCAGCTCAAGGGGCGTGTGCATGCTCTCCCTATCACAGCTCAGGGGGCGTGTGCATGCTCTCCCTATCACAGCTCAGGGGGCGTGTGCATGCTCTCCCTATCACAGCTCAGGGGGCGTGTGCATGCTCTCCCTATCACAGCTCAGGGGGCGTGTGCATGCTCTCCCCATCACAGCTCAGGGGGCGTGTGCATGCTCTCCCCATCACAGCTCAGGGGGCGTGTGCATGCTCTCCCCATCACAGCTCAAGGGGCGTGTGCATGCTCTCCCCATCACAGCTCAGGGGGCGTGTGCATGCTCTCCCCATCACAGCTCAGGGGGCGTGTGCATGCTCTCCCCATCACAGCTCAGGGGGCAGATGAAGGATAAAACGGAGTATGTGCGACCATCTGATTGAGCAGGTCAAAGAAATAAGAAAAACAAAAGCAGGTGGCTGTATACAGACACATTTTATTGAATAACTCAGTGGATATGCTAAATTTTTTATTACATGAAATTACAAAAGCATTCAGATGTGTTGATGATATTTCTGCAACTGAGGAAATGGAAGGACCTATTTATTTTATTTTTTCCTGTAGAACAATGGGCTATTATTATTATTATATATATATTTTTTTTTTGCAATTCTGATTAGTGAAACACTTCTGCAACAAATATGCTGGATGTTAATTTTCCCTTTTAAAGAGGACCTTTCATAATAAAAAATCTAAACGAAGTATGCTGACATGGAGAGCGGCGCCGAGGGATCTCCCTGCACTTAATATTATCCCTGGGTGCCGCATCGTTCTCCCGGTATAGGTTCCGGTATCTTCAGATTTTCGGCTCAACTGGGAGGAGACTGCTCTTGTTCTCCTAGGCGTCTCCTTCTCCCAGGCTGGAGTGCTGGCCAATCGCAGTGCTCAGCTCATAGCCTGGGAGAAAAAACCTCTCAGACTATGAGCTGAGTGCTGCAAATGGCCAGCACTACAGCCTGAAAGGTCCTCTTTAACCTTCTGCCGTCACACTAACGCCGAAAGGCGTCAATGCTGCGGCGCTGCCAGGTCACACTAACGCCGATTGGCGTCATCTCGCGTGAGCCGAGATTTCCTGTGAACGCGCGCTCACAGGAGCGTGCGTTCACAGGATTCCGCAGTTCACAAGTTCATCTGCAGCCTGCCGGCCGTGATCATTGGCTGGCAGGCTGTGGATTTTTGAATCGGCCAATGAAATGGTTATGTCAGACGCTATTTTGAAAATAGCGTCTGATATAACTCCTGCCTGGTCCTCTGGTGGTCCCTTTTGCTTGGATCGACCACCAGAGGATACAGGCAGCTCAGTAAGTAGCACCAAACACCACACTACACATTAGATATTACCCTGTCATTTATTTAACCCCTTATTTAGCTCCTGATCACCCATATTAGACACCCCCTTATCCACCCCCCTGTCATTGATCACCCCCCTGTTAGGGTCCCTTATCACCGCCAGGTAGTTAGCTACTTGTTAGGTAGTTAGCGCCCTCCGCACCGCACCGCAGTCACCGATTAGTCGCTGATTAGCGTCATCGCTGTCGCTAATCAGCACTAGTACTATATAGTATCTGTAAGTGATCAATACTGATCGCAATCAGATCTATATAAGTACATTAGGGTCACCTTAGGTTCTACAAAAAACGCAGTGTTCGCCCGATCAGGCCTGATTTTGTGCGCACACTTGCGTTCAGTCCGCCCCACCGCAGTGACAGAATTTTTTTTTTCTGATCACTGCAAAAAACGTAAAATCGCTGCGCCGCTATAAAAGATCACTTTTGAGCTTTTTGGATCTTTATTAGCGATCGCAGCTTTACTTCGCAAGCACTCCTTTTTACTAAGCAGGTTTGCTCTTTTTCCTGGGTAGTCTCAGAGGAATACCCCCTAAATTTAGTGAACCCAAAATGTCAAACAAGGGGTATTCCGCTGAAGAGGCCTACAGGATTCTGACCGTGATGGATGAAAGCGATGGGGACGCCTTATCCGCTGAATCCAGTGGTTCAGAATATGAACCTGTAGACAGCAGTGGCACTCTAACGGCTAGTGAGGATGACGAGGTAGAGGTCCCTGCTACGGCCAGACGTACCCGATCCCATGTAAGAGTTCTGCCTACCCTGCATGATGATCCTCATTTGCAGCAGAGTGGTGCTAGCGCTGATCTTGTTTATGGTGCGGCATACACCAGCAGCGCAGCACAGCCTGGACCTTCTACCAGCACTGCCGTAGTCCCTGGTGAAGTGGCGAGCACCAGAAGGGCAGTTCCAGCTGGTACGGTGGCACGTGCAATAACTCCCCCGTCGCAGCCACCGCGTTCACAGGCCCGTAGAACCCTTAGTCTCCCAGAGGTGCTGGCAAATCCTAATTGGCAATCCCCTGATTCCGCCGCACCCGTATTGCCCCCTTTCACCGCCCAGTCTGGAGTTCGCGTGGAGACGGCTCATTTAGGATCGGCCCTTCAGTTTTTTGAGCTGTTCTTCACCGCGGATCTCTATGACCTAGTTGTGGCTGAAACCAACCGCTACGCCACACAGTTTATTACCGCCAATCCGGAAAGCTACTATGCCCAGCCTTTCCGGTGGAAACCAGTCACTGTTTCCGAGTTTAAAATTTTTTTGGGCCTTATCCTCAGCATGGGTCTAACAAAAAAAAATGTATTGCGGTCATATTGGTCTAAAGACCCAATACATTACATGCCCATGTTCTCTGCTGCAATGTCTAGGGCACGTTTTGAGGTCATCATGTGCTTTATGCATTTTGCGGACAATAGCACCTGTCATCCAAGAGGCCACCCTGCTTATGACCGGCTCCACAAAATTCGGCCCCTCATAGACCATTTGTCATCCAGATTTGCAGATGCGTATACCCCTAATCAAAACATCTGCATAGACGAGTCCCTAGTACATTTTACCGGGCGCCTTGGCATAAAACAGTACATCCCCAGCAAGCGCGCCCGGTATGGGGTCAAACTGTATAAGCTCTGTGAAAGGGCCACAGGCTATACATATCGTTTTAGGGTCTATGAGGGAAAAGACTCAAAACTGGAGCCGGTCGGATGTCCTGACTACCTGGGGAGCAGTGGCAAGATTGTCTGGGACTTGGTGTCACCCTTATTCCACAAGGGGTACCACTTATACGTGGACAATTTTTACTCAAGCGTGGCCCTCTTTCGGCACTTACATATAGTCGGAATTCAATGCTGTGGTACCGCGCGACCTAGTCGCCGGGGCTTCCCCCAACGGCTCGTTAGTACCCGACTTGCACGGGGGGAGAGGGCTGCCTTGTGTGACCAAGAACTGCTCGCGGTGAAGTGGAGGGACAAGAGGGACGTTTACCTTCTGTCCACCATTCACGCAGACACGACTGTCCAAATTGAACGGGCAACTGGAGTCATTGTGAAACCCCTCTCTGTCCACGACTATAACCTTCAGATGGGAGGGGTGGACTTCAATGACCAGATGTTGGCTCCCTATTTAGTGTCCCGACGCACCAGACGCTGGTATAAGAAGGTGTCTGTTTATTTGATCCAATTGGCGATGTACAATAGTTTTGTTCTCTACAGTAAGGCTGGGAGAACAGGATCCTTCCTAAAATTCCAGGAAGAGATCATTTCGGAAATCCTGTATCCAGGAGGGTCCGTGCCCCAAGGCCCTGATGTAGTGAGCCGGCTACATGGCAGACACTTCCCGTCTGTCTATCCTGGTACCCCAACTCAACGTTCCACAAGAAAAAGATGTCGTGTCTGTAGCAGGGGTGGAATAAGGCGTGACACCACCTTTTTTTGTCCTGACTGTCCTGACCAGCCTGCCCTATGCATAGGGGAGTGTTTCCGCAAGTTCCACACTCAGGTACACTATTAGCATAGGGATTGCGTACACAGGACAGGCACACAGGGGTCTTAGGGCCCTTTCACACAGAGCTGCCACAAACCTCTCCTTTCACCTGGGACAAAGTGCATAATGTACTTCGCCGCATCTCTGGGCGATTTGCGCTTTGCACATTGTCCCATGGGGAAGGAGAGGTTTGTCCAATAAAGGTAAAAAAACAAAAAAAAAAGAAAAGAAAAAATCACCGGTAAGCAAAAAAGTTATTGTTCTGTTTCAAAAGTTTAGAAAAGTTAATGTTCTCTAAAGTTAATGTTAATAAAATTATTGCGTTGCGGCCTGGTTTTTTCTTTTTTGTTTTTTTTTGTTTTTTTACCTTCCAGGTGGACCAAGCGATCAAGCAGCTGCAGCACTGATGTGCATTCTGACAGAAGCATTGCGCTGCTGTCAGATTACACGCAAGTCGGTGTATGCGGCGCTGCAAGACGAGATTTCTACTCTGCAGTAACAGATACGTTTGCCGAAGCATACGAGCTGAGGAGGAGGCGGCGTTCCTATGCTTTGGCAAACACTTTGTATGTAAAAAAATAATAATCCCGGCAATGATTTATTCATCCACATCGATTGATGCGAATGGAGAAATCTGGTTTGCCAGGGCATACGAGCTAAGTGGGTATGGATGTAGGGCGGAGCTCCTATGTCCTGGCAGACGCCTTTCCCCTCCTTTTTTTTTTTGGGCAGAGATTTTTTCATCCACATTGATCGATGCGAATGAAGAAATCTGTGCCGTTCATTTTTTTCTTTCAGCCCAGAGGCTGAACGGAAAAAAAAATCTCATTACCTGTATGCTCAATATAAGGAGAATAGCAGAAACTCCTAATGCTGGCCATACATGTAATGATTGCGGAGACCCTCAAATGCAAGGGCAGTACAAACACCCCACAAATGACCCCATTTTGGAAAGAAGACACCCCAAGGTATTTGCTGAGGGGCATATTGAGTCTATGAAAGATTTAAATTTTTGTCCTAAGTTAGCGGAAAGTGACACTTTGTGAGAAAAAAACAAAAAAAATTTTTTTTTTGCTAAATTATGGCCAAAAAAAAATTTCTATGAACTCGCCAGGCCCCTCATTGAATACCTTGGGGTGTCTTCTTTCCAAAGTGGGGTCACATGTGGGGTATTTATACTGCCCTGGCTTTTTAGGGGCCCTAAAGAGCCAGAAGAAGTCTGGGATCCAAATGTCTAAAAATGCCCTCCTAAAAGGAATTTGGGCCGCTTTGCGCATCTAGGCTGCAAAAAAGTGTCACACATGTGGTATCGCCGTACTCAGGAGAAGTTGGGGAATGTGTTTTGGGGTGTCATTTCACATATACCCATGCTGGGTGAGATAAATATCTTGGTCAAATGCCAACTTTGTATAAAACAAATGGGAAAAGTTGTCTTTTGCCAAGATATTTCTCTCA
This sequence comes from Bufo gargarizans, assembly GCF_014858855.1. Classification (NCBI taxonomy): domain Eukaryota; kingdom Metazoa; phylum Chordata; class Amphibia; order Anura; family Bufonidae; genus Bufo; species Bufo gargarizans. The sequence goes on from NC_058084.1 coordinate 189,765,169, forward strand.
CCCAGCATGGGTATATGTAAAATGACACCCCAAAACACATTCCCCAACTTCTCCTGAGTACGGCGATACCAGATGTGTCACACTTTTTTGATGCCAAGGTGGGCAAAGGGGCGCATATTCCAAAGTGCACCTTTCGGATTTCACCGGCCATTTTTTACACATTTTGATTGCAAGGTACTTCTTACACATTTGGGCCCCTAAATTGCCAGGGCAGTATAACTACGCCACAAGTGACCCCATTTTGGAAAGAAGACACCCCAAGGTATTCCGTGAGGGGCACGGCGAGTTCCTAGAATTTTTTTTTTTTTGTCACAAGTTAGCGGAAAATGATGATTTTTCTTTTTTTTTTCTTTTTTCCTTACAAAGTCTCATATTCCACTAACTTGCGACAAAAAATAAAAAATTCTAGGAACTCGCCATGCCCCTCACGGAATACCTTGGGGTGTCTTCTTTCCAAAATGGGGTCACTTGTGGCGTAGTTATACTGCCCTGGCAATTTAGGGGCCCAAATGTGTGAGAAGAACTTTGCAATCAAAATGTGTAAAAAATGCCCTGCAAAATCCGAAAGGTGCACTTTGGAATATGTGCCCCTTTGCCCACCTTGGCAGCAAAAAAGTGTGACACATCTGGTATCGCCGTACTCAGGAGAAGTTGGGGAATGTGTTTTGGGGTGTCATTTTACATATACCCATGCTGGGTGACAAAAATATCTTGGTCAAATGCCAACTTTGTATAAAAAAATGGGAAAAGTTGTCTTTTGCCAAGATATTTCTCTCACCCAGCATGGGTATATGTAAAATGATACCCCAAAACACATTCCCCAACTTCTCCTGAGTACGGCGATACCAGATGTGTGACACTTTTTTGATGCCAAGGTGGGCAAAGGGGCACATATTCCAAAGTGCACCTTTCGGATTTCACCGGCCATTTTTTACACATTTTGATTGCAAAGTACTTCTCACACATTTGGGCCCCTAAATTGCCAGGGCAGTATAACTACGCCACAAGTGACCCCATTTTGGAAAGAAGACACCCCAAGGTATTCCGTGAGGGGCATGGCGAGTTCCTAGAATTTTTTATTTTTTGTCGCAAGTTAGTGGAATATGAGACTTTGTAAGGAAAAAAGATAAAAAATAAAAAATCATAATTTTCCGCTAACTTGTGACAAAAAATAAAAAATTCTAGGAACTCGCCATGCCCCTCACGGAATACCTTGGGGTGTCTTCTTTCCAAAATGGGGTCACTTGTGGTGTAGTTATACTGCCCTGGCAATTTAGGGGCCCAAATGTGTGAGAAGTACCTTGCAATCAAAATGTGTAAAAAATGGCCTGCAAAATCTGAAAGGTGCACTTTGGAATATGTGCCCCTTTGCCCACCTTGGCAGCAAAAAAGTGTCACACATGTGGTATCGCCGTACTCAGGAGAAGTTGGGGAATGTGTTTTGGGGTGTCATTTTACATATACCCATGCTGGGTGAGAGAAATATCTTGGCAAAAGACAACTTTTCCCATTTTTTTATACAAAGTTGGCATTTGACCAAGATATTTTTGTCACCCAGCATGGGTATATGTAAAATGACACCCCAAAACACATTCCCCAACTTCTCCTGAGTACGGCGATACCAGATGTGTCACACTTTTTTGCTGCCAAGGTGGGCAATGGGGCACATATTCCAAAGTGCACCTTTTGGATTTCACCGGTCATTTCTTACACATTTTGATTGCAAGGTACTTCTCACACATTTGGGCCACTAAATTGCCAGGGCAGTATAACTACCCCACAAGTGACCCCATTTTGGAAAGAAGACACCCCAAGGTATTCCGTGAGGGGCATGGCAAGTTTTTAGAATTTTTTATTTTTTGTCGCAAGTTAGTGGAATATGAGACTTTGTAAGAAAAAATAAAATCATCATCATTTTCCGCTAACTTGTGACAAAAAATAAAAAGTTCTATGAACTCACTATGCCCATCAGCGAATACCTTAGGGTGTCTACTTTCCGAAATGGGGTCATTTGTGGGGTTTTTCTACTGTTTGGGCATTGTAGAACCTCAGGAAACATGACAGGTGCTCAGAAAGTCAGAGCTGTTTCAAAAAGCGGAAATTCACATTTTTGTACCATAGTTTGCAAATGCTATAACTTTTACCCAAACCATTTTTTTTTTGCCCAAACATTTTTTTTTTATCAAAGACATGTAGAACAATAAATTTGGCGAAAAATGTATATATGGATGTCGTTTTTTTTGCAAAATTTTACAGCTGAAAGTGAAAAATGTAATTTTTTTGCAAAAAAAATCGTTAAATTTCGATTAATAACAAAAAAAGTAAAAATGTCAGCGGCAATGAAATACCACCAAATGAAAGCTCCATTAGTGAGAAGAAAAGGAGGTAAAATTCATTTGGGTGGTAAGTTGCATGACCGAGCAATAAACCGCTAAAGTTGTGGAGTGCCGATTTGTAAAAAAGGGCCTGGTCACTAGGGGGGTATAAACCTGTGGTCCTTAAGTGGTTAAAGCCTCATTCACACTTCCGTGTCCGTGCTTAAATCTGTGAAAAGGTGGTCAGTGATGCCTCCATGAAGATGCCTGTGTTGGGTCTGTGTCCACTTTTTTGCTGTCTATGTGTCATCTGTCATCATAATTTTCAAAGCATTTCTTCCTAATGATCCGCAAAATACGGATTGCATCCGCGTTGCATGGTTGGTTTTTACAGATCCATAGACTATAATGGCCATAGACAAAATAGAGTATGCATTCTGTACGTGCTAAAAACACTGATGTGTGAATACACACATTAAAATGGATGGGGATGTGTGCTGTCCGTGGAGAATACGTACCGTGGAACACTGACATGTGAATAAGGCTTAATAGAGGGTTGTCTCGAGCAGTGGACCTTCTTTCTGATGTCCATATACCCTAATCTAATATGACCTATGTGAAACATTATATGACGTAAAGGAGCGTATATTTTTATGTTGTTTTGTAGGAGATCTGCATTAGTTGGTGTAAAGTTGTGCAGAGGAATGTAGACTGGCTGCATGCCATAAGACAGCCTGGTGGGTATGGGATTGGCAGAGGCGGAAAGGGCAGCCGTTTTTAGTTGATGCGGACTGGTGGCTCAGCAAGGCCTCGTCAGTGATCTGGCTTTGTTTTAGGTATGTTTAGTCAGTAAATTCATAGCCTTGTGTGACAGCAGTCTCTGTACAGCAGCGCTTGCATGTGTTGTGTTTAGACCGGTGGAGCCATGACAGCTGTAGGGAAAATGTGACCATCTGAGCAAGAGGCAGGAGGGGACACAGGGAAGACTTACTGCAGACAGAATGAGTAAGTAGATTGTCATTGTACATGAGAGGTGATGAGGTGCTCCCGAGTTTAAAGAGAACAGTGCCTGTAATGGTCTTTATCAATGGTTATAAAAGCTCTCGGGATGGCTTCAGTATTCAGGGGTGGACTGGCCATATACCCTACAGGGGGCCACCTGAACCCTCTTCACGGCCACCATCTGGGAAACTAAGGATCTAAAGCTCTAAGCATTAATTGATACAAAGCCCATCACGCACTTATGTACCTGGCCAACGGCTGCAGGTGTCGTCCTGAACTTTAGGGTCCATTCACACGTCCGTAGAATGGGTCTGGATCCGTTCCGCAACGTTGCGGAAGAAAGCCAGACCCATTCATTCTCTATGGGGCCGGAAGAGATGTGGACAGCACACAGTGCGGCTCACTAAAAAAATAGAACATGTTATATTCTTGTCCGCAAATGCGGACAAGAATAGGCAGTTCTATGGGGGGATGCCAGCCGGGTGTATTGTGGATCCGCAATTTGCTGATCTGCAATACACTACGGACGTGTGAATGGACCCGAAAGTTCAGGAGGGCACCTGCAGCCTTTGGCCAGGACGGTGATACAGTTGAATACTGTGGTATGGGTAGCAGTATTTTGTGCAGCTATTTGGTTCTGCTGGGGTGTTTTTTTATACTGGACTACGGTATTGCAGGTCCTGCCTACCTGTGTTGCCCCACCTTCTGTAAGTTTGGACCCACCTACAACAAAGGAGCACTTTTAGGGTTTTTTTCCGGGACGGCTTTACGTTTCCAGACTGCCCATGTCTATATTTCAGCTGCCTGTTTTTGAACTTCTAGGCTGATTTTATAACCAAATTTAAGTCAATTCAGGAGAGGAGAGAAGAGGGCTGGTGACCGAATTTCATATGAGCTCTGTGATGACTTTTATGTTGAACGGCATTGTGCAGCTTGCAATGTCCTGTGATACGTACAGTAGGAGCTGCAGAAGCCAAACAAAGCATAGTGTTTAATAAAACCCTATTTCAAAAATGCTTCCAAAACGCATTAAAGTAAAAAAATAAATAAATGCCCCAAAGGTGTACATAAGATTTAACTGTTATCAAATGATGAATAATTACCATTTTTCTTATGACCCATTTTTAACGCTTATTAGCTGTACTGGTGTAATAATGATGTGGTTAAAAGCGTAGCCACTGGTATTGGGTGTATGCCAAGAACAGAAATATCTCATATGCCAGCTCTACACAAATGTATTGCAACACCTACAGGAGCTTTCCTAAATCCATAGGCATTAATATGGAGATGGCCCGCTTCCATTTTCAGCTAAATCAGCTTCCGCTCTTCTGTACAAGAGTTTGGAGTGTCTGTGGGAATTTTTGCCCATTTGTCCAAAGGGCATTTCTGAGGTCAGACATGAAGGTGCACGGAAGGGCCTGGATCACAATCTCCATTCGATGGTGTTGAGGTTGGTTCTTCCACACCAAACAGACCCAAATCTGTCTTTATGGACCTTGCTTTGTGCACTGGAGCACAGCCATGCTGGAACACAAAAGGGCGTCCCCCAGACTGTTCTCACAAGGTTGCTAGCATACAATTGTCCAAAATGTCTCGATATGCTAAAACGTTAAAAGGGTTGGCCAGTTTTCTATATTGATGACTTACGTCAGGGTAGGTTATCAGTATCAGATCGGCGGTGGTCCGACTCCCAGCATTCCCGTCGATGGGCTGTTTGAAGAGAAAGCAACACTCGTATGAGCGCTGCCTTCCCTTCACTGTTTAACTGCTTGCTGTCAACATTGCAGTGGCGAGAAATTGTAGCTCCTCCGTCCCATTCACTTCAGTGGGAAGGAGCAGACGGAGTGTAATTACACTTGCTTGCCGCTGCATTGTTGATGGCGAGCAGGTAAACGGTGAAAAGAAAGCGGCGCTCGTACGAGCACTGCGTTCTGTTTACACTGATCGGTGGGGGTGCTGGGAGTCAGACCCCTGCTGAGCTGATAGTGATAACTAGAGGTGTAAATTATGATAAATGTGCCAGGGCTGATGGTCCCACTCTCACCATGCCCCTTTTCGTAGGCCTGGCGAGGGTGGCTTAAAGGTGTTCTGTATACAAAATGACCAATCACGTTGCCCTGTGATTTTGTATGTTTTTGACTATTTTCTCAATTGTCTTTTCTTCATATAGATGTGTGTAATAGTACTGACCTTCCGGAAGTTGAAATCATCAGTCTATTGGAAGAGCAGCTGCCTCATTACAAGCTAAGAGCCGACACCATCTATGGCTATGATCACGACGACTGGCTCCAAACACCACTCATCTCTCCTGATGCCAACATTGACCTTACTACTGAACAGATTGAAGAGACCTTGAAATACTTTCGTGAGTACTTATACATTGTTGCAGATTTTTTTTGCCCACTCATTAGTTTAAAACTATAATATATATATTTTTTTTTTTATAAAACATAATAGTATGCAAAAGAGAATAAACGTAATAACTTTAGCGATGCCCAATAGTATTGCAATTCAAAGAACCCTGCAAAGACAAATGTTTACAGCTATATACATACAGTATCTTCAATTGTCCCCTGGCTATACCTGCGTAGGTGCAGTGCTTAGCTATTAATGGCATATAATACAGTGCTTATAGGGGTTGTGTGCATGATTTTACTTTATAAATCTGTATTTATACCGTGGAGATACACCGCTCCCCGCTACACATCACTGCTCTGATTGTGATCTGGGTATTCTCTCTGTAAACAGCGCAGCGCTGCAGTGACCAGGCATGACCACTACACCTTGGATGGAGCTGTGTAAGTTTGTGCGCTGGAGCTTGTGAAAACAGCTGATCGGCAGGGGTGCTGGAATTCGGACCCCCTGTGGATGTATTACTGATGACCTTTACTAAGGAGAGGTCGTCAGTAAGCAGGTCCCAGAGAACTCAATAAAGGGCCTGGCACTAGCATATGCCACCAATGTCAGATAGATGCAGGTCCCACCTCTGGGACCTGCACCTATCTCTAGAACAAAGCCCAAAAGTGGTCGCCCTCCATTCATTTTTTGTGGGAATACAGAAAAGAGCTGGATTGGCTATTTCCAGCAGTCCCATAGAAGTTAATGGAGCCGTGGCTACGCATGTGCGGTTTATTACTGCAGGACTTAGGAAAATAGTCGAAGTGCGCTGGGCTATTTTCAGAAGTCCCATATAAGTTAACGGAGAGCACGTCGCACATGGGCGGTGCGCTCTTTCACTTTTGGAGGCCTATCTGACATTGGTGACATATCCTAGCGATACATAGAATATATTGCAGATATTTCAGCCACCTCTGTAATTTATTGTGTAAGAGTTCAGGTGCACTCTGCGTCCGTTCTGCGTTTTTGGTGCGGCAAACAAAAAACGCATGCGATTTTACAACACATCCCTGCATTTATGGTGTGTGTTCTTCCAGCAAATCAAAAACACACAGTAAGGCTACACGCACACAACCGTATGTGTTTTGCGATCCGCACATTGCTGTATGCCATCCCTTTTTTTTTTTTTTTTCCTTTTTTTTTTTTGCAGATCCATTGTAACAATGCCTAAAACGGACAAGAATAGGACATGTTCTATTTTTTTTGTTTGCGGGGCTACGGAACGGACATGCGGATAGCACACGGTGTGCTGTCTGCATTTTTTTGCAGACCCATTGAAATGAATGGGGACGCATCCTATCCACAAAAAAAACCTAAACGGAATGGACACGGTAACAAACTACGTTCGTGTGCATGAGGCCTAAAAGTGAATTACAAAATAGAGTTACATTAATGTACCTAAAGTTTGCTGTGCTTTTTCCTTTTGCTGGAAGAAAACGCACTATAACCGCAGGTACGTTTCTGCAAAAACCGCATGATTTTTTTTCCCCACACCAAAGACGCAGACCGGCCGGGACGTGTGCCAGCACCCTTGAGACACTTTCAGTACCCTGTTTCTGGGTATTCTATTACAAGAGAAGCAGCTGCAGCAGTACAGAGTTGGATGGCAGAAGCAGAGACTAAAATGGTCCCTTTCATTTGGGAAATAAATGCGTCTAGCATGTGCTGAGTTCTGCTGATAACTTCTTTGATTTAGATTTCAGGCTGAGTTCCTGTCCGTTCCTCTGTTCACATACAAAGCTGTTTTCATAATTCTGCTTCTTGTCACTTTGAAATGCTTTGTTAATACGGTTTTGAAAAATATGCAACATAAAATGAATAATATATTTAGCTTTGGATGTGAATGGAGTAAAAATCAAGCAAAATTAACAAAACATAGTTGTTACCAGGATATGCCACCACCTTATGATCGATAGGGGTACCCAGATCCAGATAGTGAAGGAGCTGCAGCGCTGGTTCAACATTTTGTCCCCTTCAGTGTTTTTTGTGTGGAGCATTGGTGCCCCAGCCACCAGCTGTGCTGGGAACTGCAACGTGGCCCAACGCAAGTGGATGTAGCCCTGTTGCAGTTCCCTCACCTTTGCGGTGGCTGGGAACATCAGTGTGCAGGGAAAACGCACATCCTGAGCGTGGGACGCTCCTGATCACAACCTGTGGATCCAGAAAACACGGGCACTGGCCGTGTGCGTCCCACATTGTGGTGCAGATCCAATGACTTCAATGGGTTTGCGATCCACAAGATGTGGCCAAAGATAGGACATGTCTTTTCTTTTGCTGCGCGGAGGCACTTACATGGAAGGAAGATATGGCTGGTGGCAGTTCAAGGATGAAACTGAGCATGTGTGACCACCTCAGTATGGTGGCAAGAGATCTAAGGAAAAGATCAAACAGCAGGTGGCGCCATACACATTCTTTTTATTGAATATCTCAGTGGCTAGACTGCATTTTAAATTGCATACAATTACAAAAAATATTCAGATTCATCTACTGGTTTGAATTTTTTTTTCGTAGGATAACCCCTTTAAGATTATAAAATGCTGCCAGAGTCTTTCCGACAACCCCTTTAAAGGGCATCTTTCAGCAGATTTGTACTTATGAAACTGGCTGACCTGTTACATGTGCGCTTGGCAGCTGGAGACATCTGTGTTGGTCACATGTACATATGTGCCCGCATTGCTGAGAAAAGTGATGTTTTAATATATGCAAATGAGCCTCTAGGTGCAATGTGCTCAGGTCTGTCTGCAATGGTAACGCCCCCGTTGCTCCTAGAGGCTCATTTGCATATATTAAAAATTATTTTTTCTCAGCAATGTGGGCACATATGAACATGGGACCAACACCGATAACTTCAGCTGCCAAGCGCACATACAACAGGTCAGCCAGTTTCATAGGTACAGATCTGCTGACAGATACCCTTTAAGATTATGAAATGCTGCCAGTTATTGTTTCTAAAACAAAGTCTGATTACTGTACCCAGCCCTGCTTATGGAATTGTCTGCAGGCTATCCAGGGCTGTTTGTACAGTTTAGTTTTAATCCCTGTAGTTCTGCTATCTTCAGTTGTACATGGTAATCGGAGAGGACTGTAGACTTTGCCCTGTCTGTAGTGAGTAAATTGTATTTGTATGTGGGCTATTTGCTTGTATTATGCTCTGTGCAGTCTAGTGTTGCTGACGACTGCAGGGTTAAATGTACCTAAAATACTATTGGCAACCCAGGTCCAGTTAAGAATAATAATTTCTTAAAAGGGATTCTGTCATCAGAAATTAGGCCTATAACCTAAACATATGGCAAGGTCCGTACTAATACACAGAATTCTAAATCTGAATCGAAATCGCCGCCCTCCTTTTCATTAGATCCGCCTGCCTCAGTTCATCGGCGCCTCTCTAACATCCACTCTCCTCAGCCAGATCCCGCGCGTGCGCACTAGGTATCACCCGGCTGTAGGAGGTTGGACGGCTGTAGGCTGTAATCGGGTGGCCAAGGCAGGTTTTAGCGAAGTGCGACGGCCGGCGCCTGCGCACTTCGCATAACGAGGCAGCTGCCAGGAGTCCGCATGGGCGCACCAGGTGATACCTAGTGCGCATGCGCGAGATCTGGCTGAGAGCGGACGTTAGAGAGGTGGCGATAAACTGAGGTAGGCGGATCTGATAAAAAGGAGGGCGGCGATTTCGATTCAGTAGGCGGCGCTGGTCACCGAAAGGAGATGGCTGCAGCCAGGCACATTGCATTGTGAGACGTCCCCTTGGACACAATTGTGACGTGAGTGACAGGTTATATAAAGCCACAGGCGCATTTGATAATGTCAATTTAGGATTCTGTGTATTAGTACGGACCTCGCCATATGTTTAGGTTATAGGCCTAATTTCGGATGACAGAATCCCTTTAAAGGTGTTTTTTTTCACCCGGATCAAAAATCGCACTCCTGTGTTGATTCGGCGCAGCCGCTCTGAGATAAGGAGGCTCGCCTCCTCAGCACTCCCTCAGTGCACCTGCGCCGATGACGTCTTCTCTTTCGGTGACGTCATCGGCGCAGGCGCACAGAGGGAGTGCTGAGGAGGCGAGCCTCCTTATCTCGGAGTGCCTGCGCCAAATCAAAAACAGCTCAGTGTGCACGTGCTGTCTCTCTTCCTTTCTGCTGCTACTGCTGCCCCCCATAGACATACAGCGGAAGACCGGAAGTGAGACGGCACGTGCACACTGCATATCGTCTCCTTTAGCAGCTGATCGGCAGGGGTGTCAGACCACCGCCAAGGTGACCTATCAGAATAGGTCTTCAATATCAGGTGTGGTGGGTGTCGGATCCCCGCCGATCAGCTGTATGAGGAGACAGCACACGCGATGCGCACATGCTGTCTCCTGTCTCTATTCCTGTTCACCGCTGCTGTCTGTGGCAAAGACCATAGACATAGCAACAGCGGACATGAAGAGACGGCATGTGCACACTGCGTGTGCCGTCTCCTCATACAGCTGATCAGCGGGGGTGCCAGGTGTCGGACCCCTGCCTATCTGATATTGATGAACTGTCCTGAGGATAGTAAATATCTATAGTAAAAGCCCCGACAACCCCTTTTAAAATACATTCCTAAAATTGTACAGTTTGCCCTGGCCACTGTGCCTAATAATATGTCAAGACTTTCTGTTCTGTACAGGTAAGGCCTCTTTCACACGGGCGTCATGTTTTTTGCCCGGATAAGAGGCGGGTGCGTTGCGGGAAAATGCGCGATTTTTCCGCGCGAGTGCAAAACATTGTCATGCGTTTTGCACTCGCGTGAGAAAAATCACGCATGTTTGGTACCCAGACCCGAACTTCTTCACAGAAGTTCGGGCTTGGGATTGATGTTCTGAAGATTGTATTATTTTCCCTTATAACATGGTTATAAGGGAAAATAATAGCATTCTGAATACAGAATGCTTAGTATAATAGTGCTGGAAGGGTTAAAAATAATAAAAAAAGTTAACTCACCTTCTCCTCTTGTTAGCGTAGATCCCGGTCTGTTCTTTAGCTGTGGACTGAATGACCTGAGGTGACGTCAGATCACATGCTCCAATCACATGGTCCATCACCATGGTGATGGAGCATGTGATCTGACGTCATCAAAGGTCCTTCAGCCACAGCTAAAGAACAGACCGGCCTCTACGCGAACAGGAGGAGAAGGTGAGTTAACTTTTTTATTATTTTTAACCCTTCCAGCACTATTATACTAAGCATTCTGTATTCAGAATGCTATTATTTTCCCTTATAACTATGTTATAAGGGAAAATAATACAGTGAATAGACTGTCACCTAGAACCCATGCGTGAAAATCGCACCGCATCCGCACTTGCTTGCGGATGCATGCGATTTTCACGCAACCCCATTCATTTCTATAGGGCCTGCATTACGTGAAAAACGCACAAAGAGGAGCATGCTGCGATTTTCACGCAACGCATAAGTGATGCGTGAAAATCACCGCTCGTGTGCACAGCCCCATAGAAATGAATGGGTCAGGATTCAGTGCGGGTGCAATGCGTTCACCGCACGCATCGCACCCGCACGGAAAACTCGCCCGTGTGAAAGGGGCCTAACAGTTCAGTAGCCATCTCATTATCATCACAGGCAGAATTACAATGACCGATATCACCTTTGTATAGATAGCAAAGGATCAACCATTTACAGTAGGTGATATCACAGCTTATCTGCTCCCTCCTGACCTCTGCACAGGTCACACAGCATGGCTAGTAAAGTCTCCCAGAGAGGTCCCTGAGGTCCTCTCCTGTCCATTGTGTCTATGGACCATATGGTTGCTGTTAAAGAACATGAATTCCTGACATATTTAGGCCTAGTGGCCAGTGTGACAACTCCAGGATTTTGGCATATACAAAAATGAATATAAAAAAAATTGTGTTCAGCATCAGAGCCGATTTTAAACAATAGGTCATTCAGTTCCTAAATGTTTTTTAGTTAAATCCTGATTATTCTTGGCTGCCATTAGCTGTGCTGATTACCCGACACCATTAGTGTGAATAACAGTTAAGTCACAGGATAAATAGAATTAGTCCCGTCTCCTATCTAGACCCCCCTCCCATGCAGGCTGCAGTGCATATTATGTTCCTGTAACCTTGATGCTGTCAAGGTTTAGACAATGGCCAGGAAACTGTATCACCCACTACTAATAATAATCTTGTGTAATCCCAATCATTTATTTCAATATTTCTATCGTACATTACATGTGTGCACTACGGTATAGCTTTTTATCCATGTTAATGAGGATTTTTTTCTTTTGCTCAGCAGTATGATATGTAGTGTACATGTTCTTTATAGTAATTGATGCTTTCTACGCTTATTTCCACGGTATATGACGCATGTCACTCAAGTGCGAGTTTCTTAATCTGAACTAGTCGAGGTTGGATTTGATGCCAGGCCTCTTAGCTGGGGGGTTATTATAATAATATTGGCACTGCCAAATTTCAACATTCGGATTTTCAAATCTGGTTACTAGTAATCTTCAAAGCGATCCTCTGGTGAAAAAAAATAAAGCTTTGTTTTTGCGAAAAATACCACTTTTTTTTTTTGACAACTTTTGATTATTTTTTTGTATCAAAAATAGCTGCAGCCAGATGTTACATGTTGGCCAATAAGAAATTACAAAACTCCTTGCAAAACTTCAGTTTTTGTAGTGATATTTTAAGACAGTTTCCTGGGTTACTTCTTTCCTTTCTTTGGGGGACATTTATCGAGACCAGAGATGTGACAAACCTCATAGATCTGTCACATCATTCGACTGGCGGTGCGACAGACTTAAAGGAAACGCGTCATCAGAAAATTACCTGTTGCTTAAATCACACATTTTTAGAGAATGTTTGGTGATGTTATTTTTAATATTCCATGTCAGTATATCTATATTTAAACAAAAAACATAAAATCCTGCAGGTATTCACACTGGCCACTAAGGGCTGTATTACACCAACAGATTATCTGACGAGATCTGTCCAATCAGACCAATAGTTGGACCATATATGATAAAGCAGGTTACCGAAATATTTCATAACCTTGTAAATGACAGAACAATGGCAAGTCAGATTACGTTAATATCAAATTTCATACAAACGACATCTTCCTGCATGTATGGGTTCTGGAAGATCAGACCATTAAGTAGCTCTGGGAAAATGGAAATTATAGATATATGTGGAATATCTACATAAAATATGCATAAGAATACATTAGAAACTGCTTGTGATAGAATAGAGAAGCGAGAATTCCGCCTTATATCATGTAATGGACGCAAAGTATACAAAGCTGGGATACTGACCTCCTTAAGTCCCCCCATACACATTAGAGGATGGTTGGACGAATCATGGCCTTTTCGACAAGCTAAGCCAACATTATAACGTGTATGGGGGGCACCTTAGGGTACTTTCACACTAGCGTTTTTCTTTTCCGGCATAGAGTTCCGTCCTAGGGGCTCAATACCGGAAAATAACTGATCAGTTATATCCCCATGCATTCTGAATGGAGAGCAATCCGTTCAGGATATCTTCAGTTCAGTCTTTTTGACTGATCAGGCAAAAGATAAAACCATAGGAATGTATTAGTGCCGGATCCGTCCTTCCGGTCTGTGCATCCGGATGCGTCTCACAAATGCTTTCAGTCACATCCAGATCGGCGGATCCGGCAGGTAGTTCAGACAATGGAACTGCCCACCGGATCACACTGCCACAAGTGTGAAAATAGCCTTACTCTCCCAGACAAATGATGTTGGGTACAGATGGATTATGTGCTTGAATTATAATGCCCACTCCTTTTGTGTTCTCCTGGGAGATGAGCAGCTAACAGGGGGTTCCTCCTCTCTCCACATTGATGACACATACATGAAGACCTAAGCATATGGGGAAATCAGGAGCAATAGTGGTCAACCAAATGACCATCCGTCCGACAGCTATTGAAGGTGTATTGGCACCTTTGGCCATGACTGTAGAATTTTGATCCATATGTGACGTGTGTTATAGACATGGATCACAAGAGGAGCAGGGCAAAGTCAGCAGAACAGCGGGGGGCAGTCACTAATCTAGTACTAGTACTCACGCCAAAGACTTCCTGTGCCAGATATATGGCAGCACAGGGGACATCAAGACCGGTGTACAGTACACCAGTCATGCTAAATGTCCCCCAAAGACTTTATGGTCAAGTAAAATAGACCTGTGCCTAAAGGGCCAAGAATCCTAAAGCCAACTGCTAACGAGTATCCATGGGAACGCTCGTTGGCGATTATCTGGCGTTGTAAATGTACCGCAAAATGCTCATTCATTAGGTAATCCAATCATTTGCCGGCAGCAGATCATGCTGTGTAAACACTATTTGCTGCTGGCAAAGTCCGTATAGGGAAGAGCAATGTCATTAGCGATCGCTCCTTCCCATACTGTGGAGGAGATCGCTCCATGTCTGAAAGGAACGCTTCCCTCCTGACAACCTGCTGCTCTGTCGTCCCGTGTGAAAGGACCTTTAGGCAGTGTCTGCATTGAAAAAGCCATTCAAATCATGCAACATGGGGAAACAATCCTTGGTTAGTTAGACGCTCCTGGACTGAGATAATAGATGTGCAGGACGGTACATACAGATACCAACCTATGCCAGGTAAGTAATCTGATAAATGCACCGGCGTGCTACTGTAGAGGGAGTTAAATATTATCTAATCCATCATTGCCCCTGTCACCACAGTGTAAATATGTCGCTGCTCTGGGCGGATAAGTTCTGAGTGCAGCCACAAGGTGAATGTGACTTTGACAAGTAGCAGTGAGCGCTGCTGGCGCAGCGCCTTGTGTGTAGTGCAGCCGTCCAGCTGGCTCCAGTGTGATGATCAAGGGACAAGTGGTGACAGGTAGATTTTTTCCCCCCTTTTTAGTGCTTATAAACCCTATTCAAGTGTGTGTATTTCTGGTTTATCCTCATGTACAGCAACCAAAATCTTGACGCTCTACCCTTTAGGGCTCACGCACACAAACATACTTTCTTTCCGTGTCCGTTCCTTTTTTTTTTTTTGGGCCAACTGTATGTGGAACCATTCATTTCAATGGGTCTGCAAAAAAAAACCCCAAAAAACTGAAGTTACTTTGTGTGCATTCCATTTCCGTATGTCCGTTTCGCAAAAAATGAGAACATGTCCAATTATTGTCCGTTTTACGGACAAGGATAGGACTGTTCTATTAGGGGCTAGCAGTTTCGTTCCACAAAATACGGAATGCACACGGCCGTTATCCGTATTTTTTTGAGGACTGCAAAATATATACGGTTGTGTGCATGAGCCCTTATCCTATTCGATGCAGTAGCAGAAAAAATAATGGAGTTATCTCAGTGACATTATTCATACCAAGTTTTATCAGTTTTTTTTTTTTAAAGGGTTTTTTCAGACCTTTCATATTGATTGCTTCTTCTCAGGACAGGTCATCAATATCTGATCGGCAGGAGTCTGACCCCTAGCACATCCGTTCATGTGGCCACGCATCTACAGGTCCATCCACTGGAAGTGAATGGGAGCAGCGCTGCACTAACCAGCTCCATCCTCTATATCAGGGATGCTCAACCTGCGGCCCTTCAGCTGTTGCAAAACTACAACTCCCAGCATGCCCGAACAGCCTACAGCTATCCGCATACAGCAAGGCATTGTGGGAGTTGTAGTTTTACAACAGCTGGAGGGCCGCAGGTTGAGCATACCTGGTCTAGACACAGTGGACAGACCTGTATTTCCCAAGCCACGCAGTAACAGGGGTGTGGGATGTCAGACCCTTCCGATTAGATATTAATGACCTATGTGGAGCATAGACCATCGCCAGAAAAGAACTGGTAAGCCCCATTATCTCATTATTACAGTTAGGCCATACTGGGGGCCAGTAGAGCAACCGATTTGTTGCCCACATTGTTTTTTATTGTGTTAAAATCAGGATCACATGAAACAAAGAAGAGTTAAAAAGTACTTAAAGGGTATGTTCACACAGTATAAAGTCCATCAACTAAACATGTCCCATTAATTTCATTTGAAAAATGGGCAGTGGTTTTACTCGATAATTTGAAATCTGCATCATGGGAAAAAAGGCCTGGCATGTGCGTTCTTGCCATGGGTTTCACCAGAATGGAGTCAAATCTGTGTGTGGATCCGCACATCTACAGCAGAAATCCCGGCCTGCTGCTTGGATCTGTGCTGCAGATTTTTTTTCTAATGGAAAAACGCTCCTGTCTGAACGTACCCTTAGTCCTTTAGGACCCCTCCTCTTATGGGACCACAGCCTTCCAAGCCCTGCGTCCGCTCGAGTGTTACATGTGTGGCGTGCTGCTTCATGTTATGTTTGTAGGTGTTATATTGGTTCAGTATTTTCCAGGGTTTGTGTAGGTAAATTAACCCTTGGAGGATGCTGAGGGTTGTTCACATTTCTCGCCATTCCTGGAACCTTCACCCTGCGTGATTATGCATCTAGTCCGTACAATGCTACATTTCTCATCTGCTTTACTTTTACTTGCAGTCTCGAAGGTCAAAGTTCAGCTTGTTATTTTCCTTGGTGTGGACCATAGACCTAGTTTCTTGATTAATTTACTTTTGTTCAAAAATATTTGTAGCGGTTTCTTGCTGGATATTGAGGACTTATTGTCATGTCTATAAATTTGGAGAATCCGTAGTCCAGTTCCTCACCTGTATATTGGGGGCGTCACAAAGTATAGTCCTGGGTCACCTGCTCAAGGAAAGGATTGCGGGACTCCAGGTGTTATGAACCGCAGCAACGTTTCAACTTCAATCTGGGTCTTTCTCATTTCTTGGCTGGAGAAAGACCCAGGATAGGGTAGAAACGTTGCTTCTGTTCATGTGAATAAACGTGGCAGATGTGCTGCAATCCTTTCCTTGAGTATAACGCGATATGGTTGTGACTCACATATTAGCAGGTGTTTAACATGGTACAGTAGTATCTCGATGACATTATCCATAGCAGTTATCTGGTGACATCAGACCCAACCCTAACAGTTTTATTGTTCTGGAATAAGACTGATAGCTTTAGGAGTCAGGCAGGTTAATGGGACAGAGGCAACATACACCAGCCTGCTACCTGACTGACATCGGTCATTATAGCATAATCACAGTAAGGTAAAAATATTAACCAAAGGGTATTATATTTGTGCTAGGCCGCATGCATATGTGTGGATTTTCCACCCAGGTCTACTAACAGAAAGTTTGCACCTTTGTACACATGCTGCGGGAATTCTCCACGCCTGCATTGACCGGTAGCGCGGATTTAAACATTTTGCAGTATGTCAATACTTTGTAGATCTCACTCCTTTCAATGGTAAGCGGTGAAATCTGCAGCAACTTTGCTGAAAACTCCACATGTATTGCAGGTGTCTTTTGCTGCAGATTTGCCATGCGTCCATGTCCAATTCTGCTGGATAAGACCTCTTTTACATGTCAGTGAATCATGGACGCGTGCTGTCTGTGTTCTTCACACAGCTCATGTACCCATCTATTTTAATGTGTCCATAATGCAGCCCAAACACGCCTATTGAATATGGGGCCGTGAAAAGCACAGACACAACATGGATGGTACCCGTGTTCATGGTTTTCACGGACCGTTAGTAGGAGACTCTTTGGTAATCCCTTTACAGTCTAGCAGTGTCCGTGGAATACAAATGATGCATGGAGGGCAAAAAAATATATGAAACAAAAAGCTGGTGGACATTGTTTCTAGTGATACTGCTAAAATGCAAATATGCCCACCATATCCACTGATTAATGCGATGCATGTTCTTTTTTCATGAACTTGTCAGGACCTTTTTTTTTTTTTTTTTTTGTGTTCCCCTGCTAACACACAACCTACTATAATAATTATCTTGTTACGTTTTTTGCGCGACATTTTGTTGCACCAATGTCGCGCAACAATTTTTATAACGATAGTCTATTGAGTCGCACTGCGACGTGACAGTCTCAAAACATCCATTCGAGGTGAATTTTTCTGCAACTGATGAGTCGCAGCATGTCGCATTGCGACACCATAGACTATCATTATAAGATTGTCATGCAACAAAATGTCACAGTGTAGTCTTGTCCTATGTGTCGCGCAGACCTAGCTTTAAGGCCTTAACGACACGTCTCTTTTTTCATCCATGTGCTAGCCTCATTTTTTGAGGATAGCACACTGACCCATTCATTCTTCTGCGGCCATGAAGAGAGTGGCCATTCTACAAATGATAGAAGATGTGGTGTTCTGGTCCGTATTGCAGACAAGAATAGCCTTTTCTGTTTATGGGAGTGAAAAAATCCGGAATGCACAAGGAAGGTATCTGTATTGTGCGATGAGTTGTTTGTGGATCAGAATCTGGATGCGGCCGTGTGCATGAAGCCCAAGCCAATTTTGGCAGCATGTCTTCAGCTGTACTGTATCAGGTCAGGGTATGGCCTCGGGGAGTGAGAGAGATTTTACTGCAATTCGGCAACAAAATCCGCTGTAAGGGCTCATTTACACGGCCGTTGTTTGGGTCCGCATCCGAGCTGCCGTTTTGTCGGTTCGGATGTGGACCCATTCACTTCAATAGGGCTGCAAAAGATGCGGACAGCACTCCGTGTGCTGTCCGCATCCGTTGCTCCGTTGCGTGGTCCGCAAAAAAAAAAAAATAGAACATGTCCTATTCTTGTCCGTTTTGCGGACCGCAAAAAAACGGAACTGTCGTGTGCATGAGGCCTAAATCTGTGTGACTTTTGCTGCAGATTTGCTGAAGCTTTCATCCTGTGCATCACAAAGAAAAACGTGTTGCGGATTAAAAAAATGCAGTGTTGGTGAATTTCTGCATTGTGTGGATGAGATTTTGTAACAGCTCATCCACTTGTCCGGTACTGTAATACGCTGTTTACGGTATTTTGCGCCTGTAATTCCATGGCTTAAAATCTGCAGGGTAGCCACTATGTGACGGCGTCCTCTTACTGTGCCACACTGAATGCCACCAGGGACTTCATTCTGCTGGGTCTGGCTGTATGCCCCTGTTGACAATGGCTAAGCTAACTGTCCACGTGTCATTTTTTATATTTTTATGCACATCTAAATTCATTTTAGAAAAACTGTTGTCATGATAGAAATAAAAACATAAGTCTTCCACATCTCTCATTCGAAATAATTTTTTGTTTGGGCTGAGGCCGAGCGTTCCTAAATCTAATCTAGTGAGAGTCCTCACCATCATTTCCCAGCCATACAGTCTCTATGGAAACCACTAAGCTAAATGATGTGCAGGACCCAAGCGGAAGGATGGCGTATAGCAGGCAAGTGGTGGTGTGTGACCCTGACGTCAGCATCCCAGCCCATCGATAGGACAGTCATGTCAACTCCCATCCAGGATGCTTCTACATTGCTTCTTTATTCCAGCATGTTGCCAGTGAGATGCACTGCAGCCTTTTAAGCCCATCTGTTTCCCGTACCCCACTCATCCCTCTCGCCTCTGGAAGATGCTGTTTGTGATGTCGCAGCCCCGTATAGCTTTGCTTTCGCCATGTGATGATCACAGGCCTGGCTGAGGTTCCCCTGACCTCAGAAGGTGGACAGTCGATTCCTCGATGCAGTAAGGAGCACTGACTATGCAGAAATTCATAGAGGAGGATTATTATCAGCTGGACTGGTGGTACGAGGATTGTGCTGATGGTAATGAGGCTTTTCTGCTGCTGATGGGGGAGTGATAATCCATGCATTGTAGGAATTGGGAATGGATTGGGGACAGAAGGAGCATGTGGATCGCGGCAGCCAGCCTCCGTGGAGTCGAATGCTCCTCTGGCAATGAAGGGGTAAAAGATTTGCTCTCCACGTGGTGACTAGACAATCTGGTTAAAACCTATGAGGCCATTTGTAAGAGATGTGAAGCAGGATTGGGGTCGACGCAGTAATGTGTATATTCATTTAGTGCTTATATTGTAAGATTTGTATGGCTGTACAGAGACTTGTACAGTCGCCCTCGTGCTGCCAGCTTTGCATTTTCTTCCCTGATGCAATGTCTTTGTGAGTTGCAGAAACGGACTAATATGGAATATCTAGGAGGAGGCTTTTTATCGTGTAGTATAACCTGCTTCATTTTGTGGATTCTGGTTGTGCCGTACTTTTTAGGTCTGTGTTATTTACTATGAAATTAAGTGACGGCAGATTATTAGTATGCATGGTGCTGCATCGCTCTCCGTGAACTCAGATTGAATGAGTGGGTACAGACAATGCCAGCGAGTCCTGTGCCATGTTCCTGCTGTTTAAACACAACCAGATTTTCTCAGTCTTGTGGTCTCTAAGGAGCTGGAATCTGAAAGGAATCTGCAATAAGTCTGATAATGTTGTGTTATTATACTTCATATTGTGCCGTTATAATAACTCCTCTTCCCGTATTAGGCTACTTTCACACTGGCGTTTTGGCTTTCCGTTTGTGAGATCCGTTCAGGGCTCTCACAAGCGGTCCAAAACGGATCAGTTTTACCCTAATGCATTCTGAATGGAAAAGGATCCGTTCAGAATGCATCAGTTTGCCTCCGTTCCATCTCCATTCCACTTTGGAGGCGGACACCAAAACGCTGCCTGCAGCGTTTTGGTGTCTGTCTGACAAAACTAGGCCAAACGGATCCGTCCTGGCACACAATGTAAGTTAATGGAGACGGATCCGTTTTCTATGACACAATCTGGCACAATAGAAAACGGACCTGTCCTCCATTGACTTTCAATGGTGTTCAAGACGGATCCATCTTGGCTATGTTAAAGATAATATAAATGGATCCATTGTGAACGGATGCAGACGTTTGTATTATCTGAACGGATCCGTCTGTGCAGATCTATGACAGCTCTGCACCAAACGCGAGTGAAAGTAGCCTTATTCGCATTATGCCCTCTTCTATAAAGATTGTCTTTTATGTTGGGAAGCATTGACAAGTAACAAGTACATACAGGTAACATATCTGCTGAGGTCCATCTTCCCCATTTGGTTTTCACAGTTGACATGCACTGAATCAGAACTTGCTTTGACTAAATCATACCCTGCTGACATCATCATTTTCTTATTATGCAGCTTTAAATGGGTTTTCCAGGGGTTTTAATACTGATGACCTATCCTCAGAATAGGCCATCAATATCAGATCGGCGGGTGTCTGACACCCATCACCCCCGCTGATTAGCTGGTTGAAGGGAAGGCCATGCCCTGTGCAAGCGCTGTCATCCCTTCAACCAGCTCACCATCAACATCGCCGCAGTGATCCGGTGTAATTACAAGACGTCCCATTCACTTCTTGGGATGGCTCGTTCCTATACAAGTGTATACTACAGAGCCGTCCTATAGAAGTGAATGGGACGGCTTGTAATCACACCGGCTCACTGCGGCGATGTTGATAGCGAGCAGGTAAATAATGAAGGCCGGTCTGATATCCTGAGGATAGGTCATCAATGTTAAAATCCCAGACAACCCCTTTAAGCAAGCTCCACAGCCATTTTTTAAAATTGTATTGTGTATTAAAAGTTTATAAAGTGTGGTATCAATTTAAAGGGGTTGTCCCATGAAAAATATTCTACAGTTTTCAAACCAGCACCTGGATCCTTTTGTATGTGAATTAATTATACATTATTGAATGTGAATTAAAAATACATTATTGAATGTAATAAAATTATGTATTATCGCTACGGAGTTATTCAATGAAATCAATCTGTATAGCGCCACCTACTGTTTGCCCTTTTTCTAACCTCTCTGTCCTGCTCACTGAGATGGAAGCACATGCTCAGCTCCATCCTTCAACTGCTACCAGCTGCAGCAGAAAGGACATGCCCTCTGAGAAAGGACACACTCCCTAAGCTGCCAGCTTGAAATAAATCTAGCAGAACAGTTGGAGCAATGGATGGGGGGATCTCTGAATCCATGTAAGGTACAGGACTGGTTCTAGCTTTGTTAGAGGTTGTAATTGACTATATGATGTATGATTAAAAATGTTTACATTATTCATGGGTTAACCCCTGTAACATTACTAGTTTCTATAAGTGCAAACTGTGGGTATCTAAGCATAAGGCCTTATGTAATATGGCGGGGATCAGAAACGGCAGCTGTGAAACTCCCATCATGCACACTTGTTTGGCTGTTCTTGTAACGCCCATAGAAGTGAAGGGAGGATACTGGGAGTTGTAGTTTCAGAACAGCTGGAGTGCCGGAGGTTGCTGATCTCTGTAATATGGGAATAATGTTTCCCTGTGTGAAGCTGTATGTTACATGGATCCATGTAAAACCTCTACACGTGGGACATCTTTCTGTCCTTGACCATTGGCAGGCAAAATTGGCTTTGAAGCAGGAAATATTTTGGAACTCCTATGGTTCCTCATGTGGATGTGGTATCTATTTTGTGCTGCCGTAAATTCCTTAGGTCCCACAGTTTCCCTATTACAGCCCCAATTAAAAAGCTAGCCAAGTACAAGCTGTAGTGCCACCCCTAATAACAGTCCACCTTTATACTCCTGCTCTTAGGACCCTACAAGAGCTCTCCTACACACTTGTAACTTCTTGTTAAGGTAGAATAACAGAGCGCCGCTGCCGGGACAGCAATGTCATTTCCGAAGACAAGAGATCAGTCCTGCAGGGTGAGAAGTGGGTGCTTCACAGTTTAAGAAGCGCTGTCTGGACACATGTGAAGGTGAAGTAGCTCTTGTGAGCTCCGTATGAGTTTGTGAACATTGAATTCTGTGCCCAGCCATTTTCTCCTGACCATGCTGCAAAGACGTCAGTAGAAAGGATAGTAGATGGGAGCAGTAGGATGCTGCAGCATGCTGATACAGAAGGCGAGCAGTTGGATCTGGAATGGTGGGCGGCTTTTGGTTGATGGCATCATAGCACTTCTCCTCAGAGGTTCACCTGCAGTGTAATTACGACTGTTCTTCCCATTCAAGTCAATGGGAGAGGTAACTCCAACTAACGCCGCCTCCCCTTCAAACAGCTGATATGCCAAGAGTCAGACCTCCACCAGTCGGAAATTGATGACCTATCCTCAACTAACTCTCTGTCTAGTTATGTCATTCTTCGTTTTACTCTTGATTTGGTCACAAATAAATATATGCAGCATCGGATTGTGTAACTATGGAAACACAGAAGACGTTCAGACTGTGATGTTGAAATAATGCATGCGTTGTACGGTTTTTCAGTATGCATAGACATAAAGGAAGGTAAGACAGCCAATAATAAGCTGTCCGGGTATTAAAGGGGCAGTCTCGCACCTTCCAACACATCTCTTACTACCAAATTAAAGGGCTCCTTAGGAGTGCAGAAAATACCGGAACATGAGTCAGCCAGACCCGTATCTTGGCACCGAGGTCCTCAGGATGTGGTGCTGGGTGCTAGAGACTTGTGGCATCCGCTATAGGGATATTCTGACATTCAGTACTACATACCGTAAGTTTGGGACTCCTTTCTTCCATTCTCTCTTCACCAGTCCCCTCATTTCCCCATCCTTTACTGTGTCCTCTTATACGGTATGGCCACATGAGGTGTAAATGCTGCAGATTCTCTGCAGTGATGATATGTGCGGAAACTTTGCAGTATTTTCAGTAGAAGCAAAGTGGATGAGATTTCCAAAAAGCTGATCCGTACACTGAGGAGAAAACCTGCATAAACTGACTAGCTGAATGCCATGCAAGGGTTCAAAGCAGACGACCTCTGCGGTCCCAGCTGTAACTCAGCCCATTTTGGCCCCTTGTGTGTGCAAATTATAGTTAAAGGCTTTTCGAAGCGCATGTAGAGCTCAGTTTCTTCTGCAAGCAGGCTCGGACTGGCCGACATGGGGACAGATGAATCCCCGGTGGGCCCCTAGTTTCCCACCCCTGCACAAGTGGCACATAACACAGCCTATATTCATATAAAAAAACTTGAGAGATTATTAAAAAAAATACTCCCCAGTTTAGTATTAGGTAGAGAGGAAAGCTGCCAGTATCCTCTTTTACCCAAGACTCAAAGTTGCTGCAGGGACCCCCATATTCTGGTAGCATCTTGATGCAGTGTGAGCAGGTAATATTTTAATGTATCCGTACGGTGGGCCCCCAAAATAAATTTTACTGGTGGGCCCTAGGCACCCCAGTCCTCTGCTGAGATTGGACTAAACACTTACATTCCCCATGAAAGATCAGTTCTGCAGCTCTGCGTTGTAATGTTCCTCTTTTATTCCTCCTATTTTTGAATATTTTGACAACAAATTTATTTTATAAGTGGGCATTCCCATTTACCTTGTCAAAAGGAAGTGTCTGTACATTGTGTGGCACTATCTGCACTGGTTGGACAATATCAGACTATGTAGATTCACACCCCAAACTGGTAACACTCATTTGTAAAGTTATTCATAAAATTCTAGGAGGGAAATCAGATGAACAGCATAATGCCTGGTATGAAGTATGAGCCCAGACTAAATAGAGGAGCAGTAATGACCACAAGCTACACCTGAGACAAGAGGTGTGGTCATTACCAACAACAACACTGCAACAACTCAAAACAGATAGGCTGTCAGATGACCTAACGTGCAGCCAGTCTCTCAGATCTGTGGTTTTGAGCAAATGTACAGCAGAATTATTTTGTGAAGAGTGCAAGAATTTCCGAAAATCGAAGTGTCAGGAGAGGTGACAGCTCCTCTTTAAAGGGGTTTTAGGATAGGTAGTCAATATCAGATCAGCAGGGCTCCCACACCAGGCCCCCTTTCCCAATCAGCTGTTAAAGACCGCACTCCAGAAGCCGTCTCACAAATGCATTGCAAGAATGGATCCGTCTGTCCGTTTTGTCATACGGACAAACGGATCAGTTTCAAATTTTTTTCTCACATTTTTAAATGTCTGCGCATGTGCAGACCAGAAGGACTGATCCAGCACTGCGGTATTTTTAATGCTGGATCTGGCACTAATACATCCGTATGACAAAAAATACCGGATCCGGCATTCAGGCAACTGTTCCGTTTTTTTGGCCGGAGACAAAACCGCAGCATGCTGCGGTATTATCTCCGTCCTGAACAGTCAAAAAGACTGAACTGAAGACATCCTGAATGGATTACTTTCCTTTCAGAATGCATGGGGATATAACTGATCAGTTATTTTCCGGTATAGAGCCCCTAGGACAGAACTCTATGCCTGAAAAGAAAAACACAAGTTTGAAAGTACCCTAAAGGGGAGTGTCTTTTCTGCTGCAGCTAAGGGGGCGTGCCCATGCTCTCCCTATCACAGCTAAGGGGGCGTGTCCATGATCTCCCTATCACAGCTCAGGAGGCAGTTAAAGGATGAAACTGAGCATGTGTGTCCACCTCAGTAATCAGTACAAAGAAATAAGAAAAAGCACAAACAGCAGGCGGCGCTATACAGATACATTTTATTGAATAATAGTGGCTATGCTAGATTTTTAATTACATGCAATTACAAAAGTATTCAAATCCAGGTGCTGCTTTGAAAACTGTATTATTTTTTTTATAGGACAACTGTTTTAGGAAATACCAGTCTTAATAAATTTACCCCATTGATTGCTGGCTGCCCAGAGCATTATCCTTTTTAATAGAATGTTGTACAATTTTTTTATGTTTATTATTGGTATCTTTTGTTTCATATTCCGTAATCTGGATTGTCATGTCCATAGCTATGGTTACAAGGGGGAGTTTCCAGGTCAGATAATCTGTGAATCACCATTCTCCACTGAAGCTGCACCTAGACTTTTTGCAGAGGCGTTGATTGATTTTTAAAGAGGACCGGTCGCCTCTTCTGACATGTCTGCTTTAGTAACCTTTGCATTCCCCATGTAATCCAGTTCTGGAGCATCTGTTCTTTTCACTGTTATGTTATACCATTTCTTTATTATTCCTGCCAGAAGTTTGTGATTGTATTGCAAACAGTATGCTATAGGTCCAACTGGGTGTTAAGAGTTGTGGGTGTGTCCCTGCCCAAGCTGACACTATCCAATCAGCGCAGGGACCCACGCCAACTGGTAACACCCAGTGGACTTCTTGCATCCTTTTGGCAATTCATTCATAGGGGGTCATTAATTAAGACCAACATTTTAGACGCTGGTCTTAATAATCCCTATTGCTGGTGTGAAAGAGGCCTTAGACGTCTCTTCTCAAGCCTAAATAAATGGAATTATTTTAATCTTTCCTCATAACTAAGACTTGTATGAGTTTATTCGCTCTGCTTTGTACTTTTTTCCAGCTCCAGGACATCTTTTCTATGGACTGGTGCTCAGAACTGACCTGCATATGGCCTCATGCACACGTTGTTTTGGTCCACATCCGAGCCGCATTTTTTGCGGCTCAGAGGCGGACCCATTCAGATCAATGGGGCCGCAAAAGATGGAGCCAGTACACTGAGTCGCTCCGTTCCGTGGTCCCGCAAAAAAATAAAAATAAAAAATGCATGGAGACTATTCCTTTACATTTATCCACATTGAACCTCATTTGCTAAGTTGATGCCCAATCAAAGCTTGTATTTTATGGACACCTTCCATAGACTGTACAGTACTACATAGCTTGGTGTCCTCTGCAAAAATAGATATGGTGCTATTAATCCTGTCCTCGATATCATTAAAAAATAAATTAAATAATAGAGGGCTAAGCACTGAATCTTGGGGTACACCACTTATAACCATTCCAAATAGGAATACTTGACCACAACTCTCTGGACACGGTCCTTCAGCCAGTTTCAATTCAATTACAGACTATACTTTCCAAGCCTATAGACCTCACTTTACCTATTAGACATCTGTGAGGGACAGTATGCCAGGCCCACGGGGCTCTATTCTATCAGATACACATTTTTTACAGATGTAATTCATTGTATTATTGTGCGCCTTTTTGAGAAAATGTCAACAAATCCACTCCTGAATTAATGATATATATGTATAAGGTTACTTTCACACCTCCGGTGTATACCTCTGGCATGGTCGTTTTCAGCAGACAAACGGAGGATCGCTGGACACAAAGTGTCCAGCTGTTTCTCCACATGTCTGCTGGAATGCGTACAGATCTCTGCCGGACCCCATTATACTTAATGGGGCTGGCGAACATTCCGTCCGCGGCATCGTTGGATCCGGAACAGCCTGACTGTATTCAAATCAGAGGTGTGAAAGTGTATATGTGTATATGTGTGTGTATATATATATATATATATATATATATATATAATATTATTTTGAAAATGGCAGGTGTCGTCACCCATCTGCTGTGTACAGTGCGGCTCTGCCTGGAGGACCGTGGAATTTCATTTTTTTTTACGTCATTGCAGGGTTAATGATTCATTGACTTGGTAACCTGTTGTCCCACCCTCTGCTAGGTGTAGTATCAGCCGCCACTTCCTTGCTGCAGTTGCTATGAAACTTGCTGGGAATATACCATTCACACTACAATAGGGGAGGACAGGATAAGAAGAACAGACTTTTTACTGTGTGTCTCTTTTTCTGGACGCTATAGTTTTTTGTGCAGTTTATTTTAAAATGTTGTTCTGTAGCTGAGACGGCTTCTCATCTATACACCTACGAGTAGCCTACCTGTCAGTATTACAGGTGCTCACTGGTTCACTTGGGTGGATCCCAGTCCCTGCTGGTTGCACTTATGTGTCAGCGGTGAGGAGTGCTCAGGTTAATCGCATAGTCCTCTGCTTTAAGTATGTGACGGATCAGGGATGCTGCCCCATACATGGGGCACCCACTGTCCTGTAAACGTGCCACACATGTGGCCCCTAAGGGGTCACACAACCTGTCCCTTTAACTATTAGGACCCCGGCTGTCCTTTATTAGAGGATTGTACTCCAACCCTTGGATATAACTACTTCTAATGATGTCCTTTATTGAGCCATTGATTGATGAAGAAAGCTATGAGTGTGACTGTGAAAATGACCAGGAGATACCCTACGACGATTCTGCCGATCAGCTGGAGTGTATGGAAGAAGGTACTGTAGGATATAGGATGTCCGGAATGTAATCTTACTATTGTTGTGATTGTATTGTAGAACGTTACTATTGGTGTAGATCAAATTTAGTAGTTTTCAGATTATTATTTTTTTTTTTTGCAGTTTCTAGTAACATTGGATCGAGCAGTTGACCGTCACAAGTACAGGCATATATAATAGTTTGTGAATCCTCTGTTCACACTTTGCTAACAGTAGTGTCGTCTGCTGCAGTAAGAAGCCATAGCCGATAGTCACGCCACATTTCGGCAACTGTCCTATTGGGCTTGGGCTTGCAGAAATCTATGCACATGAAATTTTGCAACAAATCTGGCATCTGTTTATATGGCCTTAGGATGGCTGCAAACTGTACAGATTACACCCGTTTTTCTTTTCACGCGAAAAACCGTAGTCTAATACAGTACCAGCAAAGTGTCTGAGATTGTCTTATGTGCACACTGCTTTTTTTTTAATTTATTTTTTGGGCCAGAAATTGATTTTGAAATCTGCAACATGTCTATTGCATTTTTCTTGTGCAGATTTCACCCTTTTCAATGGAAGGGCGAGATCTGTGGTGAATCCGCATGAAATACCGCACAAAACCCCCCCCAATAAATAGTGCAGATTTATGTTTGGATTTAATGTAGATTTTCTGCACACAAATCTGCACTGTGTGCAGCTACTTTAAATTGCGCAGTTGTGCGTTTTTATGTGTGTTTTTTTTTTTTTTTTGCAGTAGATTTAAAGTGGATTTTCTGCTGTTCTCACCCTTCCATTAAAAAGGGCGAAATCCGCACAAGAAAAAAAAAAACGCAACAACAATTGACATGCTGCGGATTTCAATGTCTGCACGGCAGGACAATTTCCGCACCTTTTAGGTTATCTTCCCACATGGCACAGATTTTCTGCAGATCTGGGCATAATCCACATCAAATTGTGCTGCAGAGGATTTAAGGATTTGCTGCAGATGTTAGTTCCCTGTATGGCAACAGGTGAAATCCGCAACAGATCCACAACGTCAATTGGCATACTGAGGATTTAAAATCTGCAGCGAGTGTCAAGTTATGTGCAGGTTACTGTGTCAGCGTGTAGATTTTTATAAAAATACCCCATTCACTTCACTGTGACTGCGCAGCACCGCAGATTTACCGCACCTGGGAACATGCCCGAAATCAAGTACCGGTAATCACTTCCCACCGATAGAACTGTATGACGGCGATCTCATGTAACTGAATTTAGTAGGTCGTGTTCATAAAAACTCTAAAACACTTATTGATATTGAACGCCTTGTTGGATCCCATAATCGTACAGCTTTTTATCCCGCTGTCACCCGCATATTGCTGTAGCTGCAGTGTAGATTTTCTGGATCGCATTAGGTTTTCCACTCGCCCCACGTCCTTTGTTTAGTCACGTCTGCATTTTATTGTACGGTGGAACTTGTTTCTCTCCAGTATGTGACATTCTTCTTGTAGAATGATTACATATTTCCTGCCTGACCGCACTTCTACCTGTCGTGCCATGTGTATGCTATATGGTGGGGGTAGGCTACACTGAGGTTCTTACTCTTTTATTAATTGGCTAAATAATTCTGGAAGCGTCGGGTCATTATTCAAAAAGATTGTTTTAGCCTAAAAAATTGAAGATCTGTATCCAAAGAGCATTTGTAAAATGATCTATATATATATATATATATATATAAAAAAAAAAAAACACTAGGAAATATGTCTGGGTTAGGGTACTTTCACACTAGCGTTATCCTTTTCTGGTACCCTTATCCTCTTGTGTGAAGTTTTCAGTGTTTTATTACTCAGTTTGAGGTTTCTTATAAATTTTGATAGAGGTATTCTCCCCATGAAACAGTGCTGATGGTGGCAACAGGGTGTCTACGGCGTCATAATATGAAACTGTAGAGAGTCTAAGATTTCGAATGTGTCTGCGCCAAAAATCGGTCTGAAGTGTGGCTCATATTGGTGTCATTTGGGGCATCTAGGGTTTCTAGAGGTTTCTTTTCTGAGCTCAGTATGCACCATTTTGCTACAATCTTGAGCCACAATTCTGGCATCAAAATCTGTCTCAAAGCCAAACAATAGTTGGTGTAAAGCCAGAGAAAGAGGTACCGTTTATCCTTGCACCACATTCATCATCCAGCCTGAGCCCAAGCGATAAGTCTGGTGCAGGTCTAGACAGACGTCTATACTACTTTATTTATAGGATTAGTAAATCTGGGCGTCTGTGTTTCACTGTACAAGCTCCATGTACATGGCTTTGTCACGGGCATACAATGCTTTTATGGTGCCCTTACATGTAAGAGGAATCCCGGCCAAACCTACCAACTTTGGAGGACCTCTTTGACCTTCTACTGTGTTGTGTTTGGGAGTGTCATGACTCCCCCTTGATGACAGAATTCTGAGGGAAAGAAGGAATAGGCATGTCGAAGGCTAGTATAGCTAAATGATAAAGTACGGTAGATGGAAGATTCACTATATTGGTATCCACGTTACATTGCCGTGTTGGCACTTTTGTGATAAGTAAGTTGGTTTTGGGTGCAGTTTGGGCACTCGGTCTCTAAAAGGTTCACCATCACTGCTCTAAGGTATATGGCCACTTTCAGGTTCAACCTTCCTTGTAGTTCTTTTCATGCAGGAAGATGATGGACAATGCTATAGATCCTACCGATATGGGAAAGTATGGGACACTTTGATGTCAAGCATGGCTATTAGCAAGGTTAGGTTTTTAAAGGGACACTTCCTACAGAAAGGGTATTTTTAACTTTGTATTAATTAAAAACAATTTTTCTAGAATGTATGGCTGGTTTCAACAGTAAACCGCCGCCGATCACCTGGTTGAAGAGAAGGCTGTGCTCCTTGCGAGCGCAGCCTTTCCTTCTTTGTTTACCTGCTCATAGTCAATATTGCTGCGATGAGCCGGTGTGATTAATAGTGTATAGGAATGAGCCGCCCCATAGAACTGAATGGGACAGCATCTTGTAATTACACTCGCTCACCTCTGCGATGTCGACGGCGAGCAGGTAAACAATGATGGAAAGGCTGCGCTCACACGGAGTGCGGTCTTCTCTTCAACCAGCTGATCAGAGGAGGTCCTGGATGTCGGTCCCCCGTCGATCTGATATTGATGACCTATACTGAGGAGCAGTCAGCACAGTTTATAAGGCCTCCTTTTATAGATAGGTGGTCCATTATCTGTTGAATGCTGCTGTGAAGGGAAGATATTATCTGAAAGGTAATCCTTATTATAATAGTAGATGTAGAATAGGGATGACAGTACGACTGCTCTGTTGTCTTTCTAGGCCTAGGTAAGGATGCCAACAGAAGAGCATGGCGTACATTAGTGTAACGCTGTAATTGAGTCTCTACAGGGGGGCTCTCGCTGGCCTGACTGTCAGTATTAGGAGACTATGTGCTAAGACCACCAGGATTGATAGGATAAATGCCATGTCATATCCTATCATAATATGCCATAAAATTAGACTAGTAGCAGGTCCCAGAGGTGACACCAACACCTGTTGGATATTTAAGGCATATCCTATACATATTCGATAAGTAGGACTACCCCTTTAACACCTCAGCTGTACAGTGTAGACATTTGCTGATTTTCAGGGTGGTACAGTATATAAAAGTAAATGATCATATATAATTAACGATTTGTTATTGGCATCCTCTAATACCGTGTCTTGTTGCTGGAGGGCAGTAGGTGCAGGAGCTGGCACTTGTTCAGTATATCGTCTTGGCACACTGATGCGTTTATTTAAATGGCAGTTTTGTGAACTAGATAATCTCCTAATGACTTATCTGGGGTGGAATTTTTGTCTTGCAGGGAACTTGACACTTTCTCTAGACAAGTGTGAAAATTGTTGGCAGTGCTCTGATGCCACTGCTCATCCCCACAGTGGGTATTACGTTCATTGGCGCAGTGGCATTCAGTTACCTTCGGTTTCAGTGGTTGCATTCCTGTTCCTCTTCAATCCTTTGCTCACTTTAAGGGTCTATTCACACGTCCGTTTTTTCTTTCCTGATCTGTTCCGTTTTTTGCTGAACAGATCTGGACCAGATCTGGACCCATTCATTTTCAATGGGTCCTGAAAAAAAACGGACAGCACAATGTCTGATTTTTTTTTTTCAGGACCCATTGAAAATGAATGGGTCCAGATCTGGTCCAGATCTGTTCAGCAAAAAACGGAACAGATCAGGAAAGAAAAAACGGACGTGTGAATAGACCCTTAATGTGCTAAGCATATGGGATATTTTCAAAAGCAAAAAATAAATAAAATGCTTACACGTGTTGCGGACTACGCGCAGATTCTTGTGCGGGAAAAACCGCGAAGTGTACGAGTTCTCAAATCTCATTTACACTTTGCGTTTTTGTTATGTGCGGAAATTGACCTGCCGTGCGCATTTTGAAATCCGCAGCATGACAATTCTTTGTGCAGATTGAACCCTTATTAAATGCAAGGGTGAGATCTGCTGCGAAACCGCATTAGTTCTGCACTAAAAACCACAAGTAACACATTTTGCTGCGGAAATACATAGAAATCCACACAGAAATTTGTGCGCAATTTCTGCATGACAGTCCGCACCCGTGTGCAGGGTAACTTTGAACTGAGGCTGGTCACATCAGGCATATATATATGCAAAACGTTATTAATATTTTTTATATTTGTATATATCAGAAAATACTCATGTAATACAATACACAGTCTCTGATAGCCACCATACACGCATATAGTAGCATACATTCGCCATTATAAAAACCTATATACATTTGGGCGCAAGGAAGCGTTCACTAAATTTAAAGGGGTATTCCAGCTTTTAGATATTAATGACCTATCTTCCAGACAGATCACTAATATCAGACACCCACCACCTCCACCATTAGCTGTCTTCCGTAGCTGCCAGTTTTGAAAACATAACAGTGAATGGAGTTGAAAGCAGAAACCACCGTCCATTGTGCAGGGGCAGTACCGGCGTACCGCAGCTCAGCGCCTATCAACTTAAATGGGAGCTGAGCTTCAGTACACCAGCACGGCCTTCTACTTCCGGCTCAGTCCACTGTGTCGTTTCCAGATCCGGCAAATGCTGAAAACGGCTCGTTGTTGGAGGTGTCGGGTTCCCTCCAGTCTGACATTGAAGACCTATCTGGAGTATAGGTCATCAATATCTAAAAACGAGAATACCACTTTGAGAGAACGCCATGTGGGCATTTATCAAAGCTTTTCTGCCAGTTTTCTGGTGTAGAAAATCTTTTTTCCATGTCCATTTTTGTGCACAGATTTGAAAATTTTTGTTCATTTACGCCACTTTTCTAAATAGTAAGATGGGATGGGGATTATGCAAACGGACACATTTAGCATTATTTAAGCCAGAAAATTACCCTAAATCACATATGAAATCTATGTCGGTGTCTAACTAGATTTCAGTTTCTGGTGCATGGACTGCCCTGCGCATCTTAATAAATGTAGCCCCTTTTACACCAGCGCACCATATGATAGTACTTTCACACTTGCGGCAGAGGATTCCGGCAGGCAGTTCCATCGCCGGAACTGCCTGCCGGATCCGTCAAAACGCATGCAAACTGATGGCATTTGTCAGATGCATCAGGATCCCGATCCGTATGACTAATGCATTGATATCCCGGATCCTTCTCTCCGGTGTCATCTGGAAAGACCCATCCGGCATTACATTTTTTGTGGTCTGAGCATGTGCAGACCGCAATGCTGGATCTGTTTTGCCGGAACACTCTGGGCCGGACAAGCAATATTGCTTGTCAATGGGAAAAAATGCAGGATCCGGCATTCCGGCAAGTGTTTCAGACTTTGGCCGGAGATAAAACTGTAGCATGCTGCGGTATTAACTCCGTTCTGAAAAGGCAGAAAGACTGAACTGAAGACATCCTGATGCCTCCTGAACGGATTGCTCTCCATTCAGAATGCATGGGGATAAAACTGATCAGTTATTTTCCGATATAGAGCCCCTAGGACAGAACTCTATGCCGGAAAAGAAAAAAACGCTAGTGTCAAAGTACCCTAAGGCTGGGTTCACACTTGAGCGTTGCGCAAACGCGCGTTTTACGCGCGTTTTTGACGCGCATTTTTATGCGCGTTTTTGTAATAGTAAACGCGCGTTTGACGCGCGTTTGTGTGATTCACTACAGTGTCCTATGGCCACAAACGCCCCAAAAGTCGCTCATGTACTTTTTGGAGCGTCGGGCGTTTTACAGCGCGATCGTACGCGCTGTAAAACGCCCAAGTGTGAACCATTCCCATAGGGAATCATTGGTTTCTCCTTGTTGAGCGTTTTACAGCGCGTAGGAACGCGCTGTAAAACGCTCAGGTGTGAACCCAGCCTAAGACTAGCATGCTACACACTCTGCATATACCCAAATATTTGTCTGTTTTTTTTGTGCCTTGTTTAATGACCAAAAACTTTTGCTATAGAGCAGGGCTGGCCAACCTGCAAAACTACATTTCCCAGCATGCCTAGTCTGCCTACAGCTATCAGCCTTCGACAGGGCATGGTGGGAGTTGTAGTTTTACAACAGCTGGAGAGCCGCAGGTTGGCCAGCCCTGCTATAGAGCAGTGATGGCTAACCTACACTACTCCAGCTGTGGTGAAACTATGACCTCCAGCATTCTCCATTCATTTCTATCGACTTCTGAGCCAAGCAAGTGTGCATCTTGGGAGTTGTAGTTTTACCACAGCTGGAGTACCGGAGGTTAGCCATCACAGCTATAGAGTATTCCTTACATTTGTCTATACCCAATACAGCTGTGTATTGCATGTGAAATAGTTTAATGCGCCTCTATCCACAATACAGTATCTCTGAAGGGGGGGGGGGGGGGGGGTCATATTTTCATATAAAATACAATATTTATATATATATATATATATATATATATATATATATATTCTCTGATATACTGGTATATGCGTCAGAAACTAGGGAACTGAGAAGACATTAAAGAGAGAATACCTCTCTGGAGACAATACTGAAATAGACTCCTTCTGGTTTTTCTAGGTCAGTGTTCAGGTAACACAGTTTCTCTATGTAATCATAGGAAAATCTGCATTGTGCACAGTTGTAAAATGAGTGTTTTATTTAGTAATTCGATTTTGTAATTAAAAAAATTTTTTATATATTTTTTTTTTTTACTTGAGTTCAAATTTTTATTTCTATCCGGTAATATACACATTCTTTTTTATTTACAGTTGTATCCAAAAGTTTTGAGACTGACACAAATTTTAGCTTTCACAAAGTTTGCTGCAGTTTCTACGGTGTTTATTGTAGCTTGTAGGGGGTGTACATTAGATTTTTGGGCACTTTGCCAGAAAATGAGCCAAATTTATTGAGGCCTGCACTTTGTAATAAATTTGGAGCATCTTTCTCAAGCACAGGTATGAAACTCTAGTTTTTATAATTTCCTTCCCACTACATCTGTGCTAAGCTAGATATGGGGAATACAGTGCAATAAACAGTACTAAACAGCATGCAGTGTGCGGTATATAATGTGTATGAAACCTTACTTTTCAGAATTGCACACTATAACTGTTTGCATATACAGGGTATATCGTGGACTGATATATTCCCCGGTGGATCTCGCTGCAAATCTGCAGCAAAATCTGAATGTGTTACAGGCAGATTGTGCTGAGGATTCACAGCGGATTCCATCCCTGCCGCACAAAAAGTGGTGAAATCTGCAACCTTTGCAGAACAGAATAAGCATGCTGCAGGTTGGAAAGTCCACACTATGCTCCCCTTTCCACGTGGGCAATGTCCACAGCATGTGGCAAATTCTCATTCACTTGTACTGCAGATTTAACCTGCGCAAATCCTCTATAACACTGCAGCATCTACTGGAGCAGCAAATGGGTGGGATTGTAAACTGTCATCCGTACACTGCCGACGGTTTCTGAAATTAAGTCTGCACGTAACTTGAGTTGCGGTGCGGATTTTAAATCTGCAGAATGTGCGTTTATAGTGCAGATTTCGGCCACAGATTTCACACTTTGTAGTGTATGCGTAGAGGTATCTCCCAATAAAGAGAACCATCTCCCCAGTGCCACCTATTGGAAGTGGCTCCCTTTGAGTCAAAATCCAACTTTCCAAAAAGCCTTGGCATTTGAAATTGGAATATAGCCAAGTCAGATATCCAGCTGTTTCTGAGTGCTATTTCCTGAAGATTATTATGGGGGCGGCCATCTTGCCTGAGCTGTTCTAAACCGCATTTAGAAAACGTTGAGAGAATTGCTTTACGGCAGCCCCATGGACCATAAAAACAATTGTCAGGAGAGGACCTCAGTGACTATAGGAAATTTTTCTAGACTTGCATTGTGAATCTGTGCAGAGTTCAGGAGGGAGTAGATAAGCTGTGATATCACCTATTGTGAATGGTGGATCCTGTATTATCTATACAGAGGTGATATCTGTCATCGTAAGGCTACTTTCACACTCGCGTTTGGTGCGGATCCGTTCAGATAATACAACCGTCTGAATCCGTTCAGATCGGATCCGTTTGTATTATCTTTAACATAGCCAAGACGGATCCGTCTTGAACACTACTGAAAGTCAATGGAGGACGGATCCGATTTCTATTGTGTCATAGAAAACTGATCTGTCCCTATTGACTTACATTGTGTGTCAGAACGGATCCGTTTGGCTCAGTGTCATCAGGCGGACACCAAAACACTGCAAGCAAACTGATGCATTCTGAGTGGATCCTTTTCCATTCAGAATGCATTAGGGCAAAACTGATCCGTTTTGGACCGTTTGTGAGAGCCCTGAACGGATCTCACAAATGGAAAGCCAAAACGCCAGTGTGAAAGTATCCTTAATACTGCCTGACATGGTGCCATACTCGACAATTTAACCTTACCATTACAATAAATACAAAAGACTACCATTGTGGATAAAAATGGCCGTGGTCTTTTATTAAACTATTATTATGAATAATAAAATTCCATAAATTATTAAACCATTCAAATTCCCACCAATATTAACTCAAGTCCATTAGTGCACTACTCATCAAGAGTCCACCCAGTAAGGCTGAGCGACTAACCCCCCCCACCTCCCCCCTTTTCAAAAGACCGCACCTAAACCCTTGGGAGGGCGGGCGGGACACGATCTTCTTTCTTCTCTCACCAGCCGCTGACAGAGCTTTGAGTGCTGAGTGTCTTCTATAAATACTCCTTCTTCCTGCCGAAAATTGCCCTTGACCAATCTATTGCCAAACTAAAAATAGCCCTTTGCCCAGCAACCCTTTTCTGCCAATCACCTTTACTTCAGCTGCCGGCTAACAACAGGTTTACCTGAGGAGAAATAAATGTCGGGAAAAGGAGAGAAAGAAGGAGGGTGGAGAGAGACATGGTCACCAACAAGACATAACATATGTCTCAATGACACCATGAGGGGCAAATGCCCATAAAGGGTTTCTACCACTTCGTTTTCACATAATTAGGTGTCAGACACTAGCGATCCGCTAGTGTCTGCTCTGCCAAACAATCCTAATATAATAGCTTTTGGGGCAGCCGTTTCGCTAAAAAAAGAACTTATATTGATATGCTAATGACCCTCTAGGTGCTATGGGGGGGTCATTAGCACCTAGAGGATCGGTCTACCTTCACAAGATGCCGCCGCCCAGCGCGTCCCTCCAGCCCGCCCATCTCCTCCGGAATGCGATTAAGCGGACGACTTCTCGCGCATGCGCCGTGCGCGTCTGTATTCGGCGCATGCACAGTGAATGTCAGACCGCTTCCCTGCTCAGACATCTCCACTGCGCCTGCGCCGATGGAGCACTATGACGTCATCGGCGCAGGCGCAGTGGAGATGTCTGAGCAGGGAAGCGGTCGGACATTCACTGCGCATGCGCCGAATACAGATGTGCACAGCGCATGCGCGAGAAGTTGTCCGCTTGATCGCCTAGAGGGTCATTAGCATATCAATATAAGTTCTTTTTTTAGTGAAACGGCTGCCACAAAAGCTATTATATTAGGATTGTTTGGCAGAGCAGACACTAGAGGATCGCTAGTGTCTGACACCTAATTATGTGAAAACGAAGTGGTAGAAACCCTTTACTGGCACAGCCCCTTTCATGATGAGCATAAGGCCTCATGCACACGACCGTTGTGTGCACCCGTGGCCGTTGTGCCGTTAGACGTGTTTTTCTGCGGCTCCGTTGACTTTCAATGGTCCGTTGAAAACGCTGCTTCTGCACCGGGTTTTTACACCGCGCCGCTGGTGACCCGTGTTTTCCAGCCGTGAAAAAAATATTCGTCCTATTTTTTTCACGGCCAAAGTCTGGGTCCGTGAAAATCACGGATGCACCCAAGATTGTCCATCCGGGTCCCGTGATCCGTGTCCGGTTTTTTTCCTATCATTCAATGGCAAACTTGACTAAGGGCCCTTTCACACCTGCGTTATAGTCTTCGCATAGAGTTCCGTCGTCGGGGCTCTATGCCGGAAGAATCCTGATCAGGATTTTCCTAATGCATTCTGATGGACCAGTCCGTCCTTCAGATGCATCAGGATGTCTTCAGTTCCGAACGGAAACTTTTTTTTTGGCCGCAGCAAATAGGCGCATCATGCTGCGCTTTTTGCTCGGCCAAAAATCCGAACACTTGCGCAAGGCCGGATCCGGAATGAATGCCTAAGCAGTAAAGTGATCTGTACAGACCAAGAAGTGGTGCCTTATATTAAGCTTAGTGGCCAGTGCGAAAACTGCAGGATTGTATGGGTTTTGTTTAACTATAGATATTGACATGGAAAATTATAAATAACATCATCAAAAAAATCTTTAAAAATATGTTTAACATAAACATGTGATTTAAACAATAGAAGAGATAAAAGTAAAAGACAATAAATGTGTCCATAGAGAAACAGCAGACTGTATGTTTAAAGCCCAGAGCAGAAATCCCCAAGATGAGCTTTCAGACATGAGATTGATTAAAGGTTTAGCATTTTCACTATTATTGAAGCCAAAACCTTAGAAAATCTTTAGACTCCTTTGCAGTACAGTATCTGCTGTTTGGCGGAGAGCGGTCACATACCGCACGTCTCGCTGATGAAACTTTTATCAGTAACTGCAGGTTTGGCTGGATGATTTGGTATTTATTACTCACTTGTGTATATCGTCTGCACATGCTTCATTCTTAGAGCAGTCATTTGTTTCTATGGTAACGTGATTATTATTCCTTGGGATCTCCTTTGTCAAAGCTCCAGTTATAAAGAAGTTGTTTCTACGGAAACAAAAAGATAAAAAAAAAAAAAAAATCTGGCAATAATGTTTGTTTAGTGCTGGTTAACACTATACTGCATCTATGTTTATATGTGCATAGTTAGACGTGTTCTTGACTGCAGTGAACCTTATAGGGCTTATTAAAAGTTTTGATTGGTGGGGGTCTGAGTTCTGAGACCTCCAGCGATCGCTAGAACGAGGAGAGAGAAGCCCTTGTATATCGCGCTCTTTCTGCACGCTGCAGGACATGGGCTCTAGATACAATAATTCTGCCATGTATGACCTTGCTTTACCCCACAGCTGTCTAATGGGATGAAAGTAAAGGCCGTTTGATCAGTGTTGAGCATACGGACCAATGCTTGTCCCTGATAACTGCCCCATGGGGTGTAACCCCAATCACCTGATTAATGAGGAAATGTTTGCTCATTGGGTGACCACATCTTTTATGCGATACATCAAATCATCATTTGCTGGCAGCGCATCATCCTATATATAGACCTCTAGAACAATGAATCTGTATGGGAATGAGTGATCTCCGTGATGACCGTTTGTCCCCATACCAAGGAGATGATTTCTGCATGCAAGTGCAGCTGCCACCTATGTTCATGATCGGGCAATTATTGAGATTGTTTGGTTTGATCCCAACCATTTTTGTTTCAATGCTGCTGCTTTCATTTTTTCCCACAACCTCCTTTGGTCCAGACCTGTTCCCCTGAACATAAAAAATGAAGACTCAACTGTTCCTGGTCCTGCCACTGCTTCGTTTACGACCATAAAGCAGCTGGTTCTTTCTGCGATGCAGTGTTCAATCCTCTGTGCCTGCTTCGTAGTACTGCGAGGACTGGGTGTGGCTGGAAACGGAGCAGTGATGGGACCACAGACAGTTGAGTCTTTCTTTTCTATGTTCAGGGGCACCGATCTTGGTTGCAGGCTTCAAGGCTGGAGACCCCTTTAAAGGGGTTTTCTAAGACTTTTATACTGATGACCTATTCTCTGGATAGGTCATTAGTATCTGATAATTGGGTGTCCAACACCCGTCGATCAGCTGTTTGAGAAAACCTTGGCATTCGCCGTAGTGCTGTGGCCTTCTTTCAGCTTCGCCAAGACCAGGGATGCTCAACCTGCTGCCCTCCAGCTGTCGCAAAACTACAACTCCCAGCATGCCCTAATAGCTGTAGGCTGTCCAGGCATGCTGGGAGTTGTAGTTGGGCAGGTTGGGCATCACTGGCCTAGACCATAAGACGTCTCGGTCAGCGGTCACATGGCCTAGGTGTAGCTTAGTCCCATTGAAGTCAATGGGGCTGAGCTGCTATACTAAATGCAGCTGCAATCAAATGGATGGTGCTGTGCTTGGTCAGCTTAGAGAAGGCTGCGGTGCTACTGGCAGTACCAGTACCTTCTCAAACAGCTGATTGGCGGGGGTGTCAGACCCCCTCTCCCCCATTGATCAGATACTGACCTACCCAGAGCATAGGTCAACAGTATAAAGTCTCAGAAAACGCCTTTAAGGGGCCTGCAATAAAATGATTTGCTTATTTCAAATGGCGTCATTTCAGTGACCGCTATGATAGAGCTTGATAACATTGAACTATGTTGAATATTTTACGTTAACCCTTGAGCCCAGACTATGCCCAGATGTTATCATAATGAAACCTTATGATCTTTGACTTTTTGAACAAGTCATTCCTTATCTTTGTGTCATGCACTGTAATGTTTATTACACTCCTTGCGGCTTATTTCTTATTTGCTTGTGGTAGGCACCACTTTCTAAGCTCAGAACATTTGTAAAGCGATGGTAATGTTCAGATACTGTGACACAGTGAGGGGTTGGGGTTGTGTCCGGCAAGGCAGGTATTTTCCTCCCAGCATGTGTCTGGGCTGGTTTCCAGCCAGGTGAGGTCAAATACCAGACCGGAGTTTAAGTGCCTGTCCGGGTTTTGGCAGCACCTGGCTGTCCTTAAGGCTGGGTTCACACCTGAGCGTTTTACAGCGCGTTCCTACGCGCTGTAAAACGCTCAACAAGGAGAAACCAATGATTCCCTATGGGAATGGTTCACACTTGGGCGTTTTACAGCGCGTACGATCGCGCTGTAAAACGCCCGACGCTCCAAAAAGTACATGAGCGACTTTTGGGGCGTTTGTGGCCATAGGACACTGTAGTGAATCACACAAACGCGTGTCAAACGCGCGTTTACTATTACAAAAACGCGCATAAAAATGCGCGTCAAAAACGCGCGTAAAACGCGCGTTTGCGCAACGCTCAAGTGTGAACCCAGCCTAAATAGGCACCTGGGCTCAGCAGATCTGAGGTTTTGTGCCGTGCTGGAGGGCTGAGAGCCGCATGCTAGGGAAACAGGCCCCCTAAAGCCTGCTGTGGACTACTGGAGGGAGAACTGCCAGCAAGGTGACTTATGTTATATGAACTTTCCATTGTGTGTGAATTAACACCAAGACTGCAAAGTTACGTGCTGTTTTGTGCAATTGCCTCAAGTGTGAATAAACACTGACGTTTTGAGTTAAGAACTTATATTTTGCCTCTGTACGGCGCCCGCTTACCCCATCTACCAGAGCAAAACCCCATACTACATACACACATGGGGTAAATTGTTGCAGATTTGCATGTGACAGATCCTGAGTCCTGATACCTACAATGTGGATGAGATTGATGAAAATAATTTTCCACATAAACTGACCTGCAGTGCGGATTTTAAGTCCACAGCATGACAAGTCATGCCGCAGGTGACCACAGATTTTACCCTTTGCAATGCAGAGGGGGACATCCGCAGCAAATCCACATGTAACATGGCAACACAGCAAATTCCGAAGCGGAAATTTCACAATGGACATTCCACTTCCTGCAGCCATAACTTTCCTTTCATGCAGATTACCTAGCAAAAAGACTATCCTATTTCATAACACCAGGTTGGATCATGCACGATAATTCAGGGGCAGCATAGCAAAACATTTCTAGATCAGTTTAAAGGGAATCTGTCAGCTCCAAAACACCCCCCAAAATAGCACAAGCAGTGTATAGTGTAAGTAGTGCTGAGTGTGATTATGTGATTTTTATCTTCATACTCACTTGTATTCTTAGACTGTGTTCCCTTACGTGCTGGGTTCAGACCTGAGCGTTTGCGATGGAGCGCTCTGTATGTGCGATTGTACCGGCGTTTGCAATCGCGCATACAGAGACAAGCGAACGCCCATTGTCGCGCGTTCCCGAAAGTCTATGTACGGGAACGCGCGACAAGACGCCCCAAAGAAGCTCATGTACTTCTTGGGGTGTCGGGCGTTTTACAGTGCGATCGTACGCGCTGTAAAACGCCCAGGTGAGAACCATTCCCACAGGGAATCATTGGTTTCTCCTTGTTGAGCGTTTTACAGCGCGTAGGAACGCGCTGTAAAACGCTCAGGTGTGAACCCAGCCTTAACCACCTCCCGACCGCCGTACGCGTATATGCGTCCGGGAGGTGGTTGCTTTATTCCTCCTGGACGCATATACGCATCTTCTCGCGAGACGCGAGATTTCCTGTGAACGCGCACAGGCGCGCGCGCTCACAGGAACAGAAGGTAAGCGAGTGGATCTCCAGCCTGCCAGCGGCGATCGCTCGCTGGCAGGCTGGAGATCCGAATTTTTTTAACCCCTAACAGGTATATTAGACGCTGTTTTCATAACAGCGTCTAATATACCTCCTACCTGGTCCTCTGTTGGTCCCTTTTGTTAGGATCGACCACCAGAGGACTCAGGTAGGTCAGTACAGTCCCACCAAACACCACACTACACTACACTACACCCCCCCCGTCACTTATTAACCCCTTATAAACCCCTGATCACCCCATATAAACTCCCTGATCACCCCCCTGTCATTGATCACCGCCCTGTCATTGATCACCCCCCTGTCAGGCTCCGTTCAGACGTCCGCATGATTTTTACGGATCCGATCCATGTATCCATGGATCCGTAAAAATCATGCGGACGTCTGAATGGAGCCTTACAGGGGGGTGATCAATGACAGGCGGGTGATCACCCATATACACTCCCTGATCACCCCCTGTCATTGATCACCCCCCTGTCATTGATCACCCCCCTGTCAGGCTCCATTCAGACGTCCGCATGATTTTTACGGATCCGATCCATGTATCCATGGATCCGTAAAAATCATGCGGACGTCTGAATGGAGCCTTACAGGGGGGGGGGTGATCAGAGACAGGGGGGTGATCACCCCGATTACCCTGATCACCCCCTGTCATTGATAACCCCCCTGTAAGGCTCCATTCAGACGTCCGCATGCGTTCTGTGGATCCGATCCATGTATCCATGGATCCGTAAAAAATCATGCGGATGTCTGAATGGAGCCTTACAGGGGGGGTGATCAGTGACAGGGGGGTGATCACCCTGATTACCCTGATCACCCCCTGTCATTGATAACCCCCCTGTAAGGCTCCATT
This sequence comes from Bufo gargarizans, assembly GCF_014858855.1. Lineage (NCBI taxonomy): Eukaryota > Metazoa > Chordata > Amphibia > Anura > Bufonidae > Bufo > Bufo gargarizans. Next base: position 189,808,473 of record NC_058084.1, read on the forward strand.
CAGACGTCCGCATGCGTTTTGTGGATCCGATCCTTGTATCCATGGATCCTTAAAAAATCATGCGGATGTCTGAATGGAGCCTTACAGGGGGGGTGATCAGGTACAGGGGGGTGATCACCTTGATTACCCTGATCACCCCCTGTCATTGATAACCCCCCTGTAAGGCTCCATTCAGACGTCCGCATGTGTTTTGTGGATCCGATCCATGTATCCATGGATCCGTAAAAATCATGCGGACGTCTGAATGGAGCCTTACAGGGGGGGTGATCAATGACAGGGGGGTGATCAGGGAGTCTATATGGGTGATCACCCCCCTGTCATTGATCACCCCCCTGTCATTGATCACTCCCCCCCTGGTAAGGCTCCATTCAGCCATTTTTTTGGGCACAAGTTAGTGGACATTTTTTGTTTGTTTTTGTTTTTTCTTACAAAGTCTCATATTCCACTAACTTGTGTCAAAAAATAAAATCTCACATGAACTCACCATACCCCTCACGGAATCCAAATGCGTAAACATTTTTAGACATTTATATTCCAGACTTCTCACGCTTTAGGGCCCCTAAAAAGCCAGGGCAGTATAAATACCCCACATGTGACCCCATTTCGGAAAGAAGACACCCCAAGGTATTCCGTGAGGGGCATATTGAGTCCATGAAAGATTGAAATTTTTGTCCTAAGTTAGCGGAAAGTGAGACTTTGTGAGAAAAAAATCGAAAAAAAATCAATATCCGCTAACTTATGCAAAAAAAAAAAAAATTCTAGGAACTCGCCATGCCCCTCATTGAATACCTCGGGGTGTCTTCTTTCCAAAGTGGGGTCACATGTGGGGTATTTATACTGCCCTGGCTTTTTAGGGGCCCGAAAGTGTGAGAAGAAGTCTGGGATCCAAATGTCAAAAAATGCCCTCCTAAAAGGAATTTGGGCCCCTTTGCGCATCTAGGCTGCAAAAAAGTGTCACACATCTGGTATCGCCGTACTCAGGAGAAGTTGGGGAATGTGTTTTGGGGTGTCATTTTACATATACCCATGCTGGGTGAGAAAAATATCTTGGTCAAATGCCAACTTTGTATAAAAAAAAATGGGAAAAGTTGTCTTTTGCCAAGATATTTCTCTCACCCAGCATGGGTATATGTAAAATGACCCCCCAAAACACATTGCCCAACTTCTCCTGAGTACGGCGATACCAGATGTGTGACACTTTTTTGCAGCCAAGGTGGGCAAAGGGGCACCTTTCGGATTTCGCAGGCCATTTTTTACACATTTTGATTTCAAGGTACTTCTTACACATTTGGGCCCCTAAATTGCCAGGGCAGTATAACTACGCCACAAGTGACCCCATTTTGGAAAGAAGACACCCCAAGGTATTCCGTGGGGGGCACGGCGAGTTCCTAGAATTTTTTATTTTTTGTCACAATTTAGCGGAAAATGATGATTTTTCATTTTTTTTCTTTTTTCCTTACAAAGTCTCATATTCCGCTAACTTGTGACAAAAAATAAAAAATTCTAGGAACTCGCCATGCCCCTCACGGAATACCTTAGGGTGTCTTCTTTCCAAAATGGGGTCACTTGTGGCGTAGTTATACTGCCCTGGCAATTTAGGGGCCCAAATGTGTGAGAAGAACTTTGCAATCAAAATGTGTAAAAAATGCCCTGCAAAATCCGAAAGGTGCACTTTGGAATATGTGCCCCTTTGCCCACCTTGGCAGCAAAAAAGTGTGACACATCTGGTATCGCCGTACTCAGGAGAAGTTGGGGAATGTGTTTTGGGGTGTCATTTTACATATACCCATGCTGGGTGAGAAAAATATCTTGGTCAAATGCCAACTTTGTATAAAAAAATGGGAAAAGTTGTCTTTTGCCAAGATATTTCTCTCACCCTGCATGGGTATATGTAAAATGACACCCCAAAACACATTCCCCAACTTCTCCTGAGTACGGCGATACCACATGTGTGACACTTTTTTGCTGCCAAGGTGGGCAAAGGGGCGCATATTCCAAAGTGCACCTTTCGGATTTCACCGGTTATTTCTTACACATTTTGATTGCAAAGTTCTTCTCACACATTTGGGCCCCTAAATTGCCAGGGCAGTATAACTACGCCACAAGTGACCCCATTTTGGAAAGAAGACACCCCAAGGTATTCTGTGAGGGGCATGGTGAGTTCCTAGAATTTTTTATTTTTTGTCGCAAGTTAGTGGAATATGAGACTTTGTAAGAAAAAAAAAAAAAATAAAAATCATCATCATTTTCCGCTAACTTGTGACAAAAAATAAAAAGTTCTATGAACTCACTATGCCCATCAGCGAATACCTTAGGGTGTCTACTTTCCGAAATGGGGTCATTTGTGGGGTTTTTCTACTGTTTGGGCATTGTAGAACCTCAGGAAACATGACAGGTGCTCAGAAAATCAGAGCCGTTTCAAAAAGCGGAAATTCACATTTTTGTACCATAGTTTGTAAATGCTATAACTTTTACCCAAACCATTTTTTTTTTTTGCCCAAACATTTTTTTTTTATCAAAGACATGTAGAACTATAAATTTAGCGAAAAATTTATATATGGATGTCGTTTTTTTTGCAAAATTTCACAGCTGAAAGTGAAAAATGTCATTTTTTTGCAAAAAAATCGTTACATTTTGATTAATAACAAAAAAAGTAAAAATGTCAGCAGCAATAAAATACCACCAAATGAAAGCTCCATTAGTGAGAAGAAAAGGAGGTAAAATTCATTTGGGTGGTAAGTTGCATGACCGAGCGATAAACGGTGAAAGTAGTGTAGTGCCGAAGTGTAAAAAGTGGCCTGGTCATGAAGGGGGTTTCACCTAGCGGGGCTGAAGTGGTTAAACAACAGTAAAATGCATTGAGAGTAGTACTCTTTGAGTCCTCTCCATTATGTGAGTGAGCACTGGAGTCCTCTCATTGCATTTTACTGCTGGTTTGTGGAAGGACAGTGTTTGAATGAGTATGAAGATAAAAACTACATAAGGGGCAGCAAAATGTGTTCTGGTTCTTTTATATATCTACTGAAATATATTCTGGGCTTCATTCACTATGAGGATTGTTCTGCATTTCTTTCCTACTTAAAGCTTGTTTTACATTTACGTTTGCCGATCCGGCAGGCTGTCCCAACGGTAGCAGCCTGCCAGATCCGGCATTGCCGGACACTACCAGAATTCCGTCCGGCTCCATTATCCCCTTAGTCCATTATCCCCTTAGTCCATTATCCCCTTAGTGACTACCCATACGCCTTTTTGCGGCGGTCAATAAGGGCCCTGAGACTGAGCAGGCCTCTTTTCATAGGTCCCCTGTGTAGCGGAATGAGGGGGCTCGACTCTCACATGAGATCTGCGCTACTGCTCTTACAGCCTGGATCGGCCAGGCTGTTTAACCCCCTACATGCCACAGACAATAGCATCTCCCGCATGACAGAGGGAGCGGACTCCCTTCAGCACCCGCAAATGCAATCGTGTATAGGCTGGCTGAGACCTGGTGTAAGCCCCAAGCCTGCCTTGAGTGTTCCTCAGCAGGCTGCGCCTCCCTGGTCAGTGTCGGTATGTATAATATATAGGGATAGTGCATTGTATTTCAGATCAATCAAAAGATTGCCTGTTATAGTCCTCTTGTATTAAACTGTATTGTATAAAGTTTTTAAAAATTCTAATAAAATATGCTCTTTACCATTAAAAATACACTTTTCAATGGAAAAAATTACAAAAATAAAATCTCCCCCACAGTTGGTATTGCCGCGTCCTTAACAACCTGCACAACACAAATATCATGTAAATTATCTAGAAAAAAAATAAAATAAAAAATGCCAGAATTGCTTATTTATACTTAGTTGCCACCAGAATTTTTTTTTTGTAATATACTTTATTTACTGAAATCGTACATTTCTATTAGAAAAATAGTTCTAAAGTGACCAATTTTGAACCTTAGCAACGCTTCTGTCTGTACGATTTCCGTAATTAAAGTATATTACAATGGTCAGTATCGCTGCCTCTATACATTACAAAAATTAAAATGACAGTTACACTTTAATAACAAGTGATCAAAAAGTGTTATTTACCCCAAAATACCAATAAAACCTACAACTTTGTGTCGCTGTATACTGCCACCTTTTTTATTTCCTTTTTTATGTAGTAAAGATTAAGATATGAACGGTAGCTATCAAACAGGTATGTGAACGGAAAGCTAAAAAAGTTATGGTTTTTAGGAGGTGGGAACTAAAATGAAAAAAATGACAATATGTTGATGGTAGTATTGTATTTATATATTAGTTACCATGTTCTTGGAAATGTACTGTAAAATATTTTAATATTTTTTGTGCTGTTGCAAAAGTAAAAAGATGGATAGAGCATACCCTAAAATAGCATGAGTTTTGGCTGCGTTGTGTGAATAGGATCTTAAAATCCCATTCTGTACAATGCTACATCTCGCTGCTATGATAGGTTATCTCACTGCTTACCCGACGTACACACCTTATGGGTGTGAAGCAGCAGTTTGCTTGTGGAGTGGTGTCTTGGGCAGTTCCTTCTTGCTATTTATATGTCTTTATTAGGGATGAGCGAACTCGAACTGTATAGTTCGGGTTCGTACCGAATTTTGGGGTGTCCGTGACACGGACCCGAACCCGGACATTTTCGTAAAAGTCCGGGTTCGGGTTCGGTGTTCGTCGCTTTCTTGGCGCTTTTGTGACGCTTTCTTGGCGCTTTTTGAAAGGCTGCAAAGCAGCCAATCAACAAGCGTCATACTACTTGCCCCAAGAGGCCATCACAGCCATGCCTACTATTGGCATGGCTGTGATTGGCCAGAGCACCATGTGACCCAGCCTCTATTTAAGCTGGAGTCACATAGCGCCGCCCGTCACTCTGCTCTGATTAGCGTAGGGAGAGGTTGCGGCTGCGACAGTAGGGCGAGATTAGGCAGATTAACTCCTCCAAAGGACTTGATTAACTGATCGATCTGCAGCTGTGGATCATTGAGCTGCTGATCCTCAATTGCTCACTGTTTTTAGGCTGCCCAGACCGTTTGTCAGTCACATTTTTCTGGGGTGATCGGCGGCCATTTTGTGTCTTGTGGTGCGCCAGCACAAGCTGCGACCAAGTGCATTTAACCCTCAATGGTGTGGTTGTTTTTTGGCTAAAGCCTACATCAGGGTGAAGCTGTCACACCAAGTGCATTTAACCAGCAATAGTCTGTTCATTTTTTGGCCATATACAAAATCAGGGGCAAGCTGCGCCTGTCACCAAGTGCATTTAACCCTCAATGGTGTGGTTGTTTTTTGGCTAAAGCCTACATCAGGGTGAAGCTGTCACACCAAGTGCATTTAACCAGCAATAGTCTGTTCATTTTTTGGCCATATACAAAATCAGGGGCAAGCTGCGCCTGTCACCAAGTGCATTTAACCCTCAATGGTGTGGTTGTTTTTTGGCTAAAGCCTACATCAGGGTGAAGCTGTCACACCAAGTGCATTTAACCAGCAATAGTCTGTTCATTTTTTGGCCATATACAAAATCAGGGGCAAGCTGCGCCTGTCACCAAGTGCATTTAACCCTCAATGGTGTGGTTGTTTTTTGGCTAAAGCCTACATCAGGGTGAAGCTGTCACACCAAGTGCATTTAACCAGCAATAGTCTGTTCATTTTTTGGCCATATACAAAATCAGGGGCAAGCTGCGCCTGTCACCAAGTGCATTTAACCCTCAATGGTGTGGTTGTTTTCTGGCTAAAGCCTACATCAGGGTGAAGCTGTCACACCAAGTGCATTTAACCAGCAATAGTCTGTTTATTTTTTGGCCATATACTACATCAGGGGCAAGCTGCGCCCGTCACCAAGTGCATTTAACCCTCAGTAGTGTGGTTGGTCAAGCTGTGACACCAAGTGCATTTAACCAGCAATAGTCTGTTCATTTTTTGGCCATATACTACATCAGGGGCAAGCTGCGCCCGTCACCAAGTGCATTTAACCAGCAATAGTGTGGTTATTTTTTGGCCATATCCCAGTCTAATTCTGTCACTAAACCCATACCTGTCACCCAGCGCCTAAATACTAGGCCTCAAATTTATATCCTGCTAAATCTCTCGTTACCGCTGTCCTGTTGTAGCTGGGAAAGTTATTTAGTGTCCGTCAAAGCACATTTTTTGTTCTGGGTTGAAGTACAATTCCCAATTTAGCAATTTCATAATTTAGTGGTTTCTGCTATATCAGAGCTATTTGAAATCTATCCCTAAAAGGGTATATAATATTCAAGGTGCACATTGGGTCATTCAGAATAACTTCACACACACCCGCTACTGTGTATTTCCAAGTCTAATTCTGTCACTAAACCCATACCTGTCACCCAGCGCCTAAATACTAGGCCTCAAATTTATATCCTGCTAAATCTCTCGTTACCGCTGTCCTGTTGTAGCTGGGAAAGTTATTTAGTGTCCGTCAAAGCACATTTTTTGTTCTGGGTTGAAATACAATTCCCAATTTAGCAATTTCATAATTTAGTGGTTCCTGCTATATCAGAGCTATTTGAAATCTATCCCAAAAAGGGTATATAATATTCAAGGTGCACATAGGGTCATTCAGAATAACTTCACACACACCCTCTACTGTGTATTTCCAAGTCTAATTCTGTCACTAAACCCATACCTGTCACCCAGCGCCTAAATACTAGGCCTCAAATTTATATCCTGCTAAATCTCTCGTTACCGCTGTACTGTTGTTGCTGGGCAAGATATTTAGTGTCCGTCAAAGCACATTTTTTGTTCTGGGTTGAAATACAATTCCCAATTTAGCAATTTCATAATTTAGTGGTTCCTGCTATATCAGAGCTATTTGAAATCTATCCCAAAAAGGGTATATAATATTCAAGGTGCACATAGGGTCATTCAGAATAACTTCACACACACGCTTCTGTGCATTTCCAAGTCTAATTCTGTCACTAAATCCATACCGGTCACCCAGCGCCTAAATACTAGGCCTCAAATTTATATCCCGCTGAATTTGAATACAATACATTGGGCCAAATAATATATTTGTTGTTGTGGTGAACCATAACAATGAGAAAAACATCTAGTAAGGGACGCGGACGTGGACATGGTCGTGGTGGTGTTAGTGGACCCTCTGGTGCTGGGAGAGGACGTGGCCGTTCTGCCACATCCACACGTCCTAGTGTACCAACTACCTCAGGTCCCAGTAGCCGCCAGAATTTACAGCGATATATGGTGGGGCCCAATGCCGTTCTAAGGATGGTAAGGCCTGAGCAGGTACAGGCATTAGTCAATTGGGTGGCCGACAGTGGATCCAGCACGTTCACATTATCTCCCACCCAGTCTTCTGCAGAAAGCGCACAGATGGCGCCTGAAAACCAACCCCATCAGTCTGTCACATCACCCCCATGCATACCAGGGAAACTGTCTCAGCCTCAAGTTATGCAGCAGTCTCTTATGCTGTTTGAAGACTCCGCTGGCAGGGTTTCCCAAGGGCATCCACCTAGCCCTTCCCCAGCGGTGAAAGACATAGAATGCACTGACGCACAACCACTTATGTTTCCTGATGATGAGGACATGGGAATACCACCTCAGCATGTCTCTGATGATGACGAAACACAGGTGCCAACTGCTGCGTCTTTCTGCAGTGTGCAGACTGAACAGGAGGTCAGGGATCAAGACTGGGTGGAAGACGATGCAGGGGACGATGAGGTCCTAGACCCCACATGGAATGAAGGTCGTGCCACTGACTTTCACAGTTCGGAGGAAGAGGCAGTGGTGAGACCGAGCCAACAGCGTAGCAAAAGAGGGAGCAGTGGGCAAAAGCAGAACACCCGCCGCCAAGAGACTCCGCCTGCTACTGACCGCCGCCATCTGGGACCGAGCACCCCAAAGGCAGCTTCAAGGAGTTCCCTGGCATGGCACTTCTTCAAACAATGTGCTGACGACAAGACCCGAGTGGTTTGCACGCTGTGCCATCAGAGCCTGAAGCGAGGCATTAACGTTCTGAACCTGAGCACAACCTGCATGACCAGGCACCTGCATGCAAAGCATGAACTGCAGTGGAGTAAACACCTTAAAACCAAGGAAGTCACTCAGGCTCCCCCTGCTACCTCTTCTGCTGCTGCCGCCTCGGCCTATTCTGCTGCTGCCGCCTCGGCCTCTTCCTCCGCCTCTGGAGGAACGTTGGCACCTGCCGCCCAGCAAACAGGGGATGTACCACCAACACCACCACCACCACCTCCGTCACCAAGCGTCTCAACCATGTCACACGCCAGCGTTCAGCTCTCCATCTCACAAACATTTGATAGAAAGCGTAAATTCCCACCTAGCCACCCTCGATCCCTGGCCCTGAATGCCAGCATTTCTAAACTACTGGCCTATGAAATGCTGTCATTTAGGCTGGTGGACACAGACAGCTTCAAACAGCTCATGTCGCTTGCTGTCCCACAGTATGTTGTTCCCAGCCGGCACTACTTCTCCAAGAGAGCCGTGCCTTCCCTGCACAACCAAGTATCCGATAAAATCAAGTGTGCACTGCGCAACGCCATCTGTAGCAAGGTCCACCTAACCACAGATACGTGGACCAGTAAGCACGGCCAGGGACGCTATATCTCCCTAACTGCACACTGGGTAAATGTAGTGGCAGCTGGGCCCCAGGCGGAGAGCTGTTTGGCGCACGTCCTTCCGCCGCCAAGGATCGCAGGGCAACATTCTTTGCCTCCTGTTGCCACCTCCTCCTCCTCGGCTTCCTCCTCCTCTTCTTCCACCTGCTCATCCAGTCAGCCACACACCTTCACCACCAACTTCAGCACAGCCCGGGGTAAACGTCAGCAGGCCATTCTGAAACTCATATGTTTGGGGGACAGGCCCCACACCGCACAGGAGTTGTGGCGGGGTATTGAACAACAGACCGACGAGTGGTTGCTGCCGGTGAGCCTCAAGCCCGGCCTGGTGGTGTGTGATAATGGGCGAAATCTCGTTGCAGCTCTGGGACTAGCCAATTTGACGCACATCCCTTGCTTGGCGCATGTGCTGAATTTGGTGGTGCAGAAGTTCATTCACAACTACCCCGACATGTCAGAGCTGCTGCATAAAGTGCGGGCCGTCTGTTCGCGCTTCCGGCGTTCACATCCTGCCGCTGCTCGCCTGTCTGCGCTACAGCGTAACTTCGGCCTTCCCGCTCACCGCCTCATATGCGACGTGCCCACCAGGTGGAACTCCACCTTGCACATGCTGGACAGACTGTGCGAGCAGCAGCAGGCCATAGTGGAGTTTCAGCTGCAGCACGCACGGGTCAGTCGCACTACAGAACAGCACCACTTCACCACCAATGACTGGGCCTCCATGCGAGACCTGTGTGCCCTGTTGCGCTGTTTCGAGTACTCCACCAACATGGCCAGTGGCGATGACACCGTTATCAGCGTTACAATACCACTTCTATGTCTCCTTGAGAAAACACTTAGGGCGATGATGGAAGAGGAGGTGGCCCAGGAGGAGGAGGAGGAGGAGGAGGAAGAGGGGTCATTTTTAGCACTTTCAGGCCAGTCTCTTCGAAGTGACTCAGAGGGAGGTTTTTGGCAACAGCAGAGGCCAGGTACAAATGTGGCCAGCCAGGGCCCACTACTGGAGGACGAGGAGGACGAGGATGAGGAGGAGGTGGAGGAGGATGAGGATGAAGCATGGTCACAGCGGGGTGGCACCCAACGCAGCTCGGGTCCATCACTGGTGCGTGGCTGGGGGGAAAGGCAGGACGATGACGATACGCCTCCCACAGAGGACAGCTTGTCCTTACCCCTGGGCAGCCTGGCACACATGAGCGACTACATGCTGCAGTGCCTGCGCAACGACAGCAGAGTTGCCCACATTTTAACCTGTGCGGACTACTGGGTTGCCACCCTGCTGGATCCACGCTACAAAGACAATGTGCCCACCTTACTTCCTGCACTGGAGCGTGATAGGAAGATGCGCGAGTACAAGCGCACGTTGGTAGACGCGCTACTGAGAGCATTCCCAAATGTCACAGGGGAACAAGTGGAAGCCCAAGGCCAAGGCAGAGGAGGAGCAAGAGGTCGCCAAGGCAGCTGTGTCACGGCCAGCTCCTCTGAGGGCAGGGTTAGCATGGCAGAGATGTGGAAAACTTTTGTCAACACGCCACAGCTAACTGCACCACCACCTGATACGCAACGTGTTAGCAGGAGGCAACATTTCACTAACATGGTGGAACAGTACGTGTGCACACCCCTCCACGTACTGACTGATGGTTCGGCCCCATTCAACTTCTGGGTCTCTAAATTGTCCACGTGGCCAGAGCTAGCCTTTTATGCCTTGGAGGTGCTGGCCTGCCCGGCAGCCAGCGTTTTGTCTGAACGTGTATTCAGCACGGCAGGGGGCGTCATTACAGACAAACGCAGCCGCCTGTCTACAGCCAATGTGGACAAGCTGACGTTCATAAAAATGAACCAGGCATGGATCCCACAGGACCTGTCCGTCCCTTGTCCAGATTAGACATTAACTACCTCCCCATAACCATATATTATTGGACTCCAGGGCACTTCCTCATTCAATCCTATTTTTATTTTCATTTTACCATTATATTGCAAGGCTACCCAAAGTTGAATGAACCTCTCCTCTGCCTGTGTGCTAGGCCTAAATATATGCCAATGGATTGTTGCAGTGGTGGCTGACGTGAAGCCTGATTCTCTGCTATGACATGCAGACTGATTCTCTGCTGACATGAAGCCAGATCCTCTGTTACGGGACCTCTCTCCTCTGCCTGGGTGCTGGGCCTAAATTTATGAAAATGGACTGTTGCAGTGGTGGGTGACGTGAAGCCTGATTCTCTGCTATGACATGCAGACTGATTCTCTGGTGACATGAAGCCAGATCCTCTGTTACGGGACCTCTCTCCTCTGCCTGGGTGCTGGGCCTAAATTTATGAAAATGGACTGTTGCAGTGGTGGGTGACGTGAAGCCTCATTCTCTGCTATGACATGCAGACTGATTCTCTGCTGACATGAAGCCAGATTGTCTGTTACGGGACCTCTCTCCTCTGCCTGGGTGCTGGGCCTGAATTTATGACAATGGACTGTTGCAGTGGTGGCTGACGTGAAGCCTGATTCTCTGCTATGATATGAAGACTGATTCTCTGCTGACATGAAGCCAGATTGTCTGTTACGGGACCTCTCTCCTCTGCCTGGGTGCCGGGGCCTAAATATCTGAGAATGGACTGTTCCAGTGGTGGGTAACGGGAAGCCAGATTCTCTGCTATGATATGAAGACTGATTCTCTGCTGACATGAAGCCAGATTGTCTGTTACGGGACCTCTCTCCTCTGCCTGGGTGCTGGGCCTAAATTTATGAAAATGGACTCTTACAGTGGTGGGTGACGTGAAGCCTGATTCTCTGCTATGACATGAAGACTGATTCTCTGCTGACATGAAGCCAGATTGTCTGTTACGGGACCTCTCTCCTCTGCCTGGGTGCCGGGGCCTAAATATCTGAGAATGGACTGTTCCAGTGGTGGGTGACGGGAAGCCAGATTCTCTGCTATGGAACCTCTCTCCAATTGATTTTGGTTAATTTTTATTTATTTAATTTTTATTTTAATTAATTTCCCTATCCACATTTGTTTGCAGGGGATTTACCTACATGTTGCTGCCTTTTGCAGCCCTCTAGCCCTTTCCTGGGCTGTTTTACAGCCGTTTTAGTGCCGAAAAGTTCGGGTCCCCATTGACTTCAATGGGGTTCGGGTTCGGGACGAAGTTCGGATCGGGTTCGGATCCCGAACCCGAACATTTCCGGGATGTTCGGCCGAACTTCTCGAACCCGAACATCCAGGTGTTCGCTCAACTCTAGTCTTTATCTCAGCTCATTTTCTGCTTTGCTATTAATCATCTTAGATATAAATTGACAATTCTCCACTAATGCCTTTTAATAATACATTTTGCTTTCCGTAAAACCATAAAAAATATATATATTTAGGGCTAATGCACGTGGAAGTTGGTCGGCTGTCCTGTATTGCGGCCCGTAAACAGCGGGTCTGCGATATGTGTGCTCACCACATCATGGATGTGAGCCCATTCGCTTGAATGGGTCCACAATCCGGAAGTTGCGGTGTGGAACGGAGGCATGGAACTCCACTGAATCACTAGTGAATGCTTTCATGGGCTTTCTCTCTGTGCTTCTGCACCGCAAAAAAAAATAGAACATGTTGAATGGGTCTGGATACATCTGTAGAATCTGCACAGATGTTGCCCGTACATTGGGGACCGTAAATTGTGGTCCCCAATGCATGGAACTGTGAGGAATGGCCGTGTGTATGAGCCCTTACTGTGTAATGTTGGTTTCTATAGGTTAGTTGCTTTTTATAGCAACATAGGCCTGAGCTTCCCTATGCTATTTGTTTTACCATTGCATGATATATATTAGGTGAGTTCACATGTGGTGGAAAGTATTTTCGGATGTGCCGTGGAATTCACCTTTTACTACATTGAAAGCAGAGTTTTGGTCAGTATTTTACATCGCATTTGTAAGCCAAAACCAAGAGTGGAACATTAACAGAAAATAATAAATATTTGCGTAGCTTTTGTGCTTTGGACCCACTTCTGGTTTTGGTGCAGTTTTTTAGGGAGCTATAAAATAAAGACTAATATGCTCCTGTGTTTGCACAAAAGCCTAATATGCACAAAAACCCTGGACCAGAAGCTGTAAGTGATAACAGCCTGAGGGCTCCTACACACATACATTTGGTATGACCTGTTTTTGCCACTATAAATGTCGATAAAACAGCATACATTTAGTTTTTGTCACATGCATTTTTTTTTAAAGGTGTGAGACATAGTAATGCTGTGTTCTTACTCCCAGTCACTGTGGGGCTTCTCAGCCATACCAGAGGATCTCATAGTGACTGTTGTGGAGCAGAGTTCCTGCTCTACGATGAGTAGTACTGGAGCGATCGTCCATCATGAGATAGGCAGGCAGGCTGAGCAGCCTGACTGCACATTGCATCACTGAAGTGACTTCCCGTCACTGTCGGGCTTCTCAGCCATACCAGAGGATTTCATAGTGACTGTTGTGGAGCAGAGTTCCTGCTCTACGATCAGTAGTACTGGAGCGATCGTCCATCATAAGATAGGCAGGCAGGCTGAGCAGCCTGACTGCACATTGCATCACTGAAGTGACTCCCCGTCACTGTCGGGCTTCTCAGCCATACCAGAGGATTTCATAGTGACTGTTGTGGAGCAGAGTTCCTGCTCTACGATCAGTAGTACTGGAGCGATCGTCCATCATGAGATAGGCAGGCAGGCTGAGCAGCCTGACTGCACATTGCATCACTGAAGTGACTTCCCGTCACTGTCGGGCTTCTCAGCCATACCAGAGGATCTCATAGTGACTGTTGTGGAGCAGAGTTCCTGCTCTACGATCAGTAGTACTGGAGCGATCGTCCATCATAAGATAGGCAGGCAGGCTGAGCAGCCTGACTGCACATTGCATCACTGAAGTGACTCCCCGTCACTGTGGGGCTTCTCAGCCATGCCAGAGGATCTCATAGTGACTGTTGTGGAGCAGAGTTCCTGCTCTACGATGAGTAGTACTGGAGCGATCATCCATCATGAGATAGGCAGGCAGGCTGAGCAGCCTGACTGCACATTGCATCACTAAAGTTACTTCCGTGTGGCGATGGAGCGCAGTGTATCAAGGCCCCACCTAAGCAGCTATAGGAATGGAGACATGTGAAGGCAATCTTGATATATTCCCAGAAAACTCCTTTAAATAAACTCCATAAACGCATAAAACGCACCACAATTGAAAAAGTGCAACTTTCAAAAGAACAAATCTGTGTTGCATTTCACAATTCCCTTAGACTTTCTGCTAACATTTGGCACTGTTAGTTGTTTTTTTTCCCCTAGAAAAAAAAAAACCTGCAAGAAATGACAGAAATTAAACTGTGTGAACCCTACCTACGTATAGCTGATATAAATAACGTACACATTAGTTCCAATCTTTTTTACATGTTATTATATTCAAGGTTTGCTATGAGCAATGGAAATGTGTAATTCCCTTATGTTTTTATTTCAGTTTACATGATGCATTATTTTCCGTTGCCGTAGTTCTATCTTTTGTAGGGAAGGGTCATTTACATAATGGCTGACAGTTTTCTGGAGGGGACAAAAAAATCTGACATTGAGATAAATATTAAGGGGCTCATCTATTAAGACCGGCATTTTAGACGCCAGTCTTATTAAGCCTCTGCACTGGCAGAGGATCGCCGAAGTTATGTAGAGGTGCCAGTCTAAATGTAAGCCAGCTTCTTTGCTGTCTTACATTTAGACCATTTTCTGAGCCTAAGGCTATTTTCACTTTCGCGGCAGTGTGATCCGGCAAGCAGTTCCGTTGTCGGAACTGCCCGCCGGATCCGCCAATCTTGATGTGACTGAAAACATTTGTGAGACGCATCTGGATGCGGATCCGTCTCACAGATGCATTGCAAGAACGGATCCGTCTCTCCGCTTGTCATGCGGACAGACGGATCCGTCTTGTATCTTTTTTCAAATTTTTACCGGCCTGTGCATGCGCAGGCCGCAAGGACGGATCCACATTTCTATGGGGAAAAATGCCTGATCCGGCATTCCGGCAAGTCTTCAGTTGTTTTTCTCCGGAGATAAAACCGTAGCATGCTGCGGTTTTATCTTTTGCCTGATCCTGATGCATCCTGAACGGATTGCTCTCCATTCAGAATGCATGGAGATATGCCTGATCAGTTATTTTCCAGTATAGAGCCCCTAAGACTGAACTCTATGCCGGAAAAGAAAAACACTAGTGTGAAAGTCCCCTTAGGGCTCCGTCACACTTGCGGCAGGACGGATCCGGCAGGCTGGTCTCCCTGTCGGATCCGTCCTTCCGCTGTTTCGCTGGACCGCTGCTCCGTCCCCATTGACTATAATGGGGACGGGGTCTGAGCTCCGGCGCAGCACGGCGGTGCACGGCGAAAGCCGCCGTACTAAAAAGTCCTGCATGTCTGACTTTTTAGTCCGGCGGCTTTCGCCGTGCACCGCCGAAGCTCAGCCCAGGTCCCCATTATAGTCAATGGGGACGGATCGGCGGTCCGGTGAAACAGCGGAAGGACGGACCTGTCGGGGGGACCAGCCTGCCAGTTCCGTCCTGCCGCAAGTGTGAAGGAGCCCTAAAACAGGCGTTAAAAATGATGAGTGAGACGGGCCTGCCCGTCCCCGCCCACGCCGCCTTCTTTAGACCTGGTGTGAGCTGGTAAAACTTGCAGATTACGGTGCAAATAACCTTTGCGCTGCAATCAGCGACACAAATATGCCTAAAATAGCATATTTCTGATCACAAATTGCACCCTAGTTTGCTACATTTTTGAAACCATACTGTGATCATGAATGCAGGAAGCACAACGTACAACTAGTGCTATGCCAGTCACTCCTACGCATTTAGTGCTAGTGTGTATCTAGCAGTTGGTAGTCTGTTCTCTAGAATTGGTATACAGTGCCTCCAATGCTCACTGTTCATCATCCATCGCAGTTGGAAATCTTACCGCATAATGTCAGTTGCCTGGATTGTATGTGTGGGTGTACATGATCCAGCTCCATAGAGAGTAGCAATCCAGGACTGATGACGGCTGAACGCTTATGTGCTTTCCACAGTCTTCCATTTTTAGATGTGCTTTTTCCACGGCTGTACATGGGCTCTCTGGTATCGCAGCTCATTCTCATTCATGTAATTTATTCTAATGCCAGATGTGGCCCATGGGCAGCCGTGGCACTATTTCTAGAAAAGAAGCTGATCCTACTAATTCTATCCCTGGGCAATCACTTTAATGCCCCATTCACACGTCAGTGTTTTAGTCAGTGATTTCCATCAGTGATTGTGAGCCAAAACCAGGACTGGAGCCTCCACAGACATAAGGTATAAGGGAAAGATCTGCGCCTGGTCTGTGTTTAGAGCCGCACCTGGTTTTGGCTCACAATCACTGATGGAAATCACTGACCAAACACTGACATGTAAATGAGGCTTAATACAGTCAGAACATGCCAGAAGTTGTATGGTGGTTTCAGATCCTAAATACCAAAGTAGACTGCAATTTTTTTATTTTATTTTTTCAATTTTTGTGTTAATGTGTTGTACATTTCTGTATACTCCATAGTGTAATCTTTATTTTACAGTGCATTGTACTGATATATTATTTTTTTCTGCTTGCAGTATTATGTGCTGAACGAGTGGGCCAGATGACTAAAACATACAATGATATAGATGCTGTTACACGTCTTCTAGAAGAGGTAAGTGCTTCAGAATGTGCTGTATGTAAACCAGGCATGTTCAGCCTGCGGCCCTCCAGC